>NC_089503.1:315764536-316389536 GCF_036850995.1 Saccopteryx leptura
GCGGGCAGCCCCAGGCATGTCCGCACGAGCAGGCTGCTCCTCGGGGTGCAGGACGATTTCAGAGGTTAAAGTGAGTACTGCCAGCTATTGGGTCTGAATAGAGATTCCAAAACACACCACAAGGACACCATATTCGGACGAGAAGAAAAGCATAAAACTGCTCATTAATAACACAGTTCCCAGCGGGAGAAGTCCGGACAAAGACAGGGCGTGGGTTACGCAGCCCAGAGTCCAAACACCAGTTCCTTGGAGGTATATGGTCCTCTTCTTTCTCTTCATATTGTCGTTAACATTGTTATTTAGACAGGTTACGTGGTGCTAGCTGGAAGCTCACAGTAAAAAAGTAAACGGGCAGCTGCAGAACTCAGTCTTGGGAGTCACGAAAATACTCTATACATCTCTACTTGGACTTGTCTCTACCCTGCACCTTATTCTTGGGAACACGACTAATTGGCGTGTCTGCCCACCACAGTAGGATCGGGGTAGGTTTTTGTGGGGATGACCCGGTGTCCCACAGGCTTTTGGGGAGCTCTTGACATCAGGAGGGACTGAGCAGCCTTCTACCCGGGCTGCTCACACCCACGTGCACCGTCTTCAACGCCCAGCCACAAGGTGAGGCAGTGAGTGCTGTTACCTGCCCCCCTCCCATGACTCCGCCCTGCACACTTGGCAGGTGAGAAACTGAGGCTCGGTGAGAAGCGGTTTGCCCAAGGCACCCAGCTGGGAAGGGGCAGCACTGTGGTCTCTGCTCTCTATGCCTGGATCTCCCTGCAAGCTGCCCTGACTCTGTCCTGCAAGTTGTCCGTCTGAGGGCTGCAGGGCAGGTGAATCCTAGCCCTCCCTGGTCTACATGACAGTGGCCTCAGGGGCCGGGAGGCAAGGCCCCCGGCTCCTCCTTGGCAGAGACAGGGCACACACAGCTGCATGTGCGCCACCCAGAACCACAGAAAGCTAAACCTGCAAGTCCCCTACATACCTAGTCTGACTTCTTACTCTTACTGACGGGGAAACGGAGGGCAGAGAAGGCATGGGACTTGCCCATGGTCACATTGCTCTTAACGCGGAGCTGATGCCAATCTGGGTCTTGCGCCCACCTCCCCCACCCACAAGCCCACGGGGTTAGGTTCCTGTGACTTCTGAGGAGCTAGCTGCACATGGGACACAGGTGTGGGCTGACCCAGCTGGGCTGCATGGCTGCTGAGCGCCCTCCGTGGCAGCTGCTTCTCCATGGGGATGAGGCCTGGCATGTGTCCAGAATGACTCACATCTGAGGGAAAGGGAGCTATACCCATTCCCTAATCAAGACCCCAAGTGAAGATCCTCCCACTCTGCCTCTCCCGAACTGTCTACCCAGGCCCTGGCACCACAGTCTGGAAGAGACGGGCCGGAAGCCATGGGCCTGGGTCTTCCCCAGCCTGCCTGTGGGGCCTTGGGCAAGCCACTTGACCTATGTTAATGTTTCCTAATCCATAAAATGGGAAGAGTCCCTTCCTCATGGGGCTCTGGAGAGGAGGAAAAGCCAGGCTATAGGGAAAGCACTTTGTACCCTGGAAAGTTCCTTCTGCTTTATCAAGGGTGGGACCTGTCTCACAGTGAACCACAGAGTCTGGGCGCCCTCACCATCACCACTTCCGCACTCCCTGTGTCCCAGTCACCAGGGACCTTCTGATTCCCTGAACCCACTGAGCCTGCTGCTGTCGCAGGGCCTTTTCACTAGGTGCTTCCTCTGCCTGGAACGCTCTTCCCCTATCCCATGGCTGCCTCTTGCTTATCATTCAGAGCTGTGATTAACTATTACCTGCTTAAAAGGGCCTTCTTCCCAGAAGGCCCAAGTTCAACATGACCCACACTCACATGTTGTCACTGAATTCCCGGCAGTGCTCACCTTTACTGATGTCTTCCTTACTCACCACTTATTTCTTCTCTGACCGCTCTCAGCAGCTAGAAAACCAGCATCGTGGGTAGTGAGGAGGAGCCTTCCCACTCACTGCTGCGTCTGATAGTCTGGGTGTGAGAACACTGGGTCTAGCTAAGCAAGGATATGTGATCCAAAGGGGCCACACATACTCCGAGCAGGGCCCACTGAGCTAAGAGCTGGGGGACGTTTCGGTATCACTGACACCAGTGGGGTGTGTGACTATACGGGCAGAGTGGCCCTTGGGGCTGATGCGATCACTTCCTGGACAAGGCCCTTCCTGTGTGCCCTGGGAAGCAGGGTGGACCGTGGCCATGGTGAGCTCTGTGGATGAATGTTATGGGCGTCCAGGTCTGTTTGAAAGTCCCATCTTAAAATGGAAGGGCCTCTAGAACCTTCTCCTCTGGGTTTCCATACTGCTCGTCACTCTGTCCTAGAAAGATCGGTGTCTTATCTTTCCCACCAGATGGCGGCTCCCCTGGGATGGGGATGCGGGCTGCCTGACTTGTCTCTCGTCCCCACCACTGTCCAGCACGGGGCCTGGACACAGCCGGTGCTTAAGCAGAATGTGCTGTGTGAATCGGGGTCAGGACCATGACAGTGGAGAACTTGGCGTGGTGGCCAGTCCACTGGGAAGTGACCAGGAGATGCCTGGGGCTGTGCTGGGAGTGCTCTGGGCTGGGGCCTGGGATTCTGCGTTCCCACACCCCTGAAGTCACACTGAGGGGCTGGTCTCCTCACTGAGTGACCCTGGGCACCTCCCGTGTTAGAGCTGTTCCTGCTGGGGGTCCATCACACCCCTGTATCAGTGGTGAGAGAAGGTGTGTAAGAAGAAGACACCCAACCTAGTACCCACCCCGTGGACAATCAGAGACATGACCCTTATCACTGTTGTTATGGTAACAACGAACCCTCATTGGAGGTTCCAAATCTCCAGCATCCCCCGAAAGACACAGCAGGGCTGGGCCTCGTGTTTGCTGATTCCACCTGGTACATAGCCACCGGCTACAGCAAAACACTGGAACCCAGGCGGCTGGCGAGGACCCCCACCACATAGTGACAAGTGCCCATCAGAGAATTTGGAGGGACACAATAAAAACCAAACAAACAAAAAGAATACCCATATCACACACACACACACACACACACACACACACACACACACACACACTCACGTTCGTTATTTTGACACGCAGAGGCCCATGAGTCACTATGCGAGGGAACCATGGGTGTGACGCATGGGCCCAAATCCTTCCAGCTGGAACTGGCCCAATCAGCTTTGTGTGGGTCACCTCGAGTCCATAATGGCGTCATCTCTCAGAAGCCACCAGCCCAAAATGGGACTATTGCTTGCGGACGGGTGGCTCAGAACCCCCTCCCCTGCACCCCGTCCCGGGCCCCCACCCCTGAGTTTGCTCCTAATCTTAGAAGTCCGCAGGAGGGGCTTTTGGGCACAGGTGGTGTTTTCTCGGCTGCCACCGCAGCTGCCGAGGCTCTCCCTGGCGTCTCTGTGAAGTTGTTCTTCTTGGAGGCTATGCCGGGGGCTTCGGGTCTCACCTCCCCCATCCTGAGGCACGGCAAAAGGGCTTTCTGGGGAAGCAGAAGGAAACAAAATGTCACATTGGTGTCTCCTCCATGGGGACACACAGGGGACATTTCTCTCGGGCCTCAGTGCCAGTGTGTGGTGAATCTAGTTAAAACACAGGAAGACACAGGTTAAGCACTAGGGAAAGACCTTAATGTTGCTCCACAATGCCCCTTCCCTGCTGTCCCTTCACCTCTTCAGATAGGCTTTCGTCCCAACTATTCTGCAGAATTTGCCCTTGTCAGGGTCGCCAAAGACCTCCATGTTATGTTATATCCAGTGGCCACTTTCTCCATCTTTTTTTTTTTTTTTTTTTTGCTTGTCCTTGTGGCAGAACTTACCCAGGTGCTCACTCCTCCTGCTTCAGGGACATTCCAGCCTCTCTCCTGGCTGTCCTCCTGGCCACTTCCCACCTTCCCGGCCTCCTCTCCTCCTCCCCATCTCTACTCCTTCCTGATAACCGCATTTCCTCCCACCGATTTAAACAGTGTACACTGAGGACTCTCCACCCTCAAGCTCTCCTCTGCACTCCAGCTCACACCTCTAACCTGTCTGCTTGACATCACCAGCTGGATATTTAATAGACATCTCCAACTCAACATGCCCCAAACTAAAAACCACACTGTTCTCCGCAAACCAGCCTTCCCCGCAATTCTTCTGACCTCGGCAAATGTGACTCTGTCCTTCCTGCTGCTCACATGGGAGTCCCAGAGTGTCTCTGATCCCTCTCCGTCCCTCACACCCCACATCTGACCTTTTAGCAAATCTTGTTGCCTCTTCATTCAGATGTCTCCCTAAACCTTGCACTTCCTGCCGCCCCGTTTGCCTCTACCATGGTCCAAGTCAGCAGGGTTCTTACTGTGGCCTCCTCACTGGCCAGCTCCTCCTGTCTACAATCCATGCAGCAGCCAGAGGGGGGGGGGGGACCCTGTGAAAATCTACCTCAAATCATGTTGCTCCCCTGCTCCAAACCCTCCATGGCTCCTAGCTCACTCAGCATAAGAGCCAAAACCTTCCTCTCCACCTTCTCCAATCAAATCCCTGACCTTCTCCCTTCGACTCACTCCACTCCAAAGTGGTGGCTCATTTTACGTGTCACCTTGACGGGGCCACAGAAACCCAGACATTTGGCTGAACGTTATTTCTGGATGTGTCTGGATGAGATGCGTATCTGGCTCAGTACACTGAGTCCAGCAGGTGGCCCTCCCTGATGTGGGTGGGCCCGTCCGGTCCACTGAGGGTGACGGGGCAGAGCAAGCAGGCGGAGGAAGGGCGGGCGCCCTCTCTGCACGACCGTCTGTGAGCCGGGACGTCCGTCTCTCCTGCCTGCACACTTGCCTCGGGCTGGAACAGGCACCCCTGTCTCCCCTGGTCCTCAGGCGTCCACACTCCGTCAGGTTGCCAACTGCAGACCCTGACACTCTTCAGCCTCCATGACCCTGTGAGCCAGTCCCTTAGAGTAAATCTCTTTGTACGTCAGTATCTTACTGGTTCTGGTCCTCCGGAGAAGCCAGATGAACACACGGCCTGTACTAGCAGGCTCCAGCTCTTCGCCCAGATAAACGCCCAGCTTATTCCCGCCTCTCCTTCAGGTCAGCTGTTACGGAGACCCTCTCCGACCCCGTTCAAAATGCAGTCCATCTGAGACTCCCTGCTCTGCCTTTACCCTGCTTTTCTGCCTGGCACCTGTCACCATTTAACAGTCCATATACTTTATGTATGCATTTTTAAATTGTCCATGGGCTCCATAGAAGTACGGCTTTTCATCGGTCTTGGCTTGCTGCTGTCTCCCCAGGGCCAACAACGGTGCCGGCGCCAAAGCAGCCGCGCAGGGAAGCTGAGGGGAGCAGACAGTTAACGAGGGAAGAACACAGGAGCCTACCGCTCAGCTCGGTCCAACCCAATCAGAAAACCTCGATGAAATGGGTGGATTTCCAGGAAAACAGAAAATTACCCAAAAGGATCCAAGAAGAGAGAAGCTGCGCAGACCAGCTGCCAAGGAGAGAGAGAGAGAGGGAGGAACTGGCAGATTGCAAATTCAGAGTCTGAGCAGAGAGAAACGCAAATCAGAGCCATAATGAAAAAGTATTCCAGGGCGTGGACAAAGGGAGGCTTCCACGTTCCTTCACTCTGCACTCGGTGAAGAGCAGAAAGGCTGTGTTTGCTGGTGTGTTTGCCGGTGGTGTGTTACACCTCTGCTTCACCGCTGGTAGGGGGACATCGGGATCCCTTGGGAAGGCAGTGTAATGCCTAGCAAAGCGGCAGGTGCACACCCCTTCTGACCCGGCAATTCCGCTTCATGACTGTCCTGCAAATGGGCTCACAGGGCACATATGCACAAGCTTACTGACTGCAGCAGTGTGGGTGAAAGGGCAAGATTAGCACCAACGAAATGTCCACCAGTCGGACACTTGTTCAAAAGGAGTGGTTTCCCATGCAATGGAGAATGCTGCAGATATCAGAACGGGCCAGGCCATCGACCAGGAGCTCTGTCTGTCGTCTGCCCCAGGATGCCATGTTTAGATGCCCCCCTCCCCCATTCTCTGACCTCCATCCTGGAGTGCTGTCATCAGGGTCACCTCTCCCCTGAACTTTAGACTTGAATTCCAACAGTCACCTGGAGATCCTCCCAGCGTATCTAACAGGCATCTCGTTCTTAACGTGTCCAGACAAAATTCCTGAGCTTCTTTCTAAAACGTACTCCTACGTGGTTCTCCCCATCCTGGCTGATGGCCGCTCCAGCTGTAGCTAGGGGTGAAAAACCTGGGCCTGTCCTTGGCCCCTTTGCTCTCACACCCACGTCCAGTCCAGTACCACTGTCTCAACACAGTCACAGACTCGTGCCATTTCTCACCATTCTCACTATTACTCCCACGGTCCAAGCCACCATCCTCCCAATCTGAGGTGTTTCCTGTACCCTTACCTGATTCCCTGCACACACCTCCTTACAGTATATTCTCAACACAGAAGCAAGAGAGAGAGAGAGAGAGAGAATATAAAAATCTCTTTTGCTTGGAATCCCCAAGGCCCTGGTGACTCTCATGCCGGCCTCCCTGTGCTTCCCGATGTGGTTTCCTCTCATGCCTTCTCTCTTTAGCCACATGAGCCTCTTTGCGGTGCCTCCCACATTCCTGGGTAGTCCTGCCTCTGGGTCTTTGCACTGGCTGTTCCCAGTCCCGAGGCTGCTCCAAGGTGCCTGTGTGTGGCTCATTTTCTTAGCCACCTCAAGTTTTGATGAGGATGGCTTCTTAGGGAGTTCCTCCTGAGCCTCCTGCATCCCGTCCCCTGCTTGCTTCTCCCTGCCGCACCACCACTGGCTGCTGTGCTATCTCCTACTTTTGAGCACTGCCTGCCTTCCCACCAGCTCATTCATTCCATGAGGGCAGGGCTTAAGTGGAGTTGTGTCTGCTGCTCTATCCAGGCCCTGAGACCCCGTCTGGAGGGGCAGACAGCGATGTCATGGGTGAATGCTGAGACAGAGGGAACCCCAGGGGCTGAGGGAAGAGGGACAGAAAGTCAGAGGAGGCTTACAGAGGAAGTCCAGGTAGTTGTCTAGCTTTTGCTTGGCTTCCCCCAGGGACAGTGAACTCATTACCACACAGCCTACTGCCCTTTAGGCTGCTCAGTTAGCTGGAAAACTTCTATAATGCAGGCCCAGTTCCCACCTGCGTTCACTGTCTGCCCCCCATCGTTGCCCCAGTGGCCTTCTGAGATGCGGGGCAGCAGACAGTGTCCTCTTTACTCCTCACTGCTGTTCCAGGCTGACATGGAAGAGGCGCGCCCCCCCCTCCAGATGGAGGCAGCACCACCCCCGACCTGGGCCAAGAACTCCAGGCTCTGTCCTTGCTTCTGGGCCCCAGGTCCAGGCCAGCTTCTCTATTTCCCCAGAATGACTTCTCTGGAGGGAACAGCTCAGCAGTCTCTCCGTGGGGAGATGCCTATGTTGGGGGTGGCAGACACACAATCCAGCCTGGTGGGCTCTCCAGGGGCAGGGGCGTGCTGAGGGCCTCCGTGGTACGGACATGGCTCTGTTTCTCATCTGGGCAGTGGGAACACCATGTCTGTTTCATTATTTTTATGTACTTCATATACATTTTATATATATTCTCTTGTATAACATGAACTATTTCAAAATCAATAATGTTATAAAAAATATTCTGCTTATGGTTTCCGAGAGGGTGACATTTTGATGCCTCAGCCGGCATTCAGGGCTCCGTACTGCTGGGCATCTGTTACTGTGTCTACTGTCGTGGCCACTTCAAAGGAATCGCTTTCCAGAATGGCCAAGTGTGCCAACATGCTCGCCTACAACCTGGGAACAGCTTTCTTACTTGACAAACTCCCACCCAGCCTTCAGGACCTGCTCACCGAGTATTCCTGCCATGCTGCGTGTCAGGCTCTGGCAGGCCTTTGTGACGGTCACTACCACCTGGTACTGCAGAGGGGCCGAGGGCGGTCAACACCACCGGTGTCAGAGTCTCACAGGCCTGGGATCAGATCCTGCCTTTGCCCCTGACATGCTTTTTTACCCGAGGCAAGTCAGTTCTCTGGGTCTCAGACCCCATGCGACGGCACTCCGGTCACAGAGGAGCATCCAGCAGCCAGAGAGGACCTCCACTGCTGTGGCATCCGTTGGACAGCGACAGCTCTGAACTGGCCTGTCTGGACACAGCCCAACAGTCATGCTGCTGTGTCCCATGTGCCCTTGGAATGCTTTGCCTCAGCACAGCCTCCAGAATAAAGCTTCAGCAAATGTCAACTTCTGTTCTGCTTTCATGGGACTGTACCTCAGCCACTAAGGAGCTACAGTCCATGAGCGCAAGCAGTCCTGTCACCAAGAGTCCCCCACCCCAATCACAGAGCAACCCGTCCTCCCAGGCCCTGACACCTGGCCCCTCGCTGCCAACCAGGCCCGGACCACCGGCGCTCCTCTCACTGCGTGTCGATGCCATTGCCTCCCACCAGGCCTCTGACACCTGTCCCGGCGGCTTCATCTGCCAGGCCTGGGCTGGGGGCACAGACTGGAGTCAGACGTGAGCCCTGCCCTCAAGGGCTCTGAGAAGGTGGGAACCCAAACCAGAGTGGCAGATCTACCCTGTGTCACCAGTGAGTGGGGTCCTGGGGGTTCTGGAGGGCATGGCCTTGGATGGGGGCAGGGGAGGGGGTCGGGAAACTCCCTAGGGCTGTGTCAAGCATGAAGATGGGAGGGATTCCAGGAGGAGGGCGCAGTCTGAGCCAGGGCTGCTCAGAGGACCCCAGTGTGTGGTACGAGGTGCTCCCAGCAGGGGTGAATTGGCAGAGGGGGCTGCCAATGAGCGTTTCAGCCACTGGGCGAGGGCATTAGGACGACCCTAGGGCTCCGGGGAGCCAACGGGGAGGCTCCTTGCTGGTTCTGATAAAGGCAGGGTTAGGGGTGATGTGTACCGGGTGTTTCTTTCGTGCAACTTAGCTCCCCCAACAACCCTGTGAGGTGAGATCATTATTCCCCCATTTACAGATGAGGAAACTGAGGCTCAGGGAAGTAATATCATTTGTCCAATTAGTGATGGGGCCAGGGGTCCAGTCTGGGCCTCTAACTGCAATAGGTCATAAGGCTATCCCTGATGCATGGCAGTGGCCTGGGGAGGGGGCAGGCTGGATAGAGGCCAGCTGGCCCTGGTGACAGCTACAGAGCTGCTGGCTACATCTGCATCCTAATTGGGAAGTTAAGACAGAGCACCCGGCAATTTGAATAACAAAGAACGTTGAGAGTCGTGACCATGAACAAAAGCAGAGAGCTGGAGACACAGCAGGGCTGGCTGCCAGATAACCGCAGCCCAGGTGCCCTGAGCAGTGATGATCAGGCAGCAGCCCAGGTGCCCTGAGCAGCGATGATCAGGCGGTTCCTCAAGTCCAACTACCGAGCAGGCGTCACAGCCTCAGAGCGACCCTGAGAGGTGGAGACGCTATTCCCCACTCCTGACAGGGCGGAGGTGAGCGAGCTGCAGAGAGAAGAGGGCAATCCCTCGGAGGTGGCACCGGAATCCCTCAGACAGAGCTCGTAGCCACGAAGTGTGGTCCCAGAGACTGCATGGAGGAGGTGTGCTTGTGTTTGACGCTAGAAAGTGAAACGTGCACGTTGGGTAAATTCCACAGAAAACTCCTACAAGCCCACCAAAACAGCTAAGGTGAAAAAGACCAACCACACCACCTGCTAGGGCGGGGCTTGGGGCCACGGGAGCGCTCACAGACTCCTGGGGGCATGCAAACCGGTTGGCTGCTGTGGACAGCTGGTTGGCAGCACATCCTGTGACCCTACACACAGGCCTGCGGAGGCACAATGAACGCCCCCAGTGGGGCCCCTGTCCTAGTCCCCAGAAGCTATGAATGTCGTCTTGCGTGGTGAAGGAGACTGCTGGTGTGACTAAATGGAGGACCTTAAGGTGGGGAGGTGGTCCTGGCTTATCCAGGTGGGCCTAGCGTGATCACAAGGGTCCTTAAAAGAGGGTGGCAGGAGGGTCAGAGTCAGAGAAAGATGCATGTCCCCCACGTCTCAGGGCTGGGAGAGAGCAGCAAACGTACCTCCTGAGAGGCCCTGCCCTTGTGGACCATGCCGGCTGCTGGGAAGGCAGACAGACTCAAATGAAGGAGACAGTCCATTGGTTGGTGGGCAGTGTCGCAGCGAGCAGGACAGCAGGGGATGGCACGCAGGACGGTCAGGAAGGGCTGATGGCCAAGGGGGGTGGGCCAGGTGCCTCTGCAGAGGCAGGGCTGGAGGCTGCTCTGGCTCTGGTGGGGGACGGGGGCGGTCATGGGGAGCTGTCCCTGCCTCTGGGGGCTTCATTCTTCACGTCCTGCATGTAGCCTGCCTTTCCTTCCCTTCACCCTCCTAACTTCTGGACATTTCCTGGGAGCTCAGGGTCTTTAAACATCTATATCTTAAAGGTTAATTTTTAATGCAGCTTTGGTAAATATTTGATGCCCTTGCCTTTCTGGGAGATCTGAGTTTGACATTAAATGGTACAAAGTGCTTCTGACACTGTCCTTTTCATCACAGCCTCTGTCCATAACCCCCTCCCCTGGCTCCACAAAAAGACTCTCCTTTGCCTCCTGATGGGGCCGGCTATGAATTTTTCAAAGCACTTTCCACATCCATTTCTGCCCCTGATCTTGTGTCTCCGTCAGCCAGACAGAAATGCAGGGAGGTGTTAAGTTGAAAGACGCTATAGAAGCATCTCGTCCCTTTTCTCGTCCTACACAAAAGGAGGCAAAGCCATGGGTGGGCTGGGGCAGTGTGGGGGGCAGTGGCTGCCCAAGGTTAAACAGCAAGCCAGCAGTGGAGGCAGTCGAACAAGCAGGTGTGACCCCCAGGCCAGGACTTGGCTCCCAGCACTGGGATTGCTGGAAGGACACAGACTGTCCCTGCCCTCTCTCCCAGCCCAGTGGGCACAGGTGTGACAACGGGGACACATAGGAGTGGGGAACAGGGAGAGAAGTGCTCCAGAGACAGGAATGAGGCCTGGCGGGGGAGTGACCTGAGCAAGGTGTTTTTTGTTTGTTTGTTTTTTTGTATTTTTCCGAAGCTGGAAAACGGGGAGAGACAGTCAGACAGACTCCCGCATGCACCTGACCGGGATCCACCCGGCACGCCCATCAGGGGCCACGCTCTGCCCACCAGGGGGCGATGCTCTGCCCCTCCGGGGCGTCGCTCTATGGCAACCAGAGCCACTCTAGTGCCTGAGGCAGAGGCCAAGAAGCCATCCCCAGCGCCCCGTCCATCCTTGCTCCAATGGAGCCTCGCTGCAGGAGGGGAAGAGAGAGACAGAGAGGAAGGAGAGGGGGAGGGGTGGAGAAGCAGATGGGCGCTTCTCCTGTGTGCCCTGGCCGGGAATCGAACCCGGGACTTCTGCATGCCAGGCCAACGCTCTACCACTGAGCCAACCGGCCAGGGCTGAGCAAGGTTTTGACGGATGAGTAGGAGTTCATGGGGAGCTTGGGCGGGAAACCCAGTGAGGTGACCAGGCTAGGTGAGCATCTCAGGCAGTAACAGGGTCTGATACATTCTGTCTCCAGCCTTAACCTGAGGCCCAGGCTTTGGTCCATGTTTTGCAAATGCTTGTGAAACATGCACCTCCTTGTTCTGGGCGGTGTGCACCTTGCCCTGACCATCCGTGGCTCTAGGCCTCCTGCTCTGGCACCATCTGAACCTCCATGCTCCCTCAGTCTCGGTGCAGACCCGGTCCTGCTTCTATTTTACAGCAGCCCTGGCCTGTCTCAATGCCCTGGCCCATTCCCCATGCCTTCTCCAGTGACCTCAGGTCAGGACAGAGGCAGCAAGAGGGGCTGAGCCTGGAGCCAGGACACCCCTCAGCACATGAGTATGCACACAACACAAACACCATGCACACGATACCACGTTCACACTACACTCACACTACATATACCAACCACACACACTTACTCCCTAGTCTTTGACTTTCCTTGATGGCACCATCGCCAGGAAGGAGGCATCATGGGCAATATGTCCCAAGTCTGCCATCCCTCCTGGGGCCTTCCTCTGCCCACCTGGTGCACACCTGTCACCCCTGGTATCTCTCCATCTCCCTCTCACCTGGAACCTGCCCAGTCCTCAGGATGTACGTCCACCCTTTACACCTCCTATCCCCTGTGGCACAGCCCAGGGTCCCCTCCCCCAAGCCAGTGATAATGAACCCACTGTGCTCTGCCCGTAGCCCCCGCCCCGCCTCTCCTCCAGCCTGGTCCTTCCTTGCCTGTGGCAAGACTTCATGTCACTCATGCAGGATCCTACAGTTGGCCTTGGTGGCCCCTTCACCACCCCCCATATCTGATCCGGTCTCTCTGTAGGTCTTGTCTTCTCCACCTCCAAACTATTTCTACATCAGTTCATTTCTTCCCATCATTTCTCCACCCCCAGCCTGCAGTTTCCTCCCTGGGGTGCAGCAACAGCCGCTCTGCCCCCTCCAACCACCGCAGGCAGCTTTCTCACCAAAACTCCCATCTGACCAACTGACTAGCTGCTCAAAGTGCTCTGCCAGCATCCTGTTTTCCTTAAATCCCATCACAGTGGCTGCTTATTGCAATCCACTGTCCCCCTTCCCGTGCACGTGACACCAACTATGAGATGCACCCTGGCCTGAAGGATGGCTTTTCAGGAAAGAAACAAACAGCCCTCCTTTACTTATGCCCATTGGTTGAAGATGCATCTGGATGACGATGACAGAGGCCTTGAGAGGTGACAAAGATGTCCCCTAGCGTATGTAAGTGGTGATATCATGGCCTGGCACGGACACAGTGCTGGGGTGTTATGGAATGAGGCATTTATTATAGGAGCTCACACTTCCATGCTTGTGAGCAGGGAAGGTCCAGAAAGAGGAGTCAGAGGCTCAGAAAGGTCACAGCGCCGGACGGGACAGTGGCGAGGGACCTATATGCAGGAGGCTGGCAGCTGGGTGGGGACAGGGCGGCCCGGAGTCCACAGAAGGCTTTTGTCTCGGGACACATATGTGGAGTCAGCAGGTAGGAAGGAGAGCGGAACACCCTGGACTGGGTGCCTCTGTGGCCAGGCCTCCCTAGTTCAGAGAGCACCAGGGCCCAGTGACAGCTGTTTCGACCTCCTGGGTCTCGGACATCTCCAGGGTAACCAAACTGACAATGGGACAACTGAGCACAATTCCCCTTTACTTACCCATGTGGCAGAGCTATGATATAAAGCCCTCAGCAACCTCAAACTGGGGGCAGGGGAGACATTTGGCAGGGACTCTTTTCTTACTGATGAAGTGAACGGAGACAGGGAAAGAGGGTACTTGGGGGGGTCCTTCCTGTGAGTGGGTGCTGGAATAGGTCCTCTGCACATCCCCTTGGACTCTGTACCTGTGATCCCCCCCCCCCCAGGAAGGGATGACCATATTTCCTCATCTATAAGATGCTCCTTAATTTTGGGGCCCGAAATTTGAATAAAAAATGTATTACATAAAGTTATTGAACTCAAGTTTTATTTATCATAAAATTCATACAACTCCTCATCACTGTCAAAACTCCCATCCATTAGCTTATTCTCATCTGTGTCTGATGACGAATCACTGTCTTCAACAATGAGCGCAAAAACAAGTGTGAAAAAGTGGGAAATGCAAGTTAAAAAAAATCTACAACCTCTGTATAAGACGTACCCAGTTTTCAGACCCCAAATTTTTCAAAAAAATATGCATCTTATACATGGGGAAATACAGTACTTGCTCCCCACCAATGTCTAACTCAGAGAGGTGAAGCAGCTTGCCCAAAGCCACACAGCTGGGCAGCACAGAGCCCAGTGCCGGCCCAGCCAGGAGGCCCAGAGCCCTTATTGTTGCCCCCCCCTACATCCTGCTCTGGGCTACAGTGTCCAAGTGACAAGTATGACAGAGCCACTCCCAGAGTTCAAGGCCAAAACCATCTGACAACAAATCCCTCCAGTCTCGCCCTAGGGACCTCAGGAACAACAGGAATGTCATCCTGCAGGACATTAAGGACAGGTGCCCTCTTGGCCCCCGGGCACGCATTGGTTCGCACCATTCTGACAGGAACCGAAAGCCTGCGTTTGGAGACATCTGCTGCACCAACAAGCATCTATTCTTAGAAGCAAATATTTTAGCAGTTATGGCTGGAGCTTTAATGTGGGGGGGGGGGGGGAGGAATAACAAAGGAAAGAGTCCACCGTCCTCCTGGACCCACATGGATGGAGATAAATTCCTCCTTCCTTGCCCTGCCATGCCCTATCTGGGAGCTGGCCATTTGAGCCCCTGAGCTAAATGATTTTGGGGACATAACAGCCATCACCCAACCACGACGTTTCCTTCACGGAGATCTCGCTTTTCCCACGTCATCCTGGCGGCAGCCTAGAGGGGGATTATATGGAATTCCTGTCAAATTGACAGAGGTGCATCCTCCTTCCTGGAGGTAGTTAATGAGCCCTGAGGATCGCTCTGGCCTTCATGGAAACATCTCTGCTAATTGCTTAGGCGAGCTGGCATCTCTGATTATACTAACCCGGGCTGCAGTCACCAGGTTAGGGAATCTTAATTAAGTTCCAAACTAGTGTGCTGGGTGGGCAGCATGGGTCTCCCCTGGGGCTGGGTCGGCAGGCGTGAAGGCAGGATGGCAGGACCCCCTCCAAGGATGGGGCATGCCTGACAGCGTGTTCCTGGGAACAGGCTCAGCACCTACTCTGTGCCAGGCTCCGAACGGGCACATCTCCCTCCTCCTGATGCCCCCATTTTCACAGACAGGCAAACACAAACAGGCTTGCAGGAATGAGTGGCTCGCCCGAGGTCATGGAGCCTGCGATCCGGTTGGCCGGCCCCAGGGCCCTCGCTCCCCTGCCCCACTTCGGCTGTTAGAGGGGCTGTGGACAGCCAAGCTCAGTCTAGTTTATTCTGGAAGTGCGGCTTCGAAGTGCATTTTCCAACACCTTCCCTGAGGTATATTTGCCCTGTGGCTGAATACATTGATTTCTTTTTCCTTATCTTTTATTCTCTGCACTTAGCACAGGGCACAGCCAACCCTCGCTAAGTGCTTGTTAGAGAAATGAGTGAATTCACAGTGCCTGAGCTGCTTCCTCTCAATGGACTGTTTCTGTGAAGAAAAAGCAGGATGGAGCGGAAGCATCTGCAAAGGGGCCGACGGCCTAAGACGCTTCCTCCGGGGACCCAGAGCAGATGTGTGGCAGGAAGGTCTGACTACTCCTTCTGCTTCCTGCCTCCCCTGCTTTCTTTGCTCAGAAGGACCAGGAGCTGCAAAGAATAGATGAATCTCTCTTCCAGAACCACCTTGCCTCTCATCCCGGGTACCAGTGCCAGATGCCTGACTCTGGGTGTCCTTGGAAACCCTGGTCTCCTGTGCTCACAAGTACATGAGAATATGTGCATGTCCCCACGGGAAGGTGCACAGACCCTTGAGTCAGGCAGGTCATTCAAGCTGCTGAATATGTGAGCGTTGGAGCCATCATGGTCAGTTGGGTACCAGCAAACGTTTGACCAATTCTCCAGTGGGAAAATAAAAAGCCCTGATTGTAGCATTTGCTGCCCTTGTCCATGGTGTAAATACTGCCAACATGATCACTGAACTCAGAGCTGGGAAGGGATATGTGGTAGCCACCATGATACAGGTTTTCACTATACAGATATAACAAACTCAGGAGCACAGATAGTATAGCAAATGTAACAAAATAATTAGGAAGTAAAGAGCTTCTAGTATCTATTTCATGTTTAATATAATGTATTTAGTTGTAAGTTTGTGTCAAATTTCACCTCTGTCGGTGGCTGTGTTTAACCACGGGATCCCTAGATTCCTGACAATCTAACCTCCAACGATGCAGGCCGATGGCCAGTGGCCCCAGCACACCTTGGATATGTTTACGGATTTGTTTTCATGTGTTATCAGGGAAAACATAACTCTTCAAAACCAAAGCTATGATTGCTTAAAGCGAGTCGGAGTTTTCCAAAAGTGCGACTTGATTTAAAGTCAATTAAAAATGTATTAAGTAAATAGTGTGGGGGGGGGGAGGAGGAAGAGAGTTATGCAGACAAGAGAAACATTTAGGAACTGGAGTTTGGGAAATAAATGTAGCTTTATGGAAATGACTTCAATTATCACCTGTCTTGGGGGCACAGTAAAATAAATGGGCAACCCACAAGAGAGGAGAGACAATTAATTAACGAATGAAAGGAAAGGTGTTCAACACTCAAAGAGACAGCAAGCCATTAAAAAACAAACAAACAAAAAATGAGGGAGAGGGTGCCCTGCAGCTCAAAAGCTGCTGCAGGTGACAGTGCCTTTGGGAAAGAGGCTGGCACTGATATAAAGAGCCATGAAACTGTCACACCCCTTGACCCAATAATATCCCTGCCTGGAATCTATCCTGTGGCAATGACTCAAAAACGGAAAAACCATCAACACTTAACAGGTGTTTGTTGCCGCCCCTGAGTGTCTCCCCTGCAACTGTTATTTGTCATTATATATATATATATACATATATAATTGTCATGCTCTCTGAATACCTCCCTGCAGGGGAGACAGCTAACCTAATACTAAGCACAGGGAAGCTGGACGGCTGCGTGGCTGCTAACAAAGCATTTAGAAGAATGAAGGAAGATGGCAGAGTGTGGCTAATTTCATGCTCAGTGAATAAAATCAGAACGTGAAAGTATGTTACAGTGTTATTAGAAAAAGCGTGAATGCCTGTGCATGAGGAAGCAGAAAATGTGCAATACCTGTAGTTGTGCGTGGTGTGCTATGTGGCTTTCCTTCTCTCTGTTATCCTTGCGCTAATAACCACAGTGACTACCCTGATATCCCGCTGAGGACCCTACCACAGGCCAGCCTCCTGCTAAACCTCGCAGTCATCCTGCCAGGCAAGTCCGTGCACAGTTTCTCTTACTGATGGGAAAACTGAGGCTCAGAGCCAATACATGATTTACCAAGGTTCCCGGCTGACAGGTGCAGGGAGAACGGACCCAGCTCTGA
The DNA here is from genome assembly GCF_036850995.1 of Saccopteryx leptura. Classification (NCBI taxonomy): domain Eukaryota; kingdom Metazoa; phylum Chordata; class Mammalia; order Chiroptera; family Emballonuridae; genus Saccopteryx; species Saccopteryx leptura. The sequence continues at coordinate 315,781,534 of NC_089503.1, forward strand.
CTCTGAGACAAGAAAGTTCGCCACGCCGCAGGGCTGCTGGAGTATGGCCATGAGATGTTTGAGGTAAAATTCTATTTAAAACAGCCTGTGAGTTGCATTTTCACTTCCCACTGGGCCGTGTCCTCTGATGGGGTGGGGTTTCCAGAGGAAGGAGGCAGGTGGCCAGCTGCCAGGTGTGTGGGCATGGATACCTGACCAGCCCAGCTTCTCCTTGGGGTTCCAGAAAGATTCTGAGGGCTGGGAAAGAAGTTCACAGATGGCGCAAGAGCAAGGATGACAACCTCAAAACCAAACCATCCCAAACCAACCACGCAACGCAACCTTGCGCACCTGGTGACCACAATGGAGCCAGTGCCGGGTGGGAGCCCACAGAGAGTTTTAGGTCAATACTGGGCCTGGGCGGGAGAAAGCTGGGTTAGCTCCAGAGCTTGGTTAGCACTTTGGGGGCTCCTCGGGGCCCCACCCCCAGGTGAGTAAGACTTGACCTGCACAGGGAGTCCCATCATTGGCCTGGACAGGGGGCCGCATGCTTTATGAGCACCATCTCAGAGTTTAGCTCTCATGGCAGGAGAAGTACAGGCAGAAACTGCTCCCCATTTCAAGAGGGGGGCTTTGGAGTCAGCCAGACCCGGGTATGTATTCCAGCTCAGCTGCTGTGCAGCTCTGGGCAAGTTGCTAACCCTCTCTGAGCCTCTATTTCCTCCTCCATATGCTAAGCTCAGGATGACCAAGCAACAGTGCTCTTGGTGATATTAAATGGCTCGGTCTGTTGGCCCTGGCCGGTTGGCTCAGCGGTAGAGCGTCGGCCTGGCGTGCAGGGACCCGTGTTCAATTCCCGGCCAGGGCACATAGGAGAAGCACCCATTTGCTTCTCCACCCCTACCCCCTCCTTCCTCTCTGTCTCTCTCTTCCCCTCCCGCAGCCAAGGCTCCATTGGAGCAAAAATGGCCTGGGTGCTGGGGATGGCTCCTTGGCCTCTGCCCCAGGCGCTAGAGTGGCTCTGGTCGCAGCAGAGCGACGCCCCGGAAGGGCAGAGCATCGCCCCCTGGTGGGCAGAGCGTCGCCCCTGGTGGGCGTGCCGGGTGGATCCCGGTCAGGCGCATGCGGGAGTCTGTCTGACTGTCTCTCCCCGTTTCCAGCTTCACAAAGAAGAAAAAAAAAAAATGGCTCGGTCTGTTGTAGCTGCTTAGTTCAGTAGTTCCTCAATAAACTGGCATTGGGCAGAGGAAGATGCAGTGCCTACTATGTGTCAGGCACTGGCACTTATCTATCGAGCATCTACTACAGACCAACCCCCACTCTCCTCGGGTCCCTGACAGTGAAGAAAGCAGCAAGGCAAACAGCGCAGGTAGTGAGCACCACGAGGAAACTAGGAGGAAACGAGGGGAGTAGACGGGGATGGTGGGTCGGGGGCTGCTGCTATTTCACAAAGCTTGGTTGGAGAAGGCCTCTCTGATCAGGCGCTATCTGGGCAGGTACCTGGTGGGACTGAAGGAGGAAGCCTGAGCTGCTCTCTGCCTAGGTCGCCCATTCTCCACTTCCAGAAAACTCCTACTCATCCACTGAAACCCTTTTTAGGTGTTGACTGCTCCCAGGACAGCTGGCTGCTGCCTTTAAAATCACAGAAAACCTGCTGCCCCCTGATGTGATGCTGGGGAGAGATGTGGGACATTTGTAGAGGGTCTTCCCACGTCCTCCTGTCCTTTAACCAGACAGCACCCTGTGAGGCTGAGTCCATCATCCTGTCTGCTGGGGGTCCTCCAGCTATCAAAACCCAGGGGAGCAAAATTTGAACCCAGGTCCATCAGCCTCTAAGAGCCTTTGCACTGACCCACTCTGCTTCCTGCCCATAAAAAAAAAATACAGCTTCATAGCAGGTGGCGTTGTTTAAACATAGGTGCTTGGCTTCCCGAGGAAGTGAGGGCAGGGTCATTGGATGGCCTTCACCTGGGCAGGGAGGTGGAGGGGTTTCAGGCTGATGTCTGGACCCAGTGCGCTCTGAGAGGTAGGTGGGGAAGACACACTCCCAGGTGGCCCGAGCCAGGGAAGTGGGTCACCAAACAATGGACCCTCACCTCTTGGTGGACAGTTAATGCAGCTATTCAAGCCATGGTTACAAAAACGTCTCAATGTCGCAGGAAGCTCGCCAGGACATAATGTTGAATTAAAAACCCAAGACACAATTTTATGCGTGGATGGCAACGTCCATAAAGTAAGGAAATGAGCTGACAACAGCCAAGGCTGCAGGGGGGACGATGGCTGCCTTCAGTGCTGAGGCCGTTTGCTGTCCGCTCTCCCCATGTTCTCAGCGAGCAACGGCACTTTTATGATGAAAAATTAGGCATAAAAAGAAGAAATAGTGACTATTCCTTGGTGGAGGGCTAAGGGGAGGAAGCAGCTAAAACAGGAAAAGAATAATTAAGAGGAGCAATCCTGAGCCCTCAGGGTGAGGAGCGGGTGAGACGTGGCAGAACCTGCCTGGGTTGAATAACTCAGGAGGGATTTGAACTCTGGACTCCCTGTGGCTTCCCCTCTGCCCCAATATTACATTTACTCATTGGTATAAGTGGGGAAATGCACCAGTATAGACCCGGTCACTTTGAATGTTGCCTGGTCCTTTCCTCTGGACCCTGGGGGCTGGTGTGTCCAAAGAACCAGGCTGTTTCCTTCAAGGGCTGGAGTCAGGGAAACAGGAGAAAAAGAAAGAAGGTCCTTAACCCTGGAGACTTTGGGGGGGGGGGGGCATTTCTGGCCTCTTGTGGAATGTTATCAGTAAAAGGGGCTTCACCAGTAGAAGAATTTGATTATGATACACTCTGTTCTTGTGGAGACCTTGTGGACTGGCCCCCTCACCCAGGTCTTTGCACATGCTCATTCTTGAAGATCAGGCCAGCTGTCACCTCCTCCAGGATGATCTCCCAGATGCCCAGGCTGGGCAGGTGTGCCATCATCGCTGATTGCTCACTGCCATTATCTCCACCTGATTCAGGCCGACGGTATGTCCTAGTGCCTGGCCCAGGAGTGGGGAAGATCAGCTCCCTGCTCCTCTGTGGATGGGGATTCGACCCCACACACTGGCCTCTTCCAGGTCCCTGCAACTGCCCCTCCTCTGCCCTACACTGTGCCCTGGCTAGAGCCTGTGGCAGCGAGCTGGTGCCTGCCCGAGGCTTCAGCAGGCTCTGGAGACCCTGGGCTCTATCTCCTGATGCCTATCTGCCTTCTCCTGTCCGACTCCTTGGCTGAGGGACCAGGCTCGAGACCCAGCCCTGCCAGCCGAGCAGTCCTCCATGCAGGCTGAAGCAGACTGCCTGTGTTCAAATGCTGGGTCTGCTGGTGACCAGCGTGGGTAACCCTGGACCAGTTATCTAACTTCTCTGTGCCTCAGTCTTCTCAGCTATAAAATGGGGACTCATCAAATAAGTGTCTGACAGCTGGGGATGAAACACTGACCCAAACAGACAAAACCCTCATTCTCTTACTCTAGCGAGGCTTGGGCGGGACCATAGCGTGCCCTATATGACTGCTCGGCACAGCTCAGGCCTACACTTGGGTTCAAGGGTTGGCTGTTATTTAAAATTCATTCCCAGCACCAAATCCAAGTGTCCCTCCTCTGGCCAAGCCTCCTGCTCTTCTTCACTGAGAAGTCTGGCTCTGTGAGTGTCCTTGCCTGCCTTCCCGGGGTATAGAGGGACTGACCAGACAGTTGAGGGACAAAGCGGTGTTTCCTGGGAGAAATCAATGTTCCCTTCAGCCCTACTGTGTGCTCAGCACTGGGCCAGTCCCTTCCGTGCACCCTCCTGCACATTTTATCACCATCGTTCAGGGAGGTACTGAGATTCAGAGAGGGCCAGCAATTCCTTCGAGGACACACAGCAGGTAAGGCCTCTGGTTCTGGGTGTTTCTGTCACCCCCACTCCATGGCAGTCCTTGGTCCTGGAGCAGCAATAAGAACAAACACCCCCCTTGGGTTTTCACCAAAGCAGTGGGAACAAGAAGAAGACAGAGGTGGTGAAGGAGGGGGTGGGTCTTCCATGTAAATGAGGCCAAAGCGTAGGCCAGTGGGAGGAGCCAGGCCCCAGCCAGGAAGGTCAGGGATTAGAGGGGACAGGCCCAGCGTCTCCAGATCCAGCTGGAAGCCCAAGGATTTGAAACTCCAGCCTGACTTGGGACATTCCGTCTTGGAATTCCCCACATTCCAGTCTGGAGACCTCCTTGGTATTGGATGCAGTGCTAAGGAGAGGAAGTATTTGGTCTTCTCCCTTCTTATCTGGTAATTGTCTGAGATTCCTCACTGTAGGCTGTGTCCTCCCTGCAGAAACCAGACACCAAGGACCTGGGGCACAGAGCCGGGAAGCAGGTGACCAGGTGACGCCCGAGCTTCATCAGGAAGAAGGTTGTGGGGCGGGGTGAACGCGGACACCCCATGGAGGAGGCACAAATGAGTTCTGCAGATGGCTGGAGGGTACTCTCGACAAGGCTGGGGGTGCCCTGAACGTCAGGGCAGAGGGTCTGGTTCTCCCTCAGGCCACATGAAATCTGCTCAAGTCATATGATTTCAAGGGTCATTGTGGCCTTCTTGTGCTTCTGCTCTCGGTGTGAGGGGAAGCAGAGGAGAAGAGACACTTCCAGAGCCGGGGGGGGGGGGGGGGCAGGGCTCCTCCACATCACACAGAGGTGGGACAGCTGGGATGGGGGGGGGAGAAAGAGGCCACAGGGCTGAAGAGTGCTGGAGGTGACAGCAGAGAGTTGGCGGGGCGCTGTAGGAGGCCCCTGAGGGACACAGCGGAAAGAGGGCCTTTCAAGGTGTGTGACTAGCACTCACGAGCCTCCTGGCCTTGCACACATGCTTTGGCATTTCATGACGTGACTGTCAGGCTGTGACATGCACTTGGTGACAAACAGCCCGGTGTGCGCACTGCAGAACACTCACATTTCAGAAAACCCCACCATTGGGGCCAGGCTAACAGACGCTTCATGGTCTGCAGCTTTGGGCGGGCTGTGTATCTTTCCCTCCTGTCACCTCCACAGCACCAGAAGCCCTCATGGGACCCCCATCCAGAGGACCTGCTGGGTAGACATTTGTCAAACTTTGCCGAGCAAGACCGGGTCTTTGTCTCCTGCATGATCTATAGGGCAATTGTTCGATCAATAAGCACAAGCTGATTTAAGTGCACCTTATTAATTATTTAAGTCATGCATTATTGAAAAGGTCACTACCCGTTAACTGTTTAAATGATCGTTCATGAAACTGGTTGTATCTCCTGTGAGGATGCAGCAATGGTGAGCTGAGCACCTACTATGCACCTGGTGTTTCATCCTCAGAACAAGCCCAGGGTGAAGGGCTGTGCGTTCTTCACAAGAATTGGAAGGTTGAAGGGGATAAAGCAACTTGCCTGAAGTTATGGGCTGGTAAAAGGCAGAGGTAGGACTTGAACCCAGGTCGGGTTGCTTGCAAAGCTCATGGACTTGGCAGTGACCATAGTGTTGTAGGTTTTTGCACCTGAATCTTGCAGCCTAGACTCAGTATCGGGATGTCCTGGAATAATGTGCCCATGGCAGCAGCTCAGCCCCCACAGAGCGTTGGCACCTCTCACCCCATGCCTTAACGGGGGCATCTGCCCTCAGCCGGGCTTCTGCCCAGGCCTGGGTCCTGCCAGTGGCACAGTGGGTTCCTGCGCCAAGGTGCACAGAGCCTCCTCTCTCCTTCCAACTCCGCACTGCCAGGGACCCCCAGGGCGGGTTGTTCCGTACCTCCCACCAGACTGGGACTGGACAGATGAGAGTCGCAGCAGAGGAGGTGGGATGGGAACTCACGCCTTGAACAGAGTGAACAGGTTCTGCTGGGGGCAGCCACCCCGCAAGGCCATTCCCCTAAGGTCCCACCTCCCTGGCTAGCTTCCTTCCCGGCATCACGGAGCGCCTGCCTGCATTGGGTTTCTGTGACTCAGCATATGTGCATGATGGAACCCAGTAACGTGCTCAATTTCTAAGTTCATTCTGAAAAAACTTCTCCCCTCCAGCCCCTCAAAGACTGATTTGCCTCCTTCGACCAGACTGTGAAAATTTGGGAAGCCATCCAATTCCCCCTTTTGCCTTGTCAACCAGGAAACTCACAACTCTGTTTAACACTCAGTGGCAATTACTCCAACACCAGGTCCTACGTGTGATAAACTCACAAGCTATGTATGCTTCCAAGCTCCATTTCCACCTCTCACTCTGACTTTCTTGTCCAGGCACATGTTACCGTGAGCAACTTCAAATCTTTCTTTGCAAATAACTAGGTAATTGGCGAGTCAAACACAGCAGCTATAATGATCGGGTATTTTCTAAGTTTGCCAGTCAAAGACAAGAGACCCAGGGCATCCTGGGACCCAAATGCAACCACTCACCAGGCAGATGAACTCTGGAAGGTCACCAGCGGTGGGCTGTGGGTGTCTCCCTGCAGCGTGTGCACAGCCTGGGGGGCTTGTGGCAAGGGGTCTGGGGGCGGCTGTGGCTGTGGGGCCGGCTGCCCTGGCCGGGGGCCCCGGGCAGGGTTCCCCCACCGCCGGGGGTCCTGTTTCATCCACCGTCCATGAATGCCACAGCGCGCCAGGTAAACCTTGCAAATGTCGTAGTTCATTGCCGAGTAATACAAAAGATCCAGGATCAGCAGCATCAGCACGAAGAAGCCATAGATCCACACTCCCAACAAGGCGGTGTAATTGCTGAGGAAAAACAGAGAGAGGCTATGAGAGGAGACAACAGCGGTCCTGCTCAGGCTGGAGTTAATCAGCTGGGTTGATTAGAGAACATGACAAGGGGCTATTTCGGGGTCCTAGAGAGGAGGGGCGGTGAGGAGTCCTGGCTCCCTCTCCTCATGCTCACCCTCCACTTACTCTCTCCCACTTGCCCTATCTGCTTCTTCCCAGATCCTGCAATCCACTGCCCTAGACCCTTGTCCCAGCCTGAGCATCTCCCTGACACCCCAAGTCCTTGGACAGGGATCCTGGGGAGGGGGAGCAATGTTAAGCCTTTGACCAGACCATGAAAACCTGGAAAGCCATCCAATTTATCCTTTTGGAAGAAATATTCAGTTGGGCATTTGGTGGACCCTACCTTTACCCTCATGACAACCCCAACATCGGTGCTAGTCACAGGCCTGTCAGTTGTCCCTCATGGGTGCCACCTGCCTGCCTGCCCCAGGACCTTTGCTTATGCTGTTCCCGCCACCTGGGATACCAGCTCCTCCCCATCTTACTGGACCCAGGGAAAATGCAAGAAGCCTATTGTCTTAGGAAAAACTGACTCAAGTTCCAGAGCCATAAGCCCCTGCCCCTCAGCCTCCACAGTGGGCCACCTCACACCCCCACGTGCTGTGGAACTCAGCCGGGGCATCCCACCTGGGCCAGCTCCCTTACAGCTTGCTCCAATCTCCCTCTTGCTCAGAAGCCCAGGAAATGGCACCAGCTCAGCCACCTTCCCCGTGCCCCATGCAGCAGTCACTGGTGCTGGCTGTTCCACTCATTACCTGCCTTTCAGACCTCCCTCTATCCCCTCCCCCAATGAGCCCCTTCAGCAGGCAACACCAGGCTGTGTGTGGCCAGGGGTCCCAGGGCTCTGACATTATTTTTCTTATTCTTTCACCCAGTGCTTCCTACTGAGGGCTGTTCTGCCCCCAGAAGCACAAATGTGGAGGGTTTTAAGCTGCAAATGATCGCAGCCCCTTCGTGGAACCTGGCTCCCCAGCTAAGGGGCCTCGTCATCGAGGAGCAGGCCCTGCTAGCTCCAATACTGGGCCTTTGCACAGGCTGTGCCTTCTGCCTGGGCAGCCTTTTCTGATTTCCCTGCCTGACTCTTACCACTGCCTCTCTGAGACCAGCCATGCTGCCCCTCCATATGGGTGGGTCCGGCCCCTCTGGCCTGAGTGCCCCTCAAGCCCAGAGCCCACCACCTGGACTGTGGCATAGATCCTTCCACCCAGGGAAGGTCTAAGTGCCCACTGTACCCAGGGAGGGCAGTTTCCTGGGCTTGCTGCTGCACTGGGGCTGCTGCCCTGCAAGCTGTGCTCACCAGGGACCGTGGCTGTTTAAGGAACCAATTTACCAATCACTCAAATGCCGCCTCCATCTGTTCGCTGTGGCAGCCTCTGTTCAGGAGGGTGTGCACTGCCCGGTGGCAGAGAGGAGGCACGTCACTGAAAAACGGCCTTGCTACTCACATCCCACATGGGGGGACCCACCCAGCTCTTGCCAGACAGGGAGGACCCCTCCATGTCCTGGGTCCCCACAGCAGGTCCCTCTGGACCCTGTCTGGAGCCAGGGAACTGGGCCTGGAACCAGGAGGCCTGATTCTGGTTCCTCCTTGGCCCAACCTTGTTGTGTGGCCAGGGAGAATCCCTGCATGTCTCTGGGCCTGCAGGAGAGGATGTGAAGCCCCTCCTGGTCTCAGCTACCAGGCTCTGGATCTTCCTGGCTCAGTTCACCCCGGGTGCAGCTGCGGCCTCAGCAGTGAGATGGGGCTGCTCCCCTCCCACTGCTCCAGCCCCTGCCAGAGCTGGGCCCAGGCGGGGGTTCTCAGTTGCTCACATGTGCCCTCTGCCTGAAACGCCCTCCTTCCCCTCACAGGGAGAGGCCTCTGCATGTCCCAAGCACTTAGCACGGAGCCGGAACTGACAGGTACTTGGGGCTGGGTATCTGCTTGAGGAACGAGGGACCAGACACTTTCTATCACAGCTGCCCTCCTGCGGTCCCACCTCCAGCCACCACCTCTGTGAGGCCTGCAGATGTCTCAGGGGCTTGTTCAGGCTAAGGCCTAAGTAATTGCCAGCCTGATTTCCAGGGGAAGCTACACTCGCCTGAAGGCAATCTGGGTATGAAATTCCTAGCAAGGAACAGAGGCCAGCAGCCAGTCTGGCATGTTGAGGCAGGAGTCCTGGGTGGACATCCCCAAGGACAGAGGGGGAGGGCCTGGCTCTGGTCCCTACACAGCTGATTCCCTCTCTCCAGCCTGCCCTGGAGCCTCCCCAGGGTTGCTCTAAGCTTCGAGCTTTCCTCAGTGGTTCCCATGGCAGCGCCGAGGGGGCTGAGGGAGGAGCAGGGAGTGGGAGGCAGGGGCAGCTGTTTGCAGATACTGCCCTGTAGAGAGGGCATCTGTGATGCCGGCTGGGGGTGTTGGCTGGACCACGGCTGGCCTGGAACCTCCAGGACTGAGAAATAACAGTAATGAAAGCAGCAGCGGGTGTGCATTGCTCTAATGGTTTTACACATCTTAGCCCATTCAGCACGCACAGCCGGAAGGGAGGATTATTGCCATTGGCCCCACCCCACCCCCGTTTGCAGACGGAAGACTGAGGCTCAGAGGAATTAAAAGACTTGTCCAAGATCTCAGTCATTAAATGGCAGAGCCAGGATTGGAACCCAGCAGTCTAGCTTCGGAGCACACATTTCTAACCACTGCATATACCACCTTGGACCGGTGCCACTCAGGTTAAGTATTGTACCATACTGCCTTGGGCAGGTGCTACCCAGGTTCTCTGGGCAGACAAGACACCTCCATGTCTTTGTCTATGCTGCTCCTCTGCCTGGAAGTCAATCCCTACCTGCTGTACACCCAGCTGGCCCTGCCCCCCATGTCTTAGTGCAACTATCACCTCCAGGAAGCCTTCCTTGATGTGTTATGCTGGGCCCAATCCATCCTCTGGGGCTCCCAGAGCCACTGGATTTCCCAGAACACACTGTGTTGTCTTTGCTGTTCGGCAGGATTGCACTGTCTGCACCCCAAGACCAGGTCTGCTTGAAGCTAGGACCAGGATCCATCTTCTCTTCGTGTGCCCAGAGCTCAGCACAGGGCTGCTCCTGATGTTACTTTAGCTATTGCACAGTGAGTGCTATGGTGAACTGGGCACCATGGCGGCCTTGATAGTAACCTCATCACTGGATTGTATCTTCTTTATACATGGTCACTAATAGTTAACAGTCCTACTAGCAATCAGCACACACTCCTGAATCTTTGCAACAGTACTATGAATGAGAAGCCAGTCTCGCAGATTTACAGATGAAAAAATAAACCCAGAGAGACAAAGTCACTTGCCAAAGGCTACACAGCTGGAAGGGGGCTCTACTGGGATTTGGACCCGGGTCTGTCTGACCTCAGACTGTGCAGAATCTTGGGGAAATCCCAAGGTCAAGTCCAGGACAAATGTCCAGGGATGCTCCCACACCTGTGCCGTGTGCCCACTTGTCCCGGCACACCTTCCAGCAGGAACTAGAGATGGCTTCCCATCCCCCGATCCAGCATCTCATCATGTCCCTGTCCCCACGTGTGGGGGGCTGCTGGGCCTGCTGGGTGCTGCTCGCTGTGACTGGCACAGACCTCATCGCCCTCCCAGCCCAGAGAAGTGAGGGGCGCACCAGCAGGAGGTGCTCCCTTCGCTGAAGCCCACTTCTCTGCAAGGGAGCCCACCCTGGAGGTGGCCACTGGCCAGGAAGCCCAGGACGTGGACACCGGCCCCAGGCAGTTCTCCTGTCTTCTGTGGTCAGCTGGATCCATGGTTATTGGCTGGCTGGGAGCATCTTGGTTTTTACATTTAATTTTAAAAATGTGATCTGGAAATTAATTCCATCCAAATGCAGGGGTCTTTTTTGAGTGTGTGTGTGTTTTAAAGGGCAAAAGTTAAAATAGAGGCTGTTTGATGGGGCAAGATGTGAAGCCAGCCAAAGCTACAGTTCTTCATTCTATTTTGGGACATTTATTGATTCAAATGCTTTTGGTGTTTCCCAAAACTAGTAAATGAAACTTCTGATGGAGGAATCTCACCAAATACCTTCCGGGGTCTGGAGCAGGTAGGTCAGCCAGAGGAGCAGCTGCGACCAGGTAGAAGCCCGGTCACCACCCCACAGGCTATTCCAGTGAGGATGGAGTAGGTGAGTCCCCAAAGCTGCTGGGTCAGAACGAGAACATTTGCTCGATCCACCTCACCTAAAGTGTCCCAGCATCAAGCCCTCCTGCGAGGCGGCCAGCTGGTCAGTGCGGCAAGCTGATCTGGTGACTAAATTCTCAGCCCGAGAAGGCAGGGCTGCGTGAATGCGAATACCAGCTCTGCAAAATGCTCTCTCTGTGATCTTGGGAACCGAGCTCTACTTTCCCCATCTGTAAAATGGGGACAACAGCGCTCCTTAGGTGTGGGTGTGATGATGAGGTTTAATAAGATAACACAGGGTGTGGAGGAGAAAGGGCCCAGAGAGTGCTGGTCCTATGATTAAGGCGTCGATGGAATGCTCAATGATCTAGGCCCAGAAAGGCAAAGTGACTAGCCCAAGGTCACACAGCAAGGCTGAGGTTGTCCAGTGCACAGGAAGAGCATGGGCTTTGGGGCCAATGTACTATAGACCACTGTACTCACTGTCCCTCCTTGCAGGCCTGCCCCCGGGATCCATCTTATGCCTCTTTCCACCCCGTTGGGAATAGGTTTGGCCAAGTGATGTGCTTTGGCCAAAAAAACAAAACACAAACAAACAAAAACAATAGCAGAAATGTCCTGGCTGCTTCTGAGAGGGAGTCACCCTGTGATTTGACCATCAGTTTTTTCCCTCTGCTATGGGGACATCCTACCCCGATGGGGATATCCTACCCTGATGGGGACTGCCTGGTCAGCTGAGTCCCAGAATGCTCCATGCACAGAGCCACAAGTGACTCAAAAGAGACAGGCTGTGAACCAACAATAAGCCTAGGGATGCTAGGGCCCCAGCGAATCCGGGGCTGCTCACTTTCACAGCATGACTGAGCCCTGCCCTGCTCTGCCGCCTGTGTGCTTTGTGACTACAGGCAAGCTTTCACCCTCTCTGAGACTCAGCCCCGGCATAATGGGGCTCGTGGGACCTTCCTTATAGATAACACCTCTACATGGATCAATGGCGTTAGTGCGAGGCCCCTCGCGTTGCCCTAAGCGCTCATAAACGTTCACTTGTCTCCCATCCCTGTGCTGAGAGAGTATAATCAGATGAGGAAACACTGAGTCTAGAACCTCAGTCTTTCCAAGGCTGCCAGTGTGTATAGGTTTTATGCCTAACGGCTTAATGGCGATGAGCGTCTGATAAGATTATCGGAAGATTCTGACCCCACTCAGGGGCTGGACTCAGAGCCTGACTGTGCTGAGGGGAGACGTTAGGCCTGCAGGACAGGCCCAGGCGGGGAAGCCCAGAGCACCGGGTTTCTCGGGTCCATAGGCCCGGCCAGCCGACTGCCAGTCATTGGCCATCAGCATGGCTGGAGTACTTCTGGGCACTGGGAAAGGACAGCGTTAGGGGAAGAGCTTTCATGTGCGGACAGGGGAGAGTGACAACTCACCCCCCCCACCACCACCACCCTCTGAGGCCTCGGAGGGTTCTTTGCAGTCCTAGAAGCTCTCTCCCACGCGCCCAGCCCCTGAAGCCCATCTGCCTGGCGAGGGAACACCCACATATTGCACAAGACTCCACTCGTGCTCCCTGTGCCAGAGAGACATTCCCTGTCTCCAGAAAGAGCTGACCACTAGCCCCTCATGCCCTGTCATGCCCCGTCCCACTTCATGCCCAGGACAGACGCTCCTACTGCTCATGCAGGGCCCTGGGTAGACACTGTGGGCAGCTTCTGTAGTATGCTTGTTCTGAACACCAAGGGCCCCTCTGCCCGTGTGGATGGAAGTAGCACCTTGCCCGTCCGTGGCCTTGGTGGGGCAGCTTCCCTCGCTCGGCCTGCCTTTCCCCAGGCATCTGGAACCAAACACACCATTCCATTCCTCCAGAAAACACAACTAAATAAGTCATCAGATGCACTCTGCTTTCTCTGTCTCCTGTCTGCCTCCTGGCTGATTCACTGGCGGGGGGTGGGGGTGGGGCACCAGGAAGCCCTTGCCATCTTCATAAAGCCCTGACCTGGGTCATGGCTGCCTTGATCCATCTGGACAGGTGGTCGGCAGGAGCTACCCTGTCTGGGATCCAGCCTCTTGGCTGAGATCTGGTGCTTTCCCCAGCCTCAGTCAGCCCTGGCTTTCTAGATGCATCGAGGGTGGCGGAGCCAATGACCAGAACAAGGGTCCCGGCAGTGTCCCTCAGGTCTTGACTGCATCTAGAATGGAACTGCTCCAGCCTGGGCCTCAGGTCTTCCTTCTTCTCACAGTAGCTGTGAGGATTAATGGCACAACACAGGTGTCTTACCCAGAAGATGACTAATCCAGAATCTCAAAGGGCTGGACAGTCCCAGAAGTAGATGCTCCTGGCTCCCCTTGCACACCCACGGCCACCTGGGACCTGCCAGCCTTGCAGGCCTGTCCCACCTGGTTCACTGACCCATCCCAAGCAGAGCTCCAGGGATCAGCCCTCTTTCTTCCCTCTCCACTGGTCATCTCCAGTTGTTCCCCCCACCCCCGCTACACACTCCATATAGACACTGGACCCTGGTCCAGCTTTGGGCTCAGGCCTTTTCCCCAGGGTCCTTGAGATCAAACAGCTGGGTGGAGGTTTTCAGGGTCTGATCTGAACTCCGATTGGTCATCTCCTGGGTAACCCTGCCTCCCCTCCACTCAGCAGGGCCTCTGTCTTGCTTCTGCAATGTCCTAGATCCTTTGTCCCATGCACCATGCACCACTCACAAACACAATCCCAGCCTAAAGCCCTCAGGGCCCCTCGGCACCCTCAGGAGAAAGTCCAAGCCTTGCAGACCCTGCTGCCCGCCCCCATGGTTCCCCTTGCTCTTGACATTGAGGCAGCAGAGAACTCTGCCTGGAAATGCTCATCTGTCTGGGCTGTTTGGCTCCCACCTTCCTAGAATTTCAGATACATGGAGTTGAGTACACTTCTCCCTCCTGGGACACAAGGTAGTGGGGGTGGTGGTGCTTAGTGGAGAACAAGGAAGGAGGAATCCCCTCAGAGCAGTGGCTCTCCCCTTGGGATGGGGTACCCTGCACCCATACTTGGCATCATCAGGAGACATGGTTGATTGTCACAGCCAGGGCTCTGGGTGGGGCCAGGAAGGCACAGGCAGCCCCCACAGGGAAGGATCTGGCCCAGATGTCACTGGAGCTGCTGTGGAGATTCCTGTTTTTTGCTTCTGCTCAAATCGGCCTCCTCCAGACCTGGGCTGGCTCTTGGCTCCACCACTGACCGGCTGCCTCAATCAGGCATGTTATTCAACCTCTGCAAGCTTCATCTTCCTTGGGTGTCAAGTGTGTGGAGTATGGGTGACTTCGGGGGAGGAGAGCCTATCCCCTGCTGCACCCTCCATCGTGCCCTCTGAACTTCAAGAATGAGAACTGAACTAAACCTCGGATCCTCAGGATTTCCACGCTCCCTGAGGGAAGGGCTGTATTTTGTGGTCCAGCTCTTCATCAGTGCGGCCGGGGCCCACTGTGCGGAGATGATGAAATGCTCCATGTGAGATCCTGTGTGCACGTGTGAATTATAGAAATCCGTGGGCTTCCCAGACCCCCGTCGCCAGAGCCTTGGAGAAGTCTGGCTGTCTGGCCAAGCTCCTGTCTTCTGTCTGGCTTTTGGTCAGCAACGACAACATTTTCTGGGTCCTCGCCCCAGTCCTAGCACTACTGTCCTCCCTCAGGGAATCAGTCATTGCTTTTATAAAAGGTTTGGGTCAGATTCCGGGCCTGATTCCAGCCCTTGTGCCGAGCAGGCCTCGCTGAATGACTTCACAGACAGAATTATTCTAAGGCCTGAACAGATGGGAAGATATTCACCCATGCATTTGAGGAAGGAAGGCTGGGGGGAGCTGGCCACAGCGAGAGGAGGAAAGACTGGACCACAGTCAAATCTCCTGCCTGACCAAAGGGAAGGGGTGACTTCCCCAAGTGAGCATGGTGTGGTGGCAAACCATTCACGTCCCAACATCAAACAGAGATTGGGACTTAGACCTCCACCCCACCACCTCCCAGTGGTGCCACAAATCCCTTCAACAGTCACTCAACAAACATATCTTCCAAGTGGACTTCTCCTTACTATGAAAAAACAAAAAATATATATGTGTATACACACACACACACACACACACACACACAGTGGTCTTCATCTGTTGCAGGGATTAGGTTCCAGAACCCCCTGCAACAGGTGAAAATCCATGAAGTATCAACCTTGTATTTATTTTATTATTTATATATTTTTTAAGGCTTTATAAACCCTTCCCACACTCTTAGAAACCTTTCCCACACTCTTTTTATATTGTTTTCAATTTTTTAGGCTAGAAAACGCTCATTTTACCACAAAAATAATTAAAATAATAAATATATAAAAATGCCTATATATTGCAAAATCCCACGTTATAACAAAAAATCCATGATACAAAATTAGATAAATATACTTTAAAAATCTGCGATACTGTGAGACCGTGAAAAGTGAACCACAATATGGCGAGGGACAACTGTGTGTGTGTGTGTGTGTGTGTGTGTGTGTGTGTGTGTGTGTATTTACTCTGAGAATCAGCCTCAAGAGTTATTAGGAAAATATCTGAAGCATCCTCATTAAATAGAAGAAGATAAGAACACCTGACAATTTTAAAGACTGTGTTACAGATACGTGTCAACATGATCGGACAAGAAAAACAAGTGAGGTACAAAAATTGGAAAACAGGAAGTAGTTATCCTTGTTTGCAAATGGCATAATTAAGCCTAAGAGAAACAACTGAAAATATATGACAAAGACAAGAAATTTTAGTAAGGTGGCTGCGTATGAAATTCATATATAGAAATCATTACGTCTTGACCTGAACAATAGTTACTTAGAAGAGTTAGTGGGAGAAAAGACCCTATTTATAATAGCCTAAAAAGAAATAAGTAGGGGAAAAATGTGAAAGGTACAATATCTATATGAAGAAAACTCCAAAATACTATGAAAGACAGTTTGAACAAATGGGAAGGCATACATGGTCTTGGATAGGAATATTCAGCATCATGAAAAGTCGATTCTCCTTGAATTACTCTATGAATTCAACCCAATCTCAGTAAAAAATACTAACAGGATATTTTTTTAGGGGAGAAAGTACTATGCAAGCTAGTTCTAGAGTTTCTATAACAAATGAGCCCCGGGAAATAGACCAAGAAGACTTTAAAACATATTAAAGGCACATAGTAGTGACCATAGTGTGGTGCTAGCATATGGATAGAAAGACCAATGGATCTGCTTCATACTTAATATTTAGTACTTAATTCTTTAATACTCAAATTTAATATATTATAGGATCTGATAAATTTGCATTTCACACCAGTGGGGGAAAGATGGACAATTCAGCAAGTGGCGTTGAGACAACTGTCTATCCATTTGGGGAAAAAAAAAAGTTTGATTCCTATCTCGCAGCTTACATCCAAATAAATTTCTGACAAAGATTTGAAGGCAAAAAAATTAAAAACATAAAAGAAGTTTAAAAGAATTTTTAATGCTCTCAGGGTAGAGAAAGACTTTCTCAGTAGGATATAAAAGCCAGAGAACATACAAGAAAAACAAAATTTGATATGACTTGATTGTAAAAAATGAAAAATTAAGCACGAGCCCTGGCCAGTGATGCAGTGGATAGAGCGTCATCCCGGAGCAACAAGGTCACCATCTAGATCCCGGGATCTCTAGCTTACCCCCAAGGTCACCGATTCAAGCCCCAGACAGAACACATGTGAGAAGAAATCAGTGGCACAACTAAGTGGAACAAGTTGATGCTTTCTCTTTCTCTCTTCCTTCCTCTTACTCTCAAAAAAAAAAAAAAAAAAATAGAAAGCACGAGAAAAAAAAGCATCACAAGTGCAAAGACACACTGAGAAAATATTTGTAATGCATATTTCCTTCATCTATAAAGAGTTTGCGTAAATAAATAAGAAAATGGCCCAAAATTCCATAGGAAAATGACAAAGGACACCCACAGCTAGCTCACAGTAAAAGAAATACAAATGGCTCTCAAACCTGTGAAAAGATGCTCAGTTTCACTCATAATGAGAGAAATGCATGCTGCTTCAATCTTAGCACATTCTCACCGCTTCTCTCTTAAAACAGCGCTTTCTTTACACTCATTGCAGTCCCCTCCATCAGGGCCCTGTCCTCACGTCTTAATCACCGTAAGGAAAGAGGCTGTATAGGATTAATCTCTGGGTCCAGAGTTCAACAAATCAACATTTGTTGAACAAATAATGAATGAAGGAAGGAACTTGGGTCCTGTGGATTCCAGGCCTAAGCATTTTTTGCCTAAAAGCCTTCCACATACTTGACCTCATTCAACTGTGCAGCAGCTCTAAGAGGCAGGCATATGTGCCCACTTCCCAGATGGAAAGACCAAAGCTCCTAGGAAAGACCAGGCCAGAAAACCTGGTCTCCCGTACTTCCCAAGGTTCCTCCCAGGCCCACCCATCCTTACCCAACAACCGCCCCAGGAGCTGGGGTGTTTGGTTGGCACCTGCCTTGATGGGTGCCCAAGGCAGGGCGTGTGTGGCAGCAGCGTGGCACTTACTTGTGCGTGTAGCCCTCGGAGCCCGCCGTGAGGTTTGCCTGCATCACCGCCTGGAACTCGGTCTCGTTGCAGCAGTATTTGAACACCGTGTTGTTATGATGACAGCAGAGGATGAAGGTCTTGTTATCCGAGAGCCGAGGGCAGTGGAAGCCAAAGTGGTAGTGGCCTTTGTGGTCCGTGTACGGCTCACAGACCCGGAAATGTGCGGACAAGACTGGAAAACAGAGTCACTAGCTCGGTGGGGTCCTTCACCAAGCCGTAGGCACCAGGGGCGGGGCCTGCTGGGTCTGTCCTGGAGTCCTGCTTGCCTCATCTTTCCCTGGAGGGTCCAGTGCAAGCCTCACCTTTGTCAGGAAGGCTCTTCTGGCCCCTCATCGCCTCCCTTTGGGACTGGGGGCTCCTTGTGGGCAGGGCTCTATCTGAATCCTCCAAGGGCTCTCTCTAGCAGCTCTGCGCACAGCAGGTGCTCCACTGGGAAGCACTGAGTCTGGCCTCACTGGCTCTATCTCACTGTATCTACTTGGCTACTCTAGCGGGCAGGTCTGAGATCCCACTTAACAGAGGCAGAAACAGAGGCTCAGAGACATACAGTGACCTGCCTGGGCTGGACAGTGGTGGCAGAGCAGGAATCCACCCAGGCCTGTGCAGCTGTGGGAGCCCCCTCCACACCACTGTCACTGGCCTTAACAACCTGTGCCGCTGTGTGGTCTGGGGGGGACCTGCTGACAAGTCTGGGCTGGCCTGGGGAGCGGTGAGCAGCAAGGGTGCAAGAACCGGTCCCCTTGTGGAGGAAGGGCACCCCTTCATAGCCTGGTCCTACTAACGCAGTGCCCTGGACCTGATGGTTCCCAGGAGCCTGCCCTGGCACCCCCCACCTCCCAGTGACAGCTGGCCTGGCCCCTATTCAGCCACTGACGCTGCTGCCAACTCAGGATGGTGTTTGCCAGGAGGGCCGATGGTGATAAACGGGAGAGAAAGCCTGAGCAAATATAACAATGGAAAAACCTGGAGCTTCTGTCTCGGGCTTAATTAGTATCTTCATAAAAGGGATCGCTGTATCTAATTTGTATCACTGAAAGGGACCGTCGGCTGAATTCATTTCTCCGACCACAAAGGTCTGGTTTTGCACAAACTCCTCCAGCTAACTGAAAGCTCCGTCTCCAGGAGAGAGGATTAGGATGCAGCCCACACAGCGCCTGCTGTCCACCCGGGCTGTCTGAGGGGAGTCCCAGCTGGGCTGGGCTGGCCCGTTGGTGGCCTGGGCAACCTTGTGAAATCCTGTGCCCCTGCCCCATGTCCAGCACCTGCTTCTGTGAAGATGGACATGACCACTGTGGGAGGAGGGCCCCAGACCCCCTTCTCAGCTTCCACCTTGGGAAACAGAAGGCCTCTCATGGGATGCAGAGGTCACTAAAATAACCCAGGAGAGCACACCTTCTCATTTAATCCCATGTACTCCCATTGTACAGAGGAAAAAACTGAGGCCCTGAGCAGTGGTCTCAAAGTGTGGACTGCCGCATTTTGCTGCCTCTGTGGACTGGTAGGAAATGTAGGTTCTTGGACCCCTCAGCAGACTTTCTGAGTAGAAAGGCTAGGCTGGGGGTGGGCTGGGGGTGGGGGTGGGGAGCAGGAAGCGCTGCAGGAGATGCCAGTTGGTCGGCTTGGATTGGGACCACCTAGACTAGGGGAACGGCCTGCTGAAGGCAGGAAATGAGCAAGGGGGCATGAGGGCGTACAGAGAGAGAGACACAGGGAGAGAGACAAAGAAAGAAACAAGAGAGACAGAAGAAGAGAAAGAGAGAGAAGGTGAGGGAAGAGGACAGGGAGGGAAGAGGAAGAGAATGAGAGGGACAAAGAAACAGAGGAAGAGACAAGGAGACAGAGAGGAAAAGAGAGACGGAGGAAAGGAGAGACAGAGATGGAGAAACAGACAGGGACAGAAAGATGGAGAGAAAGACAGAGACAGGGAGATAGAGACAGAGAGGAGGTGCCTGGGTCAGGTCAGGGCTAAGCCAGCCAGGCCTTGCCCGGGGCCACCTCGCTGTTGGGATGAGGGCTGCTTCTCTGCTCAGCTGGCCCGACTTGGGAGAAGCTGAAGGGCTTGGTTTCTGCCCAACCCCATAAACAGGTGAGTGAAGGCCCACCTGCAAGCCCAGCTGAGGCCAGGCATGGGGTGGCCTAGGAGGCTGGTGGGCACTGGGCGGTGGGGCCCCAGCGTCATGCTGCCGTGGTTCAAATCCCAGCCCCTCACATGCTGTGTTGTCTCAGGCTAGCCAGCTCCCTCTCTGAGCCTCGGTATCCTCAGGAGTCGGGGAGAGAATTCAAGTACAGTCCTCTCCCAGGCTGGCTGGCAGCCATTGTTAACTCACCCCTCCACCCCACCAGTGTCCGAGAGGATGTCTCAGCCTCGCTCCTGGGCTGGTGCATGGGGTGCAGCACACAGTAGGGTGTCATTGTGTGGCACTGAACAGCAGCTCCTCATGAGGGGGATGCCAGTGGGGCCAGGGACTGGGGGCACCCCCAGTCAGCACCCAGAACCCTGGCTGGGCTGGCAGGGACCTGGGAAGGGACTCCCTGCCCTCCTCACCCCCTCCCGTGGAGGCTCTACCTGTGGAGATCAGCAGCGAGAGGACGGTGAGCACGTTCAAGGACTGCTGGCCACAACTGGTCATCGTTTGGCTTGCATCGGTCCGTCCAGAGCTGCCTGTTTAACGAAACCCGGAGAGGCTGGTATGGGCTGCCTGTCGGCGGTGGCGGGGGACAGGCACTGGCTGTGCTGCCCACAGCGGGGGACACAGGGTGGGCAGGGAAGCGAGTTTGCTGGGAGCAGGCGCTGGGCGGTGGTGGATGGAAACACGGCATCCAATTTCCTTTCTGGAATGAATGACCTTCCCCCACCAGTCAACTGTCACCTCCTTTTCTTTTCACAGCAAAATGAGACTTAATCAAAGGATGGGTGGCTAGGGCGGTGGAAATAACCGAAGGGCAGGCCAGGCCGGTGGGCAGGGTGAGCCAGGGGGGACTGAGAACAGCTGACTGACTCAAGCAAGGGGCCTGGGGGGAGCTCCTGACCCTCCGGGGCTCACAGGACCCCATCTCCCTGCTGTGTCGCTACCTCTGGCTTTCATCAACCCCTCTGCAGGTGTGAGCCCGGCCAGCCACCTTCCAGGCATGAGAGACACAGCAGTGAACTAAACAGAAAGTGTCCCTGCCCCGTGGGCACCCTAGTGACAGCACACAAACAGATGAATGTTTAAAATGCCCTGAGGCCCCTGGGGACACACCCTGAAGAACAGGGACCAGAAGGTCCGCAGCAGCACAATTCACAGAGCCGAAAGGTGGAAACATCCTAAGTGTCCGTGGATGGATAAACCAAAATGTAGTCTGCCCACACAATGGGATATCCCTCAGCCTTAAAGAGGAAGGAAGGCCTGTCCCTTGCTACAACGCGGGTGAACCCTGAGGACATTAGGCCGAGTGAAAGAAGCCAGTCACACACGGACAGATTCGGTGTGATTCCACTTCCACGAGGTCCCTGGCATAGTCAAATTCATCGAGACAAGCGGGAAGTAGAACAGTGGTCACCAGGGGCAGGGGGAGGGGCATGGGGAGTGAGCGCTGAATGGAACCCTTTCAGGTTGGGAAGATGAGAAAGTTCTGCAGATGGACGGGGGTGATTGTTGCACAACGAAGTGACAGTACTTAATGCCACTGAAAGGTACACCTACAAAGGGCTAAAATGGTAAATTGTATGTTATGTGTGTTTCATGACAGTAAAACAATCGAGGAGGGGAGATAGAGCAAGGTGGGTAGGGGGAGTGCAGCACGCTGATGGGGGCGCTGCTTGAGGCAGGGCAGTCTGGGTGGCCTCACTGTGGAGGTGACAACTGAGTAGTCTTAGGTGAGGCCAGAACCGGCAGTGCGGCTCTTTGGAAGAGCACCGCAGACCAGGCTGTGGCCCCTCTGACTTCCCAGACTGTCCCAGGGCACCCGGCTCAGGCCTGGCCCCGGGGCTGAGCTCCGGGAGCCACCAATAAGCTGGCTTGTCTTCACTATCAGAAGCTGGCAGCCTGGCAGGGGAGAGTGCAGGGACACCAGCCAAGTCCAAGGTGGCTCTGAATGCTGCTTAGTGACAGAGCAGGAAGCCACCAGGGCGATCCAGACGCTGGAGACTTCAGAGCAAAGAGACCGGGCCAGGCTCAAGGCCAAGGTCAGGAAGCTCAGGATCTCACCTTGGTTCTGCTCTCGGGTCCCAGTCTTCTCACCAGCGGCACGGGCAGTGTGTTGGCATGAGGGTACCAGGAGCCCTTCTGAAGTTTGAGCCAGAATTTAAAAAGAGGGGATGGGTGGCAAGACCCAAGGATAAAGCTGAAATGCCTTACCACGATGATAACTCCTGGGGACACTGTGTCCCACCCTATCTTTCCTGTGGGCTCTCTGCTCCCACCCCTGAGCCTGCTCTGCCCCACAGGCTATAATCTGCTTAATTGCTCTGAGCCTGGGCATCCTCCACGCCTCCCTCAGGGCCCTCGGGGAGGATGAAAGAGATTAAAGCATTTGAAAGTGCTTAGGAAAGGATTTCTATTGGGGAACCTAGGGATCAGCCCTGGAAAATGCACTGGGGTTGGGGGGGAGAGGTGGAATGGTGGAATGGTGGAATGACAAGTCCTCTGAGATGACTCCCCTGCCAGTGTAGCCCCGTTCTACAGATGGGGAAGCTAAGGCCCGCTGAGGGCAAAGATGAGTCTCCAGACTTCAGACCCTCTGGCCCCTGTAGGGTAGAGCTGCCCCACTTTTAAAACTAAGACTCAAATCAAAGAGCTGGTAAGTTTGTTCAATAAATGCCAGAGGGAAGAGGAGTCCACCTCTGCCTTGTGCCCAGCCCTCTCTCCTGCGGCCCCCACTCCCTACAAAGTCCTACATCTATAGGATGCGGGGTTGTCACTCACACCCTGGGTGCCCTCCCCTCATTCCTGTGAGTCCAAATCCTGCACCACCTTTAGAAGCTGCTCTAATGCTACCTCCTCCAGGAAGCCTGCCTTGATTCTATCAGCTACAAGAAGTTTGTCTCTCCACTGAGATCTATCGTTTTCCATCTCTTCTTTCATTTATGTATTAATTCATTTATTCACTCATTGGTTCTCTCAAAATCTACTCACTGACTGCTGATTAGGAAGGAAGGGAGTCCTTGCCCTCAGTCCACTGGGCAAGGATGCCCACCTGTAATACCTTGGGCTCATGCATAATACCCCCAGGGCCTACTCTATCAACTCAGGAGGGTCCTGGGCCAGGACCTGGCTAGATGGAGATCATGGCCACAGAGCTTGGGCTCCAAAGTCCCAGAGACTGAGTGAGAATTCTCAGCCAGCTAACACTGGCCCCAGGCCCTTGGGACTATCTCGGGAAGCTGACTGTAAGGGCCTATTGTAAGGGATTCCCTGGTTTGTGGGCGTGCAGGTCCCACACAGTGGCTGCATCTGTTCCCTGTCCAGCGGTGCTTTCCTTGTGGTCTGTTCAGTGTCTTGTCCACTCCTAGGGCTGCTGGACCAAGGTCAGGGTGCGGAGTCTCTGGATTAGGGGGATCCTGTCCTACCTGTCCAGGCTCCCAGGGCAGCTCTGGTACCAGAATTGAAGGCGGAATTTGTTGTAGAAGAAAACCCACCCCCCAGGAAGTTACATAAAATTCCCTTTTTAACATCTGAGGCAGCAAAGCTTGGAAGAGAGCGCCCCATCCCTGGCTGATCAAAATCTCCATGGCTCAGCAGCTGGTGGCTGTGATCCCGGTTAGGTTTCCATGAGAGGGATCACACAATCAATAGCACTGACATTCACAAGGCCAAAGCCATCCCCTCCGCCCCTCTGTAGGGTCAGCAGAGGGCGACTTGGGCTCAGGGACTTTGAGCTTGAGTGAGGATGGCATGTTATGCTGTCAGGCACCCCCATCTGGGACACACACAGGTGACATCTTCAGGAAGCTGCTCTAGCAGCAGTGGGCATAAGGGCCGGAAGTTGTGAGCACCCCGCTCCGCCCCGCCCCGCCCGCCAGGCTCTGCTTCTGGGTGCTGCAGCCCCCGTGGCGGCTGCCCGGGGTCTGCTTTCGCTGGCTGAGTTCTTCATGTGTACTGGACTCGGGCTTTCCACCGTGTCCCCTCAGGTAATCCCTATCAGCCGGGGAGGTGGAGCATCAAACTCCCACCTCATGAAGAAGGAAACTGAGGCTCAGACAGGTTGAAATGACTTGCCCAAGGTCACATGGCCACTCAGCGGCTCAGAGAGGCCAGCCCAGCCTCCAAACGTATTCCCCCTCCCAGCACTGTGGGAGTATCCAGGGCCCCCGGAGGCCCGCCGGAAAGCACATGTACCACAGAACAGATTAGATTTATCATCCAGGTTCTATTTCTTTGAAAATTGGTAAGCTGCCCATGATGGTCGCTTGTGGCCAACAATAAAACTCAAATTGCTGTGAGAACATTCTGGAGGAGTGGGACTCTCCTGAGCTGACTGCATCCACAATCACGAGTCAAGCACGCCTCTGCGGCCTGCCCCCAGGGTCAGCCGGGGACTGCTGTTCCCAGATTTGAGGATTATTTTTAAACACCGAATTTGGCGAGGCCAGAGAGGAGAGGAAGGAGGGCATATGAAGAGAAACAGAGCTGAAGAAGATGAATTAAACCCCAGCGGGAACAACAGATCCTTTTTGGGCAGGCAGGCTAAGCACGGAGAGGGACAGCAAAGCCTTGGTATTGTGCAGCAAGGGGCTGCCTGCCAGGGACACTCAGGCCTGGGTCCTGGGGCCTAATATTCTCAGCATCTGGCCCACCCATTTTCAGCCTGCCACGCCTTCCAGTGGGCGTGACCAAAGCACATCCCTCTGTCCTGGACCAAGTCAAGGGCCACACTGCCTGGGGCCAAGTCCTGGCTCCACCTTCTGTAACCACACCCCATGTGACCTGGGACAAGTCTCCTTCCTCAGTTTTCTTGGCCTCAGACTAGAAACCAAAATAGAATCTAATCGCTGTGACAATTAAATGAAGAAATGCATGAAAGCACTCGGAACAGGCTGGCACACAGTGGGTGCTCCCAACGTGCCCATGGCCAGTGCTATCTCTGCCCAAGCCTCGCCCACCAATCCAGGTCTTAGGTGACCCCCAGGGCCAGCTGTCAAGACTCCTCTTGAGGAGTCTTGGTGGCCTCAAGCTCAAGTCCACACTGACCGTAGCTCCCCCCACCCCCAACCGTGTTGTCCTGGCCCTGGCTGCTGCTTCTTCCTCTCTGCTCCTTCAGTTCAGCCTGCTGGGATCTATCTGCCTCTCCTTTGGGCCTTTGCACATGCTGTGCCCCATGCTTGGGACACCCTTTCTCTCCTCTCCTGCTTGGACATTCTTTTTATCATTAATAGTGGTATGACTACTATAAATTAGCAGTTAAACAAAGACAGGGCTCTTTGGGGCCTCACAAACAGGCCTGTGGGCAGCAGGTGCCCAACAAACAGACAGGTACTGAAACTAACAGTGGGAAAACAGCAGCTAATGGCTGTGGCATGCGCCCTGGGTGGGGAGTGGGCCGAGCAGAGGCCCCTCACTTCTCGCCATACCCCAGGCCACAGTATCACCTCCCCAGGGTGCAGATGGAAGGTGAGGGGAACAACCAGGATTCAAACCACATGCCCCACTCCTGCACCCTGTCTACACTGATGGATGAGCGTGTTCCTACCCCGGCAGCACACACTATACAACATGCACATGTGTGTGAGTACACATGGTATCAGCGGCAAAGCTTTAACCTCCAGCAAATTCCCAAGTTCCCAGGGCCTCTCTCCAGTGGTGCCAACCTAATCCCAAGTCTGTGGACGTCTGTTTTCAGAACAACATCCACTTGGAGGTTATAAAATCACTCTCTGAAACATTAAGTCTGGGAATAAACACATCAGGAGGCATGACACCTGCGTGCAGCAAGACCAGTGTCCTCCTGACCCCACATGCCCGCAGGAGGGAGCAGCAGGCAGCAGGGAGGTAGCATGCCTTGTCCCTGTGCCCTGAGGTGGCTGAGCACACACACAGAGGACAGACACTGGACAGACACTGGTTGGAGAGCGGCATGTTCACAGGCAGCCCAGACTCTGGGCTACAAGGCCTGTAGTACTGACCACTGTGAACTGAGCCCTTGCTGGTGCCCAGCCCTGTGTCAGCCCCTCACCCACAACCTCTCGTTTAGCCTCACGCAGGCCCTGAGGTCCCACACCGTTCCCTTCTCAGTGGCCTGCACCCCTCCCCACGCAGACCTGCAAGCCAAGTCTGTGCCTCCCCCAACGCCCACCGCCGACTCCTCCATCTTCCCCTCACCGAGCCATCAAGCTCCATGGGGCTGCCCTGAACTGCACTGCCCCCTGCGACCCATCCTCACCTGAAGCAGAGGCTTTCAAAACGCAAGTCCCACCACTTCAGCCCCTAGTTAAAACCCTCCAAATGCCTCCCACAAGGCAGCAGGGTGAAAACCAGACTTCTGTCAGGGTCCTGGTGCTTCTGGTCACACTGGCCATCCTCCAGCCCCTCCCTGTGCCCCCTCCCCCCCCGTGCTGTGCCTTCCCTTCACCTGGCCAATTCAGCCACAGCTCCCAGAGCCTGTGCCCTCCAAGAGGCCTTCCCTGACCTGGCACACAGGCGCTCTGCCGTGGGCACTCACCACCCGTCCACCTTTCCTCTGACCACAGATGCTGGTTTATAGTTGCGCGCTTGGCACAGTGGCTCTCTGGGCAGTGTCTATCCTCTCCACTAGATCACAACCCGGACAAGGGCTGGGACCGAGGACTGGTGACATAATTTGCATAGTCCGGTGCAAAATAAAAGATGGTGAGCCCTTTGCTCAGAAATGACTGAGCATTTCCAGACAGTGACGGCAGGTCACCAGCCTGAACTCAGGCCCGGCTCGACCTGGGATCTGAGATCTGCCGCTGACTTGCTGAGCAATCTGGGCAAGTTAACTTCGCTGGCCTCAATATCCTCATCTGTAGAATGGGAACCAGGGAACCCACCTTACTGGTGTACTGAGGAAAGACGGAAAGGGCCACGAGTGCTGGAGGGACACCTGGCACATCTAGCCAGGGCTCCAGGGCGAGTTTCTCTGGAGCTGCCCACTGCTGTGCTCCCACTGCTGAGGGCTTAGGGGCCTGAGGGCTGCCTGTGTGCCCCCTTAGCAAATGAGTGTCTGAACAGCACGCCTTCCCTTGTGCGGCTTCCTTCCTGCTGTGGCTGGGCCTCCCACCCCACCTGCTGGTTAACTGCCTCCCTGCCTGGTCCAAGCTCCTCTAGGGGGCGGTGAATCTGCCTCAGTATTCCCCCCCACACACACCATGTTTTTCATACAGTAGGTGCTGAATAAATGTTTACTGCTCCACCATGCTTTTCACACAGTAGGTGCTGAATCAATGTTTACTGCCCTAAAAGTAGAGACACCACCCGGATGGATGCCAGGTTCACGTTGTTGCAAACAGCAAATTTGCAGACCGAGGCAGAGGCTTTGGTGAAACTCCCAAATTCTGCTGTCACCGCCATGAGTGACGTTGAGCACCAGCCTCTTGGAGGAAATGCTCACTTTAGCCAAGAAATCTCACCTCCTGGGCTCCAGTGGGATGGCTCGGAGCCCTGCATCTGTAACCCTGGCCCCCGTTGCTCCCCGTGTGAGGCAGGCATGGTAACCCTTGCTCCACGGGGCCACTGTGGGGTCAGTGCGGGAGGGAGAAGCATGCTCTGCAGATGGCATGGGGGGTGGAGTGTCGACACAAGTGTTACAATTGGGACAGGGCGCCACCAACTCCCTCCCTGACTGGGTCTTCCTCCCTCAGAGACACTTCCACCTGCCCCTGCCTGCAGGCTGGACTCTGGGTTCCAGTTCTAACCCCGGCGCGTTCTATGGCTCCCTCTCTCAAGCCCTCACCCTGGGGCAGCTCTGCCCTCACCGAGTCCTCTGCATACATCACTTTCTTGAATCTTTGAGGTGGGCCCCGCTGTTCTTCCCCCCTGCACAGGTGAGGAACCTGAAGCCTGGGGAGGGGACAGGTCTGCCCGAGGGCACATCGCTGAAGGAGGCTGAGCTGGACATCCCCATCCTGCAGAGGCCCCGGGGGGATGGACACCCAGGCCACAGGGCCACAGCTCCCACGCCAGCCTGCTTCCTCCTGGCGAAGGGGCAGGCTCAGTTGAGGCCATCACGGGCCCTCGGCAACCCAGCCACCCTCTGCCTCGCTCTGTTCTCCTGAATTATTTGGCTGCACCATGAAGATAAAACAACCCTGGAAATCCCAGCAGCATTTTTTTTTTCTCACTGGAGAAACACAAAAACAACACATGAAGAATGAATCATTTAAATGTCAGATGAAAGAGGAAAGACAGACATGCAGAAGGCCTGTCAGGACGCTTCCCTCTGATGCTCGGGCATCTATTCTTGTCCCTGCATGTGAGGGCCCCTGGCCCAGGACCCTCCTTCATGGGGAAGAATGCTGAGCCTCCGTTCCCCTTCTGTACATGGGGATAACACACTCACCTTGAAGGGGCATTAGCATGGGCGGAGGAGCTGATTCAGGCATTCATTCATTTATTCCACACTGACTGTGGTGCTGGGTGGACACTGGGCTGGGTACTTCACACTATGTGGCAGGCTGAACAGACCGCCCCATTCCTATGAAGCCAACCAAATACGCACTGCCATGAATCCCGGCATCCTGGTCTGGGTGGGGAGGCCGCGAGGAAGCCGAGAGCTGACAGGCAAGCCAGCCTTATCCAGACCAGGTAAGTGTGAGCCCAGCACATGCGCAGGATGAGGGGGACTGGGCTAAGGAAGATGCCAGGGCAATGAGAGATGAGGCCACAGCAGCAGGCAGGGCCCAGCAGAGCACTCCAGGCCCCTGGCCACCCCACGAGTCATGAAGACCACCATAAGCTCGGGTGGTGGCCCTCTCATTGAGAAAGAGGCGGGAAGCAGAGCAAAGGAGGAGGAAAGTGACAAGTGACATGGGGAGGGAGAGACATTCGAGCACCTAGTGTGTGCATTGTTGGGCTTGCTTGTGATAGGGAAGGGGAGGGGACGAGGAAGAGTGGTGCTAGCTCAGCTCACACAGCAGCCAGCCGTGACCCCGAGAGGGTCCCCTGGGTCTGTCCAACCTGTCCTCTGCCTGGCCAGCCAGTGTGCACACAGGATGAGAAGGCCATCCCGAGAGCTCAGTGGAAGGGGAGATGGAGAGTGTGCCGTGTCCAAAGCAGCGGTACCGGGGCTGGGGTGGGGGGTAGGTGGGGGGCTGAACTAGGGAGGAGCTGGAAGGGAGAACACAGGTGGGGATGGGGGGCGGCTGGAGTTGGTCTAGGCCAGGTGTGGCCAACAGTCTTTGCCCCCGGGCCAGATTAGAAAGAAAACTTTTTTTATGGGCCCGACGAAGTATTAAAATAAAAAAATGTTAAATACAAAAACGATTCATTTAAGTAAACCAAATTTTATTATGTAATTTGTTTATGAATAAATGTAAGTAATTTAGTACGACAAATTAACAAAAAAAATCTTTATAATGAAATTTAAAAAAAAAATAAAGAAGTATCGCGAATCCATTTGACCAATTATTGGAAGTTAACCCTAGATTAGTCACACGCAGAATTCTTTTCCACGTATCACTATCTTCTTAAATATCCCGATTTCCAATAATCAAAGACACTTCCGCTTCTGAGTAGCTGAGATTTTGACTTTCATTGTTGTACAATGGTTAGATATTATAGTTTATGTATAATGATTTAAAAGTACCACTTATTTCATTTCCACAGTGCGTCGTGCAGAGAATATTAAAAATTTAATCGCGGGCCACATGAACTCATTATGCGGGCTGGATCTGGCCTGCAGGTTGTATGTTGGCCATGCCTGGTCTAGGCTGTACCCTCATGCTTCCCCCTACTTCCTGTCCTCCCTCCTAGATTGCCCATGAACCATGGAGCTTGTCCCAAGCATTTGCCCCCATATCATCACTCTCTGTGCTAGGCTCTTGACACGAGGACACTGAGGCACAGAGATGTGCAGTTACTTGCCCAAGTCACACAGCAGGTGGTCCAGCACCAGCATCTCTGTGCCCCTGCAGGGCTCACAGACTCTCTGCCCAGAGCCTGTGCTCCCCCCCAACCCCAGCACAGCCTTCCCTGGGGCCTCACAGCCTCCTGTGACTGAGGGTCACCTTCCCAAGGCTGGGCACTTATCCAGGGCTGAGACCCTGGCATATGCTGGGCTCCGTGAGGGTCTGCTCTCAAAGGAACATGTGTCTGTGCACGGTGTGAATCTGGGGACTTCCTGGGACATCCTCATCTGCCCATCTATGGCTGCTGGCATCGCTATCAACCCTAAACCCCAAATAAAAGTAGGGCAGCTTGGGCAGGCCTTGTATAGGCAATGGAGCCTTTCCATCACGCGGCTGTCTGTGCTGAAAGGAGCTCAGCTTGCTCCTCGGGGGTGGATGGGGGTGGGGGAGCTGGAGAGACCAGTCCTGTATCACCTAGTCACCTGGCGGGAGCCCAGCTCAGGCCTGGGGCCTGGGGCTGCCTCCTGGTTACTGTCCCCCCAGCCAGGCTCCAGTCTGACTGCCTCCTGTGTCTTCACAGCACCCCATCAAGAGTCCCATTTTTCAGGTGAGCAAATTGAGGAAGTTGCTGTGAGATCTCACAGCTAGGAAGCGGCTGAGTCGGGGTTCCAGGCGCCACACCTGGGTTAAAGCTCCCATACGTGTGTGATTCCCTCCCTGAGCCCTCAGGCTCAGCTGGCACCTGTGGGTGACACCACCGCTCGAGCCCTCCTCCATGCCAGGTCCTGCCCCAGTGAGGTGCGCACTTGAGCGCATTCAGTCCCCACATCAGCACTCTGAGGAAGGAAACCGAGGCACAGAAAACCCCAGACGTGCGACGGGACAATGTTCGTCTGACTCTAAAGATGGGCCGACCCTCCTGGATGCCCCCCATACGCACCCTTGGTTACCCTACACGTAGAAATTCCTTTATTCGCCTTTGACAAAGGTTAGAACCACGACACAGCCCAGCCTGCCTGGCAGTCCGGGGCCAGGGGCGCAGGAGGGGCTCAACCCACAGCAAGCTCAGGGAGGCCAGGTCACTCCACAACAGCATGTGCACGTGGCAGGTGTTCAGTGATTCTGCGACGCCGGGCACCAACCTCCACCTGCACCAGGATTGTTCTCAGAAACATTGTTTATAGGAGGGAAACCCTGGAGACAGCCCAAATGGATGGATGGGAAGACGCATCTGGAACACTCGACAGCTGCCAGAATGGGCCGCAGCCACTGGGAGTGTCACAGGGCATTGGAGCAACACTGGACTGAGGGAGGGCTCTATGTCCCCGGATTGCACTCAGTCTGACCCACATGACAAGGCTGGAAGGAGCTGGAGAAACTTGAACTTCTGAGAATGCACGTAGCTGTGCCAGGACGCAGAGAGGAGCAGAGGTAATGGTGGTGGGTCCTGTGGGGACAGGGGTAGGGGAGGGCACACGGGCCCAGGTTCCAGCCCTCACATTGGGTGCCAGGTGTGAGGTGTATCCCTGGTGCTGGGATTGTCCGATTCCGGTAAGGATTTTTCTCCATGGGAATTCCTGGCCTTCGCCTGCTGAGTCCCAACACCCTGTCCCTTTGCCCTGTGCCTGTTTTCTCATCTGTATATTGAGGATGCCCACTCATGAAATGTCCTCCTATTACAGAGACTTCACCTGACCAGATGGACCCTGATGTGATCCAGACACAGAGCCCCACTGCTGCCTTTTATCTGCCCGGGCAGGGGGCTGGGCCCCTGGGAGGCTCGTCTCTTCCTCTGTAAGTGGGTGCCCAGCCCCTCTCTGTTCCTCCCAGGT
Source organism: Saccopteryx leptura (assembly GCF_036850995.1). NCBI lineage: Eukaryota > Metazoa > Chordata > Mammalia > Chiroptera > Emballonuridae > Saccopteryx > Saccopteryx leptura. The sequence goes on from NC_089503.1 coordinate 315,812,863, forward strand.
CGTGGGAAGGTGAGGGAGATGAAGAGTGTTCTGGGCACAACGTGCCCTTGACCATTCGCAGTGATGTCAAGTGATTCAGGGGTGACGGGACAAGTTTCTGCCTGAGGACACGCCACCACGGCCAGCAGCTCTGCAGATACCAGCAAGGGACGACAGCAAGCCCCACTGGGTGCCACGCGCTCTTGGCTGTGCCTTTCACACCCTGACCGCCCCCGGCTCCACAAAGACAATAGCATTCTGCATCTGGCCAAGGTGCTCCTTCTACTAACAGCAGGACCTGCTGTGGAGTCCAGATATGAAACAGACCAAGCCAGGTAACCCAACTGGGGCCTGTTGCACCTTAGGGTGTGTTATTACCTAAGATATGTCACATCCAGAATGTGTTGTACCCAGAGCATCTTGCACACTAGGGTGAGGTGCCTGGGTCAGGGTGTAGCATGTCGTGGGGAAGGGCCAAAGCTTATCAGCTCAGGGCCTTGGAACGCTGAAGCAACTCTCAGATCTCAGTTTCCCCTTCTGTCTGTTGGGGATGGTGTTCAGAGTAGGACGAGATAAATGGAGACTGTCATGGGAGATCCTGGATGTACCGAACCAGGGTGCCTGGAGTGTAGGTCCTCTGCCCCAGCTTGGAGCTAGTTAGAAATGCAGGGTCTCAGGCCACCCTTGGACCTGTTGGATTGGAACCAGGCTGGAGGGAGGCAGAGGGCAAGAAATCTGCACCTCTACCCCATCGCTTTCTGGAGGATTCTGACTCGATTCGAGAGCCACTGTGCTAAATCAGAGGTTGGGAGACTTCTTCCGTAAAGGTCCAAGCAGCAGACATCACCAGATTTGGGGCCCGCCAGGTCTTGTACAATGACTCGCCTCTGCAGTTACAGGGAGGGAGCATCGGAGACAATGCTGAAGCCATGGCTGAGGCTATGTTCCAATAAAACTTTATTACCACACACAGGCAGCCCAGTTTCAAACCCCTGTGTTAGAGCCCTGATCCCCAAAGTACAGGCCACAGACGAGTATCCCAGGCATGTCCTGGGGTTCGGCTGGAAATGCAGCTCAGAGGCCAGGTGCCGACCCATTCCCACGTGCCTGTAGATTTGAGAAGCCCTGGGCTGGGGCACGCACAGGAGGCCTGCAGCAGGTTCCCTTGACAGCTAACAGATCCTGTTGGTCCCTTCCAGTCTGATGGAAGGGAGGGCGGTGGGGGAGCAGAGGGATGGACTGTTAGCAAGTTTTAACAAATCACGGCAATGAGCTGACTGGTAGCTGCTGCTGTTGCAAGAGAGACTTGTCAGCTATGATTAAATGAAGTTGCCTTTAGGCCAATCAACATCAAATTTATGCAAACAGGGCTGCAGCAGAGACCACAGGATAGCACGGAGCCCACTCCCCACCACAATCTGGCACTTCTAACCCCCCACAGCTGGACTGGAGGGCCCGTATCCATGCATCACCCCTGGACCTGGCCCCGCTTCTGGGGATTAACAAGCTTCCCGTCCACACTCTGTAATTGGCACCAAAGCTGCTGAGCGGGAGGTGAGCCAGCAGCTGCCGAGAGCCAGGCCAGGGCCTGTGCATGTCCCAAATGTGTGTGCTGCCCCACTGGGTAGCCACATGGGCCCACAGTGCACCAGGCCTGGCTTTTCCACACCCAGGAGGGCTCCCTGGTGGCAATGGCCAGACAGCACGGGAAAGAGGACACGTCCAAAGGTGGCAGGAGAGCTCCCAGCCATCTCCCCGAGGTCTTGCAAACCCTTGTTCACCCGCACCAGCTCTCAAGGTCCAGACTTGAACAGACATCAGCCTCATCCTGTTCATCACCACTGCTGACACCCGTGGCACCCCAAATTTGTTGCACACAAACTAAACTTCTCAGTCATTTGGCTTTGGAGTCAAGTCCCAACTCCTTCACTTCACTGAGCCCTCAAGGATCAGTCCAATGCCGACTTCTACAGGCTCACTTGCTCAGCTTTCCACAAATGCCACAGGACAGTCATGCCCAAGTACTAGAAGTTTCCTTCCTCTGGGCTCCATACACACTGTTCCTTATGTCTCAATGTACCCCCATTCCTTGTTCATCAACCGATTCAACTCACCCTCTACCTTCTGGGGTTCCGCTTCCTCTGGAAAGGCTTCATTGATGCTTCACCCCTTCACCCCCCGGCAGAATCACTCCCCCATCCTATAATAACCCACACTTGCACAGTCTTTGATGTAGGGCAGAAAAGGCAACTGTGCCCAGTCTTCCTACAGACCAGGAGCTCGCCAAGGCCGGCCCTGGGGGCAATCTCAGGAGTGAATAATCATGTGACATCCACCCCACGAATGGTTCACCCTCTCCTGTCTGACACCTGGCCCCTTCTGAGGAGCAGCAGCAGAACCAGACTCTAGATGTTAAAGACCCTGCCGACCTTGACCTCTGGGCCCTGACAAGGCTGGGCCAACCCCAGTGCAGCTCCTCACTGGCTCCTACCAGGCCCCACCTCTTTCCCAAGGCTTGCTACCCCACATCTTTCTCCCCCAAATAAAAAAATTCAGGTGACTGTGACACTGCAAACAAGGGGGTCTGTGTGGAAGGCTCCTTTCTGGAACACTTTGCCTCAGTAACCCTCGCCCACATGCGACGTAAGAGGGCCTGCTTAGGTCCCATTTTACAGATGACAAAGCTGAGGCAGAGAGTTGGCTGGGTGAAGCCACTCAGTAATGAGGGACGAGCACAGGTGGGTATCCATAATCCCCCCCCGCCCCCGCCGAATCCTGGTTTTGCTATTTAGCAGCTGTGTGCCATGGGGAGGTCACATCCTTTCTCTGAGCCTTGGTGGCGAACGTAACCTGCCCTTGCCACAGAGTGTTCCAAGGATTAAGCCAGGTGTGTTTGCTAGCACCCAGGACAGGGCTGCAGTGAGGACGAAGTGGGGTGGGGGTGTCTCTCCAGCAGAACAGGGCTCCTGGTGGGGCTTGGACGCACTGTTCCACTCCCTGGGACAGATCTGCCCACTGGTTGATGGTGCCCTCCTTCCCACCCCTTTCCTGACCCCTAGCCTCGGACCCCCAGGCAGGAATCAGGTGATCCACAGGCTTGCCTGTGCCATGCCACCCCTGCCCCGAAAGCTCCTGTGTAACTGGTCACTCACCATATGGAGCCCGAACACCTCCTCAGATTTTCAGTGTATAGTCACCCCCCTCTTATCCTCAGTAGATATGTTCCAAGATCCCCAGTGGGTGCCTGAGACTGCAGATGGTACCAAACCCTGTATATACTATGCTTTTTTCCTGCACATACCTATGATGAAGTTCAATTTACAAATTAGGCTCAGTAAGAGATTAACAACAGCAACTAATAACAAGATAAAACAATTACAACCAAGATAAGGGTCATTTGAACACAAGCACTACGATAGCACTGCTGTCGATCCAATAATGGAGAAGGCTGCTAAGTGACTAACGGGCTGGGAGCATCTACAGTGTGGACATGCCAGGCAGAGGTACAATTCACAGCCCAGGTGAGACGGAACAGGAAGACAGGACGAGATTTTATCATGCCACGCAGAAGGCACACAATTTAACACATACACATTGTTTTATATCTGGAATTCTCCATTTAATATTTCAGACTGGGGTTGACTGCGGGAACAGAAACCACAGAGCGTGAAACTGCAGGTAGGGGAGACCACTGTAACCTTTACAAATTACAAACGACGCCCAAACGCATTATCTCTGCACATCACAACAGCCCCCAAAGGGAGACAGAGTGTTCCCCATATATTATGGAGGAACAAGTATTTCAGAGACATGCAAGAAGAGGAAGCCATAGTCTGAACTCAGCTCTGTCTAGCTCCAGAACCAAACTGTCAAGGACACCAAGTAGCCTGGGCTCCAGATAAGGGCCACCATCTCCAGTACCCTGAAATGGGGACAACAAATGTTTCTGCAGAAAACCAACATCATACCTGGCTACAAGAACAAGACTCATTCTACCTCATTGCTCCTGGCCCTCAAAGGGAAGCCTGTACCCCAGTCCTCTGGCCCCTTCCACATCTGCCCTAATCTGACTTTCGATGTTTCTTCATAGCCATCATTCATTTATTCACTCATCCATTTATCCACATGCCTGTCCATTTATCCATTCACCCACCTGTCCATCTATCCATCCACCTACCTGTCCCTCTATCCATCTACTCACCTGTCCATCTATCCACCTACCTTCCCACCCATTTATCATTTATCCACCTATCCATCCCTTCCTCAATCCATCTATCCACTCATACATGCATCATACCACCTTATCTACCCATCCATGCATCCATCCATTCACCTACCCATACATTCTTCCATCTATCCACCCATTGGACCTACTATCTGTCCATCCCTTCATTCACAGACATGTTCAAAGACACCTGGGCTAGGTGCTGGCTACAGAGCTAAGTCAGGAATGAGGTGGTCTCTACCCTTTGCAGGCAGAGAGAAGCTCCACTGCTTCTGTGTCTACTAGGTATTTGTTATTCAATATAGCGGTCATGATCAGCATAACAGTAACATTTACTGAGCACTTACTATGTGCTAAGCACCTTCCTTGAGCAATTCATTTAGCTCTTGCAAGAACCCTGTGAGGAGGAAGCTATCCCCATTTTTAAATAAAGAAACTGAGGCTCAGAGTGATGATGTAACTTGACCAAGGTAACACAGCTATTAGTGGTGAAGACTGGGATTAAACCCTGACTGTCCCTCCAGAACTCCGGGGTAATAATCAACGGCTACCGCTGTAACTGATACCGGAGCCTGAAATGCTATATTCCTTACCTCTAATCCTCACAATCACCCTTGTAGGTAATTTTATTATTAGCACTACTAACCCTATTTTGCAAATGAAGTCACTGAGGCTGAGAGAGTGAAACAAGCAGCCCAACATGGGCCATAGGTAGGAAGCAGAGCTGGGTGTGAAGCAGGCAGCTGAGTCTGAGCTGGAGCTGACTCCCGTCTCCACAGCTCTGTGGTTGCCATGGCGCTGGGCAGGCACCACCCGGGCCTAATGGCTCACTTGATTCATTTCCTCATTCAATCAACAACCACTGTTGTGGAATCCCCTGCTCAGGGGGTTCAGGCATGATCAAGTTTGGTTCCTGCCTGGCTGCTTCTCTGTGGGGCAGGAGTGATATAAACAGAATAAGCGTCAACTTTCTAATGGTGACAAAGTAAGAATACAGATTGCTGACGTGTTTCTGAATGCACCCCGTGTGCTAAACTGAGCACCTTCAGCAGATGTGTCTTCTCTCGTTCACACACAGTATCCCATTTCGCAGATGGGGGAACTGAGGCTGAGGGGTTATGTAACTTGTCCACCGGTCTCAGAGTTAGGAACAAGCTGAGGGGAGACTTTTCCAGGGTAGAGCCCTGAGCACAACCTCAATGATTCCAGGCTGCTCTCGGGGGGATCGGTGCCAGGAGCCTGTCTCCAGCTTGGCCCGTTGCCCTGACGATGGGCCTAAGCTCAGAGGCACTGCTCATTCCCCAAAGGCTTCAAGGTCCCAGGGATCAGATTCCGGACAGTTACACCGAGAAGATGCCACATTCCTGACCTACTCCCTGAAAAATCTAAACAACAAAGACCTTCAGAAGCAAGCCCAGGGGATGCTGTGCTGGACTCCCGCTGAACTTAAAGCTGAACACCAGTGTCCTGGCCTCTGGAGCACAGGGATAATGCTAGGGTTCCTTGCAAATAGGCAGAGAGAGGCTCCATCCACCCCCCCCCCCCACCCACCCCCACACACACTTTCTGGATGCAGAGATGAGGCTCAGAGCCAGCACCGGAAAAGGAGGAGTAAGGCTCAGGTGGAGGGAGAAAGGGGACATTGTAGTCTTTGGTATTTTAGTTTTCACATAATGGCTTATCACACTTGCCCCCCAGCCCAAGGCTCTGGGGCACAGAGCCTAGGTTTCAGAGCCCTGTTTGGCTGTGTCTCTGGCCACCTCACATTTCCCTCTGGGCTCTGTTCTAATTAGGAGACTTGGAGATCAACCTTGGGGTTGCCTGAAGGCGCTGGAAGATAATGGATATGAAAGGTCTTTGCAACAAAGAACCCACAAACATTAAAATCTGAACATGTCACTGGGAGGCTGTGCCTGTCTGAAACCCATTTCAAGCCTTTCCTCAGGCTGCCCCTGTTCTTGAAATGTCCTCTTCCCTCTTTTGCTGGGCACACTCCTACCCACCCTTCGAGACCCAAGCAAAAAGTTACCTCCTCCAGGAAGCCCTCCTTCACCACTCAGGCAAAGTTGGGGTGGGGCTCATAGACGTCTGGCTCTCTTCTGTTCTGCTGCCCACACTGCAAACTCTACCAGGGTGGGGTCCTGTTTTAGTCATCTCTTGTCCCCTGGGCCCAGCATTGTGCCCAGTACAGGGTGGGCGCTCCGGAAATGTGGGTAAAAGCTAGCTGCATTTTCTGTAGCTCTGTAAATCCAGCTGCACACACAAGAGTCTCCCGACAAAGGGAGAAGGAGCCCAAAGCCAAAGTGAAAGCAAATCACCGTGGTTTCTGTAACCCGCGGGAGCCAGGGAGGAAATGCTCACACTACAGTATGGAAGGAATTTGCCTTTATTTTTAATTTGTGCCAATATCTAAGAAAGCGGCACTTTATTTTGAGCCCATTATGCGACTAGGAGCTTCTGATCTGGCGCGGGAGACAAACTTTCCCAGCCCAATTTCCCAATGCAAATCTCCCAGCCCAGCCGCAAGCCGAGCCAGCGCTGTCCCCGCCCTCCGCCGGACACTTCTATGAGGCTTGCCAGGGAGGAATAATCAGATGATGTCGCCGGGTTTTAAAAGATCACGGTTTGTCTCATTTTCCAGGGTAGTGTGAACAAAAAAAAGAAAGAAAGAAAGAAAAAATTTCCCCCTTCCCAGGGCTTCCAGAATTTAATTCAGTGTTAAATGGGTGTAATTTGGGAAATTCGTACATTACTTCTTAATTTCTGGAAGGCGAGTTTGCGTGCGTCTGCGGAGGTGGCTGTGCGTGCGGACAGATGGGCGGGGACGGGAGTGTGCGCCCCAGGCTGGGAGGGAAGGAGGCAGGCTGTCAGGAACACGCACAGTAAACACTCCATTCATGTCTGACGTCGGGAAATATGGGACGGGAGGTATTTGCATTTCATCTTTTGGCTTTTCTGCTTGGATGGCCAGGGCAAGGGAGATTCTGAAGCCTTATTTCTGAAGGGAGAGCCTTGGGGGTTTTAAATCCAAGGAGTGTTTGCACCACCCCTCCCACCACTCTAGGCACTGGCCTCTGACGCCTCTGGACAATGTCCATCAGGTTTGCATCCTATCAGTGAACAGCTCTGGCCTTCCAGCACGCCCTATTCACTGTGACCTTGAGCCCTTCACCCTTGTGCTCTGGGCCTCGGTGTCCCTATCTGTACGTGGGTGAGCAGAGAAGCTGCAAGCTCCCTCACTGGCCATGCAGCTGCTACTTCTGGGGTTCCCACGCCCCCAACACACTGGGCTCCCTGTCTTTGCCACTCCCCCCATTGTAAGCTATGGAGAGTGGGGCTCCCATGCTGAACACCCTACCAATGCCTTCCCCACCACAACTCTCATGTTCCCACGCTGCTGAATGAGAAAACCCAGGCCCAGAGGGCAAGTGCTTTCCTGATGAGTGACAAAGTCAGGATGCCCAGAGAGAGCCCTCCGGGTCTCCAACCTGGTTACAGCCATCAGCCATGAAGAAGGGGAAGAAGGGACTTGTCACAGTGAACCAAGCTGACGCCTGGGACCAAGTACATTAGCAAGGCCTGGTGACAGGCTAGTCATCAAACAAATCTCTAGCCCTGATCATGTCTAAGCAAGGAGTGCCCTGGGGACAGGTCTGAGGAGCCTTGGGGTCTCCTGTATCTCCGCAAGGAGAGGTCACATAAGGCGAAGGGGTCAGGAATGCATATGCTGGAGGGAGAGGGGGGAGGGAGGCAGAAATAAGACTTGAATGGCATATGATGTCCCCAGCAGAGCATCAGGCTCAAGTCACCCTGCTCACTTTCACCGGTTTCAAATGTTCAGAGCCCCACCTCATAGAATAGTGTCTAGGAAACAAGGCCCCACTGTTCTTAGAGGTTGACTATTGCTTTAGTAACTTCTAGAAAGAGCAGCTAGGCTGGGAAAAGCCTCTCTGGGGGTCTAGGGATGGGGTCCTTGTTCATTCTGAAACCTACACAACTTCTGTGTGACTCGGCTAAGGAGATGCTAAAGCAACAGAGGCTGAGGGAGGTGATGCTTTCATCTGAGTGTAAGGCATGCCACATTCTGGGTCCGACCAGAGTTCATCAACAGGGCAATTGGGGTGTGAGACTGGGGAGATCCTGACCTGCAGTGGCTCACTGCCCTGTGTCCTAAGGAGCCATGATGATCGCCATCAGGCACTGGCCTAGTTCCAGATGGTGTAGCGCCGTGGTTAGGAGCGTGACCCTAGCTGGGTTATTTTTAACCTCTCTGAGCCTGTTTTCTTATCTGTACAACAGTCAGTAATCGCCAGTTTACAAGGTTGGTGTGAGGATTAGTGACATCATGGGGCTCTGTGCTTGTTTAGCGCAATGCCTGGCACATCCTGGGCCATTGGGCTTTAACTGTCAAGTGCAACCCTGCTGCCACAGAGGTGCAACCTTGCAACCGTGTCAGGGAAGTTGTCCATTATGGACGCAGACAACGAAGCAGCCAGATCTGATGTGCACTTCTGCCCAGTCCAGCTACCCCATTCGCTCCAGGCTGGGGGGCCTGAGAGAGGGCAGGTGGGGTACATACATACATCCTCATACAAACACGCCACACACATTCTCACACGCTCACTCAAACACACACCTTCTCACACACACAGCTAGCTCCATGCCGAACCGCTTCCCCTCACCTTCCCAGGAAAGCAGTCCAGTACCTCCCAGATGTTTGAGACAGAGCCAGGAATTCCAGGTGATGGTGACAGAGAAACAGACAGACTGCCTCCACCCCCCCAAAAAAAACTTTTAGCCCTAGCTGAGAGGTGGCAGTGCCGGCCTGGCCCACTGCATCAAACTTTCTGGCCACCTCTTGCTCCACCTCCACCTCCCCCAGCCAGGACAGGCACAGCAAACAGCCTCCCTGGAGAGATGCACTGCTTACAGGGAGGTACTCTGTCCTGAGGAGTCACACATCCAGGGCACAGTGGGAGAGGTGCCCCCACTTCTGGGCAACCTTGACCATCAGGGGGATTGTCTTGGACTGATCCTAGACTCAAAGGTTATTCTGATTCTGGTTTTGAATAGCATTTCCATCCACAGTGTACGCATAGGTAAAAAGTCTCAGTGTTTTGCTGGGCTGCCTGCTTCCTGGGACACTCAGACCCTCTTACAGGTGAAGGAAAAAGGGATGACACAGGCTCTCCTTCAGCCTGGGTCTGAATGGAGCCCTACTTGCTATACACAGTATTTCAGTCACAGCTAGAGTGAGAGTCACAGGACACCAGTGACCAAGGACATCTTAGACAACCTGGGGTCCAGGCCCCTATTCTAAACACTAGGCAACTGAGGCCCAGATGAGGGCAGGCAGTTCCTTGGGTCATACAGCCCATAGCCCACAGCACACAGACCTTACCGGGCTTCCTTAGAGTGACCTCACAACAATCTTCTGAGGTGGGAATGGCTCCCATGCTATTTTAGATGGGGAAACAGAGGTTCAGAGAGGTCGAGCTCCTTGCTCAAGGTCACACAGCCAGGGAGAGAGAGAGAGCTGTAGCCCCCCCTCCCCATCCCCCAACCCTCATCTGCTGTGATTCCTGGTGCAGGGCACTGGCTGCTCTTCGCATCCCTGTCTGGGCTTTCTTGGTCAGGAGCCATCACTAAGCCAGGGATCAGAGAGCCCGAGAGCAGCAGGGCAGACACAGAAGTGTACAGATACGCTCCCACGGCAGATTATATAACTCTCCTTCCCGGCCCCACCGCCCCAGGGGTGCCGCGGGACAACCCACACTGAGAACCCACTCCCCCCACCCCCTGTGGGCCCTGCGGGGCCAACAATGGGCACTAGCTCTTTTCAAAGACATAACAGTTGGAGGCGCCAGGACGCACTGGCTTTTTTCCCTCCTTTCCTGTTTCCTCTGGTTGAATAACAAATACTAATACTAATAATGATAATAATAATTAGAATAAATATAACCTGAAGACGCTTGGGGTCTCGTTGCCATGGCAACCGTTGGCTCTAATGAGCTTCCGAGGCCGCTGCAGGGCCACCCAGCCCCAGGCGCGGGATCAATATTGAGTCTGCCCCGGGAGGCGGTGGCGGCTCCGCTGGGGCCACAAGGCAGACAGGGAGCAAGGAACACGCACTTGGAGGGTTCTTCTCGGTCGCCCGCGCCACCCAGCTGGGACCCCGGAAACGGCCGGGTCTCCAGCGTGGCTCAGGAACGCTGTCAGGCGCGCACGGGGCTCCCGGCGCGCACCGGGCTCCCGGCTAGCTGCGCTCCCGGACTCGGTCCTCGGACTCTGATCCCACCTCCGACGCGGATTCCAGCCCAAGCAGCTGCGTCCTGGTACCATGCGCCCCGGACTGCTCCTTAAACCTGGGCCCCGTCCTCTACAGGGTTCAGCGACCCCGACCTCGGTGAGCCCTAGCGCGGACCACAATGCCAGGGCAACGGCTGCCCGACACGGCTCCTTCCCCCAGTTTTTCCCCTTGGCGTCCCTGGCCCCTTTTCAAAGCACCCCGGACCTCCAACGCACCGAACCGGCCTCCCCCAGAGTACCCACCCCTCCTACCCCAGCGTCCGCATCCCTTCACCCGAGCCCAGGCGGCGGAGACCCCGCCCCCAACTCGCCGGGACCCTCCTCCGCCAGAAGCTCCGCCCCCGACCCCTTTTCCAAAGCGCAGGGACCCCAGCCTGGCACACCCCTCCTCCGCGGAACCCCCGCCCGGCCCGCACCGGGCGCGGCTCACCTCGTGCCCGCCGCCGCTCGCTCCTTGCTCCGCTGCCGGGAGCCGCGCCTGCGGAGCTGAACCGCCTGCTGGGGTCTGAGGCCGCCCACGCCCCCGCGAAGCCGTTGCTGCCTCCGCTGCCGCAACAGTTGTCCCGACTCCGGGGGCTGCGGGGACTCGGGGTCTCCCGGCCGGCGCCAGGAAGGTGCCCGCTCCTAGGCGCGCGGGGCGCGGCGCGGCGCTGGGGCTCCGGCTCGGGATGGAGCTCCTGCTGTTGGCCGGGCCGCCGGCCGCATGCCCCTTCGCCCGCCCGCGGCTATTGGGCGGCCCGCGACTCCCGCCCGTCCGCCTGCCCCGCGCCCGCCGCCGCCGCCGCCGCCGCCGCCGCCGCGCTCATGCTCGCCGGGCCCTGCGCTCGCCGCCGCCACCGCCACTGCCACTTCACTCTTTGCCGCTCGTTGCTCGCTCGCGCCCTCTCTGCTGCCCCCTCTCCGAGCCCGTGGCTCCTAGCCGGCCGGCCCCGGCGCCGCACCGAGCTCCCCCTTTCTCTTGCTCTCTCTCTCACTCTCTCTCTCTCACACTCTCCCTCTCCCTCCTCATTTTTTCCTTTCGCAATCTCTTTTCTCCTCTCTCGCGCGCTCTCTCCCTTTGTGCTTTTCTTACTGTTTCTTCATTCCCTCTGTTGTTCGTCCTTCTCAGCATTGATTTTCCTTCCTGCCTTGCCTTTCTTTCACTCCTTTCCTTATCTCCTCCCTCATTTCCTTCCTTTGCTCTGCTCCTTTCTCCCTCCTTTTTCCCTTCTTTCATCCTCCCTCCCTCCTTCCCTTCCTTCTTTTCCTCTCCCCTCACTCCATCTCTGAACCACACTCACCTGCCTGCCGCCTGGTTGCTAATGGACCCTGGACCAGACTGGACTCAGGGCTCTCCCAGCCCTGCTTGCATCCTGCCCTAGGAGGGCCCCACCCTGCAGTGCGCCTACCCCAGGGATTGTTGTCAAGCCAGACATTCCTTCTAGTCAGGTCAATGTTAGGAGCAGTCTAGGGCAGGAGAATCCTTCTCATAGGGCAAGATCCTCTGTCCACCTTCCTAGGGAAAAGCTCAATTTCTCTGACCACAGTGGATACGACTACTTGGGCCCCCCTCTTGTTCAAGCCTCCTCCTCTTTACCTCGCCTCCCAGCAGCCCCCCATTTCACCCCTCACCTGCAGGACAGGGCTGTGCTAGACTCTGTGTGGCCTCAGCCAGTGAGTCACACTCAGTAAGCCCGTTTCCCCTCCTTCCTCTGTCCCTGGTCCAGTGACCTCCAGTGGTAAAGAAGGTCAGGTGAGGGGGGGCACCTTGTATGTCTTTAAAGACCCCACAGATGGATAGTCGTTTGGGGAGAGAGACTAGGTTTAAGTGTCCTGGAGAGCAGGTCATGCCCCCCCCCCCTTCATTCCTTGAGACTCTCAGTGCGTTAGAACTGGCTTCATTTTACCAGGAACTGGGTGGAGCCCTTTACACACTTTATTTTACTTATTCCTCACCACAGCACTGGGTGGGTCCTTCCCATTGTATAGATGGGGCAACTAGGGCTCAGAGAGGTTAGGGCTCCTGCCCTAAGCCATGCAGCCAGTGAGGAGCAGAACCAGAACTCCAGCTCAGATCTCCCTGACTTTTAAGCCCAGGCCCCACACCTGTGATTCACTCGCAGGTACCACCACTGTACTGGAGCACCTTTGTCCTTACTAAGGCAGCCCTTCAAGGATGGACCTTTCACCTTCAAGATCCAAGTGCTGATGGGACTGGGGTCCAGATGGGTGCCTGAGGCCCCCAACTGGAGGGTGGGCGTGGGAACAGTGCCAGGGTGCCCCCTGCAGGAAGCCTGCACCCATGGGGTGCCTCAGTTCCCCATCTGAAACCCAGGAATTCATGCCCCTTCTCCAATGGACATGGTTTGAGCAGGGCTCTGGGCTGGACATTAAGTCTACCCTGATGGACCAGACATGGGCACTGTCCATGGGGATCATGTTCATCCAGGGGCAAAGGCTATCTGTGAACCACTTAACAGGGTGAGGTCTAGGCTGCAGTAAAGAGCTTGGCTGTCAGGGAGGTGGTGTTTCCAGTGGCTAGGCTTATAGATTTGGAGCAAGGTGGTGCTTTGTCCCTAATTAGCCATATGGCCCTTCCACGTGACACAGAACCTCCCCAAGTGTCTCCTTCTCTAAAATGAAGGTCACAGCAGCCCCTCCCTCACCGAATGGCACAAGGATTAAATGAGATAGGTTACGGAAAGCATTTCCCTGGCACCTGCAAACCATCCCAAGATGGGGAGCGATCGTTCCTTATTGTGATGGGGACAGAATCAGAGAGGTTAAGACACAGGTCAGAGGTCCCAGTGCTCTAGGGGGCAGGGCTTAGGTTGAAAGGTGACCATTCTCTGAGCTCCCTGCCTGCAGAGGCTATGTTCTGGGGTCATTGAAGCTGTGTAGTGTGTGTGTATCCATGCATGAGGGATCTGTGTGCCTGTGTGTGTGCATTCAAGACATGTTGAAAACTTCGTTCAGAAGAGCCCCACCTCCCCAACACTTCCTCCCCGCCCCACATCACTGAGCAGGGCTCTGTCTGTGCCTGCCTTGGATTCAGGTGTGAAACTAGACACCCAGAGATGAGAGGAGAGCTCACTGCCCAAAGAAGCTCCTACCTATGTGGGTGACACATGGGATGTTAAACTTCCATCAACAACCATTTTCTACAGGCTGAAACAATCATTCTCTCCTGGCATCTGCGGCCCTATCTCCCCTCAGCCCAGCCTGCCTTCCCAGTCTCCCCTGCAGCCAGGTACCCTGAGCTCCAACCTCATTAAGCCAACTAGTGACTGGGGGCCGACTTGGCCCCTACATGGGCTCATTACACCTCCATTATGCACCTGCTTGCGTGCTGGGCTGGCTGCCCTCACTGTGTTCCCAGGGCCTTGTACCTCCCCCTGCCCAGAAGTCAGCTTCTTACCTGGACAAAGCTACTTTGCCTTCCTGAGCCTCAGTTCCTCATCTGCAAAATGGAAATGATTTCACTCACCTCAAAGGGTCAACATGAGGATTAAATAAGAGACTATAACCATGAGGAAAGTCCTGCTGGTTAGCCCCAAATAAATGTATACCTAGCACTTGGTAGGTATTTGATCTGCATCTCACTTTCCCTTCCAAGGTCACAGGGTGGGCAAGAGCTTTCTTGGGCTTTGGCACTGGTCAGCCTTGGGGGTTAACCTCAGTTCGGCCACTCACCAGCTGTGTGATTGTGGGCCAATTCATTCGCCTCTCCCAACCCCTGTGCACTGATTTCCTGTGGCTGCCGTAACCAATGATCACAAAAATGGTGGCTTAAAACAACACACAGTTGTTTTATAGAAACCTCAAAATCATTTCCACTGGGCTGACATCAAGGGGTCAGCAGGCTCATCCTCCTTGGAAGGTCAGAGGGAGAATTCCTAGTGGCTGTGGGCCTCCTTGGCTTGTGGTCATGGTGTTCAACCTTCAAGGCCAGCACCTTCCAGCCCCCTCTGTCCCATCTGCATGTGGCCCACTTCCCTGTGTGCACAGCCCCTCTCTCCCAATCAGAAGGACACCTGTGGTTGCACGAAGGGCACCCAGATAATCCAGGATAGTCTCCCCTCCAGAGATCCTTGATTTAATCACATCTACAAAGTGCCCCCCACCAAGATCCTTGATTTAATCATGTGTGCAAAGCTCCTTTTTCTCCTTGCCATGTAGAACCCCCGACCGTTCCAAGGACTAAGACAGGGGTGGGTGCATCCTCAGCCTTCTACACTGTGCACATCCACGGAGCAGGACAGGGCAGACGCGAGGTATCAGCGGTGACAAGCAAGTGCATGGGCATCTGTGGAGCCTTCAGCAAATATGTGCTGTCTCCACTCTGGGGAGGGCTGGGGGAGAGGGGGGACGGGTGTTGGAAAGGGGGTGGAGATGGGGGGTGCAGGTAATTACACAGACTGCCATGGGAACCATTACCATTACCGGGCTCCGTATCCACGGCCGCCTTTAATCCGTCCCTATTTACTATTTCTCTGCCTTCGGGAGGCCTGCTCCCCCGCAATCGAAGCTGCTCCCCAGTTGGGTGGCGGCGACGGGCAGGCGGGCAGGCAGGCAGCCTGGCGGATGACTCACACGCTCTCTCTCGGTGAAGAGCAGCCTTTTCAAAGGGCTGGCTGAGGAGGGAGCTAAATTTAAAGCCAGGCCTTCCCGAGAAGATCACCTGCCACGTCAAAATCACTGCCATTTAATTAAAAGATGCAGGCAGTAGGCATCCCACTGTCGTCCAGGATCGGAAGGCTCTGTGGGAGGGAGGGGCACTTGGAGGCTGAGACCCCAGGGTGGGTGCGGGGCAGGGGGTCATGACAACTGGCTTCCAGCCTCCTCCTCATCTTCTCCACTTTCCTGCCATCTTCAGGGAGCTGCCCAACCGCCCAAGGAGCCCCAAGTCCCTCCTTCTCCCTCTTCAAGATCTTTGGGTTCCAACCCTAAGCCCCCATTTCCCAAATTCAAGACACAAAGAGTTGAGCTCTGAGATGTTTTGAAACACCCCCCCCCCACACACACACACACACACATACACAAGACACCCACTGAGGATGTGGACCAGCCGGGATTTGAACTGTCAGCCTGGCTCAAGGGCTTGTGTCCTGGACCACTGGCCAGCTGGTCCCTCCTATGGAGTGGGTGGGGTGGTGGGCGGGTCATTCATTTCTTGGAGCCAAAGGGGATGGAGCACCCACACTGCAGCCACTACTTGGTCCCCCTTGTTTATCCCAAGGAGAGAAGCCCCCTGAGCTCGGGGGACTGGGCCCAGGCCCCTGGAGCGTGGGAGGAGCTGGCCAGTAGCTGGACCTCTGCCTCCCACCCTGCCTGCTCTGAGCTATGAGGCCTGTTAGGTCATGGCCGCCCTGTGCCTCTGCTGCTACTGCTCTCCTACCTGGCCACTGGAGCTACGTGTCATAGTAAAGCCATCGCCTGCCTGTGGCTGCAGAGCCAGGTCACGTAGATGGCAGGACAGTCAAGGGACACTGGCTCTCGAGCCAGAGCACTAAGCCAGCACCCCATATGCAGCAGCGGCCTGGGCCATACTCCCAGCCTGTTTGCTCATCTGTAAAATGTGGGTCTTAGCTGCTTGGGGCCCAGCACATAGTAGGTGTTCAGTATGCGGAAGCCACTGTTATGGCCACTGATTTTTAATTGGTTCTGGAGGTTTGGGAAACTAGGTGTGGTGAGCTGGTCATTGGGTCTAGGAAGCCTCTCCCTGAGGCCAGATGCACCGCACTGGTGGTTTGCCCAGTGCCCAGGCCCCCCTGCTCTTGCCTGCCTCCCTCTGGGCCAAAGGTGTGAACACAGTTTCTATTCTGGCCCTGGCAGGAGGCCTGGCAGGACCACTGACAGCCCTTGGAGCTGAGAGGAGACAGGGCTTCTGTCTGCATCAAAAGTGCACCTGCAAACCCAGACTGCTCCCTTGGGGTTACCCTAAGGTTAAAGTAAGTGGCAAAGGGGTTTTGCAGATGTAATTAAGATTGTTAACCAGTTGACCTTATGATAGATCATCCCAGTGGGTTTTCAACATTTTTACACTTGGGAATTATTTTGGGGACTGCTAAGGCAGAGAAATCACTCTGAGCATAAGTGAATTTGACTAAGATTATTGCGTCTATAATCTTCATACAACATCAGGGTGGTTAACTCTTTCATGGACTGGCACAAAATTTCTGGTGGACCGGTCTGCAGATCTGCAGTTTAAAAACACTGGATTATCCTACGCACCTTCCCTAATCACATGAGCCTTTTAAAAGCAGAGAGTTTTCTCCAAGTGGCAGCAGAAAGGGGGGTGGTGTGAGGTGGTCAAAGAGAGGCCACTGTGAGGAAGGATTCTACACAAGGCAGGCCGGTGCTGAGATGGGGGTTTGCAGGGCAAAGAGGTGAGAGCAGCTCTCAAACAACACCCAGGATGAAACAGTGACTTCCGTCCTGCAACCCCAGGAACTAACTACATGTGGCCAGCACCCTGGAGGGGCCTGGAGAGGTGCAGGAGCCCAGCGGGGCCGGTGCCAGAGAACTCACCCAGCCCACCACACTTCTGACCTACAGAACTGTGTGTAAGATAACAAATGGTGGCTGTTTTAAGCTGCTAAATTTGTTAGTTAGCAATAGAAAAACCAATATACCCATGCTCATTACTTGCTTTTTTATGGGGTGAAGAGCCTTATAGCCCATCCCTCCCGCAGAAGCCCCTCAGAGTGGTCTTTGCATAGCACAACCCTGACCTAGCCACCCCTCTGCCTGCAGACCTGCTGTCATGCCTTCAGAAGAAGCCTGAGCCCCTGGTCTGGCATTCAAGGCCATCCGTGTTCTGATCCCCATTTCCCCTCCCCTCCATCCCCACGAGTGGCCTGCCCACATGTGCCATGGGCAATTTTGTTCGGAGAGCAGGTCCCTCTTCAGACATGAGTTATGGATCTTCATGGCTTCCTGTCTTCAAGTAAAGCACCTGCATACTCTCGGGTCTTTCTCGTTCTTGGAATCCCCTCCTAGTGCTGGTTGTGTGAGTAACGGGGACATATTGGCCAATGATACACAGGTTGCAAGTTTCACGTTTTAGAAAATTCAAAACAAGGAAGAGAAGACACGGTCCCCATCAGTTTGGAAAAAGCCAGCAGCATGGACCCTGCGGCACCCCTGCGGCACCCATGGGCAGCTGACTGTAGCAACAGGTATGGCTCCCAGGGTGGCAGGGAGACTGGAGACTTGGGAACACTGCCTTGCAGACCTGCCTGCCCCTGGCCCCTGAGGCTCAGAGCCCGCTGGTGTCCATGAGTCAGGAACCTCTTCATGGGGGGCTTGAGGGGAGAGAGTGTGTCTACTGCAAATGAGCAGCGGGACCCCGGAGGGGTTAGGTGGTACCCACCTACACTTCTCAAAGCTGAAAAACAAGAGTCCCCAGAGACCCTGTGTCCTTGGCCTCCTTGAGCCTCGGTTTTCTCATCTGTCCATTGTCACTGATGATAACCTCCTCCCGGGTCACTGCAGACTCTGGCCGGTTTCTCAGTGCGTTGTGTGCATTAAGTCACAACAAGCCTATGGAGTAGGCGCTGTTCCCCAATCTGTCATTACAAGTTTTGCAGGTGAGACAAGAATGGAGATGACACGCTATGTCACCAGCTCGAGGGTTGTAGGAAGGCCTGGTGAATGAGAGAGCCCTGGCTTTGCCACCACATTGAATTCTGGCTCCCATGTGCCAGCTGGTGGCCTTGGGCAAATTGGTCTCCTCCTCTCTCAAATGGGCAGCCTCAACCTTGGGCTCACAAGAGGTGTGGCACGAGGAAAGGTAGAGGTGGAGAGGTTCTGTTATGGGGACACCCCCCACCCATCCCTTGGACCCCCAGCAGGGTCTGCCCTAGAGCACTCACACCCACCCCAAACCTCCTGGCACTGAGCTTGTATGGGCGACGACAGCCTCCCTTCCCTGTGTCTCTTTGGGTTAGGATCCCACTGCAGCTGGCAACCCTTGCGGGCAGCTGCATGTCACCGCTGCATCTCAAACTCAGCGCGCAGATGATGAGAATTAATATGATGCAAATTAGTAGGTTGATCCAGGCACCCCAAGCTAGAGGCCTAATTTCCACACAGCCCAGCACTCCCCGCGGGCAGGCCCAGCAGTAGTAACAGCAACAGCTGTAATCAGGGTAATTGGCGCAGGTGCCGCCTCTTCGGTCCCTGTGCCCCCCACACCTGTGTGCACCTTGAGAAAACGCAGGAGGCGGGGCAGGGAGCTGTCCTCAGCTCAGAGCTGCAGGGGCAGGGCCCAGCGAGGTTATGGAAAGGGCCTGAGGTGACCCCACTTGTAAGAGGCAGACGGGGGACTGAAATCTGAAGATTCTCATGTGAGGGCTCTTTTTACTGTTCCAAGCAGCCCCTTTTCAGAAGCCTCAGTCTTTGCTCTAAAGACTGGTCATTTTAAATCCCCAGGACAAGGCAACGTAGGCCAGAACAGGAGTCTCACCTTCGTAGCCGTATGGCTCTGGACAAGTCACCTAACCTCTGAGATGAACATCTACCTTTTCTTTCAAATTAATTTGACACCTTGAGGACAGGAAGTGTGCCTTCTCTCCTCCCTTCCTGGCTGAGCACCCAGTGTCAGCTCAGTAAACGTCTGCTTAACTAACTGAAACAAGGTAGGGCTTCCCCTTACTGGGCGCCCTGTTCCTCACAATATCACTTGGATGGGCTCCCTGAACCTCACAACCATCCTAGGAGTTGCTTCTGCGCATTTCTATTTGACATAACAGGCCCTGAGAGGTTAAATGCCTTGCCCAGGGTCACACAGCTGGGACGTGGTGGAGCTTGGATTCAAACAGGGGTCTGCCCCTGCCCTGGGCCCTGGCTCTTGACCTCAATGCAATAAGAAACAGCGTAGAGAGCACTGAAATGGGAGCACGTCCTGGCTCTGCCTCCCCAAGCCTGGGTTCCCCCCACCTGGTCAGGCCCCTCTGGCTCAGACATGTAGGCAGGCTCAGCCCAGCCCTGGCTTCTTGCAGGTTCAGCCCAGGCATTGGGAGGCAGGTTGTCTGGGGTATGACAGCTCAGGCCCCATGGTTGGGGTCGGAATTCTAGGCTTTTTTGATTTTGCTGAGCGGCCTCTCTAAATGTTGTAAATTGTTTGGCTTGGCCTCACAAAACAACCTTTATTATTGCAAAATCTCGTGTTTCCACAGAACCCAGGGAAAGAGGAGCCTTTGGTGGTGGGTTCCAGCATCTGTCTGAATTCCGTTCTGATGAGGCTCTGGTTGCGGGAAAGCTGACCCTGGCCTGGACAGCTGGGCGGAACCCGTGGCCCTGTCCAGGTAGCCCTCCGCCTGTCCGGCTGCCTGCCAGCCATAGTCTAGGCTCTGGTCAACATCTGAGATGAATCAGAACCTCTGGAGGGCTACTCTGGGGCCTGATGGGACGCAGCTGGGATGAGGAGGATGAGGGGGGTTGTGCCTGTGGCTATGGGATGGGACGCCCCACAGGCCCTGCCCAGGGCTCCCCTGGCTGCCTGGTTCCTTGGAAGAGGAGAAGGGAACGGCAACTCTAGCTTCCAGATACCAGATGTATACACCCCAGGTCAGGCCTGGGGCTTTGCAAACATTTTTTATGAACCTGGCCAGCACAACCATAAGAAAGACACTATTATTTTTGCAGTATTTCAGCTGACAAGCAGGAGGATCAGAGAGGTTAGTACCTTGCCTAGAGTCACACAGCAGGTGGATGGAAGCTGCTGCCTGCCCTGTGTTAGATTTCTAGGTTCAGAACCATTTACACCAACATCACTTTCTTGATCAGAGAAAACGTGGCCTCAGTTTGGAGTCCAGAATAAACCTTTGTCTTGGCCCTCCCGCCCTGGACCCAGAGCAAGTGAGGGGCCAAGCCCTCTGCTGTCAGTTTTGTTCACCTCCTGCTCTGCGGTATCCCCAGAACGTGATGTCTGGTACCTCAGCCCAGGCCAGCGAGCGGACAGGCTGCCGGCTGCACCCAGCGCATCCTGGGAGCACCCGGGGGAGGCACCTGTGAAGATGGAACCGCAGAACCATACATGAGTCCCAATTGATGCAGAAACAGGCTCAGGAAGGTCCAGTGACTGGCCTGAGGCTACCAGCACATCAAGCCTTCTCACTATCATAATGTCCTTTTTTTTTTTTGAAAAGTACAAAATTAGCCCAGCTTCAGAGTCAGACTCCTGGGTCAGCCTTATATCAGCAGAAGGTTTTGAACAAGTCACTTTCCCTCTCTGAACCTCAATTTTCTTATCTTTGAAGTGGGGACAACAGTTCCTACCTTTCAAAAACCCTATAGAAGATAGTCAGCAGAGGCCATGTGAGCAAGCGCCTTTGCACAGAGTCTGCATATAGTAGGGACTCACCTTGCTTTCCCCAACCTCTATCCCCGCTAGTAGCTAGTGCCTACAGCTACCATGTCGCTGCCCATAATACCAGCTGCTGAATCATAAGCACCTACTATGCCAGAGGTCCCCAAACTACAGCCCGTGGGCCACATGCGGCCCCCTGAGGCCATTTATCTGGCCCCCGCCGCACTTCTTTCATTAGCGGTCAGTGAGAGGACCACATTGACCATCTCATTAGCCAAAAGCAGGCCCATAGTTTCCATTGAAATACTGGTCAGTTTGTTGACTTAAATTTACTTGTTCTTTATTTTAAATATTGTATTTGTTCCCGTTTTCTTTTTTTACTTTAAAATAAGACATGTGCAGTGTGCATAGGGATTTGTTCATAGTTTGTTTGTTTTTTATAGTCCGGCCCCCCAGCGGTCTGAGGGACAGTGAATTGGCCCCCTGTGTAAAAAGTTTGGGGACCCCTGTACTATGTGCAGGCCCTGCACTGGGCATTTTGCGTCATCATCATCATAAGAATAATGACACCTAGTCTTTGAGCTTCGTGTGGGACATTTGAGAGGCATCACCTCAATTAATGTGATATGGGCTGCTGTCATGCCCAACTCACAGACAAAGGAACTGAGGCTAAGAGGTAACTTGCTTGAGGCCCTTCAAACCCAGGTCTGCCTGACCTCAGAGCCCAGCTCCTAAACCTGGCCACTAAAGCTGAGGTCCCATCCTCCAACCACAAGGGGACACCTGAGTCATCTCAGAGACATTCACATCGAGGGAGAAGGGAGGAAGCGAAGTCATCATCAGTGCAGTGGGGGGCGAGGTGGAGTTAGCCAGGCAGTGACCGCTGCTGGCAGGCTGCTGAGCAGCTCCCCAGAGGTCTGGTCCACAGGGCTGACGTCCAGAGACGCCCTTGGCCATGGCCTACCCAGGACCTGAAGCATAGTGTCAGAGCAGGATGAGGTCGGGGCCACGGACACAGGGCCCAATCTGTGTGGAAACTCTGCCCTTGACAGCACATCTTGACTTGTTGCCAGCTCCAGCCCCTCAGCCACTCCTGGTGCCCACTGGTGCCGCCCAGTGCAAGCCTCCCTTTCTCCTGCCTGGACATGTGCAGTGGCCAGCTGTTTTCCTGACTCTGTTCTCTGGGCCACCGGAACACCCTCTAAACAGGAACCAAAGGGATCTGTGTGAAACCCAAATCTGACAGCACCACTCTCCTCCTCCAGACCCTTCTGTGGCTCCCTACTGCCTACCGGATAGAGTCTGCTACCAAGCGCCCTCTCCTGCCCCTGGCCATTCTGGGTTTGCTCAGTCTCTTATCCTTTCTTTTTTTCTTTTTTCTTTTTTTTTTTACAGAGAGTCAGAGAGAGGGATAATAGGGACAGACAGACAGGAATGGAGAGAGATGAGAAGCATCAATCATCAGTTTTTTTCGTTACGACACCTTAGTTGTTCATTGATTGCTTTCTCATATGTGCCTTGACCGCGGGCCTTCAGCAGACCGAGTAACCCCTTGCTTGAGCCAGCGACCTTGGGTCCAAGCTGGTGAATTTTTGCTCAAACCAGATGAGCCCGTGCTCAAGCTGGCGACCTCGGGGTTTCGAACCTGGGTCCTCCACATCCCAGTCCGACGCTCTATCCACTGCGCCACCGCCTGGTCAGGCTCTTATCCTTTCTGAATATACCATTCTTTCATGCCACCAGATCCTACTTCTCTCCATTTACTCTTTCTCGACTGTCTCTCTTGTTCAATTTCATGTTTGAGGACACAGGTCATTCATCAATTCCTTCTGGAAGACTCCTCCAAGTCCAGGATGGATCTCTGTCTCTTCTGGACCCTCCACTCATTACAGCCCTGGTCATGCTGAGTGACACTATCATCTATTTCTGCTTCTGCTACCCCCAGGAGCTTACTGAGGGATAGCCTGGGTCCAACCCTGCTATGCGTCCCCAACCCAGAGCGGGCCTTCAAGTGAGAGGTTGCGTATAAGTGGTTCCGACGAGCCTGGGCTCAGAAGCCAGCCCAGGAGGCTGGAAGTGGCTGCTGCCCAGCCCAGCTCCCCCGGGACCCCTAGCGCAGTCTGGCTGTGCCTGCAGCTCGGCACGGATGTTTTATTAATAAGTGCATTTAGCACTTGCCCTGCACCTTTCATCCTCAGCACTTCGAGCTCATTCCCAACTTTAATTAATTCTCCCCATACCCCAAATCAAATCAGCTGCTCCTTCACGGTGGACAGCCATGTGCAAAGTCCCATCCGTGAAGGTGCCGTGATTAATTCCATGGTGTAATTAAGACCTGCTCTTCTCTACCTCCCAGGCCCTTCCCAGTTCTAACCCTCCCTCCCCTGGGCTGACAGGTGGACTTGAGGCCTTCAGCATGGAGTGTCGGTTTATTATTGTTACTATAAAACACAGGCTTCCTGTCTCAACAGCGTGGTTTTGTCCTGAGAAAATAACAATATCATTTTTGCAGAGGTGAGAGAAGCAACCCAGAGAGGCAGCGGATGGAGCGGAGCAGCGCTGGAGCCTGCTTTGGGCAAGCTAGCTGGGTGCACTGGGGTTGGGGAGGTTTTAGACAGCTCTCCCTCTTCTAGGAAGACACCCCTGATTAGTCTGCTCAGATGAGCTCATTCTGCTTCCCTCTGGCTTTTAGGGCAGAGACCCTCATTCTGATAGATGACTGCCTTGTGTTGGTTGGCCTGTCCTTCCCAATGACACAAATAGTCCCGTGTCAGATTCAAGTTCCCATGTCTTTGCAGCCTGGGACATGAACAGAGTTACTGGGCATTGAAATAGATGGGTAACTATGGATAAGTGCATGGAGAAATGTGGGAATGAGAAAAAGATAGGGGTATGTAGATGAAAGAACAGATGTACAGATGGTTAGGTATGGGTAGGTGGGTGAATGGCTGGCTGGTTGGCTGGCTAGCTGGATGGAGGGATGAATGATGGGTGGATGGGTGGGTGGGTGGGTGGATGGATGGCTGGGTGAGTTAGTGGATAGGTGGATGAATGGGTGGGTAGATGGATGATGGGGGAGTGAACTCATGGAAAGATAAGCGTGCAGGGGGACAGTGGGTAGATGGAGAGCTTCATGGAGAGGTGAACGGATATCTGGGTGGTTGAACAGGTGACTGAGTGAGTGAGTGATGGGTGGATGGGTGATAGACATGTAGCTGATGGGTGAGTGGGTGGATGATGAGTGGGTGAGTTTGTGGAGACAGTAATAACAGCAATAATAATTTACCCACAGCTAATATTTGTTGAGGTACCAGGCATTGCTCCAAGCATTTTATATGTATTAATGAACTCATTTAATGCTTGTAACTATCACTAGGTGGGGATGCATGGTGGGTTGGGAGGAGGGGATGCTTGGAGGTATGTCTTAGTGTGTCGACAGGTAGACGAGTGGTAGAACAGATGAGTGAGGGTGAAGGAAACAGTGGGTAAGAGGTCAAAGGGGTGGGCAGGAGGCTTGATGTGGAGCCTGGATATTGTTCTCTCTGTTCCCACTTCAGGGAAAGGCGTTTCCGTTCACTAGACACCCACATCAGCAATCTGATGTCCACCCTTAGCCGCCGTCTCTACCTCACTCTTTGTCTCTACCCCTTAGGGGTCCAGCTGGCTGTACTCTAACTTCAGACCCCACCAACTCTTGCTAGATTTGGCCTTTATCCCCACTTCATTGCCCAGCTCCTCCCAGACTCCCTCCACATGGCAGCCTGGGGGGATCTCACCCAGATCCAGTCCGCATTCTGTCCCCTGCCCAATGCAAGCCTGCCTCTGGCCTCCAGAGCAGGGCAGACCTCCTACCAGGCCATCTGCCCAATGCAAGCCTGCCTCTGGCCTCCAGAGCAGGGCAGACCTCCTACCAGGCCCTCTGCCCAATGCAAGCCTGCCTCTGGCCTCCGGAGCAGGGCAGACCTCCTACCAGGCCCTCTGCCCAATGCAAGCCTGCCTCTGGCCTCCAGAGCAGGGCAGACCTCCTACCAGGCCCTCTGCCCAATGCAAGCCTGCCTCTGGCCTCCAGAGCAGGGCAGACCTCCTACCAGGCCCTCTGCCCAATGCAAGCCTGCCTCTGGCCTCCGGAGCAGGGCAGACCTCCTACCAGGCCCTCTGCCCAATGCAAGCCTGCCTCTGGCCTCTGGAGCAGGGCAGACCTCCTACCAGGCCCTCTGCCCAATGCAAGCCTGCCTCTGGCCTCCGGAGCAGGGCAGACCTCCTACCAGGCCCTCTGCCCAATGCAAGCCTGCCTCTGGCCTCCGGAGCAGGGCAGACCTCCTACCAGGCCCTCTGCCCAATGCAAGCCTGCCTCTGGCCTCCAGAGCAGGGCAGACCTCCTACTAGGCCCTCTGTCAGCGTGTCCGAATCTGACTCACTTCTCTCTCAGGGACAGGAGGGTGACCTTGCTTGTAGGCCCCTGAGCAGCTAAGAATAGCCTGGAAAGCTGAACATCCTGTCCCCCCCACACACACACCGTGTACAGCAGGAGTAAGAAGACCCCGCCCCCCTCCAAGGGTGGCCAGCTGCTGCTGGCATCCTGGGGGCGTGGCTGAGCCCTGCCAGCTGTTTGGGAGAGGGAAGTGTCATAGGGAAAGTGCTGAGCCCGCACTTGGCTGCTGTCCTTGAGGTCCTCCCCCCCACCTGCCTGGAGCAGAGGAAGTTGTTTGAATCCTGGCTTTGCCACTTCCTAGTGAGTGACCTTCAGCAAGTCACCTGTCCTCCCAGATGGGGAAATGTCTCCATTTCCAAGGTGAGAAAACGGTCACGCCCTGATTCAGGCTGTGGAGCTGGCTCACGGCTCCCACCTCAATCCTACCCCACCCCCATCCCACCCCCACCTTCACCCCAGGGTTGGGAAGTGGGAGGCCTTCCTCGCGGGCCCCTGCCTCCAGCCTCCAGCTGGGCCTCCTCTGTTTTCACTTGAGCAGGCAGGACAGTTCAACAGCTCAGAGAATTGACCTGAAACCGATAGCCTAGAAGCAAACCCCACAGTGGCCACTCACAGGCTTATGACCTTGGCCCAGTGGCTTGCCTTTCCCTGCCAGTTTACCCTTGTATAAAACAGGGACTGTCCCTTTACAGGGGTGTGGTGCGATATATACACCTCAAGGGACACAGAGCTGGCGCTTCTAAAGCACACAGTAGGCGCTTGGCATTGGTGTTGTGGTTCCGTGGGATAGGCGAGGTATGGTGACCAGCAAAGACAACCTCTGAAGGGCAGAGCTGGGCAGAGAGGACATGGCCGTGCCCTCTGCATCTCTGGTGGGCAGGGCTGGGACCAGAAGGAACAGCATTCGGGCAGATTCAGAGGAATAACACCAACTGTCGGAGCTGGGGGGATAATTAGAATGAGCAGTCCCCTCAGGTAGAGAGCTCACCATTCCAAGAGACAATCAAGTGTAATTTGGAGCTCTGCTTTCGGAGGATAGTGCGACAGTGATCCACTCCACACAAGGGTCAGTGTCACTGTTCCCATTGCCCTGGTGGGCAAGGGAGGGGAGGAGGAGAGAAGAGATGGCTCTGCCCAGCCCAGGCCCTGGGCCCCAGAGCTTGGCAGGAGGACAGACAGCAGGCCAGTGCTAGAGGCCAGGTAGATGTGGACCGGGTGGACAGAGGGCTGCAGGCCCATCATAGGGGGCAGAGAGGGCAAGGTAAAGGCCATGATTGGAACAAATCAAACTGCTTTCTGTGCTTCTCAGAGCTCTGGTTGTGCAACGCGCTCGCCCCGGCTTGGGGGGCTGTTTGATGCCCCCATGTCAGAGGAGGAGTCTGAGGTCCAGAGAGGTTAGGTGACCCTGACAGTTACACCCCAGGTATAACCGAGTGGGACCTGAGCCCTCTGCCCCCCGGAGGTGTCGGTGAGGGGCTATTATCAGGAGGGTCTGGGGCTCTGCATACGGGGAGGACATCCCCACTGCCTGCAGAATTCCAGCAATTGCTGCAGCCCGTCCATCTCCACCCAGAGACTGCATAGAATCCTGACCTGCTAGCAAATCCACAGTCAAACCATGTCCTCACCCGTGGACCAGCTGGAGGTGGACATGCTGGTGTCTATAGCCCAAATCCTGGCCCCGCAGACTGAAAGGTCGGCTTATCTGGGGGTCAGAGCTGCCTGCCCCGGCAGCCAACCTGCACACGCCTCCTCCTGACAATCTCCTCCTGAGGCCCGGCAGCCTCGGGGGTATTTCACATGATCGCTGTAATGAGCGCCAGTTTCTGCATTAAGGTATCAGCTTAAAACCCTCCTACGGTGGTCTAGAGAAAGAATTCATTCATTCAGCGAGGATATAGTGGCGAAGGCAGTGGGCTGGGGATTGTTCAGATGGCTCACCTGCAGAGAAGGGGGCAGGCAGGAGTTCTCCTGGGTTATATGTCTGACCTTGCCCATCCTCTTCCTCCTCTCCTGTCCATCCATAGGCTGCCAAGTCCCGAACCTTGTGGCCAAATGTCTCTCCTGAGTGCCAAACCCATGCCACCAACCACCCTGGCCTCTGGGTCTGCAGGCAGATCCTCAATGGGACTCTGCATTCTCCCGTCCCTAACTGCCCCCTCCTGCAGTCCCAGCTCTCTCTGCTGTCCTATCAGAGACTCCTCTCCTCAGCTTCCTCAGATGCTGTGGGCTCAGCCTCATAACCGCTGCTGGGTTCTGTCCAGTCCCTTCCATGACAGCCCCATCTGAGGCACTGGACCATTACAGCAGCTGCCCAGAGTCATCCTGCTGCCAGCCTCTCGCAACCCCCTCGCCGCCGCTGCCGATGCCAGAGGCCAGTGTCCATCCAGCACGACGGTGGAAGTGTCGAGTGAAGTTCTGACCAAAGCCCCGATACCTCTGCACACAACGAGATACCAGTGTGGATCCTCCCCAGGGTTGTCGGGAGAACAAACACTTCCTGAACCTTAATGTTGCCTTGTCTCCCAGCCCAGGTGGTTTGGGGATCACAGAACTTCGCAGCTGAGACATTTGGGGAACAGCGGTGGTGAACATACCCTCCCATTTGCTCTCAGAGAGCCTCCTGAGGTGACGCCTTTGAAGTCAGAATGACCGTGCCCCTGGGCGCTCCGAGCTCTTGGCAACCCCATCTCCACCCTCACCAAGCCTGGCTCACAGCTTCCCTTCCCTGCAAGGCTCTGGCCCTAAGACACGGACACCACTAATTGGCTCGTCTGCCTCAAATCTTTTCTAAAGATTTTAGCTCTTCAACAAGGTGTCAGTGGGTCTAGTGTCCACCCCTACCCTCACCCCTGCCTGGCTACTTTCTGTTGAGATTCCCCTGTCCCTGTTGGTTTTAGATTTTCCCCCATAGCTGAAGCACCCCGACCATCTGTGAATTTTGCTCCCTTGTTACATTATTGCAAATGTTTTTTCCACCATGAAGGCTGTGGTCTCTACCTATGTGCTTCCTGCTATTCCCTGGGGCCTGGCACACAGTAGGCCCTCAGCAAAAACTTTGCTGGATGGACAAACTGGGATTCTGTAGAAACATTGAGCAGAACATGAGCAGGGAGCCAGGCCTGCTGCTCTTGATTGTACAAGTAGCTTTTTTTTTCAAATGTGTATTTTTGTTTCATTTATCAGAAATCAAGCGTGTGTCAAGCACAGTAATACATCTAAATTGGTTGATTAAAGCGTCAGGAAGAAAGTGGCACTTTGTGGCAATTAAGCAGAAGCCATGGGAAATTTTGGAAATATTGAGATCCCTTTTGTGCTTTTTTGCAAAGAAAAAGAAAAACAGAAAAAAAAATGGGGCTTCTATTCATAGTGAGTCCGTTGTCTCTATTTCATTATTTCTGGGGGTTTTCTTCATCGCTCTTCCCTGGGGTTTCATGATATTATTATAGAAAGTGATTTCAATAATGAAAACCATGCACTGTTTGTTCTTGCTGGTTTAGGAGCCAGGCTGGTTGTGTGCGGCGAGGACCCGCCTGGGGACCTGGTCATGAGGCTTTGTGACTCAAATGTTAAGACTTCTCCTGACGCCAGACGGGAAGGTCAAGGGGAAGAAGCCGGGGTCAGAGACTGGGTCTCGGGACGGGGGCACATGAGGTTCCCCCTCACCTCTGAGGCCTCCTTTCCTGCATCCTTCCCACCTGCGCCTTCCCTCCACTCCAGTTGTGCTGTCCTCCTTGCTGCTCCGGGCAAGGTCAAGCACATGCCTGCCTCAGGGCCCTTGCACTAGCGGCTCCTGCTTCCCAGATAGTTCTGCTGTCCTCAGATATCCCTGTGGCTGGCCTCCTCCTCCCTGGCTGCCTTGGTGGACGTGTCTTTTTAGAAGGAAAGCCTTGCCCTGACCAGGTGGCTCGGTGAGTAAAGTGTCATGCCAGCACACCAAGGTCACGGGTCTGATCCTCAGTCATGGCATGTACAGGAAGCAGTTGATGAGTGCACAACTAAATGGAACAACCAAGAGGAACAGTGACTTGATGCTTCTCTCTCAAGGTAATGGAAAAATTAAAAAAATAAATTAAATTAAAACACAGTGAAGAAGGGAGGCCTCTCTGAAACACCCCTCACCTCCTGACACTTCCACCCACCTTCAGGCTTTCCTCCCCTGAGGCAGACCTTGGCGTCAGCAATATTATTCATGTACCTGCTTTATTTGTGAATGGTGAACGGGTTCAAGAGTTCTTCAGGAGGTAGGGGTCAGATCCGGGGGCTGAGGGAGAGGGAGGGCCAAGGACAACCCTGGACTTACGGTTTGAAGAGTAGGGTGGGGGTGGAAGCATTTGTCCTGATGGGAAACAAAGGCAACAGCTCCCTGCGCCCTCACTGGTCCCCTGCTCCAGGTGGCCTCTCCCCAGTTTGCCTACCTGGTACTCACTCTGACCTCAATGATTCCAGGGCTGGCCCGGCTTATCTAAAGCCCCCATTGGGCATCCTTGGATGGTTGTTATGGGTTAAATTGTGTCATCTGTTTCCCTCCAAATTCATATGTTGAAGTCCTAACCTCAGATAGGTTTGTCACAGATATCATTTCACTGAGGTCATACTACAGGATGCTCTAATGCAATATGACCGATGTTTTTGGACAAAGGCGAAATTTGGACACAGACCAGCACACAGGAAGAGAGCCGTGAGAAGATGGAGGCAGAGACTGGGATGACACACCTATCAGCCGAGGAGCACTGAAGACAGCCAGCCAAGCCTCAGAAGCCAGGGGAGAGACCTGGGATGGTCTCAAGATGAACCAGCCCTGCCGACACCTCGATTTTCTGGCCTCCAGGCTCAGAGAGGATACATTTCTGTTGCCTCAAGACACCCTGTATAAGGCGCTCTGTTCCCGCAGCTCCAGGACACCAGTACCATCCCAAATTCAAACTGGTCTGACCCAGCCCTCGCCCTGTGACCCTTCCATCCTCACCCTACCTAGAACAGTCTCGGTCTCTTTGTGAGAGACGCCCTCATTCATGGAAGGAATCAGTTCTCTGAGTTTCCAGCTTCTCGTTTGAAAAATTAGGATAATCATACCCACCTGCCAAGCAGTCACGGGCCTTCAATAAAATACAGTGGAAGACGCACCTGGTTCATAGTAAGACTCGAGAGCTGGTGGCCGGTGACAGCGGTGAGTTTTTTGTTCTTTTGTTGTTGCTGTTGTTGTTATTAATGGTATTATTATAAGTCACTGCCAGTTGTCAGGACTGAGCTGGCAGGAGACAAAAGAGCCTCTCAGTCAGGTCTCCACCCACCGCCCCCAGCACCGTGAGCAGGATTGGAGGCTGCTTGGAGGAGAGAGCAAGATCTGCGTGCGTTCATTCATTCAGACTTGTTGCTGCCTCTTCGCGGGCTCAGACACACCTGCCCACGGGGAGGGTGTGGGAGTGACATCAATAGTGATGGCGTGCAGCCTGATTCAGGCTCTAATGACAGAACCTAGTGGGCCACAGGGGCCCAAGCGGGCACCGGATCCAATCTGGGATAGGGCAGGGCGTGCAGGGAAGGCTTTGCAAAGCAGGTGCCTTTTGAAATAGGCAGAGAAAGAAGGGGGTGGATGGTTCCAGGCTCCAGCTCCTGCACCCATGTGCAGTGTGACCTTGGGCTGACCTGGCCCCTTCCCTGGGTCTGCATTTCCCTGCATGAAAAATGCAGGCCTCCGAGAGCCTGGCTCCCAGGAGAGCTAGAAACATCACACTTTCCAGGCCCTACCATGGAAGTGGACCAAGGGAAAGCCGCAGAACGCTCAGGAGGCACCCAGTTGGTTCTGAGAGCATTCCGGCCAGTTCTGAGAGCAGCGTGTCTGAGGATAAGAAAAGAAACTCCTGACAAACATCTAAAACATTTCAGATTCAGCTGCTCCGGTTGAGGAGAAAACAAAGCCCTAAACCAATCTTGCCGAAGCCCCGCGCCCCGCTGGGCCACGCCGCCATTCCAATAGCTTCCTAGTCCTTTTATTCCGCTCAGTTCTGTGGCTGGCCACCTGCCTGTTCTTTTGAGCATCAAAACAGAGAGATAAATGAAGGTGCAGGAGCTAGGTGGATGTCATTGTTTCTGAGAGCGGGCGCTAGCTGACCACCTGGGATTTTGCTTTCTGGTTGGAGGACAGAATATCCCAGTAACGTGGACCCCTTCTTTGCTGGCAGATTTGAGGCGACTTGTAAATGAGAACCAGAGAAGGAAAGGCACGCACGTTTGCTGAGCACCTGCTCCGCTTGCGAGCTGCCGTGTGCGTTGCCTGTGTGGTTCCCTCACTCCTCTGCACCCATTTTACAGGTGTGAGCCAGGGTGCAGGGGGCTTACAGCACCCACTGGGGAGGGGTGGTCAGGGCTCTGAGCCAAGATGCAGAGTAAGATTTCAGGAATGTGCGGCTTTGGGGGGCATGATGGGGCTGGTGGGGGCTAAAGGGCATGTGCTGAAGAGAAAAATTTGCACCAGATGCTTGCTAAAAACAGCCAGGGACTTTATTCAAGACCAGTCTAGAGGGATCAGTGCTATTGCATCAGGGGCGAGAGATTGAACTCGATGCCCAGCAAAGACAGCTGGGGATTTACAGCCAAGGAACAGGGTGAGGGGAGTTTGGATGGAAAATTACCAGAAGGAACTTGATTGGACATCCAGAGGAGGGCAAGTCTTGCTGAACTGGCCCAATGGGATTCTTAATGGGCTAAGGACTTAGGTACAAAGTATGGGGACAGAGAACTAGGAGACCCCCCCATCCTCTCTCTTGCCCCCCCCCCATAAGGTGTGAGTACAAATCCCTGCACTGCCCTTCCTTGGCTGAGGCTCCTCTGGTCACGTGTTGACCCCTGACTTGGTTTCCCCATCTGTTAAGTGGGGCATCTGTGCAGGTTGAGTACCACTCAAAGGCAGCAACTGAACATAAATGGGGCTTGGTTATTGTGAACCCCGTAGCCTGGGGGTTTGGAACTTCAGTTCTCACACAGCCGGCCCACCCCAGCTGGGCCGAAGACACGTTCTCTGCTGCGGCAGCTCCCTGCCTTGCTGTTGTCTTGTCAGGCTGTTCACCACTGCCAGCTGCGGGAACCACAGGAGCCGAGGGATTCGTAGCTGGGGCCAAGTGGGCTTCTCATTCCACCGGGTGGTCGCCAGGTATTTCTGGGTGGTGCGGTGACAGGCTGGAGCCCTGGCGCAGGTGGAGGCAGGCCAGAGCCTGCGGGGGCCAGACCTGCTCCCTGAAGAACCCCATCAACTTCCACCATGATCCAGTTCTGTGACAGCTGAGGGCTTCAGAATTAGCTCGGGCCCCATGAATAGACGTGGAAAAGGTCAGCTCCATGTGGCCCTGTGTTAGTCACGATTTGCCCAACAATTTTCAAACAGTGGCTCTGTGCTGGGCAGGGGCCAACACTGTGGGTGCCGAAGTAAGTGGGTATCATTCTGCCCCCTCCAGCTCACTCCAGGACTGGCCCCTGTCTGCCACCTACAACCTGAAATAAAGCAGTTGATGGTGTCATAGCCCCTGAAGGTGGCATCTGGGGAGTCCGAAACTGTCCCTGACCACTTTAGGAAGCTGATGGAGTCTGCACAGAGCCAGGCCTGGGTCCAAGTCCTGCCTCAGTCCCTGGCTGACTGTGTGGCCGTGGGCCAGTCACGGTCTTACCTGGCCTCAGTTTCCCCAGAGGAGGCAGAGCTCCTGGTGTTGTCAGGAGGGTGTTTGTATGGGGGCTACTGAAGAGTGATCCTGGGGTTCGGAATGATGCTAGAATTATGATGACTCGCCAGTGTGATGGACTGAACTGAGTTCCTCACCATCCATATGTTAAAGTCCTCACCCCCTGGAGTGTGACTGTATTTGGAGACAGGGTCTTTAAATAGATGATTAAATTAAAAAATGAGGTCATTCAGGTGGGCCTTAATCTAAAATGACTTCTGTCCTTATAAGAAGAAGAGGTTAGGACACAGACAGGTACAGAGGGAAGGCCATGGAGGACACAGGAAGAAGAAGGTGGTCTACAAGCCAAGGAGAGAGGCTCAGAAGGAAGCAGCCCTGCAAACACCTTGATCTTGGACTTCTGGCCTCCAGACCAGTGAGATAATCTGTGTCTGTTGTTTCAAGCCTTCCAGGCTAGGGCCCTTTGTTACAATAGCCCAGCTAACAGATGTAGCCAGCGTGGATGTTAGAAGAATGATGTGATTATCAGACTTTTCAGACTCAAACCCACCCTGCAAGGTCTTGGCTATGGGACCTGGGATGACACCTGTGGAGCTTGAAGGAAACAGAGCCACACACACACACACACACACACACACACACACACACACACACCACCACCACCAGCCCATCAGAGCCAACCTGAACTTGTCTGAAGCAGTTCTCACCCAGAAAATCCCAAGTACTTTTCTCAGAGGACGTGCTCCCTCCCCTCCCCTCCCCTCCCCACAGGGGCGGAGCCCGAGTGTGTTGCAACCAAGTCCCGGCATCCGCTCCTGGGGACTGTCCCTGAAGAACATCTGGACACAAAGAGGTTTGTGTGAAAGTATCGTAGTCACAAATTATTTGGAGAAATGATCAAATGAGTTGTGTGACTCCATTCAATAGAGTTTGCAACAGCCTGAACTTGTTCAGGGTTCATGTTAGGGTTTGGCTCAGGGGCAGGGCTAGGGTTAGGGCCTGGAATTTACAGAGGAAGTGGGAGGAGGGACCAAGGCCTAGTGAATGGCTATCCAAGGCCTGGCTCCCATAAATGCTTTTTGTAAGTTATCTCATTCATTTCTCTTATCATCCCAAGCAAGGGAGAGGTTTGTAACCATATTTTATGAGGCTAAAGAACACACCCAGGACCACATGCCTCAGGACCATGGAAGTAAGCCACACACCCCCTCCGGACCCTGGGATGTGATGGCGGAGGGAGGCGTCCTGAGGCATCGTTACTGGGGAAGGGACAGGGATGAGCGAGGAGTCCTTCTTTCTCAAACTCTCCTTCAGTGTGCCTCTTCTATTCACAATGGAGAGAGCAAGAACCT
This sequence comes from Saccopteryx leptura, assembly GCF_036850995.1. Taxonomy (NCBI): domain Eukaryota; kingdom Metazoa; phylum Chordata; class Mammalia; order Chiroptera; family Emballonuridae; genus Saccopteryx; species Saccopteryx leptura. Next base: position 315,847,130 of record NC_089503.1, read on the forward strand.
GTGCTGGTTGCCTGACCACAGGCTGAGGCCTTGTTCAATGTCCCCTCCTATGGGATCCTCCTCTGGGTACCCGCCGACCTTGGGCTTGGGGCTGGCCATGATTCATGTCCTGGGCATCGTGAAGGCAGGCACTGTGCCTCTCTCACTTTCTGCCCTTCAGGTCCTAGCACAAGGCCTCACACAGATAACCATGACAGCAAACACTGACATTGCTGGCCTGGTGCCAGCCTAGCTCTGCACTCTCCTCATGCCCAGTTCCCACTGCAAATGCTGTGATCAGGCCCATTCCACAGATGAAGAGACCAAGGCCCAGAAAGGCTAAGTGGCTTGCCCACGGCAAATGTCTGAATAGTTAGGGTATGGGATCCACCCCTGGCACTTTGGCTCCAAGCTGGAGTGTGTGACCACTGGGCTACCCTGCCACTTAGCACAGGTTTGAGTGACTACACAAGCAAGAGAGCGTGGGGTCTGGAGTAAGCCCTCCCCCTGCCTGGGGTTGTTTCCTTGGCTGTGGGATGGGTTCCACCCCTACCATTGGCAGCTGTGGGAGGGCTACAGCTGGAGCACCAGCCTGACCTGGTTTGTGCTGGACACTGGTTTCTAGTTGTGTGGACTTCACATTCCATAGGGGTCTAGAAGGACAGGGAGGACATGTGGGGTGTCCTGTGAGAAGCTGATGAGTGACAGGCAGGACTCGGGGCTCCCTTCCCTCTTCAGTCACGCAGCTGTCTTAGGGAGTCTGTGGCTGGGCTGCCTGCACGTTAGCGAGTCAGGAGCACTCTGAGAAGGAGGGGCACAGCCAGGGCGTGAGTCCCTCTGCCCGGGGCAGCCCCCACCCTCTGGAAGGGCTGGCCTGCTGGATCAGGCACACTGGCCCAGCCGGTGAGGAGGGGTCCCTGCAGGGCAGGGTTGGCGGCAGCGACTGGACAGCAGCCAGAATTCTTGCAGGACATTCCAGGATCCTGCTCAGGTTTCCCATCTGACACTATTTGGGTCAGTGCACCCGCTATCTGCCCTGGGCTAAACAAGGGACAGCGCTCCTCTCGCACCACACGCGCCACACGAGTGACCATGTATGTGAGGACACCCCGCGCTCCTTAGCTAGACAGCCTGGTTCACTGGTCCCATTTCACACCTGAGGAGATTGAAGCCCAAAGGAGGAGGCCCCCTCCTCTCAGCCCGCCCTCGAGGCTGCCTGTCAGTCCTTGGAGGGGCGGTGCTCCTGCTGGCCCTGCCCCTACCCTGGGGCCTCCCAGCACCACCCTGGCCTCCTCACAAGCAGGTAATTGCTAGTCCTGACCTTATTCATCATCAGAGTGATGGGACCGCCGGCCTCCCACATCCTGCTGGGGGGCTGACCCTGGCCTAAGAAAGGAGGAATCTGGCAGAGCTCAGGCCGTGCGTGTGACACTTCCTGAGGCAGCAGGACATCCCGAAGGGAAATAAATCCCTAGAGATGCACCGGCCACCCCCAAGGCCTCCCCCAGTTTACAGCTAAGTTCACACCCAGCAATGGGTAGAAGTGGAGGGGGAGAAACTGGCCACGCCCCTGGCCCCTAAACCACAGCTGAGCTGAGCTGGGCTGGACGGGCAGAGCTTTAGAGCCCACGAGAGTATGAAGTCTGACATGAGACTCGCCAAAGTCCTGGGGAAACCTGGGGAAGCCCTGTGCTGTGCCTGCAAGGGTGGGAAGAATGAGTTCCCAGTGGGAGTGAGGGGTCAGAAGCAAGGAGGAATAAAAGCAACCTGCTCCCAGCCCACAGTGAGTCCTGACAGTTCCCAGATAGAGGGTGTTTGCCAAGAGGGGAGGAGCGATTAGTCAGATGATGGGTATGGGAAAAGGCCAAAGACCTAGCCCGCCTGCAGGGAGGTACAGAGGGGTTGCCCGTGGGCACCAGTCATAAACACCCTCCTGTCAGCGACCACTGGGCACCGTCCTGCTCCTACCTGGCAGGCAGTGGCCTGCCTTCTGCCTCCCCCTTCAGTGCCCTGGTTCCCTGAAGCTCTGCCATTATAACCGGGTCCTTGAACCTGAGTCAGGGCACATCTGAAAGGCCTCTTTTATCTTCAGAAAACTTCAGACTGGTTTCGAAATAAGAACATCTTCTTGTTCCGTAAGTCAGTGTTTTTCAACCACCAGTCTGCAGATCATCAGTCTGCTGGAAATTTTGTGATGGTAGGCCAAAGAGTTAACCACCCTGATGTTGTAGGAATATTATAGGCCCAGTGATCTTAGTGGAACTTGCTTATGCTCAGGGTGATTTCTACCTTAGTGGTCCCCAAAATAATTTTCCTATTTTCTCTGGTCCCTGTGTGTAACAAGGTTGGAAACCACTGGTATAAGTGATGTTTGCGGAAGCCAGGTTTCGGTTTTCAATCTCCACTTTTGTTCCTTAGCTTGTGGGTCAATTTATCAGCTACTGAATGGAACACACACACTTACACACTCACATGTGCGCACACCCACACACTCACTTACATGCATACTCCCCAGATTGCTATAGCCTGGTGTCTGGGAAGGACCAGCCTCCCTGGTCGCCTGAAGGGTGAGTTAAGAATCAACATTTCCCACCTGACCAGGCGGTGGCGCAGTGGATAGAGCATCGGACTGGGATGCAGAGGACCCAGGTTCGAGACCCCAAGGTCGCCAGCTTGAGCGCGGGCTCATCTGGTTTGAGCAAAGCTCACCAGCTTGGACCCAAGGTCACTGGCTTGAGCAAGGGGTTACTCGGTCTGCTGTAGCCCCACGGTCAAGGCATATATGAGAGAGCAATCAATGAACAACTAAGGTGTCACAATGAAAAACTGATGATTATGCTTCTCATCTCTTTCTGTCCCTGTCTATCTCTGTCTCAAAAAAAAAAAAATAGAATCAACAATTTCCTCAAGAAATTCAGCAGTTTGGTCCTGTTTGATCCTAACAAAGATTATCTCTGGTAGAAATGAAGAAAGTCTAGAAAAGTGCTCCTGCCTTGAGCTTTCTCATGGAGAAGGCCTGCCAGGGGTGCCCTCCCAGGCCTTGGGCAGGCAGATGTCTACCCGGCTCCTGGAGGGTATAGATCCAGACTTTCCAGTGGATCACGGATTTGCAGAAAGGGACCTTAGGTCTTCGTCTTACCTGTCTAAGCCTTCCCTAAACAGCCCCTTCATGGCTTTCAGCACCCTTGCACATCATTCCTGTCATGTCTCCAAGTCCCTTGGGACAGGTGTGGTTGTGCCTGATAAAGGAACACATTATTTCCGCAGATTATGCAGGTGGAAACAGAGGCCTTGAGAGGGGCAGAGACCTGTGCAGGGTCACACATGGAGCTTCTCTGGCTGTTAACATCTCTGGGAGGACCTCACTAATGCCCAGTGCGTGAGCCTCAGCTAGACTGCTGGAGAGGCTGCCTGGAGGAGGCCAAGTGCCCCAACCAGCAGCTGGCTGACCACCACACACAGGAGTGAGGCCATCCTGGACCATTCTGTTGCCAACCCACCTGCTAGTTGTCTTGCGACCACAGACGCATGATACAGATTGCTCAGCAGAAACAGGCCGAGCCGACCCAGACGCACTCCTTAGGCAACCCACAGAATTGTGAGCTAAACAAATATTTATTAAATATTATTTTAAGCCACAAAGATGTGGGATGGTTTGTTACACAGCAGAAGCTAACTGATACTGGCATTAATATCTGATTTGGGGATAAGGTATTGGACATAGGTGTTCAAGGCTTCGGTGCATTGGTGGTGGCAGGGGGTGGGGGTAGGGCTGCTCTCAGTGCAGCCTGGCCTGGAAATTACTTTACAGCAAAAGCGTAAGTAGCTAAAAACCCAGAATAGGCCTCACACAGCAGCTGGCGGTCCAAGTCTTTCCTGATGACTTAGGTCAGGTGACAGGCTTTTTGCAGACTCCTTTGGCAGAAGTGAGTCTTAGAAAGGTGGCTGGTGACAATCTCATGAACTAACACTGACCGAGAGCCTAGTGTTCTTTAGAGTGAACAGTCGGGATTCTAATGGAAGAAACAACAGTTCTAGCAGGGAATAGCTGGGGATAAATAACAGCATTGCCTCGACTTTAATCCAGAGGTCATTCTCGTAGCGAAGGGGTTTCCAGAAGCCATTCTCTTAGCTAACTTGGGAGAGGGTGCAGAACCACACAATTCATTCTTATCTCATTGCATGTATCTGTGTGTGACATACAACGGGATACAATATATACTTATATAGATAGCGAATGATCTGATAAACCACACACATAATTCTACAGCAAAGATCTTCAACACACTTTTTGCTTTCTTCCTAAAGTCCTGAATTGAGATACACCCTCAGACACCCACCCTACCCCCTGAAGTCATGGTTTCCTGAATGGACATCCCTCCTCCCCAGATAAAGTCATTAAATTCCATCTATCCTCACGGCAACATGAGAGCTCATTTTTACAAATGAGAAAAACTAAGTCTCAGAAAGATTCAGTGCATTGTCTAGAGTCCTACAGCTGGTACACGGCAGGGCCAGGACATCAGCCAAGCCAGCACCTCAAACTTCACACCCAGTGAGCCTTTTCCAAAGTCACAGGTGCCAGAATCAATGTGCTCCATGTCCCCCACATTGGCAGGGGCTCTACTGGACACTGGGCCCCACAGCCAGCCCCCCGGGTCTCCTCCCAGGCCACTGGTGGGAGAGCAGAAGCCCTCCAGGGCCGGGTCTGTATCCAGTGGCCCTGATAGTTGTCAGTAAGAACCTGACCTTGACTTGTTCCTGGGGCTGACTGCAGGGAGATAATCGGGACACCGTGGGAGCAGCTCAGTTTTCAAGGCCTGTGTTGGGCCAGACAGGGAGTCGGCTTGGTTTGTGTGCAGGGCTGGGGAGGGGGGCTCTGCAGCCTGTGGATACATTTATCAGCTGTTTCCAACCTGATTGATTTCTTCATGCCTCGGGAGGGACCTGGAGACCCGGGCAGCAGCTGAGGCCCTTCTCATTTCCAATCTGTCCGGGCAGAGTGTGCTACACAGGAGGCAGCTGGAGGGGTGTGTGCGCAGGGAGCACGGAGGGTCGGGAGCACCCTCCCCCCTTCCTGGCGGCGGAGGTTTGGGAGGCCCGGGGACTGAGATGGAAATCTTCCTTGGGCTGCATAGCAAGCGACACCCGGGCCAAGTTTGGCTGCTGACCTCGGCAGGGGTGGCCGCCAGCAGGGCACTCAGGCCTCTTCCAGCCTCGGCCAGTGCGTGGCGTGTAGCCCAGTATGGTGTGCCTGCAGCCATCCAGGCTGCCTGCTCCCTGGCCTTGCCTCTGTTGTCCTTGCTGTCCCCTCTGCCTGCGTGCTCACAGCTAGCTAGCCTCCGATCTTTCTGCAGGCCACACACACCCAGCCACCCTGCACCTTCACCAAGAAGTCTCCCAGCAGGGTCTTCCCAAAGCAGCCACCCTGTGCCCCCTGCCACCTGACCCGCTTTGGGGTTATTGGTTCTTACTGCGTCACCTGTTGTTTGGCAGACCTCTTGTGTGCAGGGATGCCCCGTCTCCCAGGATGTTAACTTCTCAAGGACAGGGACTTTGTTTATACTGTCCCACAGCTGTGTCCCCACTGCCTAGAAGGGTGTCTGCCACAGAGGGGCTGCCTGACTCCATAATTATTGGGCCACTGAATGAGTAAAAGAAGCTGATTGGAGCCCCACGGCGTCCCTCGGGAAGGCAGATGGACCGGGATGAATAGCCCCATTTTGCCAATAGGAGAAACTAAGAGGAAAGTGCTTTGTCTGAGGTCACAAAGTGAGGAGTAGGGGCTGGTGCAGGGGCAGGTGGAAGCCCATATCCCAGGCTGCCAGGACCAGGCACCCCTCACATAGTCGCTCAGCAAATGTTCAGGGACCAGCGACTGTGTGGTGGGCGCAGGGCTTGTCAGAGGGACGGTGGTGGACCGGTTCTTGGTGAGAGACACAACACGGTTGTCACCAACCATGTACAGTTGCAAACTGAAGAGCGGGGCACATGGCCTGAGCAGAGACATTTGAGCTGAGACCCAACGGGTGGGGAGGAGTCACCTGCTACACGGAGAGGGCGAGAAAAGCCTTCTCGGGCTGGAGGACAGCTGCGCAAAGGCCCTCTGGCAGGAGGGACCTCAGGATGTGTGGCCCGACACGTCCTGAGAGGGAGAATGCTGGGTGTCCAGGCTGGGCCAGAGCCCACATGACTTTCTTGGCCACACCAAGATGTTTGGTATTTATCTTAGGATAATGGTGCCCTTGAAGGTTTTATATGGGGTGATGTCACCAGGTTTGAGGGCACTAGGATTGTATACTGGGGACTCTCTCTTGTCACCAACCCTGGTCTCCTGGCAGCCCTGGCCCCATCTGCTAAGAAAGCACTTAGGGCATGTCTCCTGCAACATCCAAACCAGATGCCACAGGTGTGGACTGCGGTTATGGCCTGTTGCAGCCTCAGATGTTGGGAATAAATGTGCTGTGGGTCTGTGGCTGGAATGGCTGGAATCGCCGGAGCAAGGGCAGAGATCACACGGGGCCTGGCAGGGTGACCTTGGGGGAGTGAGGGAATGGCTGGAGTTGCCTGAGCAAGGGCAGAGATCACACAGGGCCTGGCAGGGTGACCTTGGGGGAGTGAGGGAATGGCTGGAGTCGCCGGAGCAAGGGCAGAGATCACACAGGGCCTGGCAGGGTGCCCTTGAGGGAGTGAGGGACTGGGTGGGACACAGTGCAGGGTCTCAGGGAGCCACGTGGGCTGGGCAGCCCAGTGAAGGGCCCTGCCAGGACCACATGACAGCAAATTTCCCTTGGCTGAGTCACAAGCTCCTGCACTGGGTTTAATAGTGCCTCCCCCAATTCATGTCCACGTGGAACCTCCAAATGTGACCTTTCTTGAAAATAGGATCTTTGCAGATGTAATCAGTTAAGATGAAGTCATGCTGGAATAGGGTGGAACCTAAATCCAGGGTCCAGTGTCCTTAGCAGAAGGCCGTGTGAGGAGAGACAGACATGCATGGAGAAGGAGGCAGAGGCTGGAGCGATGCAGCCATAAGCCAAGGATTGCTGGCAGCCACCAGGGGGCTGGAAGAAGAGGCAGAATTCTTACCTAGCAACTTCAGAAAAAGTGTGGCCCTGGGAACACCTTGCTTTTGGACTTCTGTCCTCTGGAACTATCAGAGAATAAATTTCTGTTGTTTTAAGCCACCCAATCTTGTTCATGTCTTGAGGCAGCCCTGGGACACTGATGACTCCCAGCTCAGACAGACTCTAGCCCATGGGGGACAGCGATAGTTTCTGTGATAAAGGGCCCTCTGGATGGAACCTGTTTTGAAAAAATCTCCATCTGAAACCAGGAAAAGTCTCCCCCACGTTGTGCCAGGTGGGCCAGCTCCCTCGTAAATTCTTTCCGCCCTGTAGCACCCCCCCCCCAGGGGTCTAATTCCACCGCACAGAAAAACATGGGCGGTCAGAGGTGGTGGTGACTTGCTGGGCCAGCTCTTCCTAATATGGTCTGAAGAGAGGGGCAGTGGGCAGTGGGGTATGGGATGGGGGGTGCTCCAGGAAGCAAGAAGTTGTCCTTGTTATTTGTCTAAATCCTGCACTGGCCAGAAGGAGAGGCTGTGGACACGGCCAAGCCAAAGCAAGTGGTGTGTACCTCTTCCTTTCCTCCAGGCTGCTGTGAACGCCCGTTCCCCACAGCCCTCCCAGACTGGAGAGAGAGGAGGGATGGTGAGGTGTGGCCTGGCCAGAAGTGGGTGAGGGCTGGGGCAGCCAGGAGCCAGGGGATAGAGAGCCTTGGGATTCATCCAGTGACCCAGTTAGAGCTGGGTCCTGGCATGCCAGCTGCGGGTGAACAGATGGGCTGGGAACCAGGGAGTGCTCTCCACTCAAGCCTTGTGGGCACAAAACAGTTGCTTTGGGGCCCAAGGGACACAAGTCTCCCTACAGTGCACTGTTAGACAAATTCACGTGGATTAATCCATTCCCTTGATGACCTGGGAACGTCTCAGCGCTAGACAACACTGGGAACATGGCGCTCCCAGCTGGCGGGGGAGGTGGACAAGGACATGGACAGTACCCACAGAGTGGTCAGGGCTCTAATGGAGGTGCACAGGTAGGAGGTTTGGGCATCCAGGGGAGAGACCTGTGGGAGCAGGCATCAGACTGATGTGGGGGGGGCATATGCTGATGTCTCAGAGGGGCAGTTTGCCTTCATCCCCAACTCCTGTTCGTTCCATCTAATAAACCACTACAGCTGCATCTCTCCCCACACGGCTATTTCTGCCATTTCTGCTGCCACAAGCCAAGTTGAACCCAGCATTGTCTCTGGCCTGCCCTGTTTCCTGATCTCCAACTAAGGAGAAAAGACACATAAGGTGCCAGGGAGAGCTATAGAGGCAAACAGGACAGACGGGCCCAAGATCCTGGAGAGAACTGGAGGACTCATCAAGGCGAGGCCGATCGTCTGCCTGGCTTTCCCCAGAGACACCTGCTGATGTGTAGGCAGCTGTTTTGGGAGGCTGAGGAACCAAGCAGAAAATCACGCAGAAAGTGGCAGCTCGTCAGAGTTCTTGGAAATCTCATGGGGCTTGGAGACACAACTTGGGAGTTCAAGGCTGTCGGGGCATCCGAGACGCAAGGACCTAAATTCCAAGAGGAAAAAGAAAGAGTGCAGAGGAGTGAGTCCAATACTTTTTCCATCTCCCCTTTGTGAAACTTGCCGAATCCTAAGCAGAATAAGCTGAGCAGAAAGTGGCTGCTAAAACACTGAGAATTTAGCAACACGTCCAGGAAATTTATGGTCATGTGGGAAAAATAAAAAGTATCAGCGTGTAGGGACCACCGAGGAGAGACACCACATTTCAGATGGACCCTCTGAAGGCTGTTGGGTCCTAAGAGTAGGGTACATCGGAGAAAAAGCATGCCTAAGCAAGACTTCCACCCAGCACAGCATCAGCCTGGGCTCTGATTGGATTAAGGTTATCTCTCCACATTTAAATGCCCTTAGAAGCTGAGTAAGTGCTCTCAAGAGGATCATAACATGATAGAGACTTTGCAAGTTTGTACACAATGTTTGACATTCACTAAAGAAATTCCCAGACGTACCAGTAACTGGAACAAGAGAGAAAAGAAAAAAAAAACAAGACAAACAGATAAACAACCCACTGGTGGTCCAAATACTGGAGCCATCAGACACAGATATGAATATTAACGTGATTTTTTTTTTTTTAGAGCTCTAATCTTTTTTTTTTTTTTTTACAGAGACAGAGAGTGAGTCAGAGAGAGGGATAGACAGGTACAGACAGACAGGAACGAAGAGAGATGAGAAGCATCAATCATTAGTTTTTCATTGCGCATTGCAACACCTTAGTTGTTCATTGATTGCTTTCTCATATGTGCCTTGACCGTGGGCCTTCAGCAGACCAAGTAACCCCTTGCTCAAGCCAGCGACCTTGGGTCCAAGCTGGTGAGCTTTTTTGCTCAAACCAGATGAGCCTGCACTCAAGCTGGTGACCTCAGGATCACGAACCTGGGTCTTCCGTATCCCAGCCTGACGCTCTATCCACTGTGCCATCGCCTGGTCAGGCAATATTAACGTGATTTGCAGGCTCAAGGAAATAGATGACAAGCTGAAGAATTTCATCCCAAAGCTGAAATATACAAAAATAAAATAAAAAAAGAACAGAGAAAGGAAGAAAGAAAGAAAGAATAAAGAAAAGAAAAGAACAAAAGAAAAAGAAGCATAAGGAATATCTAAAGATGAAAAATACAATAAGTGCAAACAAGTATTCAATAGACAGGGTTGAAAGCAGAGTGGATAAGGCTGAAAAGTGAGTTGAATAACTAGAAAGTAAGTGAGTAAAAAATATCTAGCACGGAGTGACAGAAGAAGAAAAATACAGAAAAGATGATAAAAGACACAGGAGTCAGTTAAAAGATCCAACATATCTATAATTGGAGTCCCAGAAGTGGGGAAGAGAAAATAAACTAGACAGAAGCAATATTTGGAAACATAATGTTTAAGAAGTTTCCAAATCTGATGAAAGATATCAAGCTAAGATTCAAGAAGCTTACAGAACCCTGCCCCCAACCCACACTGTGGCACATCATAGCAAAACCAAAGACAAATCTTACAGCAGCCAGAGAAAAAAAGACACATTACCTCTGCCTGGCCAGTGGTGGTGACACAGTGCATAGAGTGTCAACCTGGGATGCTGAGGACCCAATTTAGAAACCCTGAGGTCACTGGCTTGAGCACGGGCTCTTCAGCTTGAGCATGGGCTCATAGATATTATCCCGTGGTCACCGGCTTGAGCCCAAGGTAGCTGGCTTGAGCCCAAGGTCGCTAGCTTGAGCAAGGGGTTACAGGCTTGGCTTGAGCCCTCTGTTAAAGGCACATATGAGAAGCAATCAATGAACAACTAAGGTGCCACAACTATGAATTGATGTTTCTCATCTCTCTCCCTTCCTGTCTGTCTGTCTGTCTCTCTCCCTCTTAAAAAAAAAAAAAAAAAAAAGACACATTGCCTTCAATGAAGCAACCATAAGACTGACAGGTACCTTCTCAACAAAGATGAATCCATCCAGAAGAGAAGAGATTGGCTTCCCTAAAGTGCCAAGAGAAAACAACTGCCAACCTAGAATTATAAACCCTGTGGAAGAGCCTTCAAAAATAAAAGCCGGCCCTGGATGGTTGGCTCAGTGGTAGAGCATCGGCCTGGCGTGAAGGAGTCCCGGGTTCGATTCCCGGCCAGGGCACACAGGAGAAGCACCCATCTGCTTCTCTACCCCTCCCCCTCTCCTTCCTCTCTGTCTCTCTCTTCCCCTCACGCAGCCAAGGCTCCATTGGAGCAAATTTGGCCCGTGCGCTGAGGATGGCTCTGTGGCCTCTGCCTCAGGTGCTAGAATGGCCCTGGTTGCAACAGAGCAATGCCCCAGATGGGCAGAGCATCGCTCCCTGGTGAGCATGCCGGGTAGATCCTGGTCGGGCACATGTGGGAGTCTATCTGACTGCCTCCCTGTTTCCAACTTCAGAAAAAATACAAAATAAATAAATAAATTAATTAATTAAAAGCCAGACACTGGAGAGCGAAGACGAGCTGGCCTGGCTGTGCCTTGTCTGAGCAATCAGCCCACAGAATCCATTAGAGAGGAGGTGGTTTTCAGTCAGTGTATTCTGGTGCTGTGTTTTATGTGGTGACAAGTAAGAGGACAATTCCAGGATGAAAACTAAAGATGCACAACTCTTCAATAAAAATGTTAACAAGGCCCTGGCCGGTTGGCTCAGCAGTAGAGCATCAGCCAGGATTATGGAAGTTGTGGGTTCGATTCCCAGCCGGGGCACATAAGAGAAGCGCCCATCTGCTTCTCCACCCTTCCCCCTCTCCTTCCTCTCTATCTCTCTCATCCCCTCCTGCAGCCAAGGATCCACTGGAACAAAAGTTGGTCCAGACGCTGAGGACGGCTCCATGGCCTCCGCCTCAGGTGCTAGAATGGCTCTGGCCACAACAGAGCAACACCCCAGATGGGCAGAGCATCACCCCCTGGTGGGCATGCTGGGTGGATCCCGGTCAGGCGCATGCGGGAGTCTGTCTGACTGCCTCCCCGCTTCTAACTTTGGAAAAATACAAAAACAAAAAAAAAGTTAGCAAAACAGTATCTGGCTAAATATACAAAGACCAGTGCAACAGGATCAAGAGGGCTTACTCTGGGATGCAAGATTGATTTGACATTTGACAGCCAAGCCAAGTGATTCGCCACCACATCAGAGGGGTCTAACACGTAGTCATCTCTTTATCTCAATATAGGTAGGAAAGCACTTGGTAAAATTTGACACCCATTTATGATTTTTAAAAATGTAAGCCATCTAGGAATAGAAAAAACTTCTTTTCACCTGATAAAAGCTTTCTACAGACAATCTGTTCCCAAGGTCAGGAGCAAGTCAGGAGTACCCACTGTCCCTACATCCATCCACTCAACATGAAGCTGGTGCAATAAGGCAACAAGGAAAAGTGTAAGGACTGGGAGGAAAAAAGAAATAAAACTGTCGACATGTATTGATGACATGATTGGTGTTGATAGATGATGCAAAAGAATTCACAGGTAATCTATGAGAACTAATACATTGTGCAGAGTTGCTGGATACAAGGTCAAAGTGCCCAAATCAATTGCATTTCTGAATCCCATCCAACAATAATGAGGAAGCAACATTTTAGGAAATCATTTGCAATCACATCAAAAACACAAAGCACCCAAGAATAAATCTAATGGAAGATGTGCAAGATGTCTACACGGGAAAACCAGGACCTTAGAGAGAGAAAGCAATCAGATCTTTAAAAGTGGAGAAGACACCACATTCACAGATGAGAAGACTCAAGGTTGTAAATATTTTAATTCTGCACAAACCGACCTGTACATTGAATGCTCTCTCAATCTAAATCCCAGTGGGCTTGTGTGTAAATTGACAAGCTGATCCTAATATTTATCTGGAAATGGGAAGGACCTATCATATTCAAAAACAATCTCAAGAAACAAAAGCAAACAGGAACTCACAGGACTGGATTTGAGATTTACCACTAAGCATTCATTTGAGCACACAGTGCAATGGCAAGGAGGCCTGTGAGGGCACGAGAGGGGCAGCCTCATGGGGGGAGGGGGAACATTGTGAGCATGGGAAGAATACGGGCTCAGAAAGTACAGGTGTGGGGCAGGTGCGGTGGGATGAAAATACCTGCGTTTCCCTGGGCCCCATCCTGAACACATTACAAGCACTCTTTCTCTCTAAATTCTGTGTGGCCTGCAAAGCACATGCTATTACCCTATTTTACAGGTGATTATACTGAGGCTCAGGGAAATTAAGCCTGTTGCCCCAAGTCACACAGGGCCATAATTCAAGCATAGATCCAACTCTGTAACCTGTGCTTCTAGTAATGGACACAGCTTGGGACCAGATGAGACTCCTGGAGTGATCAGGGGGCCACATGCACGGCGGGGCTGTGTCCCAACTAAGCAAGGAACTCCCAGCATGGCATGCTTGGTGGCTCCAGGGTGGGCTGTGGCTGTCTTTCTCCTCCTGTGGGCCTGTGGCTTCTGCAGACCCTGCAGCAGGTCATGCATACCCCAGATGCTGTCTGCTCACAAACAGCACGGATGCGGCCCTGGCCGGTTGGCTCAGCGGTAGAGCGTTGGCCTGGCGTGAAGGAGTCCCGGGTTCGATTCCCCTCCAGGGCACACAGGAGAAGCGCCCATCTGCTTCTCCACCCTTCCCCCTCTCCTTCCTCTGTCTCTCTCTTCCCCTCCCACAGCTAAGGCTCCATTGGAGCAAAGATGGCCCGAGCCCTGAGGATGGCTCTGTGGCCTCTGCCTCAGGCGCTAGAGTGGCTCTGGTCGCAACAGAGCGATGCCCCAGAGGGGCAGAGCATCGCCCCCTGGTGGGCAGAGCGTCACCCCCTGGTGGGCGTGCCAGGTGGATCCCGGTCCAGTGCATGCGGGAGTCTGTCTGACTATCTCCCCGTTTCTGGCTTTGAAAAAAAAAAAAAAAAAACCAGCACGGATGCCCAGAAGGGAAGTGGCCAGGGGCTAATGGCACCACAGTAATCTTAAATGCTGGTGAGCAAATCAATGCTGAGCTCTCTAAGTGGAAGCTCAGCGGATGCTCAAAGAGGCGAAATAAAAATTATCTTCAGCAAACAGTGTGTGCCTTATTTATCCACCCAGTTCCAGTCCTGCCAGGAGAAGGCTGACCCAAATGTTGGCTCCAAACAATGTTCTGTCCCTCTGTTTGCCCCAGGGTCACACAGGAGCCCCAGGTGAGATGCAACCAGAGAGCCGCAGGAATAAAAGTATAGCTGTAGACCTAGGAACAAGGGAGGGGGGCTTCACCCCAGAACCCCAGCTGGCAGTGGGAACTGGAGTCAGAAGGCTGGGTCTACCCTAATCCTCGTTCTGCCTAATGTGCCCCTGGGCAAGACAGGCCTCAGTTTTCTCTTCTGTGAAATGGAATGTCACACATTTCACTGGAGTATTGACCAAGGATGGTAGAAGTTTACTCTCGGTGCCCGGCACACTGTAGGTACGCAGAAAACAGAGGCGTTTAGCCCTCCTAGCCGGTGGGGCTGAAGGAGCTGTGGGTGGGACGTTGTCTGCCCAAGTCACACATAAGGAGTTGGTGTTAAAGCCAAGTGTGGGACCCTGAGCCTTCCTTTCCCCCCATTCTAGACTACAAGGAGCAGAGCAGGAGCCTTTCAACTCTAAATTCTTGGGGAGCAAAGGGGCCCCGGCTTCACACAGGCCCTACATGGAAACTCTGAGCCCTTTTTAGAAAAAAGCTGCCCCTAAGTGACAGGAACTGAGGAGGGGGAAGTTGGGCTCTGCAGAGGAAGGAGTTGGAATCAGGGTGCCAGTTATCTGGTGTTAACACCAGGAGCAGGAGCCAGCACTGTGGGGACACTGCTCCCAAGTGTCAGAGGTCCCTCTCGGTGATCAAAAGGACCTGTGGCTTCATGGTTGCAAGTGAGCACAAGCTCCCCCTGGTTCCCACGGCTGAGGAGCTACATGGCCCTGGTGAGCGCCAGTCTCTCTGGGTCTCAGTGCCCTCAGCAGAAACATGGCATCATCACAGTGCTCTGTACAGAATGGTGAGGGGACGCTTAGAGCAGGCGCTGCCACATGCAGATGCTGCAAATGTGTGCGCTGCTATTATTATCACAGTGCTATTGTTATTATAGTGACTTCCCAGCCAGAAGGAGTGTAGGGGAGTGGAGAGAGAGCACTCTGGGGAAGGAGTCCAGTTGTCAGGTGGTCCCAGCATGTCACCTCCTCTCACTCCCTTTGGAGGCGGATGCTAGATCACAAGGACCGTGGAGAATAGTGGTGAGCACCCCATCACCGGAGGTGTGCAAGCCTGAGTGCTGGATGCAGGCACAGGCACCTGCGCCTCGGTTTTTCCACCTGAGAATGGGATGCTGAGGGCGGTGTGGTGACTGAGTGCTCCTCTTCCCAGAGCCCGAGCAGAGTGCTAGCACATGGGGACACCAGCTAGGATTACTGTCACACTCTTGGAGGGTCAGGACGGACAGTGGCTTAGACCCTGCAGCACACTGAGCCCTCTGCACGGCTGGCTGCGATCCAAGGCGGAGGGGCGGGGGAGCGGATGCTCAGTTCTCAGCGCATTAGCCTTGTTCCCCATTGCAATTATCGCTCCTAGACCGCAGGGCAGCTTTATGGAGTGGAAAAAATCCATTAAGGTTTTTAAAGCAAAGCTCAAGACATAATCACCTAATTGTCAGGGTCTTTTTTTTTTTTCATTGACTTTAGAGAGAGAGGAAGGGGGAAAGGGGGAGAGAGAAAGAGAGAGAGAGAGAGAGAGAGAGAGAGAGAGAGAGAGAGAGAGAAACAGAGAGTCATCAGTTTGTTGTTCTCCTCATCGTTCCACTTATCTCTGTGTTCATTGGTTGATCCTTATATGTGTGCCCTGACCAGGGATCAAACCCACAACCTTGATGTATTGGGATGATGCTCTAACCAACCGAACTAGCCAGCCAGGACCTTGTCAGGGTCTTGACTGCTGGGCTGGGCCGCCCCTCCCCCACCTACCCCTGACCTGGCTCAGGTAGGGGCTGTGCTTCTCAGGGCAGCCAGGTGAGCCAGGTCCCTGCTGCCCACCTCAGGGGGTCCATGACACACTCCAAACAGCCTCAATGACTTCCAGAGGGATGCCCTTTCCTGATCTTTCTGCCACATGTTGATCTGGCCTCTCCTGGCTCACCCACCTCCCCCAGAGCAACCTTTCAGAATGTGAGTCTGACCTTGCCTTTCTTCTGCCTAATGTCTCCAGTGGCTCCTCAGTGCCCTCAGCCAACCGCCAGCTGACGGCTCCAAGTCTGAGTGCAAGGCCCCCATGGGGCAGCCTCCGCTGGAGTCTCTGCTGCACCACTTCCCAACAGAGCCCCTAACTTCCCAGAACCCCAATGTTCCCGTCTGTGAAGAGCATAAAAGCACCAGTTGCAAGGGTGAGGTGGGAGGCTGCTGAGAGAATGGTGAGATAGCACAGACGGGGAGTTCTGCATGGCCCCAGGCATGGGCACAGCGGCTGGGTGAGGTGGGAGGCTGCTGAGAGAATGGTGAGATAGCACAGACGGGGAGTTCTGCATGGCCCCAGGCATGGGCACAGCGGCGGGCACTGCACCTCCTCCTGCCCACCCCACCCCCACTCTCTCATGGCTCAGCTGTATACTGGCTGTGCCTCCTTTCTGACCTGGCTCCGTTCAGGGAGCCCTCTTCCAGGACGTCCTCCCTGATTACCCAGAGTTGCCCTGAACTTCTGCATCGATTTTCCTGCCTCTGTGCAAAGGATAAGCCTCTCAAGGTCAGGACCCACCTCTGGGTCCCCAGCACCTGCAGGTACAGGCACAGAGGGTTGTCACTGAGGGCTAGTTGATCTGAAAAAGCATCTGGAAACTTCTGACACAGCTCTGAACAAATGAAACCCTTGCCAGCCCCCTGGTCATGCACTGAGGGCCCTCTGCCATTGACTCTAAGGGCTGGTCCACCTCCTTTATGCCTCAGGCCTTTGTATATGCTATTCCCTCTGTCTGGAATATTCTTCCTCCCTCTTCCCTGCCTCTTCTCCCAGTTAACTCCTGATCATCTGAGACAGGATAGAAAGAAGTTGGGGAAGGAAGTAGGAGCAGACATCACAGGCTGATAAACCCAGAGCCCGCACCTCCACCCATGATCAAAGGGAAACAGTTTATGCAGGAAACCCCCGAGGTGGTCCCTGAAGTCAACAACAACAAGGCCTGGCTAACACCAGATCAATCTGAGATGGAGGGAAAACTGACCAGAGAACGACCCCCAAAGCTCATTATACCCTCTTTGTGATTAAAAAAAAAAAGACACTTTAAGTAGAAGGGGGGCCTACAGGGCCAGGGATGAAGGCCATGACACATGGAACAGGCCCACCCCTCCCAACCAGAAGGCAGAGTCAGAATTTGGCACCACGAAGTTCAGAAACAACCCACCCTTGGAAAAACAGAATCCCGAGAACTGACTGACCACGCTTACAGCCCCCTGGTGAGTTTGCCCGAGTCCACGTGGCTCACAGGGGCGCCCGTGAGACTTCCAACCAGGGGACTGTCAGTGGCTCCACCCCTGATCCTGTCTCCAGGGGCCTGAGTCCTGGCCTCTGTCTCTACCAGAATAAAAGTTGCTCCCATTCTCACTCGGACTAGTTCTTCAATTCTCTCTTGAGTGAGTCAGGAGTCCAGAGCTGGGAGGTACAGGCCTTGTCATCCAGTTTAGGGAAGTCTCCCTCCTTCCGTGCTGGGCTCAGAGCAGTTACTTGCCTTAGGTAGCCAATATCTGCCTCCTGCCCTGGGCTGTGTGCCCAGGGGCACAGGCCTCAGTGGGGCATTGACATCTTCCCAGTTAAGGCCTGATAAACACTTGGTGCTTAATAAATATTGCTTAAATCCACAGCAGGTCCTATTGTTATTCCCATAAGCTGAATAACAACAGTGAACCTGAGCTCAGAGAGTTAATGAGCTCCCCTGTACTCCTGGCTTTTCAAGGCAGAGCTGAGGTTTGAACCTTCATCTGTCCTGCTCCAGAGCCTGTGCCCCTGATTCTCCATGCTGGGGCCTCCTCAGGCGAGTATCACAGCTTTGCAACCCCTCCCCCCAAACACACCTGTCCTCCCCTCCCACAGGGGTCACCCACCAGGGCAGCCCCAGAGCCAGAAAGGAATGCTTCCTTCCGTGAGGCACATGCCGCACCCCCAGACTTCTCAGGGCATGGACCCCCGCTTCTGTTGTTGATAGCGCCCAACATCTTGGAGAGGAATGGCCTCTTGTGCACAACATCACTTCCCCACCCCCAGTGCAACCAGTAAGCTCCTAGGCTCAGGCAATCCCTGCCCCACCTGGTCTCCCATCCTGTTTATGCTGCTGTTCCAGGTTCAGAGGAGGGGGCACTCCTTCACAGGCAGTAGCTGGGGGTGGGGGAAGCTGGCTGCGGGCTGCCTTCAGTTCTGAGGACTTACACACGGAGATGGGCCCTCTGGGCTGGGAGCCCTGCCGCCAGGAGCAGCCCTGCCTCAGTGGGCGCAGAGGGCAGCGTCTCATCCTCCTGCCCTCCAGCCCCCACCCAACCTGGCCAGCATCCTCCCCACTTGCTTACCCTCCATTCATAGCCCTTATCTGCATCTTAACATGTCTCATTTAGGTTTAAACTTATGATTGTTTATGATTTTATTCTGTTCACCTCACTTAGGTCCTGGAGGCAGGGACTTGGTCCCCTTTACAGCCTGTGGTCACCAGAGTAATGACCCCCAAGGGTGTCCAGGTCCAAATCCCTGGAACCGTGAGTGGGTCACCTCACATGGTAAAGGAGATTTTGCAGATGTCATCAAAGGCACACACCTTGAAATGGGGAGATTATCCAGGCTCAGTGTCATCATGAGTGTCACCTTTCATGGGTGGGTGAGGGATGGCACTGGAGAGGGAGGAGAATCAGAAGCATGAGAAGCCTTGGACGCTCTCGGATCCTACCTCCAGTGGCAGCTTTAAGGATGGAGGAAGGGCCCTGAGCCAAGGAACACGGGTGCCCCAAGGAGCTGGGAACAGCCCTGAGCGAACCTCAGTCCTGCAACCTCAAGGAACTGATTCTTCCAACACCCAACGAGCAGGAGATGGATTGTCCCCTAGGACAGGGGTCGGGAACCTTTTTGGCTGAGAGAGCCATGAATGCCACATATTTTAAAATGTAATTCTGTGAGAGCCATACAATATGTTTAACACTAAATACAAGTAAATGTGTGCATTTTATGTAAGACCAACACTTTTAAAATACAATGAGTCTCTGAATTCTTTTTAATAATGTTGTTATGCTTTTGCTAACCAGTGATGAATAAAGTACTTCTTACCATTAATGCGACTTCTGGTGCTGCATGGTTTTGCTGATGGCTTTGTAGTCTGGTTGATACATAGTGAGGTTAAGCTTCATGCAGGCGTTGAGACTTCGATCTGTTAAACATGACTGTTGGTTGGTCTTAACTTTCTTTAGATGTGAGAAACATTGCTCACATGCATACATAGAGCCAAACATTGTCAGTACAGCAATACTCACACGCTGCAGTGTGTGGTATGTGATGGGAAGCATGTTCCAAGTTTTGACAATCAGCTGGTCCATGGATTGAAGTTTTTCCATTTCGCCCTACTTGTGTTTGCTTGCCAACTCTGCTTGCTGTTGTGCAAGTCTTTCCAAATCTTCATTCAGTGACTTGAACTTATTCATCTACATGTCTGAGGCCTTCAGGTCAGCAGCTATAGCTCAAAATCTCTGACGGAGACACTGGGGATGTAACTCAGGTCGGCGCTGTCCACTGCACACTCGTGTGGATGGGTGATGAACTTATAAAGACGAGTGCGCCTGACCTGTGGTGGCACAGTGGGATAAAGTATCGACCTGGAACACTGAGGTTGCCGGTTCGAAACCTTGGGCTTGCCTGGTCAAGGCACATATGGGAGTTGATGCTTCCTGCTCCTCCCCCTTCTCTCTCTCTCTCTCTCGCTCTCTTTCTCACTCCTCTCTCTCTAAAAATCAATAAATAAAATATTAAAAAAAAAAAAAAGACGAGTGCGCTCACAAAATTCTCCAAAGTGCACTTTGAATGACTGCAGGAGATTAGATGTGGAGCCCGCTAGCTGCTGGAGATCAAGATGTTGAGCAGGGTCACTTGCTGTGCATGCATCTTTAAACTCTCCCAATTTTTTCAAAGTGTAGTAAACGACCTGATTCAATGTCTGCGATGAAGAGTTCCAACTTGTTTTCAAATGCAAACACTGCTTGTGGAAGGGATAAGACTGTATTTCCAACGCCTTGCATTTTCACATTGAGCTGGTTCAGATGTTCAGTCATGTCCACGAGATAGTAGAACTTCAGGAGCCACTCAATGTTAGCTAACTCGGGATGATCAGTGTTTTTCATTTCAAGAAAAGTCTGGATTTCGCTCAGACAAGACGTGAAACGGCTGAGCACCTTCTCTCTTGACAACCAATGCACATTGTTGTGCAGAAGCAGACCAGGATAATTATTCCCAACTTCATCCAGCAGTGTTTTAAACTGGTGATCATTTAAAGCTCAGCAACTATAAGGTTGACCACCTGAATGACCAGCGACATCACCTTACCATCTGCTCATCACACATCGGAGCACAAAGCGCCTCCTGATGTAGGATGCAGTGAAAACTTAGGATGGGTCTCTTTTCATGTTCATGAAGAAGCGCTATGAATCCTCTGTTTTTCCCCACTATGCAAGAGCACCATCAGTACACACCGAAATAAGTTTATCCATCCGCAGATTTTTTTCTTTAGCGAACTCAGTGAAAGACTTGAATAAATCCTCCCCTCTTGTTGTCTCTTTCATAGGCAAAACAGCAAGACTTTTCTCAGGTAGTGTCACCGACAGCATACCTTGCAATCACGCTGAACTGGGATAAATGGCTTACGTCTGTTGACTCATCCAAAGCGAGAAAAAAGAATGGTGCTGCATTTATGTCCTTCACTTGTGTTGCCTCAGTTTGATTTGCCATCATGATGGTACAATCGTGAACAGTTCTTGCCGACAGAGGCATGTCTTTTATTTGTTTGATAATCTTGTCTTTATCCGAAAAGTCGTCAAAATGTTCATTGGCAACATCAAGTACGAATGTTTTGGCATACTCCCCATCTGTGAATGGCTTTCCGTTTCTCACAATTGCTAAAGCACCAGTAACGCTAGCCGAATTCCAGTCACCTTGGTGGGTCCAAACATGGAGTTGCTGCTGACTAGCTTGCACTCGGCACAGTAGCTCTTGACATGTTTTCTTCTTGCTGTCCCCCGCTGGATATTTCGATGCAAATGTAGTATGGCATGTGTCAAAGTGCCACTTTATATTTGACCGTTTCATCAATGCAATTTTATCACTGCATATTAGACACATTGCAGAACCTACTCTCTCCACAAAGGCGAATTCCTCTGTCCATTCCTGCTGAAAAGTACGATACTCCTCATCTTTTTTTCTTTTAACCATCTTCTTCATCAAAAGGGTTCCTGCAATTAGCTAGCTGACTACTTGACATTAAAAGGAGGGAAGTTTACTTCCTGACTTCACAATGACCCATGTACATTACACATTATCCAATAAAAATTTGGTGTTGTCCCGGAGGACAGCTGTGATTGATTCCAGCCACCAGCAACCATGAACATGAGCAGTAGGAAATGAATGGATTGTAATACATGAGAATGTTTTATATTTTTAACATTATTATTTTTTTTATTAAAGATTTGTCTGCGAGCCAGATGCAGCCATCAAAAGAGCCACATCTGGCTTGCGAGCCATAGGTTCCCGACCCCTGCCCTAGGACATCCAGAAAGGGTCCCGGCCCACACCTTGATTTCAGCCTAGGGAGGCCCGTGTCGGACTTCTAACCTCCAGAACTATCAGAGACTAGAATGTGCTATTTCAATCATCAAGTTCATGGTCATTGGTTCTGCAGCAGGTGAGAATAAAAGGTTAGGTATAGCTGGGGGTAGGGGGCACTGGCAGCCGAGGGAGCACAGAGGAACAACTTATTTGACCAACAGCTGGCCAGAGGAACAAAGAAGGGAGGGTGTTCTACCTGGAGGGAACAGCATGGATGAAGGCCTGGAGGAATGAAGACTGAAGCCAGGGCACAGGATTGAATTTGGGGAGGGGCTGCAGAGGTCAGGGGCAGGTGGTATGGGCTGAGGCAGCAAACTGACAGGCCCTTGCAGGTGTCTGGCTTCTAGTCTGTGTCCGTGGCATGATGGGGCCACGAGAGAATTTCAGCAGGAGGCAATCCTGTGGGTAGATTTGGGTCTTGGGAAGTTGAACCCTGGCATCCAGCAGACGCTTCTTATCAGAAGGCCTGACCAGCCTTCCCAAGAAGGACAGACAGATGGGCGAGGTGAGGGGCAGAGGTCCCAAGAATGTTCCGCGGGCCCAAGGAGAGGCAAGCAGACTCTTCTGGCAGCAACATCCACGGGCGTCACAGAAAGGGCCGCTGCATTATGAGAAACGGCAGCAGCTTCCCCTCGAGTCATTTGAAAGTGTTCTTGATTAAAACCAGAGCAGTGAAAGATGAAATCTGAGCCCCGCCAATGCCTCCCTCTGCCCAGATTAGTTGCCTGGAGGGTAATGATCTTCATTAATACCATCAGCCTTCCTCAAACTTGATTGTAATTACTCTCCAGCCCACACTCCCTCCCGCGGAGGGGTGCTGAGTGGGACGTAAATTAATCAAATCAACTGATCACATCTGAACGCTGATGGCCTGAACTCAGAGCCAAGGACCAGGGAGAGGCCAGAGGGGCAGCAGGGCCCTCTCCTCCCCTGGGCAGGTGGGAGGGACATCCATACAGATGAGGGAGGAACGAATGCTAATGCAGCCGGCAGGGGCGCCTCCCTGCAGCCCCCCCCCGCCCCCGGCCTGCCCCCCCCCCCAGGGTCTGTTCCCATTTATCACCTGTGGGGCCCCTGCAACAGCTCCCAGTGGCAGGAATATTCTTTGCATTTTCAGATGAGCAGGAGGGATCTGGTGACTCCCTGAAGGTCACATAGGTTGGAAGTCAATGTAGAACCGAAACCATGCCGACCCTTCTCTTTCCTCTGCATCCTGACTGTTCCCTGGACAGCGGGGTGGACAGGGCTGGGTGTGGAAGGGAGGAAGAGCCGGGCAGAGGGAGCTGGGCAGGAGGAAGCGGGAGGCAGGTGCTCAGGCCCTGAGCGCTGACTGACGCCTGTCCCTCCCACCCCCTGTAGATAACATTTCTGTCACTGAGTGGCCTCCTGTCACTCTCCCCTCTGCACTCTGAGTGATTATTAAAGTGTACATAAGATTGTGTCAGTCAAGGCTCCGAGCCCCTGCTCCTGGCCCAGTGGCCCAGTCTGGGGCCCCTTCCCGCCCCGCCCCCCCGTCCCCCTTGCATGCTGCACTGCAGCAACTCCGGCTCTGCGAGCTGTTCCCCAACCCCACTGCTTGGGGCACCCTCCCTAACCTGCAGCCAGCTGTACGGCCCCTCCCAGATGGCTGCAGGTCTTTATGAGGCTTAGTCTTTATGAGGCTTTTTGCCCACTGATGGAGTTGGAGGCTGCCCAGTGGCTCTGCCACTTGCCTGCCACCTTGGGCACAGTGTTTACTGCATGAGGCCTCAGTTTTTCCCATGTAAGGTGGCTGATAAGAGCGCCTGCCTGAGAGGGTGGGAATAAACTCAGGGAGGGGAGGCTGCTCCTCAGCAGCAGCACCACCACCACCCCGCCCCCAAGAGGCTCCCGTCTCGCCCTGCCGCTCCCTGGGTAAATAATTCTCCATGAGGACCTGGTCGTCCCCCTGCAGACAGATTTCTCCAACCTGAAAGCAGGGGCTCTCCTTCTCCTCTGTGTCCTGAGCCCCGAGCACAGGAGCAGCTCAGAAGCAGAGCAGGCTGGTCCAAGTCTCATGCCTTCCAGGGCCTAGCCGTTCTGTGCAGGAGACTGAGGATCAAATAAGTTTGCAAATGTGATATATATGTTTGCTGGCTTATAGCTTGCATTGGGTGTGGGGGACAGGCTGTAAGCAGGCAGGGTCCTTATAGCCTAAGGCTTAGTCTTAAAACTAAGCCTTTTCCACTCTTTTAATACTAAGATCTCAACGCTAAGCTTTCCCCCACACCCTTGACTGTTGCATGATGTGGGGTGGTGCACTCTAATGAGGCATAAATCCCATTTATACCTCAGATAAGTAACTTTGTATCAGAGACTTCCTTATTTGTATACTGGCTTAAAGGTTTTGATTTCTATACTATAAAATGGGGCAGCGCAGGAGCTCTCTCTCTTGGTTCCTGAAATTAGCATTGCAAAGGAGAAGCAGCCAAGATGGTGGAGTGCTGAAGGAGAAGCCAGTTTGTGCAGAGTTTGTGCAGAGAGAAGGAGATGGGAAACAGAGGTGAATAAGGCTGGTGAGGTAGAAACCTTTGATTCTAGGAAACTCGGATAAGTCAGTGACTTTGGGAGCCCTGAATGGAAAGGGAAGTGTTTTCCCACTGTGTGTATTTATCGCCTGTTAGGTGCGAGCTAGGATTAAAAAGGTAATGGCTCACCAGTTCTTGGCTCCATTGTTTCATTGCCGTCTGTCTGAATCAAATGCGAACCTGCACAGGCCAGGCAGCTGTGATGGTGGCCACAACTACTGGCCCTACAGAGACACACCCAGGTCTGGCTGGGCAGCTGACCTCAGGATCAGTGCTGAGTTACATCCCAGGTCCCCCTGGGGGAAAGGCAGCAGCAGGCTCCCCCACCCTGCTCTGGAGCTCAGAGAGCAGAGAGCAAGCCATCGAAGTAGCCAGGGAGGCAACTGACAGGTCCACACCCGCCGCGGCCTCAGGGAAGAAATAAATCTGTCAAGTCACCAAGCCCCAGCACCCACTCTCCCCAAGCCACCAGCAAGTGCTTGAAGGGCACACATCTGACAGATGATTGGCCCCTCCAGGTAAGCTGGGGAGAGAAGTAATGCCTAGATAGTTACTTAGGGGAAAAGAAACAGAAACATCGTAAGTCCACTTGCCAGGAAAAATCACCAAGGTGCCCTGTGAGCCTGGGCTCTCTGCCCGAGATAGGACTTGGACTCCTCCCCTGGCCGCTAAGAGGTGCGTGGAGAGAGGATGACCACGTAGCTGTGTGTGGGCAAGGGAGGAAACCAGGGGCTCCCCTGCGGGCCAGACAGCACTGGGCTGCAGAGACCAGAGGGGAGCAAACATAGCCAGAGGTGACAAGAAGTGTGGGTCTCCCCAGCAGAGCTGGGGAAGCCCAAGCCAGCTGGGCATGAACAGTACAAAGGACAGAGTTGGTCAACGTGCAGGACTCTGGTATCCATCTGGGAGAGGAGTTCGTCTGGTCCCGCCTCTCTCTTGTTACCCAAAGTTTCTGGTGGCTATGACCTTTGACTCCTCCAACCTGGGCAACGTGCCTGGGTGGGTTCTGCCTGGGTGCTGAGTGATTAGAGAAAAGAAAGGAACAAGTGAGCATCATAGGGATGCTTGGAATACAGGTGACTGCTAAAATTAACAAACAAAAAGCAACAGTGAGGCTGGCTAATCCACAGGGCCTCTGGAGATCCAGTCGGTGCTCTGAAGACAAGGGAAGGGAACTCTGGACGGGAGGGCAGACGTGAGCACAGGCGAAGGGACACGTGATCTTGAGAGGCAGTGGCAGCTGCGAGCAGCTCCCAAGGGAGGAAGCCAGGGACAACGGGGAAGAGAAATCAGCCGAGTTTAAGAAATAACGGAGGTGGCATTCCCGTCAAGTTGTGACAAGACACACAGCTAATGATGGAGTGTACCGATCAGTGCGGAGCACGGCTAACGACGGGAAAACACCCACACCTGGCAAAGCTCAGAATGATGGTCGAAAGAGGAAGACCCTGGAAGCTCACATTCGAAAGTGCCGTTTGCAGAACACCAGCTGGAGTCAGATCCGCCCTGGTGTCTCCCGGTCAGAAGAAGCCGGAAGACAGCGAAGCAAGGTCTGCAGAGTCTGGAAGGGAGAAGTTTTGAACAGAGCCCAGCACCCAGGTGAACTGTCCACAATGAAGAAGGCAAAACAGAGACCTCCAGGTGAGGAGGAAGGCCGCAGGCTCACCCCCACCCTGCGTGCACACAGGCGTCCAGGCTGCGTAGACACACGTGCCCAGCGAGCTGCTTACAATCAGACTGAAGCCAGAGAGAAGGCAGTGTGGGTCGGGGGGAGCGGAGGCGATGCCGAGCGGCAGGGAGACCAAGGCAGGACAAACAGGGCACGTGTGTCACCGGATAGGGGACCTAGCCCTTCAGGTCTGCCTAAGGCCAGCTGGTCGCGTTCTTGACTTCGTGCAGGAAAAATTTCATGAGTCCAGGTGCTTTTGAAAGTTTATTAAAGCCAGGGGCAGGGAAAGTTATTAAAGAAAGGGCCTAGAATAGAGGGTGGAAATGAGCCGACCCTGGGAAGTCAGAGAGAAAGGGGGGCCCTGGAGACAGGCTCAGGGGGTTAGTCTGGGATGAGCTACCGCTGCCCACTGCTTCCCTGGTTGCACGTCTCATGTGGACCCTCAAGTTAGGAGATACACCCTGACCAGCGGTGGTGAAGTCGAGAGTGCCTTGACACCTGGAAGGCTGAGGTTGCCAGTTCGAAACTGGGCAAGGCACATACGAAAAGAAATCAATGAACAACAAGAGTGAAGAAACTATGATCTTGCTCCTCTCCCTCCCTCCCTCTCTAAAATCAATAAATAAAATCTTTTAAAAAAAGTTTAGGAGATACACCCCTGTGGGAGGTGGAGAGAGAGGGGAAGGGGCACCAGGGAAGGGGAAAGGGAAGAGGAAGGTGCACCTCACTCCCTGGAGGGAGAGCACACTGGGATCTTCGTTTTGAGGGTTTTTAAAGGCTGGGAGTTTAGGGGAGGGTCCCAATAGAATATTCATTGGCTATATGCACCATATGGAGGTATATTTCCCTGACTTGACCCTCCTTGGGTGTGGCTGGCACATATGGCACTGATTGGATTTCTGCTGTCTCTCTCCCTGGGTAGGATGATTTAAGCCATTTACCCTCTGATTGGGGAGGAGGAGTGTAAACCATTTACATGTGGTAACAGAAGATAGGATTTTGTGATTTACTAGATGGCTATAAACTGCTTGGCTGTTTAACTATCTGTCTCGGTTTCCTTGTTCCACTTGTCTGGGCCTCTGGCTTGTCTCGCATGGAGCTTAGCGTGAGGCAGTTCCCCTCCTGGCACGTTTTCAAGTATTGCGATCACACTTCCTGGTCAGCAGGTTCAATCACACATCATGGCTCTTCAGGGAATAATATTTCTGTAATACGAACATCATAAACCCCGTTTATTAATTTTCAACTTGGAAACTTGGACCATTGACAAAATGCAGATGAACGGTTGATTATTGGTTGTTCCACCTGGAACGTAGATCCCTGGACCGGGACCATGGATTGGACCTTTCTGAGGAGCAACCGGGGGAGGAGGGAGGGACCAGGACCTTGGACTTGTCCCACAGCGCTTGCCAGAGTCAGCACATGGAGAGTCGGAGGTAGAGTTCTTCACTCATTGTTTTTTCTGCCCTGCGCCTACCGAAGTTCATAGCACTAGGGTCACAGCCATTGCCAAGAGCGAATCGGTTACTCCTCCCGTGGGAAGGTCAGAGAAGAAGCCCACTAACTTAGACGAGAACTCTGAGGCCACTGGGTGGAGAGCATCTGGGAGGGGACCTCAGATGGGACATGCAGGACAGGCCCTGCAGGGAGGGATACTAAAGCTCAGAATGAGTGGCAAGAAGGAGCCAGCAGGGAACAGACTTTCTGTCTAGGGAATAGCCAGGTGTAGGGCCAGGCTTGGAGGATACAGAGAAGGCCAGTGAGGCAGGGTGGGAGGAGTCACAGAGGGCCGTGAGGTGAGTTTCAGGTCAGGCGTGCTCTGGGGGCCACAGGCGTGTCTGTACTTGACCCTACGTGCTATGGGGGCAAATGTGAAGAGGGTTTAAGCAGGGAATGGTCCTGACCTGTGAGCTCCCTCTGGCTAGCTGGGGCAGACAGCACATAGTCAGTGGGGGCCTTACTGAGGAGAAAATGCTGAGGGGAGGTGGAGGGGTGCAGTGAAGAGGGATGCATGTGGACGAGCAGAGCCTGGCATTGCAAAGCAGGAGCCAGCAGACATTGTGCGCCGTTGGTAAGAAAGAGGCAGAAGTGTATTATTTAAAGTTACAAAGAGAACACAGAGCTGAAAGCAAAAACAGAGAACAGCCGGGAACAGTGTCGGCTCACGTGAGAGCGTGTGGGTGGGTGGATGTGAGTGGAGCTGGATGTGGATGTGGATGGATGTGAGTTTAACTCTCCATGTTAAACATTTCCGTGAGATGTGCATGTGCGTCATACATAACCATGCACATATGTAACTTTTTAAGTAAAAAGGTGGTGGGGCAGGGAGAGAGTAGAAAGAAGCGATGGCCTTCCTTGCAGAGCCAGACTGACACCAGCTTAATGCCAGAGGAAGAGGCAGGGGTCACAGTGGGTGCTGTGCAGAGAACCACCACAGAGTGGTCAGGGGGCTCTCCAGGAGGTGACGCTGACGCTGCGCCTGGAGGATGAGGACGTGCCAGGCCTGGAAGTTGGGGGTGATAGGTCAGGAGAGAGACAAAGGTGTGCAAGGTTTCTTGAGAAAGCAGGATGGAGGCCATGGAGGAAGTAGGTGAGTGGGTGAGAAGGCCGGAGAGGGCTCACTCAGGCTCCGAGCTGGCACTTGACCCTGTGTGGAGGACCATTTGATGGCGATCAATCTGGCCTTACTTATGGAATTCAGGCTAACATCACAACAACAGCTAAGGCTTGCAAACACCCACTTTGTGCCACGCCCCCTGCTGAGCACTCAGTGGGGATTATTTTATCTACTCACACAGACCTGCATGACTGTGCCCATTTTAGAAATGAGAATACTAAAGGCCAGAACAGTGAATAAGCTCACCCAGAGTTGGAGAGCTGGTATGGCAGAGCTGGGATTTGCACTCAGGCCCCAATTCCTGCCCTATATCCCTGCCTCTTGCAGGGGGACGGGGTGGTCCCCCAAGGGTCCCTGAATCATGGGCTCTGTCCCTCGACGGCACCAGCAGTAGGCGAAGGCAGAGACGTGAGCCCTGCTCCCACAAGGAGGCTCCCGATCCTACACCAGCTGCATCTAGAGCGTCCCCTTGAAGTTTGAAATTCAATGAAGTATAAATGCATTAAAAAATCATGAGAACTCGAAGCTTTCTCACTGTAGAAACAGGACCTCCCTGAGCAACACAGAAGTGAGCCTCTGGCTTCTCTGGGCTGCCTGAGGCTCTTTGAGGAAAGACAGCTCGCAGCACCCCCCCAGGCCGGAGAAGTAATGGACCTGTGCCCCGTGTGGCAGGATGTCCCACAGCTCCCCAGCCAAGCAAGAGCAGCCAGGTACCTGCAGCCCCTGTCCCTGCTGAAGGGGCTTCTCCACCTCGAAGGGCGGAAAACAGGCCACTTGCCAGCCCCACGTAAACACCATGGTGTCTGGGCTTTGGGGTGGAAATCACACTGGGCCTGCCTCTGCACCCCTCGGCCTCTGCTGGTGACCTTTGGCAAGTCACTCGGAGCCTCGGTCTCCTCAGTGGTGAAACAGGGATAACAGAAAGTCAGCTTCACAGTGCTATCCAGACGAGCACATCTGAGAGCCCCTGGGGAGCTGATATACTCAGGGGATTAGGTCCCACAAGGGACTGGCCCAGCCTCATAGTCTCCTTTCAGTTTCTAGTGATGACCAACCTCATTCCTACCCCCTCAGGTCTTTGCATGTGCTGTTCCCTCTCTCTGGGATGCTGTTCCCCACGTCCCCCTGGCCAACTCCAACTGGTCTCAGCTTACACATCACTTCCTCAACAAGAGTGTCCCTTGCCCTCCCGTCTGTACTATGAGATTGTTGTCCTTTCCTGTGGGGCCAGGTCAGCTGACACCACCTGGCTAGAGTGTAGTACCTACTAACGTCACTATTCTCTGAGCCTCCACGGTGCACCGGGGCCGTTCTCTCAACTTCTCTCACTCTGTCATCCGTCTTCGTTCACAGACAAGGCCACTTGAGGCTCAGAGAGTTTGAGTCACTTGTCTGTGGTCACACAGCCACTAAGTGTGAGAGCAGGGATCTCAGCTCAATTTAATGGTTGGGCTAGAATGCCTGAGCTGGCTCCCCTGCATGCACCCCTAGAGTGGCTGCAAATTGACTGATGACTGAGCTGGCACCTTTGTGGGTGACCCCTCTGTCCCATCTGCTCTGCACACCCTGTTCCTTGGCTCTGGGTGGCAGGTCCTGGAAAAGCACGAGTCTGTAGAGTACAGAGGGTTTCCACTGAGGCAGCCCGGTGACATCCCTGCGCATCTCGGGAACAGACAGCTTTAACAAGGAGCCACAATGAGCCTTAATTGTCCTTTGGTCTCTTATCATCTGTGGTCCGCTTTCTCTGCAGACCTCCGCAGAAGCTAATTGGCAGGCGGGTGCAGGAACTTATGAGGGAGCAGCACGTTCCTTCAAGTGACTGATCCGGGAGAGATCACACAGCCGGGGAGTTGCGTTCAGAGGACAGCTGGGCTCCCATACTAGACGCAAACCTCAAAGTGCTAGCTAGCAGCAAGACGAGGCCCCTGGCACGAAGGCAGGGAGGGCAGGAGAGGGATTTTTAACCTCTGTGCTCCCAGCCAGGATTGGCAGGGGATGTGGGAGGTAGGGGTGGCTCAGCTTTTCAGTCAGTTAGCCAGGACTGGTGATGCGTGGATGGTAACCCCAACAATGACATGTAGGGGTACAGTGCAGGCTGGGGTGCCCCCAAGAAGCAGAATTCCTGGGTTTTAAGGACATACTGTAACCCAAAAGAGTCTCCTCACCAACCACATGGCCCAGTCTCTGTAAAGAGTCATTTTCTACCCCACCCCAGCCCCATCCATTTCTCTGTCTGCCCTTGCAGCTCCTCTCTCCTTCCCCTGGCTGTTTACTAACTACGGCCTCAGCCAGATGGGCTTATAGATTGCTCTCCACTGTGCCCATGTTCAGAACTTTCTGCCACAAGGGACAGTTAAAGAGCCTGTTTGCCAACTCCTGGCCTTTCTCTTTCTCTCAGGTTATTTCCCCGGTTCTGTCTCAGCAGCCCCGGACTGCTGGCCCCCAGGCGCGCTCTCCCCAGGGTCTGAGCAGAGGGGCAGGTCCCTGGAAAGTCAGCATTCTCTGTCACTGGGGGGAGGCAGGAAGTTTGCCCATGTCACTGTCACTTTGTTGTGTTACTGTAACAGGGGTCACTGTTTGGAAGGGGCTCCTCCACACCAGGCTCAATCGGCCACTGTCCCCACCACCCTCAAGCAGTCCCAACTTGTGGCAGAGAAAGACATGTGTCCTCTGGGGGGACCACTGTCACTAGTACCTTCCTGAGAGTCTGCACAGGTTCAGTGGGAAAGAAGGTAGAGGGAGGTCTGGATGGCTTCATGGAGGAGGTGATGTTTGAATGGGGAATAGATCTTTACCAAGAAGACAGGCACCCTCAAAATAAAGGGAACAACAAGACTCCAGTCAGGGGACCAGCTGAATGCAGGGTACCAGCGCTGAGGTGGCAGAGGGATAGGGGAAAGTGAAGAAGGACAAAGACATGGAAGTGGCATTTAGTGATAGACAGATGGGGAAGGAGGAAAGCGTGTTCATGACAGAGGGAACAGCATGTACAAACACCTTGGAGTGGGAAAGAGCCTGGGGTACCTGGGAGTCTGTGATGGCCGGCACCAGCCTGTGTGCCTCAGGGTCTGCCACCCCAGCTGACGTCCTCGCGGTAATGAGTCATGCCACTGCTTCTGGGCAGGTGTTCTCATCCTGTTTACAGCCAAAGACATCAGTGGTTTGGCCAAGGCCACTGTGGTCAAGGGGGCCTGACGGGGCCTGTGCCTAAGTCTGCCTGTGTCCAAGGCCCACAGGGCCTCATGCCTCTGAGCCACCTCCAGTCCACTCGGTGCAGAGGTTCAAGCCCCAGCTTTGCTGTACTGCACAGGTGGCTTTAGACTTGTTCCCTAACCTTTCCAGTCAGTGTCCTACCTTACAAGGTGACATTAGTGCCCTTGTGAGGGCTGTGAGGGGGAGGCCTAGAGAAGTACCAGCAAAGGACCAGAGTTCTGTGGCTCCTCCCTGCTATCACCAACATCACTATCACTTGGGGGTGTGGCAGGATCCCAAAGTTAACCTGGGGGTGGGGGTGGGGCTCAGGGTGGGCCAGAGCTGAGGACCTGCCCGGCTGCAGTGACCGGAGGACAGGCTCCCAGCCTCGAGAGCCTCCTGCTGCCAGGCAGGAGCAGAGAGGACAGCAAGAGGAAAGGATCAATTAACTCCATTTGGTGGCTTTTGTTGCATATTTTTGAGAGAGAGAGAAAACACTCCACTCATCTGCTTTTTAAATTAAGCATGGAAAACATTAATACATTTTAAATGGCTGAAGAGGACACTTGAGCTTTATCTCAGGGCCACTCCAGGCTGAGAGAAAGGAGGAGGGAGACAGGGGTCTGGAGGGAAAGAGACAGATGGATGGTAGGAGAGGTGGAGACACGTGGGGGAGGAAGAGGCCTGAGAGGGGCAGGCCCAGAGCAGCCCCGGGGACTCTGAGGAGACCTGGGGAGACCCCAGGGAGACCTAGGCGTGGCCCCACTGTAACTGCGCAGAAACTTTATTTCTTTAATATGATCTTTCCTCTCTCTTTTAACTTTTATTTATTGGTTTTAAAGAGGAAGGAGGGAAAGGAGAATATCAATTTGTTGTTTCACTTTATTTACGTATCATTGGTTGAATCTTCTATGTGCCCTGATCGCGAATCAAACCAAACCTGCAACCTTGGCATATGGGGATGAGGATTTAACCAATGGAGGTACTCAGCCAGGGTTCTCTTTTCTTCCCTTTTGACTCAAACTGGCCTCAACCAGCACCCAGACTCACCTGCCCCCTCCTTCCTTGCAGATCTACTCCCTTAATCATTAAGACCTCAGGACAATGAGGTTCTGGTCAGATCAAATAACCTCAGAAATAAAGCCTCAAGTCTGTTTACCCCAGAGACAGAGTTTTGTCAAACCAAAGATAACATTTAGTTCTCAGTTGTGTTTCAGCTCCAGGCCCAGCAGGCAAGAAGACAAAGCGATGCCATGGCTGACACCAGGACCAGACGCAATGACTAATGACCATCTCCCTGCCCAAAACACCCACCAATCAGTAGAGGACATATCTCTGACCATGATCCAACTCCTTCAGCCACTCTGATTAATGATTGTTCTCCTACATAACCCATTCCCTGCAAGCCATCAGGGAGTCAGTTTTTGGGTATTAGTTTACCTGTGTCTCTGGGTATGGGCCTCTCCCTAAAAATAACCCTTTACTTCGCCTGACCAGTGGTGGTGCAGTGGATAGAGTGTCGACCTGGGATGCTGAGATCCCAGGTTCAAAACCCTAGGGTCACTGGTTTGAGCATGGGCTCATCCTGCTTGAGCGTGGGCACATCCAGCTTGAGCGCAGGCTCACCAGCTTGAGCACAGGGTTGCTGGCTTGAGCCCAAGGTCACTGGCTTGAGCAAGGGGTCACTGGCTTGGCTGGAGCCCCCCCCCCCCCCCATCAAGGTATGTATGAGAAGCAATCACTGAACAACTACAGTGCCATAACTACAAGTGGATGCTTCTCATTTCTCTCCCTGTCTCCGTCTCTCTCTCTCTCTCTCTCAAATTAATTAATTAAATAAATAAATAAACCCTGCTTTCTTTGCTGCAAACTCCTGTTCTTGTCTTCTTGGGTTTTGGCACATGCAGGAAAATAGACCCCTCTAGTCCATTAACACCACCAGGCTGGCTGCTCCTGTAATCCATCACTGCTCCGGGCGTTGCCCCGAGGGAGCCGGCCAGGGCGTTGCCCCGAGGGAGCGCTGCTGGGCTCTCCTCTCCTCAGCGGCAACTATGGACAAGGCTCAGGACTGGCTAGAGTTCTGACTGCCTCTAGGTTCTGGTGGGTTTCTACAGAAGATAAAACCCTGCAGGGGGTTGTCAAGGTGTGCCCCTATTGCCCCCCAGTGAGCAGGAGAGCTCCCAGAGGTGTGGGGCCTCTGTGGGGAGCCAGCAAGATCCAGGATGGCTCCTCCCCCATTCTACTCCCATCTCCTCCAGACAGTAGTCCTAGAAAAAATTTCATTTGAAAACTCAGCAAAAGAAAGCTCAAAGTTTTATGGCCATGGTCCCCGCCTCCAGGTTGTCATCCATGCCCACCAATGTCACCCAGGATTGGACCAGGTCCTCTAAGAGAAGCGCCTGGAAAACAGCTGGCATTTTCCTGAAAGCCCCCGAGTGACTGGCAGTGTGCCAAGTGTTGGCTATTAATTCATTTCATCTTCGCAATGATTCAATGAACACCCCATTTACAGGTTAGGAAACTGAGGCACACAACAGCACAGCAAGTCACCAAGGCCTCATGCTGACCAAGGGGCAGGCTGGGGTGTGAACCCAGGCTGTCTGGCCCCAGAACCCCAGAGCCTTGTGCACATGGCTCTTTGCGACAGCCCTTCTGAAGCAGGACAAGGATGTTGATGGATAAAAAGGAAACTGTTTCTCAAAGAGGTTGGGGTGGGGTGGGGATGTGACAGCCAGTGAACATCTTTTTCCTAAAATGGAATACCTCTTATATATTCAATCACCTATTTCTTTTTAAATGTGAACTCAGATCTCTCCTTTCTGAGCTGGAGACGATGGTGAGGTGGCCTGGGACCCCATCGAAGGACAGTGAAGGAGGGCGGATCCTGGCTAATGTGGTTCCCACTGTCCCCTGACAGCTGAGTGTGATGTGACCCCTAGGGCCCTCACTCTGGCTGTTAATGGTTTCAGGGAGAGCAGGTGGGCCTCTCTCTGCAGGTGACATCTGTGGTCACCAGGTCTTGTTTCCATCAAGAGTCCCCATCCTAGATCGGAGGTGACCAACCTCTTCCCTCCCCCTCCCTAGTCTTTCCCTCTGGGACCCTCCCTGCCTTACTCCGTTCTGTGTGCACAGGGCTGGCCCTTCCCTGGGCATTTTCAGTCTTCATCTCCAGGCCTCCTAGAGGATTGGCCCAAGCAGGGATCATCCACCCATTTTACAGGTGGATAAACAGAGGCTCTGGAAGCAAAGGGATGTGCCCAAGGGCACACAGCTGGGACACACTGGAGCCTGTTCTTAAATCCAGACCTTTCTCTTTCCTGGTCCACCCTGCCTGGAGAGGAGAGACGCCTCCAACAAATGCCTCATATAAAATTCATTTCCTTGGATGTCCCCTCTGCCCAGGACCTTTACATCTCAGGAGACAAGGGTGTATTTAACGTGGAAAAATAACCCCTCTCCCTATTTGGTGTTTTGAACTGCTGGTATTTAAATACCGTTGTAGCTTAAGGGCATTTGGGCTGTGTAATCTTTATATTTTGGATTAATGTGAGCAAGAGTATTTGTGAGCAACCTTTAAGCCACTGGCCTCCTCTTCACCCTGCTGGCTGGGTAATTCCCCAGAGCCTCCCGGTCCCCAGGCTCAGCCACTGGGAATGATTAAAGAGCAGGACAATTATAATTCGAGTAATGAGATCAGAGGCTCCCAGTTACTACTTAATTTAGAGCTGGTGCCAGAGGGGCTTCAAGGATTTCCCAGGGAGAAACTCAGACAGGGGGTTGCCTTTGAAGGGCCCCAGTCTGCACTCTCTGCAGTGCCCAGGCCTAGACAGGGCGGACGGCTGGCTCAGCAAGAGGCAGCAGGGCCAGCCAGACTGTGGCTCCTGCTTTCCTGTCTCCAGGCCTTTGCCCAGGCAGTACCCGCTCTGCCCCCTCCTCTGCATGCCGAAATCCTTTATGGGTCCACCTCCCCTGTAAAGACTTTATTGTCCCCTCAATGACATAAAAGTGCTTCCCCATCTCTGCTCCATTTCTCTCCCTGGACCGGCTAAGCTGGGAGGAATGCCATTACTGTGGTGCTGACTTCCCCTGTTGTTGACCCCAAACTTGACCAAATCTCAGTGATACTACATCATGAGGACCATGTGGTCCGGGGAGAATCAGGCACAGGCCGTCCTCATGGAGCCCCCAGGCTGGAGGGAGACAGCATGTGGATAAACCAGCTAGCACATGGGGGGCACGTGTGGATGTGGAAGATGGAGTCCCTCGTTCCCATTCTCTGCCCCTCCTTCCACCCTGTGACTTTGCAGCGCCCCCAGGAGAGCAGGTGGAGTCTATACCCTCACCCAGTCAACTCGGGGCTTGGAGGATAGATGACGGCTAAGTGATGTGAGCACAGACCTTTTGTGAGCAGCAGCCGCAGCAATGTGGCGTGGCCCCTTCCGCCATAACCAGGAGAACATGCCCCAGAATGGGACTGCGACACAGGCCCAGAAAGATTGCTGCCGAATGCAGCTGCACCCACTCAGCCCAGCCAGACCCAGCCCAGATCAGCCAAAACCCAGACCTAGGAGCAAGGATTGCTGTGAGCCACTGGATTTGGAGACTGTTTGTTACAGAGCATTGTTGCAGCTAGTGCTGACCAATACAGTGAAGACAGACCTGGAAACCCCAGGACAGATGCAACCCTCCTACCTGGGCAGGTGAAAAGATGAAATGGCTAAATGATGACTCACAGGGCACCTAAGGGGTGAAGGGTGTTTCAGCAGGACCTGAGCACCAGCCAGGGAAACAGGGACTTCTGAGTGTCTAGAGGCCCCTACTGAGGGCAGCACTCACAAAAGGGCTTTGGCGCTAGCAGCCAGAGATCTGTCGGTATGGCCGCAGGCACAGAGGGGTGCCCGGAATGCCTCTCCAGCTGTCCCCTTTATCGTGGTTTCCCTTTTCTCAGTTTCCATCACCTGTGGTCAACTGCAGGCCAAGAATATTAAATGGAAAGTTCCAGAAATAAACAACTCGTAACTTTTAAATTTAACACCATCCCGAGCAATGTGATAGAAATCTCACACTGTCCAGCTCAGGCCCATCCGGGACGTGCATCATCCCTTGGTCTGCTGCATCCCGGCTCTATGTGGCCCCCTGCCTGCTGGTCACTTAGCAGCCATCCCAGGCGCCCTGGGACTGCAGTGCTTGTGTACAAGTAACCTTATATCACTTAATAATGGCCCCCACAGCACAAAAGTAGTGACGCTGGAAACTCAGATATGCCAACGAGAATCCAGAAGGTGCTTCCTTTACATGACAAGGGGAAGGGGAGAGAGAGAGACCATGTTCACATAACTTTCAGTACAGTATATTGTTATAATTGCCCTATTTTGTTATTTATTGTTATTACTCTCTTATTGAGCCTAATTTACCGGTTAAACTGTATTATCAGTAGGTATATATAGGGGAAAACAGTACATAAAGGTTCTGTACTATCCACGGTTTCAGGCATCCACTAGGGTCTAGGAATATATCCACTGTGGATGGGGGGGGGGGCTGTAGTTCAGATAGGCATCACTCTTTTGTACTAAAGTGCACATACAGGGTGGGCAGAGTAGGTGTACCATTGCTCATATGGAAAATAATACAATAATTAATAAAGAATAAGACAAGAATAAATTGTTTTGCATACTTACAACTGTAAACCTACTTTTGCCATACATACATACATACATATAAATATATAGTATAACTTCATCACTTTGCTGGGTTATGTCTTTTTACAGACTTGTGCTGCTTCCTGTGGAGCTAAGTGGTTAGACATAGAAGATAGTGTTGGTTGAGCACCAGCCCCAGCCTGGCATTCAATCTGTGCCTAAGTAGGATTGTGGTTCCTGCCAGGGGAACTCGGCTTGGTTCTCAGGCCTTTCCATGATGCTCGCTTGACCAGGTTGGTGGCTCCCAAGACGGCCACCTTCCCTACTCCCCACCCCCCACCCCGCACTCCCAGCCTTCCCCAGTGGCCATAGAGGCTGCATGGAATCAGAGGAGACTCTTGGGAACAGAGGCATTTGGGGGGTTGGCTGCATGTCCACATGCATGCATTCAACAGGGACCAAGCCAGCCAAGACTGAGACGATGCTCCCAGATACAGGCTGGCGGCTACCAGGACTTAGGACTTTACACTTTCCCTCAGCCCTCCTCTCCCCACTGCAACGTGTCCCGAGTGCCTGAGACCCAAACCCATTGCCCTCAGTCAGCCAGGACCAGGACCAGGACCAGTACCAGGCAATGGGGGGGGGGTGCAAGAGGCTGTGTCTGTGGGCCTTGTCACCAGGGTCCTAGTCACAATGGACTGGTGTTAAATGTCAAAGCCACAGCAGCCTCACCTGTGTGTGTGTGTGTGTGTGTCCGCATGCACACGTGCATCCACCAAGTACTCTTTGCACTCCCACTGTGTGCCAGGCTCTATCCTGGGAAGTACTGAACCCCCAGGCCCATGGTCTAGTGCAGAAGACATGACTATGGTGTGGACAGTTCACCTTCTCACATACTGCCCACATTCTGTGTCACACGTGATCTCTGCTAATCGTCCAACAGCCTGAAAAGGAAGGCAGCACCACCCCCATTATTTTGGTAAGAAGATTGAGGTTTAAAGAGGCAAATGTTTTGCCAAGATTCCCACAGCTGGGGAGCGGCGGTGTCAGGAGCAAGCCTGCCTCGGAATTTCAGCCCTGACGGCGACAGTTAATTCCATAGCTGGTTCTGTAGCCCAGGTTGTGCGTGAGGATTGGAAACTGCACTGAAGCTGGGGTGGGGGGTGGGTTGCCTGGGCACGTGGGGGGCAGCAGTTATGGGCAGGTTCTGGGGGGTGCGTGGAGAAGGTCGAAGAGCACCAGCTCCTGGGGGTTGATGCTGAGGACTGTGAGGGAAGAGTGGGTAGCAGGTAGGGTGGCAGGAACAACTGGCACAGAGGGATGTTGGGAAGTATTTGCAGGAAGAATATGCTCATTTGGAGACCCCTTGGGGGCCACCAGCTATTTCTCCACTACCCCCAGAACCTTCCCCACAGACACCCCATCGCCCCAGCCACATACCTGGACTGGACACCCTCACACAGTCCCTTCATCACAGCTGCAGGATTTGGGTGGCAGAGGCCAGTTTAGAGTCATCCTGGTTAATCCCACTCTCCACTGTGAGCCCAGGAAAGGTTCACAGCATGGGGACTGGGGACCGGTGTGCCGTAGGTCCTCTCTGCAACCCCTAGCACCTGCCTTCCTCTGATGAATGGGGGGGGGCAGCCAACAGGCCCTCCTCTACCCAGCCCAATACCCTGTCTTCTCCCTCCTGGACAGGGGAGATCCTGTTAGCATGAATCACTTTGATTTTAGGTGAATGTCTTGCCCAAGGATGAGGCATAGAAATCCATTTAGGCAGAAATCAAATTTGACAGACCCTCCCTCAGAGCACTGGGGACAAAGGTACAGAACCCACAGGATGAGCCTCTTGTTTTTTGTTGTTTATTTAAATTGACTTTTAGAGAGAGAGGAAGAGGGAGAGAGAGAGGGAGAGAGAGAGAGAGAGAGAGAGAGAAACATCACTCTGTTCCTATATGTGCGCTGACCAGGGATCAAACCCATAACCTTTGCTATCAGAATGCTGCTCTAACCAACTGCCCTATCCAGCCAGGGTGGCAGATCCCTTGTTCCAACGTGGTTCCATCAGGCCAGCTCCATGCTCTGAGCAGCCCCTACCCTGCTGAAATGGTTTCCTTTTGTAAACCTTGAAGTATGACACAGATTTTTTCTGGAGACCCACCCAGGGGAGCTTTCTCCCCATCTTTCCAGAGAATCTTTCCCAGACAGAGCTCCAAGAAGGCCAACTGCCACCCCTGTTGTGGGCAGGGCCCGGCCCCCACCCACCCTGGAGCAGGATGGGTGGGCATGTCTCCCCCAAAGGCCAGGCATGGCGTCTGCTTCCCAAACTTTACAACTGGTTTCTGAAAACCCATTAACCTGCAGCCAGCTTCTAATTAAACCAACAGCACTGACGTTTGGGCAGCGGTCAGGAGTGTCCAGAGCTGGAAAAGGCGAGGGCAGCAGAGTCCAGGCCCTCTCTGGGAGACAGTTAGGGGCCACATCAGGGCTCCCTGGGGTTGAGGATGACACAAGACGCCCCCCCCAGGAGCCCCTCCCCCAGGTCCACAGTCTCATCTCCTTCAGGGGAGCAGAGACTTTGGGACACAAGGAGACACCCCCCTACCTGTACTGAGGCTTGTCACTGTCCAGCACGCGAAGGGTAACTCCCGGTGTCCCAGGTTCTCGCCGCTGGCCCCTTCCTCAGGAACAGCTCGGCCACGCTCTGTGGAGCACGTCCCAGGTTAAGGCATATGTGGTGTGCATGGGCGTGTGTGTGTGTGTGTGTGTGTGTGTGTGTGTGTGTGTGTGTGCATGTGGGGGTGGGGGTGCCTCCGGCAGCCAGGGATCAGATATTCCTTGCTGCCACCTGCCACCAGCCCATCCCAGGGGCCAGCTGCCTGAGACGGGGGTGCCCCGGCTGGGACAGGCCAGCCATCATCTGCCGGGAGGGAACGTCAGGCGGCCGCTTTTGCTCACCAGGCTCCCGCCTGCTGCTCCCAGGCTGAGGCGAGCGGTTTATTTTTAGAGCCCGGCCCTTCCCCAGACGCCAGGATCCCGGCTGAGATTTCCAGTGGCTCAAACTAGCCCATTCCTGGGAATGTTCTGGAAGAGAGAAAGACGGGGACACGTAAAGGATGCTGTCTGCTGTCCTTGGTGTTCTCATCTGAGAACGCGGGGCTGGACCCGGGGATCTCCAGGGCTCCAGCAAGGACAGCCCCAAGCTCAGTGGCCACGCCTGGAATTCAGCTGGAAGCCAGCACTTCCCAGCCTTAGGCTGCCTCAGTTTCCTTATCTGGAAGAGGATAAAAGAAGGCAGCAGGCTCACCTGTCCAGAGCCGAGCTGGGATCAGAGAATGGGCTGGAACGAGGAATAGCCGTAACTGTCCACCATGTGCTTCTTCTCCCCAGCTGGACTGATGTCACAGAATGGCGGGGACCTCATCTGTCTAGTTCACCATTGTAACCCCCAGTGTGTCTACTCCACACTAGGTGCTCAGTCAATATTAGTAAGGGAACAAATGCCGTCCCTGATTCCACTACTAGTCTCTGAATCACCTGTAAGCTCAGGGAGCGCCTGTTTAACAGATGAGAAGCCCGAGCGGGCAGCACCTCCTCACTCCCCCACTCTGCCTCCTGGTTGGATAACCATCCCTGGACTAATCCCAATTCCTTGTCTCGGATCTGTGCATGTGTCCACCACTGTCCCTGCTAATCCCACGGCTCACTTGCTGTGCACCGGGCGCTCTGTAAACATTATCACCCTGCAGATAAGATGGCCATGATGGTCTATTAGGACTCAGTCACGGGACACCCTCCCCACCCCTGCCTTTTGAAGCCCTTTGGCATCGGAAAGGAGGACTCATGGGTTTGTTTTTACCCCCAAGGCCCCTGCACACCTCTGCACCCCCTTCTATCAAGCTAGAGCGGGCTTTCTGCGAGGAAGAAGGGGAGGCACCAGACGCACAGTAGGAGACCAGTGTTTGCTCACTGGCTCTGACTCAGCTCGCAGGGAAGGAGGTGCGCTCAATTCTGCGTGTGTGTTTGCTGACTGTGCCTTTACCTACAGAGCAACTCGGCCTGAGTGCGCCCTGGCCTCAAGGCACAGCGTGGGCCAGACCAGCCCTCATGGAGCCAGTGCTGCCCGTCTACAGACGCAAGGACCGCTGTGCTGCCACTGCCCTCCTTCAGAAGCTCTCCCCGGTGTCTGGGACATCCCCTTTCCTTCTGCAGCTTTCCAGACCCGAAGCCACCTCCTCTGTATCTGAGGGACTGGCTGCTTGGTCTCCCAGGGCCCCACCACCCCCATGCTCCTCTCCTGGGGAACAGGAGGCGGGTCACCTGGATGCTGCAACGCAGCTGCAACTATTGGGTGCCCTCCCCACCCCGGAGACAGAAAGACTCCACCCTAGCACATTCTCTAGGTCCCGGACATTCGGAAGCAGGGAAGGGTCTCAACTCCAACTCCCTAACCAGGACTCTCCACCTGCAGGGCACGTGACCAGGCCTAGCCAGTGGTCCCTCCTGCGACCTGTGCTGCAGAAACACCAGTGAGGTGGGAAGACAGTGTCTGTCCTTCCTGCACTCCGAAACAGCCCCCTTCCCACGCACCATGTCCTGCTACCACCCTGCCGTGTCCCCCCTCCCTCTGTTGTCCCTCCCACACTGCCATGTCCCTTCCAGGTAGGGCTCCTTGGCTCTCTTGGAGCCTTGGACTCCTCAGGGCACCTGTCCAGGATAATCTGTGCTTTGTGTCCCTGACTTGGTTCACGCCTGTCTCTTCCACCAGGGTAGGAACTCCCTGCGGCAGGACCACTGTGCACACGGGCCCCTCGGTTCCTACTTGCTGGTCAAATGAATAAATCAGTCAACTGGGGCTGTCTGCACGATGTCACACTGTGCAGCCATTTCAAACTGGTTTCTGAATGATAGTCAATATCCTGGGCCCATGTTTACAACCTGATGCTAAATGACTAGATTACAAACTTTAACTACAGAAAGATTTCAATTTTGTTGCAGATAAACATTGAGAGTTACAGTTTGGAGAGGCGGGCCCCTCTCCCACCAGAGCCAGCAGAGTCAGCCTGTGCAAGGTGGTCCTCACTTCCAGTAGGCAAACACACAGCCAACATGAAGCGGGGGCGACATAAAATATTTGGTAGAAGCATGGATGAGTTTGTTCACCCGTTATTGTTCATTCTTGCAGTCAATAAACACTGTTGAGAACCTACTGTGTGCCAGGTTCTCCGTGCCGGGGTCCCGGGAGATACTGATGGCAGAGATCCCCGCTCTCACGAGCTTGCATCAAACCATGCAAGCAGCGATGAGTGCAGACACAGGAGGACAGGGAAGGAAATGCATCAGGCATTCAGGAGGGCCGGGGCAGAGTCCCGAGAGGGGACACGAGAGCAGAGCCCAAAGTGAGACAAGACGAGAGGACTGATCGAGGCTGACGGAACTTCCCCAAAAGGACTCGTCTCCCTTTTACAGGGAAGGAGCTCCACGTGTTAGCTGGGTCCCTGCCACTCCCTGAGGCCTGAGACCCTGCTCACAGTACCTGGGCGGAATCAGGGAGTCTGTGCTCTGGACTGATGGTCACCCTCCAGGGATGGAGCCCAGAGTAGCCCCTACCATGAGTCCTGCCTGTCCTGGAAGTGGGCACCTGTGGGCCACTGCATTCCCCCATGGGGGCTTCTACTCTGAGCCAGAATAGCCTCAACCTGTTGGTGATTTGACGGCCAAAGCACTTCAACCCAAGCCCAATTCAGGGTTTCAACAGCCGAATGGGAGGTGCCAGGCAGAGAGGAACGAGAGAGTAGCAGTTGGCCTCCCAGCTGCTGGTCTAAATCTAGCCCTGTCTTGCTGCCCTGTCACTTGCTGGGAAGGGGAGGGGTCATGACAGAGAGTAACACAGCGAGACCAGGAGGGACACAACCACAGAAACACACAGCTGGAGGAGGACATTCAGACAGAAAGAGATCAACACAGAGAATGGATGGAGATGGGGAATGGGAGACACAGAGATAGAGAGAGACAAGGGAGAGAGGTTGGAACAGAATGGGGAGGAAGCAGTGGGCAGAGAGACCCTGAGAGGCATAGCCGGGGTCCTAGAAAAGAGAGATGGGCAAGGCAGAAGGGAGGAAGATGGTGACAGTCTGGTGATCTAGGAGGAGAGGGAAGACCCATAGCCCTGGTGTCTTAGGATCCACTCCCTCACCCCCCCCCCCAAACACACACACAGCTGGCTGCCCCGAGGCTCAGGCTGCCCTGCTGTGAATCCACCCAGCTCAGTCAGGGTCACTGAGCCCTGATGGGGCCTGGGGAGCCCAGCGGAGCCTCAGCAGGAGCCAAGGGCCAGAACGGGGCCTGGGTCAGAGCAGGTGTGCACTGTTTTTTGAAAAGAGTATCCTTTCTCTGCCATGTTTATTTTTCTTCAATTAAAAAAAAAAATCTCTGTTCTTAAGTTTGAATCATTTTTATGGGTCTGTTTTTAAGGTCCCTGTCTTTTTGTTTCCCCTGTCACCTCTAATACACTGTGAGTTATTATTGCCGTTAGCGTACTTTTCAATTGTAGAGTTTGCATTTGGTTTTTGTAGAAAAATAAGTTTTCATCCTCCGGCTGAGATTTCCTATTTGTTTGCTCACTAATACCATATCCTTTTATTTATTTATTTACTTATTTATTTATTTATTTATTTTTACAGACACAGAGAGAGTCAGAGAGAGGGATAGATAGGGACAGACAGACAGGAAGGGAGAGAGGTGAGAAGCATCAATCATTAGTTTTTTGTTGCGACACCTTAGTTGTTCATTGATTGCTTTCTCACATGTGCCTTGACCGGGGGCCTTCAGCAGACCAAGTAACCCCTTGCTCAAGCCAGCGACCTTGGGTCCAAGCTGGTGAGCTTTGCTCAAACCAGATGAGCCCGCGTTCAAGCTGGCGACCTCGGGATCTCGAACCTGGGTCTTCCGCATCCCAGTCTGACGCTCTATCCACTGCGTCACCGCCTGGTCAGGCCCTTTTATTTCTTAATGGTGTTTTTTCCTTTAGTTCTTTGAACATATTTATAAGGGCTACTTTGAAGTTTATGTCTGCTAAACCCACCATCAAGGCCATCTTAATTTCATTTTATTTTATTTTTTTGTATTTTTCTGAAGCTGGAAAAGGGGAGAGACAGTCAGACAGACTCCCGCATGCGCCCGACCGGGATCCACCCGACACACCCACCAGGGGCAACGCTCTGCCCACCAGGGGGCGATGCTCTGCCCATCCGGGGCGTCGCTCTGCCACGACCAGAGCCACTCTAGCGCCTGGGGCAGAGGCCAAGGAGCCATCTCCAGTGCCCGGGCCATCTTTGCTCCAATGGAGCCTTGGCTGTGGGAGGGGAAGAGAGAGACAGAGAGGAAGGAGGGGGGGGGGTTGAGAAGCAAATGGGCGCTTCTCCTATGTGCCCTGGCCGGGAATCGAACCTGGGTCCCCCGCACACCAGGCCGACGCTCTACCGCTGAGCCAA
This sequence comes from Saccopteryx leptura, assembly GCF_036850995.1. Lineage (NCBI taxonomy): Eukaryota > Metazoa > Chordata > Mammalia > Chiroptera > Emballonuridae > Saccopteryx > Saccopteryx leptura. Next base: position 315,891,712 of record NC_089503.1, read on the forward strand.
CCGGCCAGGGCAAGGCCATCTTAATTTTAATTCCTATTGAATGATTTTTTCCCTTGACTGTCCATCACATGTTCCTGTTTCTTTGGATATATAGTGATTTTTTTTATTATATGCTAGGCATTGTGGATAACCCACTACAGAGATGCTGGATTTTGCCATTTCCCCCTAAGGAGTGTATCTTATTTTAACAGGCAGTTAAATTGCTAGCTGATCACTTTGAACTTACATAGACTTGGTTTACACTTTGTCATGTGGGTCTGAAGACAGCCCGTGGGCTTCCTAAATCCCTCTCAGTTGGCAGGAAGTGCCTCGAACTTAGTTTTCCCTGCAGATCTTTTGGAGGCTTGATTTTAGGCTTCATGTGACTCTTCCACTAAGACGTGGTCCCTAGTCCTAAGGTCTCGCCTCTCTGGGGTCTCAGTTGGATGCCAGGGGTACTACTAACAAAGTGCGATGTCTCCATTCTGGCCAAGCTGGAGTCAGTGTTCCCCAGGCCTGCTCATCCCCCAGCTCAGCTCGTCCTCCACGGTTTCTATTCTGCTTTCTGTCCCACCAAGTCCACTCTCTGAACGTCTTGAACAGTCTTGCTCTGAGACTATACAGCTCATCCTTCAGCTATAGACCTCCACATTGACTTCTGCTGCCCTCCCCCCGCCCTTTCCAAAGTTTCTCTCTGAAATCTTATCTTCTGGTACAATTTCTAATTACTGTCTTCTCAGCTCACCACTGAGCTCCACTCAGGCCCGGGTCCCTGGGCTGTCCTCAGGAAATCACCCCTGGGAGAGAACAGGTGATTGTAGGCTCCCCAGTGGGTTTGCCCTCTCCCAAAGACCACAGCCTTGCATGGCCCGTTGCCCGCTTGCTATGATGCCCCATCTAGCCTAAGACCCTTTGGATCTGGGGGACAGACTCAGAGGCCTTCTCCATCTGACCCCCCACCCCAATCCTGCCTCTTTCTCCTAATTAACCCAAGTTCATAACTGTTGACTATGAAGGGGATAGCGTACTGCCCATCACTCTATCTTGGCCAAAAGCACAAGCCCCGAGTGGCTTTCCTTCCTGCTTTTAATCATTCCTTGGCCTCTGGTTCCATTTAGAATAGTATTCAAAGCCTTTCTTTGGTCTTCAAGGCTCTCAAATCTCTAAATCTCTCCCAGATTTCACCTCTCACTCTCCACCTTTAATTCCAGCACAAAGACCTTGTTCCCTTTGTCCTTCTAGTACATCAAGCTCTTCGCTGCCCTGGGGACTTTGCACATCCTCCCTCTGCCAAAATGTTCTGACGCCAGATCCCCGCATGACTGGCTCCTCCTCGTGACTCGGGTCTCAGGTCGAAGTCTCCCCTCTCTTCAGAGTGTTTCCCTGACCAGTCATTGCAACAGAACCCACAATCCTCCCCACTCCCTGTCACTCATTTTCCTCTTTCTCATTTATGACTATCCACAGCTACGGTGCTTAGTACCAGGTTTATTCTGTCTCCCCAAGCACAGCATCCTCCCCAGGAAGCAGGAGCACGCCTGTCCCCCTTCCCGGTCACGTCCGTGGCCCTAACACAGACCCGGCATCCTTGGCTCTGGATAAGGATTTTAATTGACCACTCCCCATCCAGCTCAGCATTCTCAGGCTCTTGGTAAGATTTCCCAAACGGACAGTCATTTTCCTTGAAAGAGACGGTAGGAATCCCTCTGCGCCTTGTGCCTCCCAACCGCCTTTTGCCATCTGCCGTGCTGCCGCCCTCCTTCTGCAGGCCCCTCCCTGAGCACTCTCGTTCCCCTGGCAGCAGGTGGAATGGAACAAACACCCTTCCCTTGGGGCCATGGCTAATCAAGCCCCTAACCCGGGCCCCCGGACAGAGGGAGCAGCAGGAAGGTCCGCAGTCAGGCCCCAAACGGGGGATGCCTGTGTGGACGCAGGAGCCAGACTGGGAGCTGGATGCTGATGCTGGAGGCGTGGGTGACTCATGGGAACAGGCCGTGAGATCAGGAAGCCAAGACAGGGCGCTATGTTCCCTACAGCCCACAGCAAAGGGGCTTGTGCAGCCTTGAGGAGGGCACTCAGTTGGGCCCCGGAGCCAGGAGGACACATGGGAGGGGAGCAGCCAGGCTGGGGCCATCGGGGAGTGGTCAGTTTTTCAGTCCCTCTAGCTGCTTTCAGTGGTTGTCAACCCTGGCTGCACAGGGAGTCCCTTAAAAATATGCTGGTGCCTGTGCCCTCCCAACTCCAATCAATTACATAAAACGTCTGGGGGCAGCCCGGCACCGGTATTGCTGAGAAGGGCCTGGGGTGGAGAGCGTGAGTATGTGAGGAGCCCCCGAGGAGCACCCCACGCCCCTGCTCTGCGCCCTGGCGCCTCCTCCCCCGGGGCCAGCAGGCTGGCGGCTGTGGTCCTCCCTGTCAGCTTGATTAACTGTTTGTAAACCCTAAATCGAGACCGACAGCTTTCTTCCCGCTGACAATTCTGCACGTAATTGATATTTGTTTCCCTCTGTTCCCAGAGGCCACCTGGAAATAAGAAATCTCACTTGCTATTAAGCTTGATCCTGGCCTAAGATTCTCTAGATGTAGGGGATAGACTCATCAGCCTCCCTCACCCGATCCCCCCAATCCTGCCCCTTTCTCCTCTGCTGTGGCCCCTCGTGGGGGGGGGGAGGCTCTGACCCAGCTGACTGAACCCTCGAAAATCTCCCCATCCTCAAAAATACCAGTTCTTCCTTAGGGATGAAAACATGTCTTCTAAAAGCTATTCCGCAGAATGTTCTAGAGAGCCTGTTTCTTCTGCAGTGACCCCTTCCCAGGCTGTTGTCTGGGAAAAGTGAGGGGCCCTGAGGATGTGGGAGGAGTGGACACTGGTCAGTCCTGGGTTCAAACCGCAGCTCTGCTTCCGGGCAGCTGTGTCCCCTTCCGGGCCTGATTTCTCCGCTGGGCGTGAGAATCAGTGATCACAGCCCCTCAGCAGGCGCGTGGGGATTAAATCAGGAAAGGTGTGTGAGATAGCTTCAAACATGCTGAACAAAGGCTGACTGTCACGGCGACAGGACAATTTGGAGCCAGCCTGCCGGCCGCCTTGGAACAAATGGGCGGCTCGCCCAGGCCCTTGAAGAAGCCCGTGCCTGTGGCAGCAGCCTCTGGGGTGCAAGTCAAACTGTCCATCACACCCCACACTCTGCTCTTTGTTCACAGCCAGGGACTTTGGGCTAATTATAGACGTGAAATAATTACCAGGGCCAGCGGACTCCATACAGTGTCATCTGTGAAAACCCAGCTGGCACACGGCAGGGCATCATGCCCCCGCTCCAGAAACTCCAGAATACGATAGCCATAGGGAGGGCCCTGCCCAATCTGGACACGATCCCCCCACCACCACCCTCCCACACACACACAGGCGGTATCACCTCTTCCTCACATCTTGCCTTAGCTGGTGAAGTCTGAGCTTCAGAGAGGCCAAGGGTATAAGTTTGGTCCCAGGGGAGATTCTTCAGCTTTTTGGGGCATGTTGTGGGGGCCCTCAGGTCCTCTTAAGTTCAGGGGATCTCAGCTTGTCCCTATCCCGGGCCTGGAAAGCCCTGGCCCTTGTCACACCTCTTCTGATGTCCTTGGAGACCTCGCCAGCAAGCTTTCCCACTGGGTCCCGACTGGGCCTCAGAATCCTTCTCAATACAGTCCCAGGCAGCCTCTGCTGAGTGATTAGTGTTGGCGTTTGAGATGATCGCCACTTGCCAGCCCTGACTTAAACCTTCCAACTCTGAAAGAACTCAGGGAATGGTGACTGTGATGTGAAGCAGCCCGTAGCAATATACAGGGGACCTCCTTTCACCCCATCACCAGTGATGGGCGGGGAGTCCCTCCTTTGGAGAAGGCCAAGCCCTGAAGAGAGGAGAAGAGGAAGGATACTGAGGAGGGAGAGTGACCACGCTGTCTCCCCCACACTCCCAGCCTGCTGCCTGGGCTCCTAACTGCCTCCCCACCTCCCGTAACACCCCTCAACCCACTCCTGATCCCCTGCCCTGGAGTCATGGCTCCACTGAGGGAACCAGTACAGCAGAGGACCAGATGGCCCTGGGTCAAGTCTCAGCTCCGCCACCTAAGTAACTTAGTTACTTAAAGTCTCTGTGCCTCAGTGTCCTCACCTGCATATTGGGGATGACATTTCTTGCCTACCAGGACTGTTGTGAGAGTAGATGAGTTCAGGCAGTGCTCTTGGCGGTCCCCTGGGTCTGTCTTTTGCTTCAACAGTGTTTGTCCAGAACAGACACAGAGCCGTCCCTTCTTCCAGCCTCTGACCACCCTCCAACCTCCTTTCCAGTCACCACCTTCGAACACCTCAGCCGTCCTTGGCCTCCGAGACCAGCCAGCACCACTTTTTTTTTTTTTTTCTGAAGCTGGAAACGGGGAGAGACAGTCAGACAGACTCCCGCATGCGCCCGACCAGGATCCACCCGGCACACCCACCAGGGGCGACGCTCTGCCCACCAGGGGGCAATGCTCTGCCCCTCCGGTGCATCGCTCTGCCTCGACCAGAGCCACTCTAGCGTCTGGGGCAGAGGCCAAGGAGCCATCCCCAGTGCCCGGGCCATCTTTGCTCCAATGGAGCCTTGGCTGCGGGAGGGGAAGAGAGAGACAGAGAGGAAGGAGGGGGGGGGGTGGAGAAGCAAATGGGCACTTCTCCTATGTGCCCTGGCCGGGAATCGAACCCGAGTCCCCCGCACGCCAGGCTGACGCTCTACCGCTGAGCCAACCGGCCAGGGCCAACACCACTTTTTTTACCTTGGCCCCTTATTGCCAAACAACCATGAGTTCCCAAATTCATCAGAATTATTTCACCTAGGTGAAGGCCCTGCCCACCACCTGGTCACCTGCGTCTCTGGTGATCAACCCCACACCTACCTCTCTCTGGGCTTCTGTGTCCACTGAGGCTATGTGGCCTTGGAGGGCGTGGACCACTTCCTCCTGGAGTTGGCTGAGGAGAAGCTCCAGGGCAACGGGCATCTGAAAGATACAAAACCAGTGCAGTGGCCACGCCCCCTGTGAGGGCCTGCAGAAGCCGCCCCAAGACAAGTGGGTAAAACTCAGGGCGCATGGAGTCACCCTGGTCATGGAGACGAGCCAGAACCAGGCCCCTGTGGACCTGCAGGCCCCGGGTTCTGCCTGTACAGACCCTCAGCTCTGTGACTTCCAGGAGAACCACTTCCTGGATGAGCAGGTAAAACTCATTGAGAGGATGGGTGACCACCTGACTCAGCTCCGCAGGCTATCTGGCCCCCTGGCTGGGCAAGTGTCTCTTTGAAAGGCTCCCCATTAAGCACAACTTAGGGGGCTTTGGAGCCCAGAGGACTTTGAGGGGCCCTCTGCATCCCCTTGGTTGGCTTATGCCTGAGCCTCTCCCTGAAACCACTAGACATCCTTGTAACGCCCTGGAACCCTCTTTCATGCTTTGGACCAAATGAAAACAATAAAACTTTTAGCAGGGAAAAAAAAGGAATAGATGAGTTCATCAATGATATTTCATTGGTTCTAGGGTTCATCTTTCGACAGCTCTAGAATTATGGTATGCCTTACAATCAATGATGTGTCACAGTTTAATTATCAGTACTTTTAAAATTCTTAGTGGTCTGTAAAAATATAAGTGTCTCACAATGTTCAATTGATTGAAATATGAAGGTTAACTAATTATTGTTTCTAAAATCCAGATCTCATTCTGTTGCCTTCTTCCCACCCCTGGTTCAAATAAGGCAAATAAACATCACAGAAAACAGAGGCCCCGCCAAGGGCTCCCCAGGAGTGCTCAGGGGAAGGGCCCGTCGATGCCAGCTCCAGCCAGGGGGGGAGGCGTTGCCCCAGCCCTGGCCACACCAGGGTTGTCTTTGTCTAGATGCCTTGTGACAGGGACATGGTGCTCCATGTCTTGATGACTTTTCTCATAACCATATTATAATATTTTCTGCAAGGTGATTTTTATTAGTGGCATAGCATCCCAGTACATCAGTGGCCTGTACTCTTCCCAGCAAGTCCCTACAATTAGTGGTCAGGGTTGGCTCTGATTTTTCAAAGACTGTCCTTGTTCTTTCTAATCCACTTACGATTTAGGAATTATTAGCCCATTTCACCAAAGAGGGAAATGATCTTCGGTGTTCCCTGGTCAAGGTCACCTAGAGAGCCAGCGCAGTGGGACTCCACAGCTAAGCTGTTTCTGTGCCACGACCCGCTCCGGGCCTGACCCCTGCCCCTAAGCCCTGAGGGTCTGAGAAACCTGGGAAAGGCCCTGAAAGGTCCCCTTTGGTGGGGACACATCTGTGTCTCTGTGCTGGTGGGCAGGAAGGAGCCTGGGGACCTCCCCTCGAGCTACCAGCAAGGCCACGTTCCCAACAAGCAGGATTTGTATGTATATTTATTCTGTTCTGTGAGCCGGGGCAATTCCGGGTGCCTGGGCGATCTCATTTTCCTCGGTGACTGCGCCCCACAGCTTTTCTGTAGAGCTCTCCTCTCCCAGCCAGAACGGCTCACCCGCCATTCACCAAGCTCTGAATTAATTGAGCACGGGCCCCACAGCCTCTGTCAAAGAACGCAGAGAAGCAATTTTAGAAAAGAAACCACTTTTTCTTGCTTGGTGGCTTTCATTGTGGTAGGAAAGGGACAATTATGAATTACATCAGAGCTATTCTGGGGTTGGGCGGAGCCTGGTCTTAGCTGTCCGAACGGGTGCTGGCCTCCGGGGTGCCAGGCTACTGGGCACTGCCCCTCGCAGGCTCCCACACACTGGGGGTGAGAGTTTGGCTCCCAGGAGCTGCTCCAGACCCGATGTCCAATGGTCCTGGTGTGTGTGAGCATCCTCAGATCACAGGATATTAGAAACCTCTCCTGTCATTCTGTTATTAAAGTCAAGAGCCCCAGGTCCCTGAGAGGGAAGGGGACTTGCTCAGATTCACACAGCCAGACAGGTGAGGGCCTGGGGCCGGGATCCTCCTCTCCAGAGTCCCTTCGTCCAGAAGGTTCACAGGGGAGAAGAGGTATCTTCGGTTGGGTACCCTGGAAAATGAAGTGAGGGAGGGCTCTCATGGATGCCTGAAGTGGGTTGTATGGTGGCCCTCAGAAGATACGTCTACATCCTAACCCTTGGAACCTATGAAGGTGACCTTCTTTGGAAAAAAAAGGGTCCTTGCATATGTGATCAAGCTCAAGATCTCAAGAGATCATCATCCTGGATTATTTGGGTGGGCCCTAATTTCAATGACAAGTGTCCTAATAAAAGGAAGACACAGACAGAAAGAGAAAGTCATGTGGCCACAGAGGCAGAGACTGTGATGTGGCCATAAGCCAAGGAATGTGGGCAGCTGACCAGAGCTGGAAGACACCGGAAGGACTCCCCTGGAGCGCTCAGAAGGAGTATGGCCCTGCAGACACCTGCTTCTGGACTTCCGGCCTCCGCAATTGGGGGAGAATAAATTTCTGTTATTTTTAAGCCACTAATTCTGGGGCACGTTATCTCAGTCCCAGACACAGACACACCACGTCTCTATCGGGAAGTGAAGAGGAGGGTTGGCCAGATGGAAAAGTTCACTGCTAGGAACTCCAGGACTAGGGACACCTTCAGAGGTGTCCTAACCTGAGGTCAGAGGCTGAGGCCTTTGTCCCTCTGCATCAGCTCATCCGTCTTTGGGCTGCTCTCCTGGGAAACCCAGAGAGAAGCAACTGCCAGCATGGAGGGTGGCTGTCATGCAGGCACAGTGGGGTGATGGATGACAAGTGTGATGGGCGTAGGGGACAGGCGACAGGCACACTATCTCGAGGAATATCTGGGCAGAAGACTGACATTCCCACTACAGAGAGGCTGACGAATTTGTCAGCATAAAAGTGGAAAAGTCCTCTATGGCAAAGGAATGAAAACAACATACAGCAACAGCTGCCAAGGAAGAGAAGCATTTGGGACAAATATAACAAAAGCTTAATGGTCTCCTTTCTCGGAGAGCGCGCTTGACGGCACTGAGAGAAACACAAACAAGAGGGAAAAAAATGGGTAAAATATTGAAACAGGAAAAAATAAATAAAACATGTTCCGCTTCGCCAGTGATCAGGGGAGACCAAAACTTCAAACAACGCCACGTGAGCCCTCCCTTGTCGGCGTGCCGACAGAGAACGGGCACAGGGTTGCCTGCACTGCCCTCGTGGTGGACCAGGGTGGGGGCTGTCGGTTCTGCTCTTGTGAAAGGCCCGCAGGATCCAGATGGTGAGTGAGTGAGAGGGTTCACTTGTTGGAGCCCCTCGTGTAAAACACTCCTCAGGCTCACAGAGATGAATGTGCGCTTTGTGACAACTGTGCTCATCAGCGAGGGAAGTGGGGTGCCCAGGAAGGGGCCGCCGTCGTTCCGGGGCACGTGGGCAGAGGTGCTAGATCCATCTATCCTGCGGAGGAAAGATGTCCGTGAGCTGTTACACGGAGACGAACCAGAGTGTGCAGAACTTAATTAGAGAGGACGGCACCCAGCTCAGCACGTGTGTGTGTGTGTGTGGGGGGGTGAGGACATGTGACAGACACGCACATCCCACTGCCCAAAAGGCCTGCCTCACACCTTCCCCCTTCCTCCAACTGCCCCCACCCCATGCTCAGAGGTGACCTTGTTTCATTCTTCACTGAGGACGTAGAAGCCACCAGGCTAAGCTGGTCCTTCCCCCACCCCTGTGCCCATTCTCCGTGTGTGTCTTGTAAATGGACGATGGCTCCCATCACACTAGCTGAGCCGTCCTTGACCACTGCCTCCCGCTCTGTCCCTGGGTCAATCCGTCGGCAATGACTGCATTCCCAGTGTTTTGCAACCTCACGACATCATCTCCAGAATAGTCTCATCTTCCCAAACTGTAGCCCTGTCCCCACAAAGTGCAACTCCTCCTCCCTCTCCCCCAGCCCCTGACACCCACCATTCTACTTTCTCTCTGTGAATTTCACTTCTAACGGGACCTCACATCAATGGAATCTCACAGTATTTGTCCTTCTGTGACTGGCTTACATTTCTTGGTATAATGGTCTCGAGGTTCATCCATGTTGTAGCAGGTGTTGGGATTTCCTTCCTTTTTTTTTTTTTTTTTTTTTTTTGTATTTTTCTGAAGCTGGAAACGGGGAGAGACAGTCAGACAGACTCCCGCATGCGCCTGACCAGGATCCACCCGGCACGCCCACCAGGGGCAACGCTCTGCCCCTCCGGGGCGTTGCTCTGCCGCGACCAGAGCCACTCTAGTGCCTGGGGCAGAGACCAAGGAGCCATCCCCAGCGCCCGGGCCATCTTTGCTCCAATGGAGCCTTGGCTGCGGGAGGGGAAGAGAGAGACAGGGAGGAAGGAGGGAGGGGGTGGAAAAGCAAATGGGCGCTTTTCCTATGTGCCCTGGCCGGGAATCGAACCCAGGTCCCCCGCACGCCAGGCCGATGCTCTACCACTGAGCCAACCGGCCAGGGCGGGATTTCCTTCCTTTTTAAGGCTGAGCAACATTTCACCCCACTTTGTTCTCGACAAGTAAACAATGCTGCTCAGTCATTGCATGACCTACAGGCCCTGGTGAGTGCTGAGGAACATGCCAGTGGCTACAGAAAGTGTGTGGCGTATCCGTAGAAGCAGACCCTGTGCTGCCCTGTGAACTGGGGACGAGAACAGAGACTGTGCTGCAGGCTTCACATCAGGAGACGAGTGAGTGCAAGAAGGCTCTGAACAGGGGCAGCACACGGCAAGTGCTCCATGCATGCATAGTTATCATACCTCCTGCATGCCCTGGCAGGGCACCTGGGCATCCAGCCTAAAGCCCAGCACAGAGTGGATACTCGCTAAGTGTCTGTGGTGAGTGGCACACTGGCTTACCCAGGGCCAAGTCAGCCAAAGGCTTTACTCACATTCCCCACTTAACCCCCACCACCTCCGCACTCCAAACCCCATTAGAGAGGTGAGGACACTGAGGCAGGGAAGAGAGGTGGGCTGCTGGTGGTCTGACGTGCAGGCCTGGCTCTCCAAGTCCTGTTCTTGCCTCTGGACCCCACATTCCCACACCGAGGTGGCTGGGGCTTATAGGAGCAGGAGTAGGGCACACTGCGGGAACAGGCTGCAGGAAGGGACGGGCTGTGGGAAGGGACAGGCTGTGGGAAGGGACGGGCTGTGGGAAGGGACGGGCTGGAGGGAGGAGAGAGGGCGAGGTGGGGAAGAGAGCTCAGTCTCTGAGCAAGAGAAGGGCCTGGGAGCCCCCTTGGACCAGCAGACAGTGAGGCCACGGGGAAGGGGTGTGGCACCGGTTACACCTGTGAAGGAACAGGGTCTTCTGGGGCTCACCTGTCTGCACTCGGTAGGTCATAAAGATATGAAGGGGCAAAGGGGGCATTTCTGTGCAGTCCAAGAGCTGGGCCTACTGGCCTACGTTGCAGTGGAGGGCATGGAGGTCCAGGGAAAGGCCCCCGCTGGGGTCACACAACCTATGAGAGGCAGCACTGCCCCCAGACCCCGGCCTCTCAGGACAGCAGCCTAGCAGAGACGGGGCCTCCTGGTCCACAGGTGTGGCCAGTGGAGACAGATGGGAGGAAACGGAGGCTTGGCACACGTGCCCTCGCGGGCTGGCTGCCGTCTTTCCAGGGGTCTTATTAAATTGAAAGGTACAGGCCAGAGTGAGGGAGCAGATGGCAATTCACTCTGCTCCTGCGGACAGGAAATCTACCCCATGCGAGCTGGCTGCCGGCTTCCCTGTCTGCACTCCACGAGGAGGAATATGGACCATCTTCCTGCAGCCTTGGGTCCCAGGTCCAAACTGAGGAGGATGGGGGTGGAGTGCAGGAAGGGCTGCCAGGGGGCAGGCAAGGAGAGCATCCCTGTGAAAGGTTTGCTGGCCTTGAGCCCACAGCAGTGTGGGGTGACCCTCAGCCCGTGGACTGCATCTCCTTATCAGCCAGCGCCCCCTCCCCGCACTGAGGTGGGCCCTGCACTGGTTATCAGTGTGAAGACCAGTGGTGATGATATTGTCGATAGTACTTGATGTGCTGTTTGCTGGCCTTTCCACAGCCGGGTCTGGGCTCTGGGAGGGAGCGATGGCATCCATTTGGGAGATGAGGCCTGGTGGGCCCTTGGGTACCACAGACCTGCGCCTGGTAAGAGGAAGGAATTCACACTAGGAGCTGCCAAAACTTGGCGCTGCCAAAGCTCAGTACCGTCCTGGACAAGGATTCCTTGCAGGGTTGCGATCATGTTCCCCATGCTGAAACCTCCCCACGGCTTTCTAGGACACAGTGAGGTCTGACCCCAGGAAACCTAGCCTTCCAGTCCCTGGGCTCCTGTCTGCCCCCAGGCCCCAAGACTCCTATCTCCGACCTTCACCCTTCCCTTCCATCTGCAGGAATGCCCTTCTCCATACCTCTGTTCACTCCATCCTCCTTGTTGCCCCCTCTCAGCGAAAGCCTCACCACCTGTCTCGTTTCCTCAACGATTGATTCACTTGCCCATAGATTGTTTTGCTTATTTGTTGTCTCTGTCCCACCTGGGTATACACCTGGGTGCCAGGCGCTCAGAGGGCAGTGGATTCTAAACTCCATCAGAGAGACTCCATCCTGCTCCAAGTCTGTCACCACAAGGAAGACTTGGGCAGAGGGTGAGTGGTGACAGAAACACCAGCCACAGTGGCACTAGATGAAGGGTTATGGTGACTAGGCAGAGAAAACTGGGCTCACTCTTCTCAACAAGGTCTCTCGCTGGGAGCCAAGGATGCCAGGGGGCTGGAGAGGATCTAGATCAGCGGTTCTCAACCTGTGGGTCGCAACCCCGGTGGGGGTCGAACGACCAAAACACAAGGGTCGCTATGGCTTTAGGCGGCTTTCAGGGGCTTAGGTGCCTCAGGCTCTCCCACAAAGTGTGGGAGTCGCCACACCAGCAGTCAGCCTGGGCCCGGCCCGGCTGGCTTATGCTGCGCTGTGTGGCCTAGGGCAGGGCAGTTTCCCTCTCTGGGCCACATCTTCCCAGCCAGTAAGGCCTGGAGCAGGTGGGCTCACAGGGCCCAGGCAGCCCAGCTGGGCAATGCCTCTGTCCCACAGGACCATCCCTGGGAGCGCTCTGCACCAGGGACCCGGGAACAAATCCATGTTGCTAACTCTCCGTCTATTCACCTGTGTCAGCCTGCTGGCCTCAGCACTACCTTGGTCATCAAAGGCCCTGCATTTAGAGGAGGAAATAACAGGATACGACAGCTCCCCCCACCCTTGCTGTCCACCTGAGGCTCTACCACTCCCTCATCCAGCTTCTCTCCCAGTGGATGAGGGACCTCCAGCCTGTGTGTGTCAGAGCAGGAAGAGACCCCAGGAGCCCAGGCCAGGTATTGCCAAGAAAACACCCTGAGCTCAACTTCATCCCCAAACCTCACCTGGGTGTCCACAATGCACAGCACCTGTGCACGGTGCACGGTTCATCACCTCCTGGCTGGAACGTCGGCTCACGAGACGTGGACTTGATGACGGTGGTGATGACAGCCTCTGGAGACCCCCATCAGGGATTCAGACTCAGGGCAGCCTACTGAGCCCTATGCCCGGGGCCTGGCCCACAGCAGGTGCTCGAGGGTGGTCACTGAACAAAGTCCTGGAAGAAGGAGGCCCGTGTTTCCACTGACATGGCTCAGAACCCATTGTTAAGATACTACCAACATGGGGTTCTATAAACACATTCCGACCAAAGCTGATGGAACCCAAGCCCATTTGTGCGCAAGTGACATCCTTTCCCCAGATTATCCAGGAGCCAGGTGGGGCTAACTAACAGGCAGACTCATCATTAAAGATGCAGCTCAGAGCACGTTGGTGCCACTCAGAATCTGCCACAGTCCCCACCCCCACCCCAGGAGAGCCCAGTCCCTCTTGTGGGCCTGGGATGAGTCACAGCTCCCCCCACCCCCACTGACGGGAGCAAAGGCTGATGGAGGGGTGAGCCAGGCAAACGGGAAGTACAGATGGTATTTCCAGAGCGTTGGCTAAAAGAGAGACTCTGGGGGCGGGGGAGATATGGGGACGGGGGTTCCTTAACTTGGGGACCCTTGTGTGGAGAGTGGACAGAGCTGGGATGTGAGTAGATGGGGGCGGTCTTCCCTTTTCCTTGCCCCCCTCCCCCTGCTGCGTGCAAGTCCTGCAGGCCCTGCGGTCTGGCACCCTTGCCCCCTGTCCCAGGTCCTGGGCGTTCCCTCCTAGGGGTGCTCTGATTTGCAGCAGGTCCAAGTTCGGTGTCCAAGGTCCCGCACTTCCAGAGCCCGCAGAGCTCACCCAGGGCGTGGGAGAGACCATCTGTGCCTGGGGGTCGGGGTTGCGTAGACAGAAGCTGCTGGACGCACCCTGTTTGCTCTTGAATTACAGAGAAGGGAAAGCAAAAAATGAAACAAAACCCCAGGGGCAAGGCCAGCCTGCTGGCTGAGTGCTTCACGCCCAGGGCCGCTGCTCCAGCCAAAAAGCCTGCTGCCCTCTGCTGGGCTCAGGCCCCTCCCCCGTCATCAGCCCCCAGCCTCCAGCCTGTGTGCCTCGCCCCTACGCCCACGCCTAGAAGAGGGACTTTTCTAATAACCTTCTGCTTCTCTGCCTTCTATCAGCCTGCAGCCACTTTCAAGGCTTACTGGGATTTCCCTTGCCATGGTTTGATGGTTTCTTTGGGGAATTGGATAGTTTAGCTGCAGAACTCAATTTATCTGTGGGAGGAGTGTCCTGGTCCCTGAGCCGCCTGGCACCTCTTCATACCAGCTCTTGGGAACAAGCCACATGCCTGCTCTGTTTCTTGGCACGCGAAGTGGCCACTGAAGCTGGGAGCCCACCAGGGGCAGCTCACACCCCAGAGACTGCTCTGAGGGCGACTGGGAAGCATGCGGTATTTGATGGTGTGCTCTGTAAGCAGGGTTTGGGGGAAAGCAATCCCGGAGCCAGCTGGAGAAATGGAGCTCATATGGGGGGAGGTGAGACTGAAATGTGGCCCTGCGACTGTGGAATCTCCCGGCGGAGGCACCTCCTCCTCTCTCCGGTGCAGCCAGAACAAATGTTGCCTGTGTAAAGCGGGGACAAGGCTGGGTTATTTATAAAGGATGAGGTTGAAGGTCTGTCTTAGCATGTAGAATCCTTCACTTTCCTCCAAACGCTCTCAGCCCCACTCACGTGTCGCATATTACCTGGTGTCCTGCACGCTGACGCCTCCCACCCTGGCCCACGTGGTCTCTGCACCTGGGCACAGGTGCCAGCCCTGCTACTGTGGTGGAGGAAGTTCCCTCCTTGCTCCAGGCTCATCTCCCAGAGGGAGCGGGCCCCGAGCCCTCCGCGTCAAGCTCCTCTCCGTCCCCAGGTTCTCCCAGGCCTGGACGCAGACCCATCAGCACAGGGAACATACTACCTGCCACGCTCTGCTTAGGTGCCTGCCACCCAGTCCAGGTGCACGGTCCCTGCCTCCATGCCAATAACAAACGCAAGGCCAATGTGTATTCAACAGCCCATCTTTGAGCCCCTAGATGTGCCAGATGCTGCTAAGAGCTGGGGCTTGCACCCCTGCCAGACAGGCCCACCAGGTGCTTCTGAGAGGTGTGAAGCCTCTCAGAAACCAGAGTGGATGAGCAGGGTGGCTGAGGCTGCCTTGGCCCGGAGGCAGGTGACAGACTCTGGAATGGCAAGGGGGCCACATACCCTGGGAGCCCCAGCCTGCTGTCTCTTAGAATCCTGTGGCGAGCTACAGAGCCAGGTGCCAGGGCCACAAAAAGAAGGTGGGTTTACGGGTTCAATTCCCGGCCAGGGCACACAGGAGAAGCGCCCATTTGCTTCTCCACCCCTCCGCCGCGCTTTCCTCTCTGTCTCTCTCTTCCCCTCCCACAGCCAAGGCTCCATTGGAGCAAACATGGCCCGGGCGCTGGGGATGGCTCTGTGGCCTCTGCCTCAGGCGCTAGAGTGGCTCTGGTCGCAACATGGCGACGCCCAGGATGGGCAGAGCATCGCCCCCTGGTGGGCAGAGCGTCGCCCCATGGTGGGCGTGCCGGGTGGATCCCGGTCGGGCGCATGCGGGAGTCTGTCTGACTGTCTCTCCCTGTTTCCAGCTTCAGAAAAATGAAAAAAAAAAAAAAAAAAAAGAAGGTGGGTTTAGCAAGACCTGTGGGATCAAACAACTCATCATTTAGTGTCTGAATGCGAAGGGCAGGAAGGAAAGGAAGAGGCAGGAAAGAGGGATAGAGGGAGGGAGGGAGGAGAGGTGGATGGAGGAAAGATGGAAGGATAGAAGGATGGAAGGATAGACGGATGGAGGGATTGGGAGGAGGGATGAAGGGAAGAGAGATGAAGGGATGGAGGGAGTAGGGATGGAGGTAGGGAGGGAGGAGAGAAAGCAAACAGAAGGCAAGGGGAAGGAAGCTTTGGAAATTCTTGTAGGAAGAACCTTTATTCCCATTTGGAGTCATGCCAAAGAAACCAGCCCTCAGCACCATCCTTTCTCTATTCCTAGAGCTGTGGACGGGGATGCTGTCTGGTGAGCTTTTCAGAAAAGCTCTGGAATCCTCCTGGGGCCAGGATGGAGCCTTTCAGATCATCCCCCAGGCCCAGGGAGATACAAGCAGGCCCAACCCTATAGGGGGTGGGTAACAGTCAACAGAAGGAGAAAGTGCCAGAGCAGGTAAGCTCAGCCCAGCGGGCCACGTGCATGTGGGGTCCCCAGAACTCTCCAGACGCTGCGTGTTCTCCTCTGCACAGGGAGTCTAGCGGCCTCAGGAAATACAGAGCCCTGGCTCTGCAGGTGTTCACAGGGCACCTGCAGCCTGATGGATGCTGACCCAGCGAAAACTGCAGAGGTGGGCTTGGTCTCGGACAGGTGATCTCTTTGAGTTTCAGACTCCCAGCTGTAAAATTGAAGTCACAATAAGACGGATGGCTCCATGGCGTTCTTGTGAGCTTGGAGTGAGCTCCTGTGGAGAAGGGCCTTCCCGGAGCCCGGCACGTGGCTTGTCCTTTGCGTTCCTTTCCTCCTGGGTTCTTGGGAAGACTGGATGAGGTCGGCTGCTGTGTGTGCTGGCCCTCAAAGCACCTCGGCAATGTTGTTCTCACCTCCAGTGCTTCCTTTGTACGAACTCAGGCAATGGCCCCAGCAGACAGAGAGGCTTCCGGGTGTCAACACTGAAGGGAAACTGGTCACGGGAGGTGGCCTTCAACTTGGCTTGAGAGGGGAGATCCAGACCTGGCTGGGCTTGAGGGTCAGAGACATGGGTTCGAGTCACAGCCCCACCTCAGTTACTCATGGGGCCAAGTCACTGACAATTAACCAGGCACTATACAGACAGACCATCGTGGAGTGTGACATGCAGTGGGAGCTCCACAGACACACGCTCCTCTTCCTCCTTCCCAGCTTCCAGGACAATGTGGCTCAGTGAAGAGGGAGGGCCCCAGCCCTGCCCGCAGGGGGCTCCCAGACCAGGCAGTGGGGGTCATAAATAGGTAATAAATGATGACTAATGCATTTATTCAACAAACATTTATTGAGAGCATGCTTTGTGTCAGGCACTCACCTAGAATGTAAAACTGCTAACATGTCGTGAAAATTTGTTTTATACTCAGGACTGTGCCTCTGGTACCCCACGGAAGCCTCATAATAGGCCTGAGGGCAAGCCGTCCTGTAACCCCATTTTACAGATGAGGAAATGGAGGCCCAGAGAGGTTAAATTCTTTGCTGTACTGTTAGGTAATGATAGAGTTTCTGCTGGATACTAGGGGTCTTCCAGGGACCAAAGGTGACATGGTCTGGTGAGGGGGGAATGTGACATTACTCATGTAATTCCCTTGCTTCAGGGGCTAGTATGGAGAAGGTCACAGAGGGTCATCTGTCATAAGGGATTGATAGGGGGGTGAGATCAGGGAAAGCTTCCTGCAGGAAGTGATGCTTGAGTCAAGGTCTGAAGGTCAAGCAGGAATTAGCCAGGTTCAGAAGGGAGAGAACATACCCATCCCATAAATACTACTCACCTTTTAAGGCCCAGCTGTCACACTACAGCCACACGTCTCTAACTGTGCCTGAGCCCCTCCAGACCAGTAGCTGCCGCAGAGCACAACCTGGGCTGGCTCTTCTGTGTCCCATTGTCACCAGCCCTGGGCACAGGAATCACAGAGAGGCTGGGGGGTGAAAGGCCGTGGAGGCTGAGGCCGAGGTCAGCGTAGCCGAGGTCCCAGCTGTTTCATGGGTGAGACACTCAGGGGAATTCTGGGAACCCAGGCTGCTCTGTGTCTCAGGGGCATTTTAGACCAGTGACCAGCCTGTCCCTGATGCACCCTTGATGTTGCTCAGGCTGAGCAGCCAGGCAGGTGACTCCGTCCTTGACCCCAGGAGAGGCTGGAGCAGGCATCTTTCCAGGCCAGGTGCAAACCAGCGGTGCATCAGAGGAAATGGGGGACAAGAAATACTGGGTCGGGCTTTTCCCACCCTCTCCCCCATTCCCCTTTGCTCTTGGTTTGCACCCAGAAGAGCACAGTGCCTCCTGGCTGGAGGGCGGAGGCTGCCTGGCTGCCAACATGAAGTGGCATTTCCTCACAGCCTTTACACCCTCCCTTTCCTTGCCTCGGGCAGTGTGAATCACAACTCATCGCCATGACAAGGGACAAGCCTGCTCAGAGGGGGAGTCTTAGCCTCGGGCCAGAGTAGACAATTGTGCAGGGGTGGGGAGTGGGGGTGGGGTCAGGTCCCTGATGCCTCCGGTGCCAGAAAAGTAAAATAAAAACAGCAACAATGAATACTGAACCCATGAGTGCTCACGAAGGCCCCTGTGCTGGGGACCTGAGTTCTCGCCCTTCATCCCTTTGGCTTCAGTTTCCTGATCAGTACAAGGCGTGGAGTAGCCCTCCTGCCACCTTGTAGAATGGTTGCGGTATGGTCCCCTCTCCCATACCCAGCACCTCCCGCAGCGTCTGGCACAACCTTGCTCAACACGTGACCACTGCCATCCTCGTAGCTCAGTTACTCATGTGTCACTGTGTCTGTCACCAACTAGCCAAGGAGCCTGGGATCAGCCTCAGACACCCAGCATGGCAGACCAGAGGTCGAGCCTGTGCCCTTATACAGCGCATGCTTTTGTGAACGGAGCGGGCAAGAACCCTGGAAGCTTTGAAACCACAGCCAGCCCTCATATTAGATTAAAATGGCTTTCTGCAGGCTTCTCGCAAACAAAGGCAGACACCCTCTGGAAGCACCCACCTTGAAGCCAAACAGGAAGACAGAACTCCAGGGGGAAGGAGCACCCCAAAGAGGAAATTGCTGAACACACCAGGGATCAGGCGAGAACCAGCAGAAACCACACCGGACCAAGTCCGCCCTACGGTAGCGTCCCAGTAACAGAATTATCAGAGGACGAGTAGAAAAGAAGTTTGCTTAATACGAGTAAAGACACAAAAAAGGGGAAGATTGAAAAAGTGACTTCAGAACAAGAGATTCTGAAAATGACATAAACAGATTTGAAAAAGACCCAAGTAGAATCACTAGAAATTAATGAGACAGTAATTGTGTCACTTGGCGCAATCCCTTTGGCAAACAACATGGCGTTCGTTAGTAAGTGGGAAGCTGAGCCAGCCCGGAAATCTCACGTCCATCTCTTCTGGAGACTCTCCTGTCCCGGTGCACCAGGAGAGGGTGCCAGACTGTTTCTGGGAGTGCTATTTGTAACTGCACAAAAACACACATAAAACAAACAAACAAACAAACAAAAAACAGACAAACTCAACAAAACTTTGTTTTTGAAAGGAAAGAACTTTTTCAAAGACAGAGATGTCCAGTTCCAAGAGGAGCCAGCTTGCAAGGTAGTGAGCTCCTCATCGATTGCAGGATGAGGAGCCGAGACTGACGGCTGCCTGGGAGGGTGCTGCGCTCTGAGGTCTCCTCTTGCTCTGAGGTCCCAGGAGCCATCTGATCACAGGGTTCCTGTCTGATTTCTCTCCCAAGTCTCCCAGGTGACCTGACTCACGCACGTTCCCCGGGCTGTGAAACGGATCCAAGTCATGTGGCTGTCTGGCCCTGCAGACCGAGCTGGCTGAGGACAGTGCCACTGCCCTTCTTCCTCTGCCCACAAGTGTGCGGCCCTCACCTCTTGGGTGGGAGGGAGAGAGGGCATCTCCTCTCCAGGGTCAGGCAGGCCTGGGGGCAGTGCTGCCAAGGTCATGTGGTATAGGGGAATGGTTCAAACGCCCTGGGCCACAATCTCACTATAATAAAAGAAAGGATAGCCCCATCAGAGGGCTGCTAGGGGGGTCAGGTACAATTTTATGGACAAGAACATTCTATGTAAACATGAAGGCAGGATGACCAGGGAGCAGCAAGGTGGATGCTGTACTAAAGGCTTCCACCTCTCATCCCATTTATTCTCCACCCCAAGCCAATAAACCAAGGGCTACTATGACCTCTCTCCACTTTACAGAGGGGTAGACTGAGGTGCAGAGAGGTGAGCAATAAGACCGCAAGGCCAGGGAGTGGGGCAGCCCTAACTGTTGGACTCTGTTAGGCCAGGTTGCTGCAGCCACTCCGGACAGTGTTGTCTGTGCATCTGAGGCACAGTCACTAATTTCTGGTGCTCTTGCCTCAGAGAGACGGTGGGAAGAAGGGCTGTCACTGGGGGTGCCCTGACCACAGGCTTCATGCACGATTTCAAACGAGGGCTGTCTGCAGATTTTGACAGGCTGGAATTCAAAAATCCCAGCTCGCCCTGGTCTGTGTGATTTGGGATGAACTGCAGAGCCTCCTCCTGCCCACGTATGTGGCGCATCATGCGCGCCCATCAGCACTGACCACAGCACTGCCCTCATCCGATGGTAATGCACAGGCTCTGAGAGTACCTGGTGGTTAGCGCTCCAGGGATCTGTGCTAAGAAGACACACCTGGGCCAGGAGCACCCCTGAACCTGACCGAGGCCTGGAGCCCAGCCCCACCGGCCACAGCCTGAAGTTGAGCCACTCAGGTGAAGCCAACCTGGACAGCTCAGCCAAGCCAACACTGACATGCAGACCCGGGGTGGGACAGTACTCGATTACTTCTGTCTGCCGCCAGTTTGGAGGAGTCTGTTCAACTGGCTTATTTTGCTTATTGATTTTTAGAGAGGAAGAGAGAGAGAGAGAGAGAGATAAACACTGACTTGTTGCTCCACTAATTTATGCATTCATCAGTTGGTTCTTGTATGTGCCCTGACCGGGGATAGAACGTACAACCTCAGCATGTCGGGACGATGCTCTAAGCAACTGAGCTACGCAGCTAGGGCCTAAACCAGCTTATTTTGCAAATAGCCAACTGATTTGTTCTCTGCTCTGTGGATTCTTTATCCATAAAGCAAAGACAAGGTCGCCTACATCAGCCATACCTCATTTGAACCTCAGGGTCCCTGCAGGAACATGCCACTGGTGTAGCTCTGAGACCCCTGGAGGCTCTGTCTGCTCCACACAACCGGGACATTCTCAGGGCAGGGCTGGGCTGGTCAGAGGCGGATTAAGGTAGGATGAGGCTCCAGGCTCAGAAGAAAACATTGGGCCCCTTGAAAAAAAGAGAGAGACGGGAAAATAAAAATACATGTTAACCATATTTTTAAATAAATAAAAAATATTATGTACTGTTAATGTTAAAATTGCACATGTGAAACCAAACTTGATGTCATTAGAAAAAAGTGTAAAGTTGGGGTTTTGCAGGGCCCTTCAGAACTCAGGGCCCAGGGCATTTGCCTGGTACGCCTGCCATTAAATCCGCCTCTGCGTCTGGTCCACGTCTCAGTGCCAGGTGCCTGGCACAGAGCCTGGCATGTACAAAGTGCCCAGGAAAAGTCCCATCCTTCCTTCCCTGGTTGGCCAAGAGGTGCAACGAGCCCCCAGCAGCCCTGACTTCCAGAGCCCTGTGCAGGGTCAGCCCTTCCCCATGTCCCCTGGTTTGAGTGATCGTCCCTTTGCCCTGAGTGTGAAGGCTGGGTCATGACAAAGTGCAGGCATAAGCGCTGGTACTGCTCGCTGCACGTGAGAATCCAGCAGCTGTGAAAGAGAAATGCAGCTACCTCGGCAGGCCGCAACAGGTTTGGGGAAGCCCGGGAGACTGACTTCAGTGAATTAGGAAGTAAACAAGGACTGGGATCACAGTGTCTGCACACAGGCTCACATGTCACCCTCAGAGGGGGCATCCGTGTCACCAGGAAGCAATGGCAGGGCAGTGGGCAGAGCCTGTGAGCAAGGACGAGGAAAGAGCCAAGACTAAGGGCCCCCCACCCATGGGTGGGACAGGAGAAGACGCAGAGAGCCTCAGAGTTCCTCGGGGACCACCTGGTTCTCCTCACCCCTTACCTGTTTAAGGAAGAAGCTAAAGGTCAAGAATAAAATCCCACAGTACACATCAGACTAAGAAGTTTTTGCTCAGCAAGAGAAACTGATAACAAAATAAACAGAAAGCCAACTAAATGGGAAATGATATTTTCAAACAACAGCTCAGATAAGGGCCTAATATCCAAAATATACAAAGAACTCATAAAGCTCAACAACAAACAAACAATCCAATAAAAAAATGGGAAGAGGACATGAACAGACACTTCTCCCAGGAAGAAATACAAATAGCCAACAGATATATGAAAAGATGCTCATCTTCTTTAGCTATTAGAGAAATGCAAATCAAAACTGCAATGAGATACCACCTCACACCTGTTAGATTAGCTATTATTAACAAGACAGGTAATAGCAAATGTTGGAGAGGCTGTGGAGAAAAAGGAACCCTCATACACTGCTGGTGGGAATGTAAAGTAGTACAACCATTATGGAAGAAAGTATGGTGGTTTCTCAAAAAACTGAAAATAGAACTACCTTATGACCCAGCAATCCCTCTACTGGGTATATACCCCAAAAACTCAGAAACATTGATACGTAAAGACACATGCAGCCCCATGTTCGTTGCAGCATTGTTCACAGTGGCCAGGACATGGAAACAACCAAAAAGCCCATCAATAGATGACTGGATAAAGAAATTGTGGCACATATACACTATGGAATACTACTCAGCCATAAGAAATGATGACATCGGATCATTTACAGCAAAATGGTGGGATCTTGATAACATTATACGAAGTGAAATAAGTAAATCAGAAAAAACCAGGAACTGCATTATTCCTTACGTAGGTGGGACATAAAAGTGAAACTAAGAGACATTGATAAGAGTGTGGTGGTTATGGGGGGAGGGGGAAAGGGAGAGGGAAAGGGGGAGGGGGAGGGGCACAAAGAAAACTACATAGAAGATGACAGAGGACAATCTGACTTTTGGTGATGGGTATGCAACATAATTGAACGACAAGATAACCTAGACTTGTTATCTTTGAATATATGTATCCTGATTTATTGATGTCGCCCCATTAAAAAAATAAAATTATTTAAAATAAAAATAAAAAAAATCCCACAGTACATGTGAAAAACTCAGCTCAGCCTGTGACTGACCAGA
This sequence comes from Saccopteryx leptura, assembly GCF_036850995.1. NCBI lineage: Eukaryota > Metazoa > Chordata > Mammalia > Chiroptera > Emballonuridae > Saccopteryx > Saccopteryx leptura. Next base: position 315,914,136 of record NC_089503.1, read on the forward strand.
AGGGATGGCGGGGGGGTGTCCACCTGGCTGGGGATCATGAGCTCACCCCTTAGTGGGGTCCTCTGAGGGCAGTCAATGCTGTCTTGTCTGGCCGTCCTGTCTGGCTGTCCTGCCCTAGTCAGGGGACCAGGACACCTGCCTTGAGAACAAGGATGATGATGAGTGAGTCAGAGATGCGAGCCACGCTGAGGAGACGGCCTCTGCCATGACCTTTCCGGGCTGCAGGGATGGACGGAAGCATCGCCCCAGACCCAGGATGCTTACGCAGAGTGGCAATTACTCCATGTCTGGGAGAAGCTGTGAGAATGTTGTCTGATTTCTACCCAGAACACCTCTTAGAATTCTGCCCACGAAGTCACTGCCAAACCCACCACTGAATCAAGGGGAGGAAATGAACCTTGCAGGGTGAACCAAATCAAAGAGACTCTGGTATACCTGTTACTAGGTGCACATGGCCACACATGGGGCACACATGCATACACACATTCACACCCAGGATTCACAAACATAGGGACACACACAGTTGCAGCCACACCAGGTTCATTTAGGTCCAAGATGCTGTCCTTTCCCCCTCTCAGTTTCCCTCCATCTCTGTTGGCACACGGGGAGACAAGCAGCCGGGTGCTGGGCAGGCCGGGCCCGCAGCTCCCCCGCAGATGTCCGGTAACACAGTGGGCTACCAGGGAGCCAATGTGGCGTCCTGGGAGCATTTTCCTCCCCCGCTGTTCTCTCAGGCTGCAACTGAGAGGAGGAGGACTGGAGGAAATCATCCCTGTTGGTGCCTGTTTGGGGGCCCAGGGCTGTGTTAGGGCTGAGCCCCCACTGTCCTGTCTGCTGTGTCTAGACTTCTGTTCCCCTCAAGTCTCTGGTGGCCTCTGAGGATTTGGTTTCTTTTTTTTCTTCTTTTTTTGGTGTGTGTGTGTGTGTCAGAGAGAGGGACAGATAGGGACAGACAGACAGGAAGGGAGAGAGATGAGAAACATCAATTCTTTGTTGCGGTTCCTTAGTTGTTCATTGATTGATTTTCTCATGTGCCTTGACCGGGGGCTACAGGAGACCAAGTAACCCCTTGCTCGAGCCAGCGACCTTGGGTCCAAGCTGGTGAGCTTTTTGCTCAAGCCAGATGAGCCCGCACTTAAGCTGGCGACCTCGGGGTCTTGAACCTGGGTCCTCCACATCCCAGTCAGACGCTCTATCCACTGTGCCACCGCCTGGTCAGGCAGATTTGGTTTCTAAAGACTCTGTGATCAGGGAAGAAAGCCAGGGTTCTTTCTGAGTTGTGGTCTTAAATTTGGACTACAGTCCTGAGATTTCAGTCTCTTAGCAACCACTCCCTGAGCTGGGCCCATGCTTCGGGTAACCGGTGGGCACCAGGGCAGCCAGAGGGGTGCTCCGCAGCCCAGGCTGCACAGGTCAGGGTGGAGGGTCTCCAGTAGGCATTTCAGGAGGGCTAGGACACTGCCTTCCAGCTCCCACCTCTGCTCATGGGACACCCAGCTTGGGGTGGAGAACTGGCATTTGCAAGCCTGCCAAGCTCTGGGCTGTGAGACTCAAGGCCCCAGCTGAGACACAGCTGTACTGTCATCTCTCTTTGTCCAGGCTTGGCTCTGCAAGGGCGCTAACCTCTGTCTGTAAGGAGCAGCCATCATCTTCCCATGTCCAGATGTTTCTCTACCAAAGCCCCAAAGCTCCAGCTTCAGTGAGAGCACAGGGGTGCTTTGTTCCCATGGGACAGGGCTGGTGGCCCCCCAGAGGTCCCAGTGCTGGCGCCACACCAGCCTGCCATTGCACACAGTAGGCTCCACTCCTGCCAGTTGCACACAGTAGGCTCCACTCCTGCCCGTTGCACACAGTAGGCTCCACTCCTGCCCGTAGTCTGGATTCCCAATCAAACTTTGAGCAAACAGAGTGTCTATGGCTCCCATGACTCAAAGGATGCTCGACAGCTCTGGCTCCAGGTGGCGACTCCTCCAGGTGCCCAAGTGGCACTGGCTTCTCTCCTCCCGCCTCTCTCCTCCTCCCGCCTGAGGCTGAGCCTTGTTCTGCAAACACCAACCAGCATGGCTGGGAGGTGGGTCCACCCTAGGAAGCCCGGAAGGCTTCATTTCTCATCTGAATGCTGCCAGCTCCCAGGCTGCCATCTCCTGCCAGATGTCCCACCTGAACTCCAGACAGATGGCGCCTTGTACTGCATCAGTTGGTCCTATGTGTCACAGAGCTCTGAACCCAGCTAAGCTAGTGAGGGGCTTGCTTTATCTCATGGAAAAGCCCAGAGTGGGGCAGCTAGTTCAGACCAACATTGTTATCAGTGCCCAAGATTCTTCTGTCCTGCAACTCTGTCCTCCTTAGCCTGTGACTAGAATCCCTGTGGTCACAAAACAGATGCTGAGATCAAGGCACTAACTCTGCATTCCAGGCAGGAAGGACACAATTTTTTTCTTTTTTAGAAAAGGAAATGGCAGCTAACTCTGGTACTTTCACAAAGCTCTCCCTAAAGCCTCCCCCAGTGGTTTTCACTCAGACCTCTTTAACCAGAATAGAGCCAGCAGGCCACCCCCAAATGTAAGGGGGGTTGGGAGAACAAGTGGTTTCAGTGGGCACGTTGCTGCTCTACCCCAAGTCAGGGAGCATGGCGATGAGCTCGACAACTGACAGCATCTACTACTACCTCTAAGAGTTTGCTTTATCTTTGATGGCCTCAAAGATGGGGAGCTTGCTCTGCCCCAATGTGGGCAGACAGCAGCTGGGACCCCTGAGAGGAGACAGCAGAGCTCTAGGGGTGGGCTCCGGGGCCCGTAAGTCCTGCTCCTAGGGACTCCGTGTCTGGCAATTTCAGACACACAGGACTCTCAGCCTTTTATCAAGAGCGCTGGATGCCACTCATCAAACCTGACACGTTCATTCTGCGCACGTGTCTGGGTAAGGATGCTTTTTTAGACAAAAAGCCACAGGGAATTGTCTCTAAGACAAATCACCTCCCGGACCACACAACAGCTTGCTGTTATCTCTGTGTAACCGGCCTCGAGAGTGATAAACAGTCTGGATTGGAATATTGCTTATGCAGTTTGAACTCCGTGGGGCTGAAGGACTGCCATTATATTAATTGTATTCCAAAATTTTCCATTGGTCTCCTGCCTGCCCCAGTTCCCGGGCGGTTGTGTTCCTGTGCCTTAATGGAGGACGCTCAATTCTGGCTCAGCCCAGCTTCCTCTCCACCAGGTCCCCTCCCCGCTATGCGAGGACCTCTGCCGGCTTTCCCTCGGCACCGGCTCACCTGGAGGAGGGACTTGCCAGGTGCACACAGCTGGGCTTTAGATACGTGTGGGTTCGACTGCTGTGGGGTCCCAACCTGGGAACATTTGGACACAAAAGCAAGAAAAGAATTCTTGCCTAGAAGCCAATTAGCATATTATGCTAATCTTGGCGTTAACATATTACCTGCATAATGGCTGGTCTATTTTTAAAGCCACCAAAAGGGATTAATTTCAGCCTGAAGTTCTTGTCCAGCCACCGTGAGCTTTTTGATTCTGTGCTATTTCTAGAGAAAGGACCTCTTCACATGGAGTGGGGACTGAGCTGGAAAAAGGCCATCCCCCTGAACCCCTGGGGTGTGCAGATGACCCCACAGGGGTCAGAGAGTGGAGCAGAGAGGTGGCAGGTCCCAGGAACTGGGCACGAAATGTGGCCACCCTCCTTCTTCCTCCAGGCCTGGGGGCAAACAGAGCCCTCCCCCTCTCACCTCACTCTGCACTGCTCAGAGTGGTGAAAATGTGCCCAAGAACTAAGAGGCTAACACTAAAAACAGTGGTCCTGGCAGTCATTCCTAGGGGGAAATGCTTACACATAGTGCTAACTTTTCAAGAAGGTTATAAAAGAATGGTTATAAGCATGGCCTCATTTTTTGTTAAAATTATTATATCAACAGTGTAAGGCCAGGAGCCGCCATCGTGGCCATTCACATGCAGGTTCCCATTGGATTCGGGCAGACGATAAAGAAATGGCGGAGTCAGAGGACGGGGGGCCATCCTATTTATTGGTGTCTCACCAAGACAGGCAAACCACAAAAGAAGACAAGGGAAAAGCAGAAAACCAGCTCTTCCCATGAAGGGCAAGGGATCAGGGAAGCCCCTGCAATTGTGATAGCAGGAACTGTGTGTCCAAGCTCCTGGTCTGTCCCACTTTATAGTGTAGAAAACCAAAATCCCTTAATCCAATATACAAACAAGGAAGTCTCCGATACAAAGTCACCCATCCAAGGCATAATTGGATTCCTCATGAGAGTGCACCACCCAGATAATACAATCATTCAAGGGTGTGGGGAAAAGCTTAGTCCCAAAACCAAACCCCAGGCTACAATGACCTGGCCTGCTTATAGCCTGTCCCCCACACCCAATATAAGTCACAAGCGAGCAAACATATATATCACATTTACAAACTTATTTGACCAACATTCCACCCCTTTTGCTCGCTTTACAATCTAAACCACAGGCATCTTCCATGATGGTCACTGTGCAAGGAGTAGGATACATTGCATAAACAGAAATAGTACCAACTACAGCAAAAGGATTAACAGATCAAAAACTATGGGCGAAATGAGAGAGCTGTCAGTGGCACCAAGAGAGGCAAATCTTTTCCCTCTGGCAGAATACAGGCCAGAGTTTTGTCTGCAGACAGCACCGTAGCTGGCACCAGAGGCTGCCCTGAGCGGGCATACCAAACCTTATTGGCCAATACACCAGCATCTGCTGGTTCTATGTGTAGTAAAATAGGGGAACTCATTATTGGCCATAAAGAAATTACAAAGGTGCCCTTCAAAATGCTGTCCCCTTGAGCACTCAAGGGATAATACACTTCTACCTTAGGTGGCCAGGTGCTGGTTGCCCAAGGAGTTAACTGGAGGTCCACCTCTAACCCCTTTCCCCATGGTGCCAACAAGGCCACCCATCTCAGATGGGGGGCCTGTACAGTCCAGGGCCAAGTCCATTGAAGCCGTTGTCCTTTAAGAAGGGATGTTGGAGCAGGCAAGAGCACGTTGCCCTGCTGTCCGAAACCTGGCTTGAGTAAAATGTCCTTGGTGCGTATCTGCAACTGAATAGGGGCAGCTGTCCGATGCAGGAGGGCCTCTACTGGAGCTGGGCTTCCCCGTCGAGGTCGCTCATTCAAAATCCGAAGTACTGTCCATAAGCGGCGTGTCCATCCAGTAAGAGAGCCGGTGCCCCCCTCCTGTCGCAGTCCCTGCTTTAAGAGTCCATTATAACGCTCAATGATACCAGCAGCCTGGGGGTGGTAGGGAACATGGTACTTCCAGTCCACCCCCAGCTTTTGAGCCCATTGCCTCACCGTTGAACCAGTGAAGTGGGTACCATTGTCACTTTCAAGGACCAGCGGTCGCCCGTATGCAGCACTCAGGCGGTCCAGAGCCTGTATGACTGCCCTCTGGTCAGGGTTACGAGCGGGGTAAGCAGCAAGCAGCCCGGTGGCAGTATCTACACAAGTGACTGCATACTGGTACCCTTCTGACTTTGGTAAGGGTCCAATGATGTCTATCTGCCATCGTGTCGGTGGGACATGACCCCTCTGGATCTGTCCAGGTGACACCAGTAGTCTCCGAGGGTGTTCCTTGGAACATACTGCACATTGCTCACAGGTTGCAAGTACCTCTGCATAGGACACAGGCAAGTTCCAAGCCTTAACCGTAGCCCACATAGTTTTCTGTCCTGCATGGAGCAGGCGCCAGTGGAGCCACTGTGCCACATCACCTGCAGGGGCAGTCTCCAACCATCGCACCCTTGCCAACATATCTGCCTCATCATTCCCAGGATGGGCTAGAGGGGCATGCCCTGTGACATGATATACTGTCACCTGCTTCTGGTGTCCTATTTCCCATAAGTCCTGCCACATGGCCTGACCCCATAATGGACGGTGCATTACCATCCACTGGTTAATGTGCCAAGTAGCAATCCAAAGGGTCAGTCCACGATAGACAGCCCAACTGTCAGTACAGATCACCAGAGGTGAAGGTTCATTATGGGCAACTAGCCAAACAGCTCTTAATTCTGCCCATTGGCTGCTTTGGCCTGTACCCGTGTCCATCCAAATAGTCTCAGTGGCCGGATGGAAGGCGATAGCCGTCCATTTGGCAGGTTGGCCCCTGCTGGAACCATCAGTATACCAGGCATCTTCGGGGATGGGCACCCGCCCCTCCTGGTAGGGACTGACCTCAGGTTCTGCCTCCTGAGCCCCAGTTGCACCTGACTCTAAAGTCGCATAGGTGACTGGACCCAAGACTTCCTGCAGTTCTGCCCTCAATGGGCTGGTGCTAAGAGCACAGCGTTGTTGCAGATAGGCACCCCACTTGGCCAGGGTAGACATTTGGGCCATACCACTACGTGGTTTAGTTGCCCAATCTCTCACCCATCCAGCTATAGGGTATGTTGTTTTGACTGTAACTGGTGTTGTGGTTGTAATACTCTCAGTTGCCAGGAGGGCAGCATACACAGCTGCCAGCTGCTTCTCTACTAATGAGTAACGAACTTCAGCACCTTTCCACAATTGGGACCAAAATCCAATAGGTTGCCGTAGGCGCTCTGTCCGCTGCCACAAGCCCCATCCAAACCCCTCCGAGGTTACATGAACATCCAGCTCACAGGGCCTGGCAGGATCAAACACATTCAAGGCCTGTGCCACCTTGACAGCTCTCTTAGCAGCTGCAAATGAACCTTGCACCTGCTCAGTCCAATCCCAGCGAACCCCCTTTCGAATAAGGTTGTACAAGGGGCGTAGTAACTGAGCCAAATGCGGTATAAATGCTCGCCAATACCCCAACAAACCTAAGAATTCCTGTAACTGTTTTACCGTAGTGGGCACGGGGTAGGCTTGAATCTTATCTATAACTGCGTCAGGGATAACTTTTGTCTTACCCGACCAGACAACTCCCAAGAATTTAACAGATAACCCAGGTCCTTGTAATTTGTTCTCGTTAACTGCCCAGCCACATGCTTTCAAATGGGATAGCAGGGTAGGGACTGCTTGCTCCAATTCTGAAAGAGAATCACTAGTTAGCATAATATCATCAATATAATGGTACATGCGGACTACCTCTGGCTGTTTCCATTTAGCCAGGTCAGCAGCCACCAGCCCATGGCACAAGGTGGGGCTATGCAAATAGCCCTGGAGTAACACTGTAAAGGTCCATTGTCTCCCTTCCCAACTGAAGGCAAATTGGTCTTGACTCTCTGCGGCTATATCAATAGAGAAAAAAGCATTGGCCAAGTCTGCCACAAAGTGGTATGTCCCCAACTCATGGCTTAGCCGATCCATCATGTTAGCTATCGAAGGAACAGCAGCGTGCAAAGGGGGAACAACTTTATTAAGTTCCCTGTAATCTACTGTCATTCTCCAGGTTCCATCTGCTTTGCGCACAGGCCATACTGGGGAGTTGTAAGGACTGTGTGCTGGCCGGATGATCCCCACCTTTTCTAGTTCAAGGATTGTCCCTGTGACTTCTTCATAACCACCTGGCAGGCGGTACTGCTTGGTGTTAGTCACACGCCGAGGGACGGGTAATTGCAAAGGGGAATGTGATGCATGTCCCCGCAAAACTGCCTTCACAACCCTGATCCGCAGCCGAAACTCCCCAGCTGTAGTTTCCAACCACAGTCCTTGCAAGACATCTACCCCCAAAATATATTCAGGAATAGGAGATACATACACCTTATATGGCTTAGGAGGCAGTCTCCCTATCCCCAATGGAATAGTTATTGGCTTCACTAGAACAGTTTGGTCCCCATAACCGTCAATGGCCACTGGGGTCCCAGCAAACCGCTCTGGGTTTCCATAGAGAAGGGAACATTCTGCACCTGTATCCACCAAGGCCAACACCTGTTGTACATTGGAAGGGGACCAGTGGATAGCCAGTTCCACATGTGGCCTCCGGTCCCCGCCCATCCCCGTTAGACGGGTCCCTCGGCCTTTTTCCTATTCAAACTGGTACAGTGGGTCTTGGGAGTTCCCCTCTCCCTTGGCCGTCTCTATCATATAATCTTGTAACCGAGCTGTGCGCGCACCAAACGTTTTATTGGTAGCTGCTGGGGCCTTTCGTCTCAGTGGCTGGAACTTCTGTTCTGGTTTAAGCTGCCGCCAAAGCTCCAAAAGAATTTTATTAGACTGGCCATCCAATTTCCCCTTATCTGCTCCAGCCGCAATCAAGTCTACCCACATCTGTGTTCGGGTAACCTTTACAGGCCTGTTTCCCTTGTTAGTTGGGGGGGAAACATAGGCAGCAGCCCTCACTGCTTTATGATCCCGAGCGGCCTCCAGCTCTCCCAAATCTGCTACCATCTGTGTAACTGCATTGATGGGCTGCCCCACATAGGGGCCCAAGATAGCCACAAGTGACCCAAAAAGGGCTGACGGGGCGCTAGCAAGGACAAATTCCCTCATTTTGGCCGTAAACACTTCCTCGTCTGGCCCACGAGACCCAGGGTTGAAAACAGCATTCTTCATACCTAGTTCTCGAAGGACCTTTACTAACTCACTGTAGCACTGCCACCGACTCATTGCCCCCGGCAGTTCTCCAGCATTCTGCCAGACCATACGAATGGCAGCCATCACCCATTCTAATAGGGTATGGTCTCCTGGGTTGCCATGGCAGTTCTGAAGACGCTGCCTCAAGGAAGAGTGTGTGGTAATGGCGGCCAATTTCTCCATCTCTGTTCCGGAGAGCATGATGCCATCCACCCCTATATCCCATAATCGTAGTAACCAGGCTACCAGGGATTCAGTAGGTTTCTGCCTAAATTGTGCCCCCAACTCCATCAGCTCTGCCTGGGTATAGGGCCAGACCACAGAGTGTTCCATTACCTGGGCAGGAGGCTGTGGCTGCCCCTGAGGGACTCTTTGTTGCTGGGTTTTTACCTTCTTGGCGACAACTGGTCGGGCTCTCAGTGTGCGTATGGCAGCTTCAGCCTGAGCCTTCTCATCCTCAGAAGAGGAGTCGCAAGCGCCTGCTCCCGCTGACTCAAAGCCAATCCACCAGCACGGATGCTGCTGCTCCTTTGGTGACCGTTTAGGCTCCTGTGGCTGCTGGCTTTTGGCCAGAAGCTGAGACTCGAGCTCTTGAATCCGCAGTTGTTTCTCCAACAACTGCCGGTGAACACGTTCAACTTCCAGGGTAAACTGCAACTCGCGAACCCGTAATTCCTTCTCCAGTGCTCGCTCCAATTCCAGCCTTTTCTGCCGTTCTATTTGCAATTCATACTGAAGCTTTTGACCTCGGGCAGTTTCCTCTTGAGTAAAAAACATGTAGCCCATGGCCCCTAAAAGGACAGCCATGGGGAGCCAGAGCAGCAACCAGTACTCTATCCCACCCATCAAGGGTGGTGGCTCCATACCAATCTCTGAATCCTGCCGGAAACTACGCCAGTTGTAAGGCCAGGAGCCGCCATCGTGGCCATTCACATGCAGGTTCCCATTGGATTCGGGCAGACGATAAAGAAATGGCGGAGTCAGAGGATGGGGGGCCATCCTATTTATTGGTGTCTCACTGTAAGGCCAGGAGCCGCCATCGTGGCCATTCACATGCAGGTTCCCATTGGATTCGGGCAGATGATAAAGAAATGGCGGAGTCAGAGGATGGGGGGCCATCCTATTTATTGGTGTCTCACCAAGACAGGCAAACCACAAAAGAAGACAAGGGAAAAGCAGAAAACCAGCTCTTCCCATGAAGGGCCAGGGATCAGGGAAGCCCCTGCAATTGTGATAGCAGGAACTGTGTGTCCAAGCTCTCGGTCTGTCCCACTTTATAGTGCAGAAAACCAAAATCCCTTAATCCAATATACAGACAAGGAAGTCCCCGACACAAAGTCACTTATCCAAGGCATAATTGGATTCCCCATGAGAGTGCACCACCCAGATCATACAATCAGTCAAGGGTGTGGGGAAAAGCTTAGTCCCAAAACCAAACCTCAGGCTACAACGACCTGGCCTGCTTATAGCCTGTCCCCCACACCCAATATAAGTCACAAGTAAGCAAACATATATATCATATTTACAAACTTATTTGACCAACACTCACCAAGACAGGCAAACCACAAAAGAAGACAAGGGAAAAGCAGAAAACCAACTCTTCCCATGAAGGGCAAGGGATCAGGGAAGCCCCTGCAATTGTGATAGCAGGAACTGTGTGTCCAAGCTCCTGGTCTGTCCCTCTTTATAGTGTAGAAAACCAAAATCCCTTAATCCAATATACAAACAAGGAAGTCTCCGATACAAAGTCACCCATCCAAGGCATAATTGGATTCCTCATGAGAGTGCACCACCCAGATAATACAATCATTCAAGGGTGTGGGGAAAAGCTTAGTCCCAAAACCAAACCCCAGGCTACAACGACCTGGCCTGCTTATAGCCTGTCCCCCACACCCAATATAAGCCACAAGCGAGCAAACATATATATCACATTTACAAACTTATTTGACCAACAAACAGGCACGTAGTTGCAATGGAAAAGTCTGGTAGGAGAGACAGCAATGTGTTAAGAGTGTTTGCTGTGCCCACTCCCCACTGCAGGGGTCCCCAGGGCACCTCGGGGCACCCGTACTCTTGTCCACTGTGCGTCCTCTGTGCCACCCCCACCCCATTCCTCAAATGCACTAAGCAGAACCCTGATTCAAAGTTTTCACACTTGCTGTTCCTCTGCCTGGGGGGTTGCCCATTCTCCCCACCAGGCTTATTACCCCTCTCATAGGGCCTCTGCTAAAGGCTGGACCACCTTCAGGACACTGCCTGCTCCCACTATCATTGTGAAGGTTCACTTCTATGCTATTCTCATTAATCTATCCCATTAATGCTATTCCATTCATCTATGTGTCTAGAATTACTCCAGTATCACACTGTTTTGATGACTGTGGCTTGTGGAAAGTTTGGAAATCCTGAGTGTGGGCCCTCTGAGTTATATTTTTCATGTCCAAAACGTTTGGGATATTCGGGGTTCCTTGAATATTCATATAAATTTGGATCAGATTGTCCATTTGTACAATGAAACCAAATGGGTTTCTGATAGGAATTGTATTGAATTTATAGGTCAGTTTGCATTGAATCTTAAATCTATAGATCAGCCTATTGTCATCTTAAGACTGTTAATTATTCTGGTCCATGAACATGAAAATGTGTTTCCATTTATTAAGACCTTCCTACATTTCTTTTGACAATGTTTTGTAGTTTTCAGAATATAAATTTTACATGTATTGCATTAAATACATTCCTGTTTTATTCTTTGTGATGCTCTTATAAATGAATTTTCCCCTAACTTTATTTTCAGATTATTACTAGCATATAGAAATACAACTGGGCCCTGGCCTGTTGGCTCAGCGGTAGAGCGTCGGCCTGGCATGTGGGGGACCCGGGTTCGATTCCCGGCCAGGGCACATAGGAGAAGCGCCCATTTGCTTCTCCACCCCCCTCCCCTCCTTCCTCTCTGTCTCTCTCTTCCCCTGCCGCAGCCAAGGCTCCATTGGAGCAAAGATGGCCCGGGCGCTGGGGATGGCTCCTTGGCCTCTGCCCCAGGCGCTAGAGTGGCTCTGGTCGCGGCAGAGCGATGCCCCGGAGGGGCAGAGCATCACCCCCTGGTGGGCAGAGCGTTGCCCCTGGTGGGCGTGCCGGGTGGATCCCGGTCGGGCGCATGCAGGAGTCTGTCTGACTATCTCTCCCCGTTTCCAGCTTCAGAAAAATACAAAAAAAAAAAAAAAAAGAAATACAACTGACATATATATTGGACTCATATCCCAAACTCATTTATTAGTTCTAATAACTAATTTAACTAATCACTTAGTTGAGTAGGTAGTAGATTTCTGAGCACTTCCCTACAAGGTCATTTTATCTGCAAATAGATATATTCTTTCTTTTCCATCTAAACACCTCTTTTTCTTGCCCAGGCTAGACCCCTGGCACAAAGTTAGATAAGGTCATGAGGATGGACATTCTTGTCTTATTCCTAATCTTCAGGGAGAATCATCCTGTGTTTCCCCATCACAGGTGATGCTAGCTGTGGGTTTTTCATCACATTGAGGAATTCACTAGCTTGTTGGGTTCTTTGTTTGTTTGTTTTTTATTATGCAAAGATATTGGATTGTACCAAATGCTTTTTCTGTAACCACTGAGATGATTGTGTGGTTGATATGGTGTATTATATCAATGAACTTCTGGATGTTAAATGAACCTTGCATTATTGGGTTAAATCCCATCTGGCCATGGTGAATAATGTTTTTTATATGTGACTGGATTTGGTTTGCTAGTATTTTGTTGAGGATTTCTGCATGCATACTCATGAGAGATACTGGTCCATGGTTTTCCTGTGCTATCTTTGTCTTGTTTTATTATCAGGGTAATACTGGCCTCAGAATAATTTTTGAAGTGTTCCTCACTCTTTGATTTTTGGGGGAAAGCATTTATAAAGAATTGCCATTAATTTGTTTTAAATGTTTGATAGAATTTACCAGTGGAGCCAAATGGACCTTGTGGTCAGGCTTTTGATTATTAATTCAATATCTTTAATTTTTTTAATTTAGTGTTTCTACTTTCTCTTGAGTCAGTTTTGATCGTTTATATCTTTCTGTGAATTTGTTTATTCCATCTGTTGTCTAATTTATGAGAATACATCTGTTTATAGTATTTAAATAGAATTTGTTAAAAAAAAATTTTCTGCTCTGGTATTTAGAAATCCAGTTGATTTTTATATACCGACTTGTTAAACTCTTATTAATTCTAATATTTACCTGCAGCATGTCTATAAGTCATCACACACATAATCACATGTCCAGTGAATGATGACAAGTCTGTTTTTCATTTCCAGTTCCCATGACTTCGTTCTTTTTATTGCCTCATTACTGTGGCTCGGACCCCCAGTACAATGTTGAATAGAAGTGGGGATAGCAGGCATCTTAGTCTTGATATCAACTTTAAAAGGCAAACTTTCAACATTTCACCAAAGAAATATGTCTTTTATAGATTTTTATCAGATTCAGGAATTTCTTTATATTCGTAGTTTTCAGAGCTCTTCTTTTTTTCATAAACGAATGTTGAACTTCACTAAATGCATTTTCTGCATCAACTAAAATAATTGTATGATTTCTCTCCTGTAATCTGTTAATATGGCAAATAACATAAAAGTTTATCATGTTACATCTACCTTGCGATTTGGTGGATTTTTAATATTTTGTTTAGAATGTTGCATTTATGTTCATGAATGAGATTTACCTGTAATTTTTTTTTCTCCTAATATCCTTCTCTCTCTCTCTCTCTCTCTCTCTCTCTTTACATCAAGTAGTTACACTGATCTCACCAAGTGAGCTGAACATCTTCCCATTTTCCTTTCTCTGGCTGAGTGTGGGCGAGCGTAGCATTATTTTTCTGTGAATGTAAGGTGGGATTCTCTGGTGATGCCATCTGGACCTGGAGCCATCTGTGTGGAAAGGTTTTCAGTTATGGATTCAATGGTTACAAGATTGTTCACATTTCCTCTTTCTCTTTGTGCTAATTTTGGAGCATTGTATTTTCCTAGAAATGTATCCATTCTGTGTAAAACTTCATATTAAATTGTCACAGGTTTTCTCTTAGCAGTCTCTATTGACTTTCCTGTAGCTCCTGTAACAACTTGTCACATTTTGGTGTTCTAGAACAACACAGATCCAGTTCCTTACAGGCTGGAGGCCTGAAAACCAAAGCGGGCTGCCCTGAGTTAAAGTCAAGGTGTCCGCAGGACCAAGCTCCCCAGAGGTTCCGGGGAAGAATCCGTTTCTTTGCCCTTTCCAGTTTCTAGTGGCCGCCTGCACTCCTTGGCTTCTAGTCGCTTCCCTCATCTCCAAAGTGCATCCTCCAGTCTCTGCCTCCATCATCACTCTCTCTCCTCAGGTCCAGGCTCCCTCATTTAAGAACACGTGATCACACAAGGGGGTCATGAGATAACACAGGCTACTCTCCCCATCTCAAGAATCACATCTGCAAAGTCACTCCATCATATAAGGGGATAGGTTCCAGAGGTTAGGAGCTGGGTTTTCTATGGGGTCATCATTTAGCTTACCACATCTTCTTACTATCTTTTGAATGTCCTCAGGTCCACGGTGTCTGCCTTTCCAGTCCCGACTGGGTATCTGCACCTTTCTTCTTTCTCTCCACATCTGTTTCTCCAGGGTGTTTCCATCAGTCTTGTCATGCAGACGAGCGTGCATGGCCAGAACAGGTTCGCAGTGTACACGAAGGGAGAATCAGAGGCAGGAGCCATCATCCAGGGTGGGGCCTCTCTTGCATTCTGTGCAAAGTGCACAAAGCTCTCACTTGAGGGCATCAGACCCCAAGACAGGGAGACTCAACTTCTGGACTGTGGGACTCGGAAGCTGCAAAATTAGGAAAGCACCAGCCCTTCCCTGGCACGTCATGGGCCAGGATCCACAGCTATGCGAAGGGCAGACCCTGGGTTACAGGTCTGTTCTGCCAGCTTGGCGTTCAGGCTGGAGGTGCACTGCCCCTTCCCAGGTGTGATGGGGCTGGGATCCGAGCCTTTTCAGTTGGCCAGCACACCTGTCTTGGGCACTTGGCCCTGCCCAGCTATAACAGAGCTCTGTGCCAAGCCCACCTTTTTTCTGGGGGCCAGTCTTCAGTGAAACAGACAAGTTAACCCTTGCCCCTCAAGGATTTTCAAAGAATTAATATCTGTTTTTGTTAATTTTTTTTCTTCTTTTCTATTTCATTAATTCCTAAATTCATCTTTATTATTTTCTCCTTTTTCTTTTGGTTTTATTCTTTAAAAAACAAACAAACAAAAAACAACAACAAACCTCTTTGAGCTGGGTGCTTCGCTCATTAATTTTTAGCTGAGGTTATTTTCTAAAGTAAATATTCATTACCATAACTTCCTCCCTGAGCCCTGCTTACCTGCCTCCCACATGCTCTGATGTGCTTGGCTGGGTTTTTTTCATGCAATTCAAATTTTCTAATTTGCATGGTGATTTTTTTTTTTACTTGTGGATTACTTAGACAAGCATTTCTTAATTGATAGCTATCTTTTTTATACTGATTTATCATTTAATTACCTTGTGTCAGATTCTTGTGTACGCCTTCCATCCTTAGATATCAATAAAAATAAATTGATGGCCAAACATATGGTCATTTTTTTAAAAAAAAATACCCCATCTGCGCTCAGAAACAACAAGCATTCTGCAATTAAAGTTGGCTTTTTACATGCCAAGTAGGTTAAGCCTGTTGTGTATCTCAAATCTTAACTATGTCCGCACTTATTCTTGTCTGCTCGTTATCTCAGTTACTGAGGCTCCCGCCAGGACTGCGTAACCTGTCTGCACCCCTGTGGTTCTGTCCATGTTGCTCTGACACGTGGGGGCGTGTCATTAGGTGTGCACAGATTTAGAATTGTCACAGTTTTCTGGTGGACGTAGCCTTTATTGCTATAAAGTGTTTCTCTCTTTTGGTGATTTTTTTCTTGCTATCTTGCCTGTTACCAATAAAGCTTTACTGCCTTTTTTTTTTTTTTTTTTTTTTTTTTTTGGTTAGTGTTCACATGACATATGTTTGTTTGTTTTTCCATTCTTTCACTTTCCACTTTTCTGCATCCTTGACTTTTGGATAGGTCTTTTGTAAACAGCACAGAGAGTTCTGAAAAATCATTCTGACAATCTTTGCCTTTTGGCTACAGAATCTGGCCCATGTGATTTTGGTCTGATTCTGACATACCTGGCTTCAATCTGCTATTGTGTGGTGTGTTTTTACTTGTCTAACCTTGTCTTTGCTCTGTTTTCTCTCAGCTCTTGCCTTTTAGGTTTGACCGAATATTTTTTATTGTTCCATTTTGCCTCCTGTATATGAGTATATGAGTATATTGTAGTGCCCCTAGCGATGTCAGTGTCTTTCCTTTACTTATGAACATGGACTGTTCATTGCTTCCCCCCACTTTCCAGGGCAAGGGAGGGATATAAGTTCTTTTCACTTTATTTACAGCTTTTCCAACTTGTATGCTCTTGTGTTTGTGTGTGTTAGTTTTGTATATATTTTAATCTCCATAAGAACGATGTACAGTTCATGCTTAGATTCCTTAGCAACTTTGAGATACAATAAAATTGATTAAGATATAATCTGTGTAGCATACATTTTTCCTGTTAAAAACATACAATTCAATGCATTTAAGTTTACTTATAGAGTTGTGCAACCATCACTATAATAAAATGTAGGACATTTTTATCATTCTCTGAAAGAAACCACATACCCCAGAGATCCAGGTTATCTCAGATGGGCTCTGCAGAGAGGGATGGGAGGAAGAAGGGAGGTAGGGAGGGAAGGAGGGAGGGAGGAAGATCACAGCAAACGGAACAATCAAACACAAGAGGAGCATTACCCAGCATAAATTCTGAGACATCTTAGGCCTAAAAGAAGATCAGAGGGAGAAAAATGATTTCTGTATTCTAATAAATTAGTTTGGAAGAATTTAAATTAAATGTCTTTGGCATGCTAAATGAACATCAGTACTTTTAAGGTTCTGAGAAGAGGTCTAGAGGAAAAGTGTGAACCTGATCTCATCCACTGTCCCCTGACATAAAGCTCTGTTGGCCACCATTTCGTCCACAACCCAGGGGATGTCTCTGTTTTACTGTGTAAACTGGAAAGTGAATTCTTTACCACTTATTAGGAAGTGCCAGTTTTGGAGGAAGGAAACAATAAAAATATCACCAGAAGTTAATGAATAAATAACAATGAAATATGTTAAACCAATAGTTAACTTTTAAAATAAATGGTCAATCTGTCACCACTCTAATCAATGAAAAAAGGAAATAGATTAAGAAGAAAAGAGATATGACACAGAGGATTTTCAAAGCCTGAGAGAAAACCATGCATAATTATATGCTGATGAATTTGGAAAACCCCATGAAATGGACATTTTTTCCATCAAAGTACTCAAAATGATTAAAGTAGAAGGAGCTGATCTGGGATAAATTAATGTCATTGATCATCTCAGTTATGTTACCAGAAATCCCAGCCAATTAAATTTAATGAGAAATGAACCTGTAGGTGGGTGTCCTCAACGAGGAGACATACCTCCCTGCTGCCGAGGGAAGCCCGGGAGCACCAGCAGGAAACCACTGGAGTCATGAGTAATTGAGAATGGTAGCCGGCAGGAAATGAGGGCAAAACCCAGGAATCAGTTAGTGAACGGGAAGGCAAAGTGATGCAAGTCAGCTAAGGAACCACAGGAAAGGAGCAGGGAACTCCACAGCTTGGTTGCCGGGAACTCCACAGCTTGGTTGCAGGAAACTCCACAGCTTGGCTGAGGAACAGAACTGGGATGAGGGTGAGGTGCCCAGTTCAGGGGAACCCTCCCAATGATACCTGCACCTGTAACCATGAGAGGAGAGCCCCCCTCCAATGGGTGCGTGTGCAAACTTGTGTGTCACGCTTGTGTTTGCATTGCAAAAGGTCTGAAAGGGGTACGTAAAATGCTAACAGTGCAAGAAGGGCTACTTCCATGTTTTGCCCTGTGTATTTCTTCATTGTTTTTTTTTTTTTTTTGGTTTTTTTGTTTTGTTTTGTTTTTTAGTGAGGGAGAGAGAGAAAGAGAGAAAGCCAGGGACAGACAGACAGACAAGAAAGAAGAGAGATAAGAAGCATCAATTCTTTGTTGTGGCCCCTTAGTTGTTCACTGATTGCTTTCTCCTATGTGCCTTGACCAGGGCCTCTAGCTGAGCCAGCAACCTTGGGCCTCAAGCCAGAGACCATGGGATCATGTCTATAACCCCACACTCAAGCTGGCAAACTCGGGGTTTTGAACCTAGGTCCTCAGCATCCCAGGCCGACGCTCTATCCACTGCACCACCCATTGTTTAGTTTTTTATAAGTATGCATCATTTTGTGTTTGAGTAACTATATATAATACAGAGATGAGAAGAGGAACATATACTAGAACTCTCACTATGTAGGCAGAAAATTCTAGGTTAATTTTATTGTTTTCATTATACTCTATTTTTTAAACTTTTTACAATAAGTAGGCAGTTTGTATAGAACATAAAAGTTTTACTTTTATAAAATGGAACACATCAATAAACATTATGAAAAGTTAATAAGAAATAATAGGTGGGTCTAAACAGCCAATATATTTTTGAAAAAGACCAGTGATGCAGGATCAGCTGCTCTAACAACTATTTAAAACCAACAACAATATGAATCACAAACACATAAAAGTTATCTTCAATTGTTTTTAAAAATGCCAATTCAGGTTTAAGATATGGAAAGCCATAGAGAATACTACCACCCAACCTCACAATTAGATAATCTGCGTAATCTACAAAATGAGAACTTTTCTTGAGCTCACGAGAGCCAAGGTCACAGGAAGTGAAGGGAGGTGAAGGTCAGATCCTGGCCAGCCCCTGTGAGGAGGGGCAGGACCCAGGAGCCGGTTCACCATTAGCAGAGCACGGAGAAAAAGGGGTGGCCAGAAGGGCGGGAGAAATACCAACGTTTTAATAAACTCTTAAAGGCTGAATATGGGACAGGGGGACCTTTGAGGATTACTGGGAGCCCCAGGCACAGGGGAAGCCATGTTCACTCATGAGCTCTTTTCCACAGGCTTTACTTGGTGTCACCAGGAATAGTGGGGACAGGGCCAGAGAAAGCTGCCCTTTCTTCAATACACAAACATGCAAAGCCACATGCTATCCCAGACTCTCCTTATTAAAACACAAAATTCAGCCCTGGCTGGATGGCTCAGTTGGTTAGAGCATCATCCTGAAGCTCAGAGGTTGCCGGTTCAATCCCAGTCAGGGCACATACAGGAATGGATTAATGTTCCTCTCTCTCTCTCTCTCCCTTTCTCATTCTCCCAAATCAATAAAATAAACATTAAAAATAATAATAAAAATAAAGAAAACACAAGATTCATCTTGAACTTGAAAAAGAGAGTGAATTAACCAAAACATAAGCAGGAGGGAGGAAATAACCGGGCAGGCACAGGCGTCAGTGATACGGAAAATAGAACGTGGAAGAAATCAATGGAGTAAAAAATGTTACTTTGCAAAGATCAATACAATCAATAAACCTCTAATTAGAAATATCAGAAAAAATAGATAAGACACAAACTACCATTATTACGCAATGAAAGAGGGGGAAAACACTCGAGACCCCTCAGACTTCAAAAAGATAATACAGGAATCTTAGCAAGATCTTTCGCAAACTTTCTAACTTTGAGAAAACCGGCAAATTCTTGAAAGGCACACACACCACCAAAGCTCCCAAAAGGAGAAGCAGATGTATAGTCCTATGGATCCACTAAAGAGACTGAATCTGCTGCTAACCACCTTGTTACCATGAAGAAGACCCCAGGCCCAGGGGTTTCATCAAACAATTACAGAAGGAATACACTGGGACACAAAATATTTGTTGCATCCACAAACATACTTGTTCTTACCTAATACGAGTGTGCTGATCTCAAATCTGACATTAGTTTTTCTCTGTAAGCTACAGTTTTTTTGCAATTCAAGATTTTAAGTTTTCATATTATTGTAAAATTTTCAACATTTAGTTTACCATAATGAAGTAGAATGTCTTCTTGGGCATATATTATCTTTGTGAAAATATAATAATTTACATAATGCAGTAAATACACTAATACACTAAAGGATATAATTGCATCAGAATTTGTCTACAATTTCAAAACAGAACATATTAAAACACTTATTTTAATCATAAAATTTGTGCAAAACTTATTTAAGTTCTATTCAGGCAAAAATTTGTGTTTGTAGCTCTTGCGTTTGTGTACTTGTTGAGGACAATCTTGTTTGATGCTCCAGCAGTAGTCTGATCATCACTAACAGCTCCAAGATTTTTGGGAAACTTATCAAGGTGACTGTTCAGGAAGTGAATCTTAATTCTCATGTTGCATCCAATGTCGCGGAAAGCCAACAGCATCCTTTGAACCAGAAGTTCATAGTTTTCTGCTTTTTTGTTGCCAAGGAAGTTCTTTGTAACTGCCACAAAAGACTGCCATGCTGCTTTCTCCTCCTTATTCATCTTCCTGGCAAATTCTTCATCATGTATGAGGGTTCAAATTTGAGGTCCATTGAATACACCTGCTTTTATCTTCTCGAAAGGCAAGGCAGGAAAAGCAGAAACAATATGTTGAATGTATTCACTTTCTCTATTCAGAGCCTGAACAAACTGCTTCATTAAGCCAAGTTTGATGTGAAGTGGGGGGAAAATGATCCTGTCTCAATTAAGTACAGGTTCATTCACAATATTTTGCATCCCTACTTCCAGAGCTTCACGTTTCGGCCACTCCTTCTGTGTCCAGTGTTTCTCCCAAGCTCGGCTGTCCCACAAACATAGAAAGCAAGGATACTTCGTGAAACCTCTCTATTGTCCTAGCAGGAAATTTACCATTTTAAGATCCACACAAATGATCCAGTTATGCTCCTCATACTTCAGAAAGTCGAGGACAATTTTTATGTCATTCTTATTAAGTCATTCAATTCGGGTTGGCTAAACTGCTGAGGAATTAATGACTGCTTGGTATCAGAAGAAGACCCTTCAGATTCTACAACCATTTTCTCATGCATCTTATCAAAATACACTTCATCACCATGTTCACTTTCTTCGTCCTTAGAAGAAATAAAACCATTGAAAACTGGAACCAGGAGTGTCTCAGAGTGTGGGATAGGTCGTATCGCTGAAGGAATATTAGAATATGCGATCATATGCCATTTTTTCTTGCTGATGCCCTTTCTATGGATCAGACAGAAATAATAGTCACTGCTGTGGTCCTTAGGTTCACGCCAAACCATGGGAATACCAAAAGGCATTCCTTTGCATTTTCCTTTTTTCCAGTCACAAAGCATTTCCTCACAATTATGGCACACAATATGAGGAGCCCAATTCTTGTCTTGATCACCAAGGGGAACTTGAAAATAGGCAATATATGCACGTGTCACAAATGATGAAATATTGCGCCTCTGACATTGAAGTGTGTAACAGCCACATATATAACAGAGGTGTCAGGATGATTCTTACATTTACGTCTACTCAAAGAAGCCATGATTCAATCTTAAAACAAAATAAGAGGGTGTTTTGACCAGATAATTATTTTTTACATTTAAAAACAACTACAATTATGTAAAAGTGATATTTATAAAACATTAATTGCCTTGTGGTTATGTTCAATCCAAGACTTGTTTCCCTTTAACTCCAACTTAAAAACCAATGCATGCCATTAACTATAACAAAAAGAAATTAAAATTGCATAAAAACTAGATGCAGGGGTCCCCAAACTTTTTACACAGGGGGCCATTTCACTGTCCCTCAGACCGTTGGGGGGCCGCCACATACAGTGCTCCTCTCACTGACCACCAGTGAAAGAGGTGCTCCTTTCCGGAAGTGCGGTGGGAGCTGTATAAATGGTTTCAGGTGGCCACATGCGGCCTGCAGGCCGAAGTTTGGGGATGCCTGAACTAGAGCATGCACCAAAAAACAGATTTCAGATTTGGAATCAGCGATGCAGAAATATATAGAAACAGTTGTAAAACCTCATGCAATGGAAAATGAAAAAAAAAATTGTTCTCCAGTGAATCCAATCTTGCAACCTCATTCCAGAAATAGAGAGGGGGAACTACTCCCAACCTGTTTCATGAGGTGAGCACAACTCCAATAGTAAAGACATTGCAGGAAAGAGAGTTACTGACCAATATCCCCACTGATAAGAAACCCAAAAGATACTGAAAAACATTAGCAAATTAAATGCAACATTTACAGAAAGGGTACTTATTCAGTGACCACATTGTGTTATCCCAAGTGTGCGGGATTGGTGCATCGTTTGAAAATCAGTTTTATTCTCCATGCTAACAGAATAAAAGAGAAAAATATACAAGTGTTGAAATTGATGAAGAAGCAGTAACAAAATTCAGCATCCATATGAATTATTTAAAAAATTCTCACAAATTAGGGAGAGATGGAAACTTAATGAATCTGGTAAAAGACACAGATGAGAAACATGCCACTTGGCATCACACCCAATGAATGTGACACGTCACCCACGTTCCCCAAAGATCAGCCGTGAGGCTCGGGCTGCCCGCCCGTGACTGCTGTATGACATGGAACGGAAAGGCCTGGACAGTGCAAGAGGCAGGAAAGAGAAGCAAAGGCATACGGGACGAAGAGAGAGGTGTAAACTCTCTTCACGGTCTGATAGTGTGCGCAGAAGGTCCTAAAAAATCCAGGAAATAAGTACTAGAGCTAATCAACGAATACAGTAAAATCACAGCATAAAGCAAGTATAAATATGAGTTTGGGTTTTATACATTAGTGACAAACAATTGCAAAATGAAAAAAAAAAGCTTAATCCCATTTACAATAGCAACAGGATGATAAAGTTCTTAGGGATATATTCACATAAGATGTGTAAGGCCACCAACTAATAACTATAAAACTGCCAAGAAGAATTAAAGATGTTCTAAATAGAGAGAAGAACCACATTCATGAATTGAAAGACTTGATATTATTAAAATGTGGGAGCTCCCTCCTTTTGATCTGTAGACTTAATTTCTTCCCAGTCATAGCCCCAGCAGACTGTTTAAATAAAAATTGATAAAACTGATTCTAAAACACGTAATTGCAAAGGACCTAAAATGGATCTAACGACAATAGAAATTCAAATAGCCACATGTGTCTAGTGACTTACTGCACGGAGAATGCAGCCCTGAGGTACCCAGAGCAGCCTTGGACAGGAAGTGCGGGATTTACACTGTCTGAGTTCCAAATGTACTGCAAAGTCACAGGGATCAAGACAGCATGGCACTGGCATGGGAATCAACACGTAGATTAACAGGACAGAACAAGTCCAGAAGACGACCAACTAACCACATGAGGTCACTTGATTTAGGCAAAGTTGCAAAAGCAATCCAATGGAGAGACAGGAAGTCTTTCAACAGGTGGTTCTAAAACAAGTGCCTACTCTGCTTGGCAAAAAACAAACAAACAAAACACATTTCAATCCCACCTCATATCATCCACCAAATAATTGAGATGAATCAGAGACCTACATGTAAAAGTTGAAACTAATTTTTTTGTATTTTTCCCAAGTGAGAAGTGGGGTGAGGTGGGGGGGAGAGGTAGACAGACAGACTCCCGCATGCCCCCGACCGGGATCCACCCGGCATGCCCACCAGGGGGCGATACTCTGCCCATCTAGGGCGTTGGTCCGCTGCAACCAGACCCATTCTAGCACCTGAGGTAGAGGCCATGGAGCCATCCTCAGCACCCATGCCAACTTTGCTCCAGTGGAGCCTTGGCTGCGGGAGGGGAAGAGAGAGACAGAGAGGAAGGAGAGGGGGAGGGGTGGAGAAGCAGATAGGTGCTTCTCCTGTGTGTTCTGGTTAGGAATTGAACCCAGGACTTCCACATGCCAGGCTGACGCTCTACCACTGAGTCCCCCTGCCAGGGCAAAACTATCTTTCCTTTTTAGAAAAAATTACAGCGTTTCTTTGTGTCTTGGGAATGGACAAAAGTTTCTAGGTCTGGGAAGAGGCTTTAGGGAAATTTCTGGGTGGGGATGTTCTATATCTCAATAGAGGCTTGGGCTACTATGGTGTATATATTTTTCAAAACTCACCAAATGGTATACTTAATACTGATGGTATAACTACATGTGATTAATCCTCATCCTCCGAAAGAACCGTATCTAGTTAGTGATGTGCATGCTGAGGGCACTTAGGGGTGAAGCCTCCGCTGACTGCCAGGTCTAACCCTCTTCCTTAGTTTGGTAGAACTGTGGGCTCACTGCTCTCCCCTGGGAGGGGCATGTTCCACGAGGGCAGTTGTTGTCTTGCCATCACTCCTTCAGCTCCCAGACAGTGCCTGTCACCCAGCAGGCAAGCACAGCTAATTTCTGTTGTGCTGTCCTTCAACCACTGAACCTTCCCCAAGCGGCTTCTCCACCAGGCCCTGGACTGGGTGCCAGGACACAGATGGATTAGACATCAGCTCTGCCCTCAAGGGGCACAGATTAATGTAAGCTCCATAAGGTGATGACTTTTCACAGATGAAGCCTGGGGTGGGTGTAGGGTCGCAGGAGCACAGCGAGACCCCCTAACCCAACCTGGTTCTTTAGGGAGGGCTTCTAAGTGGAGGACTACTTGATCCTTGTCCTGACATAGGACTACAAGCATGGGGAGGGAGGCAGGAAGAGAGATTGAAGAGAGTAGTAGTGCTGCTGGCAGAGCTCCAGACTGAGGGTTTAGGCAAGGCATTGGGAGGCCCTGACAATGGAGGAGTTGAGATGAATGACTTAAGGCAAGGATGACACCCAGGTTCCTGGCCTGGGGACAATGGATAGAACCACCACTCATTGAGTGGAGATACCTCAGGGAGTCTTCAGAGCCATGGGATAGATTCTACCAGGTTGGGTATATGGGACTCAAAGCAAGATCAGGGGTCCTGCAGCCACTGAAGACAGAGCCCGGGTTCCGTTAAGGTCTTGGTCTTTAGCTTCAAACTAGGTTACATAGTAGGGTTGGCTGGGGAGTGGAGTGGGGGGTGGGGTCACAGCTCCATACCTCCAATGTCAGAGTGGGTGGCCAGGTCCTTGTAACCCTCTTAGCACCAACCATCTGGGCAAGCTGGGAGGGCAACTTTGGGAGGGCTGGGAGTCAACTTTGCCAACAGGACAGCCAGTTGGGGCACAGATTTTTACCCCCAATCCCAAACAATCAGTTGTAGAGAAGCACATTGGTGGAAGACCCCATTCCAGGGGCAAGGCCTGCAGGTGGGGCTCCCAACCCACAGGACTCCCCACTGCAACTCCCCAAAGCAGTGCCTTTTCCAGCACTTGCACCTGTTACCAAGATTTTGGGAAAACCTTGGAATCAATTATTTAAAGTTCATCTGGTGAGAACAGCAAAGAAAATCTAAAGGGGGGACCCTAGATAAGAATATGAACTATAAAACTAAAATCATTTTGCAAAGGGAAGTGCTGGGGAAAATGGATCAATAGTTAACAGAAAAGTTGGCCTATAAGAGGTAAGATTTTTTTTTTTTTTTTTTTTTTTTTTTTTTTTTGTATTTTTCTGAAGCTGGAAACGGGGAGAGATAGTCAGACAGACTCCCACATGCGCCCGACGGGGATCCACCCAGCACGCCCACCAGGGGCGACGCTCTGCCCACCAGGGGGCGATGCTCTGCCCCTCCGGGGCGTCGCTCTGCCGCGACCAGAGCCACTCTAGCGCCTGGGGCAGAGGCCAAGGAGCCATCCCCAGCGTCAGGGCCATCTTTGCTCCAATGGAGCCTTGGCTGCGGCAGGGGAAGAGAGAGACAGAGAGGAAGGAGGGGAGGGGGGTGGAGAAGCAAATGGGCGCTTCTCCTATGTGCCCTGGCCAGGAATTGAACCCTGGTCCCCCGCACGCCAGGCCGATGCTCTACCGCTGAGCCAACCAGCCAGGGCCAAGAGGTAAGATTTTCAAATGTGATTAAGGAAACTTCCGAACAGGAAGGCAAAGGAATCTATGAGCTCAGGATATTTGCTGAACTATTTGGGACAAAGTCAATTTAGAGTCTTGCCTCAAGCTACATGCATGCCAGATGGATTCCAGAAATAAGTTTACGAATTCTGGAGGGAAGAAAAGACCTTAATGTTAAAGTGGTGATGGAAACCACACAGGACCAGATGGAGATGTTTGCAGGGTTGCCTTTTCTCGTCTCTTCCCAGCCCAGCAGTACTGTTTCCAGGGTCTGAGAGGGAAACAGGTTTTCATGGCGACACAGGAACACCCCGTGCCTTCCCACTCTATCTCCCGGTGAACAGTGGGATTTTTCAGAGGCCACATGACCTGTGATCTCGTAAGAGATTACGTGCAGAAGCAGGTCTGAGGTTCCCACTATCTTGTATTAAGCCAGACATTAAAGAAATCTGCAAAAAATGTAAAACAATGCTACTCCTCTAAACTTTTTGTTTTGGGAAATACAGTTTTCATTAAAATATGCTAGTTATGTTGATATTGAGTTTATTTTCAATATTTTAAAACACCCTCCATTTTTATTTATAAGATGATAAATATTGACAAAACTTACATAAGTAAAAGCTCCTTGGGACCCTCGGGGATTTTCAATGCTACAAAGGGACTTGGAGACCCAAAGGCTTGAGGACTGCTCTTGGTCCCTGAGCACTTGGGCAGGGGCTGTTTTCCCCAACACCCAGTGCATCTACTTGTACCACAATCTGACCATTTCCTGGGTCCCTACTATGTGCCAGAGGGCACTGCTACAGATGCAATGATATACCTGTCAGTCTTGTTACAGCCCAGTGGGTGGTGCCCTGAGGGAACAGACTGGCTGGGATAAGAAGTTAGAACTGCAGTAAGACACACCCATAAAAGTAAAAAGCTGCAAATGTGCAGGGAATAGGTCACTCAACAGGTTAATATCTTTAATATACAATGAGCTCATACAAATTTATCAGACCCCAGTAGATAAGAGGAAAGGGCACTGACAATCCACAAGAGGAAATACAACGGCTTAACGTGAAAAGATGTTAAACTTTGCTAAAAATCAAAGAAATGTTAACTGAAACACAATGCTATTTTTTTTCGTTAACAAATCAAAGACTCAGCCAGATGTTAATACTCAGTGCTGGCAAGATGGGCATCTTCATCCTTGCTGGTGGCAGTGTAAATGGATATGTTTCTGAAAACCACTGTCAACATGTAATAAGTCAATAGTTTTCATAGTTCCTAATTCAATAATCCCCTCTGGGAATCTATCCTATCGAAATAAAAAAAAAACTGGAAGAAAGCTTTATGCACAAAGACGTGTTCATCATTTTCTAACAGTGAAAAATTAGTACCAGCATGGCGACCAACCATTGGCACTACTGTCCATCTCCTTGATGGAGTACCCAGCCATTCCAAAATAAAATTACTAACAACAAGGGGCGAGGGAGAGGAGGAAGGAGCCTGAAAGGAGAAATATCAAAATGTTAAAAGTTTACTTTTCTCTTTCATATATTTTATTTTCAAAAACTTTGATAACGTGTAGTTTTGCTGAAAAGACCTAGTATATAGTTTGTCCCTCGTTTATGGAAAGGGGTTAGTGATGTTGAAGTGAGGAGCAGGGGTTCCTCTTGTCTCTGCTGCGTCTGCGCTGTGCCCACTGCTACCACATCAATGTTAGGCCTGAGATGACACAGGAGATGGCAGTTCTGTTCAATGGGCGATGGGCCCACCTAAACCTCAGTCTCCTCCCGACACGGGCAAGCTTCGGCTGATGGCCCAAAACCTGTTCTATCTCCCTTCCCCCAGCCCTATCTTGTGTCATCATCTCTAAGCTCCTAAGCTCATGCTTCCCAAGCAGAGGTGACCTCAGCCTCACAGCTCTGGTTGCAAGTTGGAAGGGACCTCTGCAAGGAGCTCTTCCTACTCAAGGCTCCAACTACAGTCTGTGGTCCCAGCATCTGTCCCTTCATACAATCACAGGGCTTGCTCCCCAACGTCACGCCCAACTCTACCCACAACTGTTCCCTCTCCCGTAGGCCCGTCAGGGTCGTGGTCATCCAGTGGGTGGTTCTGCCCTGACCAGACACTTGTGCATCAGGGAAGTCTTACCTGCTCCTTCACGAGGTACTTTCGCATTCCTCGCGGTGGCTTACTCACCATGTTTAGCTGGGACAAATGAAAGGGGTTTTTGCTTTTTCCTAGAAGTCACTGAAATGCCTTAGACAGTAAATTAACCCCAAGGTCACACTATATATTAGGCCAGGACATCACCCTTACTCTAAATCCCATCCCAAATGATGCTGTTGGAAATGAAGCTTACTTTCCAGATGGGAATCATGTAGACCAGACAGCAGTCACAATGACATCCAATGTCAACACCATGAAAAACAGAAAACTGTCCCTCACATGCATTAACACTACTAACTGCCTGACCCTTTTATAAATCAATACCAGCTCTCTTATATTTAGAGGAATTATAACCCCAAATTATGTACAAAGCAGCTCCTCTCTCCCACTTCCTTCTTCAGCTTGACCCTGCCAGCCACTGTGGCCTAGATCAGGGCCACATAGAGCTTGGGTTCCATCCTTCTTTGCTGGGGACTGGATATCTTCCATCTGAGCCGGTGGGTTCCCAGCGTGGAGCTTCTCCCGAGTCCAATGTGGGGCAGCTTCAAGCTCTAATATCTGCTCCAGTTTCCACAGCTGCCAGAAGCAGTCAAGGTCACAGATGTACAACAGCACAGTCCCAAGCCCACAAGCATAAGCACCAAGACAAGGTGTGATTAAATTACCAAGCCAGATGAAGCTGGAGCAGCAGCCTGGGCGGGGCACAACCCATATACAAAGGGCCAGGTCATGGGTATGGATGGACAGCACAACTGAAACATAGTGTGTAATGCACAGGATATGTAAAAACCACTTGAGCAGACCCAGGGGTTGCTGAAATAGCAGGGTTTCCGCCCTGCTCCCATACTGGGTCTCCAACCCAGGTGGGCCTGGGCCACGCAAGAACCTTCAAGATGTCCGTTACCCCATGCAGGCTTCCTTTTCCCTAGGTGCCCCTGTTCCCCTCCCCCTGTGGCCACCTCCACCTGGCAGGCAGGCAGGCAGAAGAAAACTGCACACTAAGAGAAAGTGATCTGCATACCCCTACCAGAAGTCCCACCCCCGGGATGGTGGCTCCACTGTGTCCTTCCCTCATTCATGCTTTGTGAGCACCATGGTCCCACCTGGACAGCCTTGGCTGGAACCCAGGGGGGGCTGTGGCCTGTACTCAGGCAGTTGTTCAGCATGGCAATTGGGCTAACAGTTTACAATGAGTGGGGTAGCAGTGACCCACAAACATCAGCAAGCACTGAGTATCCTTGACCTTGCAAGGCAGTGGTTGCTTCAGGAACGCAGTCACTTTTCCCAACATCACCAAAACTCTTAGGAAGTAAGGACAGGCCCCAGGACCCAACTTCTGGGTATTTCAAAACAGGTCTCTGGGTGGGTGTAAAGGCTATCTTTCTGCAGTCAAGCCAGAAGAGAGGCAGATGAACCCAGGGTAAGATACCCAACCCTCCATCCCCCCATTGTCCAGATGGTCATGTAAATGCAGTTCATTTGGCATTCAAATATGGCGGGAGCATCACCATCCAAAGGACTTGGCCAAGACTCATCTAGAAAGTGATTCCTGGGCATCCCCCATAAGGAAGTACATAGCCATCAACCACTAAGAGATATAGCTTTGTCCCTCAGAATTAGGATGTCAGTCTGCACTCTCATGTTAAGATGGAGGTAGTTTGCAGCTCTTTTCCTTTATAAATGCCACCAATGCCCTGGCTGGGGTTACCAGAGGCCAATACCCCCTTGCCTTAAGTGTTTATAGATGTGTCCCAAAGGAATTGGGTCTCTAGCTATAAGAGGTCACACTGTCTTCGACAAAGGCTGGACAGCTGATGGACAGCCCAGGCTTGGGGAAGGCATGTTATATGGAAGCTCTGGAGACCTAGAGATGCTGTGGGCGGCTGAGGCTGGAGTGAAGGCCACTTGTCACCTGAATGGAGAAAGGAACATATCTCAAGCTAGACAAGGCCCACCACCACATGACATGGAACAGAAGAGGATAATTATGCACTTGCAACTGGAGGTGATTCCCACTGGAGGTCCAGGGCAGCAGAATGAGCCACTGGCATCCAGCCCTCAGCCTGCAGAGGGTCTCGGGCATGGATGCACTGCCTATGGCAGTGTGACGGAACTGCTCAGTGGTCCAAAGGCAATCACCTTCTTTAGCAGGCAAGTCAGATTCCCCAAATTCCTGATGCCATCAGAACACTGGCAGCGAAAGCCAGGCATAAATGGAGGTGCACCTTCCAGGTTTCACCCTTTACCTGCATTTTCAGCCTTCCCCAATGGCAACAATGGGCCACTGACTGCACATTCAAGCGAAGCTAACCCCCAGGAATACTGGAACTACACTTCCAGCAGTGATCAAGACTTCCCAGCCCAGCAGTGCTGGGGGCCACTGTGAGCAAGGTCAAGGCCCCGGCCTGCTACACTGGGCTCTGGCGGGACTGCTGATCACTTATGAGTGGGAGGCCAGACTCCCCTCTCCAGGTCCCCAAATCAAGGCTAAAGTGCCTTCGGTCATCAGTGAGCTCACCAGTGATTACAGGGCAACCAGGTGGGGAGCTGCCATGGGGGACTGCAGAGGCAGAATAGGAGCAGCTGTGAACCTCGTCAGGCTGGGAGGGACAGCCCAACTAGTCTAGAGCACACTGTGGAGTCCATGGGACCAAGGAGCAGAGCTGTGGTCACCAGAAGGGCTGGAGTTGCAAGCATGAGAGAGGGAACATGCATTGAGGTGCAGGTACCAAGCTAGCACATGATACAAGGAAGCAAAGTGGGTAACAGGGAGCCCAAAAATATGAAGGAAAATCTCCTGCTGGAACAGGTCTGGAGAAGCAGGAAGGGGAATCTTCAAAGAAGGATGCTGTTGTAGGGACGTTTCTTCTACGCAGCAAAGGGGGTTGCTACCTGGTAGCTGCAGATGCAACCAGGGTGCTGGTGGGTTCTTAAAGGTTCCGTGCTCGGGTAGGCACGGTTGGGGCTGGACTAGTTCCGTTGGAGGCTGGGTGCACAGGGCAGGGGCCTGTGCCCGAGGCAGCCAGCTGTCGGCACAGCATCTGCCGTTCCCGCACAGCCCGATTGGAGGCAGAAGTCTTCCTGATTTGGGCGCGCCTCGCGTGCCGCAGCGGAGACTTGTAGGTTCTCCGCAACTCTGCCAGGAACCCTTGATAGTTGTTTCGCAAGGGGCTGTCAGGTTGCATGTGCGGGATCGCCCACTTCTCTGCCTCCCCAGTCAGCCGGGATACAAGGAACGCCACTCGCTCGGCCTCACCTGGAAAGCGGGAGGCCTGGAAGATCATGAACCTGTCCATCTGCATCAAGAACCCTGCTAGCTGGCCTGGGTCTCCTGAAAAAGGCTCAGGCAGAGAGGTTGGAGGCGTGGTCATTGGTCGGGTCCCATTTGAGGTAATCGCAGAGATGGGCGGGGTGATCTGCAGGGCACCCGGAATCCGAGCCCTGGTGCGTAACAAGGTCAGTTCTGCCATCACGCTCTCCAGCATGTTGGTGAGATTGGCCTTCTCCGCTCGCAGGGTAGAGGCCTCCCGCCTCAGCGCGGAGTTGGTGAGGCGCAGGGAGGTAAGGGTGTCAATGACGTCATCCATTTGGGCATTGGTAGAGGATGCAGACGCTGGGGTTTCAGCTTTTGCTGTCTGAGGTTGGACCATGTTGGCAAAGGGCAGTCAAAGGCTCAATTACTTACTAGGTGGGTGAAGGAGGTTGACGGACCTGTGATGCTAAATTGGGTAGACCCAGACAGGAATGCGAGCACAGGGGTTCAAGACTCCGAGCGAAGGCCGGGTGGATGGAGCCGGGAGAGGCGCGCAGCCGCGGCCAGACAGGTGGTGCAGGCCTAGGGGATCCCCAATTCCGGATCAGCTCCTTTACCGCGAACCTCACCAGGCCAAGGCGGGCTATACAGGAGATTAGACTGTTCTGGGGCCTGAAGGATAAAAAAAATGTTTTTAAGAGGTTTCGTCTGCAGAAAAGGGGGGTCGGAGTAGGGGTCGCGGCGTGGGAGGGGTAAAGAGCGGGCGCGGGGCCCGCACCCACCTGAGGCAGAACAAAGGCGGTCGCACCTGCGGCGGCGCAGAGGCCTGGAGCGGGCGACGGGCGGGTACCTGGGTCTCCGAGGCTTCCTCCGCGGCTGCGTCTGCCGCGCCGGCCGCAACCAAGATGGCACGATCGGGAGACGCAGGCAGGCGGATGAGTCACGGCGCTGTCCACCGGAACTGCTTCCTGGTCAGGTCAGGCCAGGGCAGCCGTGGCAGAGGAAAGCGGGCGACCTCAGGAGGGAAGACGAGGGGAGCCAGGGACAGCGTCGCAGTGGAGAGCGGGTCGCTACGCGACCTTGGCGCGGCCGGGGCTGGTACGGCGGAGGCAGCAGTATCAGCGGCCAGTGGGCCGTGCGCGGGACCCACTGGTTACCATGGAGACCACTCGTTCGCGCAAGGCGGCGGCCGCGGCCGCAGCCCCGCCCCGGAAGTAGTGAACCAAGCCCCGCCTCCGGGCAGCGCAGTACCGCCTCACGGGGCAACTCCTCCCTGTCCTTCCTCAGCAGCCAATCAGCGTTCGCTGTTACTGTTAATTTGGTACTGTAAGTGCTTGCTTTCTTTTCTTCTTAATTCTGCACGAGACTGCTTGCCAAACTCTTCTTGTTATATGTTAATTGTTCTTTCATTTTTTAATGAAATTGTTTTTCATATTGTAACCTGGATAGAAATTCAGTGTAGTATGTAGTCACTGTAGCAAATTTTGATGTCAGAGAGGTCCAAACAAATCCTTCATTTCTCCCAGAATTTCTCCGCCTGGACGGAACAAATAGTAATATTTCTGTCGTTCTATCCGGTCATTTTTAGATGATCTAGTCTATTATGTTAATTTTTGCACTTTCTGAACTGTTTTATACCCTTGATACACTGAATTTTGAGCATTTTCCCCTTACAGATATTTCAAAAGCCTGATTTTCAAATATTGCCTAGGGTTCCACTGAAATCACGTACCGTATTTGATTTAACCGTGCCCCTTTCAATGGATCTCCATCTTTTTTCCCATGCGGAAGTTTTTTAAACCACACATATATAAATTCTGGACTCTTTCTCTGCCACTTTCTCCAGGATAAACTCCAAGGGGTGACATTACTGGGCCAAAGAGTATGAATGAGCTCTTTGACCTGGATGTCTTTTCCGCTTGACCTTGCTGAGCTGCTTCTCCATGGTCAGTTCCAGGTTGGGGCTTGGCTGGAAAGAAGATACCCACCATGCCAGTCTTTTGTAGACACAGTCTTCGAGGAGGTAGTGACCCCTGGCAGCCATCTTCATTTACTCCTCATATACGCCTGGGACAGAGCCAGCTTCACTTGTGCCTGTACTGTTTTTTGCTTCTATAAAATGGAAATTGGAACATGAGGGTGTGTGTACCCCAATGTGACAAAGGATGCACTTTTTGTGACCAGCTGAAAACTTCTAGAGCATAAGGCAAGAGAGGAGAGAAAGTAGACAGTGTTTCTTTGAACTGCCTCCACGAAATCTCCCAAATCAGGCAGGGGCAAGGGCTGCAATAATCTTGACTGAGGTCAAAAGCTGCAGACATTGGCCTGGGCCCCTCTACCCCTCCCACTTCTTCCAAGCAAACAGAAGATTCCCCGTCCACTCCTGTGAGTCACCCCATCGGTCTCTCTGCCTGCAGTGCCTGAGTTGCACTTCCCCAGGTCCCTGGATGCTGTGCACATGACCAAAGTGTCTGCTCCAATTTCAGGTGTGGTTGGCACTATGTCTTGAATTCCCCTGTGCATTGAACCATGATTTCAGAAATTATAAAACATGCATTTGAAGAAATATATAATTTATTTTACTTTATTTTATTTCAAATAGGATATAAAGTGGCAGTGCATAAAAGTAGAGTGAAATAAAGAGTAGACAGACTTTATAAAATGAGAAAAACAGCAGAGTATTTGGCTTCTGATCCAGATGATGCTATGATTCATGCTCTGAGGCTCCCCTTTCTGCTGCAGACTCAAAACAATGATAAACTACAATGAAAAGACCTGGCTGGGTGGAAACACCACATAAACTCCACTGTGGCTCGGGGACACAAGCTGCTGAGTACTGACAAGGGCATGGGCCTGCTAGGAAAGGATGGGGACGTGGGTCTGGGAACAGAGCCAGGCTTCTTATTTGAAACCAGGGGAGAGAGGGCTCATTCCAATATCAGAAAGGAGTCTAAAAAGTCTGCTTGCACATTTCATGGAGCAACAGCCTCTGTGAGGTGTGGTGCTGGGACAAGGGAGAGCACGTACAGTCTCATGAATCTCATGCCCCCTGGCTTGACAAGTACACAATAAGGGCTAGGAAGTGTGAATCACCACTGCTGATATAAATCATGTTCTGTACTGCAGACCAGGTGTTCCTGGTACAGCCCCAAACTACTAGATGGGGGTAGGGGTGAGTACACAGAGAGAGCAAGACTGTAAAAGACAGCCTTTTACCCAAAAATGAACCTAAAAAAAACTCTGAAGCCCACAAAGACGTCTAATGCTAAGAATAATGGCCACCAAAATCAATAATCATAATATGAATTAAGTCTAGTCAATAATCATAATATGATTAAATTAGCAGAACAGTCTGGGAATGAAAAGCCTTCAAAGTAAGAATATTTAGGATCTACCATGAGGATAATGAAGAAATAAACCTGTGTAAAGAATGGACATGGGGGAGGCGAGGAGAAAGCTGAAATGTAACCGTATGAAATCGTTCTGGTAAAGTGCCCTCTAAAAGGAAATACATTAAACTTCCATTTGCAGGAAGATGGAATAAGTGCACTCTTCCCTATTCTTTCAGCAAAGCACAGCTGAAAACAGCTTTTAAAAAAGACTCTAAAAGGCAGAGAGAAAAAGGCAGACTGGCTAGGCTGCTCAGAACCCAAGAAATAACGTGGTAATGAGTAATGTGAGTATGCTCCTGCATCATAGATCTCAGACATAAAACTGAAGAGGCTAGTAACCTGGAAATGCCAATGAGTGCAGCCAAAAAAAGGTCCCCCAAAATGCCTGCTCTCTCAAGCCAAAGAACCAGAAAAGGAACAGTCTAAGAAGACAGAAAACATTTAGATGATAATCACTCTAGACCAGCAACACTGCAGAAAAATCAGTGGCCCACCACCACTCGAGCCAACAACAGCCTAGAGGGGAGCCTAGACTTACACCCTTGCCAAGCTGAAAGGAGGTACCACACCCCTTTCCCCAGCTGGGGTGGCATGAGAGATGGCCAAAAACTTCCCAGATTTTATTAAACACCTTTATCTGCACATCCAAGGGGCTCAACTAACTCCACATGGGATAACTCAAACACGTAGTGCATCATAAGCAAAATCTCAGAAGTCAAAGACAGAGAATCTTGGAAGCAGCAGGAAAGAAGCCAATGATCATGTATTAAATGTCATCAGTAAAATTAATAACTGGTTTCTCATCAGAAGCCATGAAAGTCATAAAGCAGTGGGAGGACAGATTCAACGTGCTGGAAGAAAAGGACTATCAACCCAGAATTCTATATCCAGCAAAACTTGCTCTCAAAAAAAAGTGAAAGAAAAATGAGGACATTCCCAGGTAAATAAAACTTTAGCATATTCATCACTAGTAGCCCTGTCCTACAAAATATAATAAAGACAGATCTTTCAGGTGAAAGATCAGGAGATATTTCAGGTGAAATGAAAGGGCATTAGGCAGTAACTGGAATTCATACAAACAATAAAGAGCATCAGTAAAGGTACCAACATAGGTAAATATAAAAGACAATATAAATGTGTCTTTGTCTGTAACTCTGTTTTCTCTTGTTTTATTTAAAAGACAACTGCATAAAGCAATAATTACAAATCTATGTGGATGAGCATACAATATGCAAAAATGTAATTTGAGTGATAATAGCAAAAAGGAGAGGGGGAGGAGAGGGGCTATTTCGGATAAAAGTCTTCTAAAAACTATTGAAATAGGTTGGTATTAATCCAAACTAGATTTTTATAAGTTAGGATATTAATCATAATCCTCAGGGCAACTACTAAGAATATAGCTTGAAAAATATGTTAAAGAAATGACACAGAAATTAAAATGGGACACTAGAAAATATATATTTCACATGAAAGAAGGCAGTAATGGAGGAATAGAGGGAAAAAATAGAACATATAGAAACCAAATAATAAAATGACAGATGTAAATCCTACCTAATCAGTAATACATTAAGTATAAATGGATTAAACCCTCAAGTTAAAAGGTTGAGATTGGCTAAGTGGACTTTTTTTTAAGACCCCACTCAATGCTGTATATAACACACACTTTAGTTTTAAAGACACAAATAAGTTGAAATTAAATAAATGGAAAATGATATACTATTTAAAGTAACCAAAAGAGAACTGGAATACTATCGGACAAAACAGACTTTAAGACAAAAGCTGTTACTAGAGAAAAAGAAGGACATTTTGTAATAGTAAAAGGGTCAATCCATTGTGACAACAGGTATGAACATTCTGTCATGCACCACATAACCTATTATAGAGCTACAGTAATTAAGGTCATGCTATACTGGTAGATAAATGCATAGATCAATGGAACAGAATTGAAAATGTGGAAATAGACCCATAAAAATGTGCCCAATTCATTTTGACAAAGATGCAAAAGTAATCCAATGGAGGAAAGATAGCCTTTCCAACAAATGGTGATGAAGCAATTGAATATCCATAAGTTCAAAAAAAATTTTTTTTAATGCAGTTCAGTCTAAGTCTCATATCTTCCATGAAAATCATATCAAAATGGGTCACAGATTTAAATATAAAACTATTAAGTTGTAATAGTTAAATAGTCCTATGTTTTATATAAAGTTATACATATATATAAATATATGCTGAAATCTTTGTGATGTAGGGGTAGGCTAACAATTCTTAGATTTGGCACCAAAAGCATGATCCATAAAAGGCAAGATTGATAAATTGGACCCCATCACAATTGAAAACTTGCTCTGCAAAGGATCCTGTTAAGAGGATGAAAATACAAGCTACAAATGGAGAAAAATATTTGCAAACCACATATCCTACAAAGAAGTAGCATCTCGAACATATAAAGAACTCTCAAAATTCAACAGTAAAACAACAAACAACCCAATTAGAAATGGGCCAAGGACGTGGACTGACATTTCACCCGAGAGACTATACAGGGGAGGGCAAAAGTAGGTTTACCGCTCTGAGCACACAAACACACAGTTGTTATTGTATTATTATGAATTATTGTATTATTTTCCATACAAACACTGTAAACCTACTTTTGCTCACCCCTGTACAGAGAGTAAATTAGCACAAGAAAAAGTGTTTACCATCGTTTCCCATCAGGGAAAAGAAAATTAAAGCCATAATGATGTATCAGTCAACACACACCAATAAAAATTGGTGACAGCAGCAGTGAGGATGCAGGATACTGGGTGCATTACTGACGGGAATGTAAAATGGTACAGCCACTCTGGGAAGCAGTTTGGTGGGTTCTTTAAAAACTAAGCCTACTACTGTCATTCGACTCAACAGTTGTATTTATCCCAAAGAACTGAAGACTTCAGGGGGCTTTGGGATGGAAGAGAAGTGTGTGTGGCCATAACAGGGCAACAAGGGGCACTTCTGTGTCTTGACTATATCGAAGTCAATATCCCATTTGTGATGCTGCGCTGTGGTTTTGCACTGGGGGAAACAGGAAAGGGTGCAGCGGGTCCATCCCTATTACTCCTTACAGCTCCAGGAGGTGAGGTGAGCTTTGGTGGGGGTACACCAGTGAGACTGAATCTGAGACCTTTTCATAACTTTGAGTGGGTACCAGGCTGGCTCTGGCTATGATTCTGGAGTTCTGGGGACAGGACCATTGGAAAGCCATACATAGGCCGGTGGTATTTCGAGCTAGGGAGAGAGTGTGATGGAAAAGAGAGGGTCAAGAATTGCGCGCACACCATTTAGAGGTCTAGGAACGAAGGGGCTGCTGAGGAGCAGTCCAAACGGCGGATGGAAATTACGGAACCTGGGAAGCCAGGGGCTGGCTTCAGAGGGGAGAGTGGCCGTCCATGCCAAAGCCTTCATGTGGGCAGGGTGTCATTCAAACTGGGATGCTTCTGAGAATAAAACAAGTTGCTAAAGATGATTAAAAAATGCATTCCCTGAAACATCGTTTATTGCCAGCAGGTTGGTTTCTTGTACTAGTAGACCTGTAACTATGGCCATGTTGCTGACATTTTGCTAAAGAATGTTTTTTTTCCCCCTTCAATATGGTTTGATTATTCTTCATTTTATTATAAAATGACTTTCAGTCTTATTCCAAGTTGTATCCCGTGGTTATAAATTTAAATCTGTTGACATTTTCAATTAACTCTTCATTGTAGACTATATTTTAATTGACAAATCCTCTTTCTACAGGGACTAAGAAACCACTCAGAAAAAAAATTAGTAAATGAAAGATTATATCAAGTCTTTTTTTTTTTTTTTTTTTTTGGGGTATTGAAATGTATAACCATTCCAGCTCTAAGATCTCCGTAGGTTCAGTCTACTCGACTTCAAGGTAGCTTTCTTTGACAAACATTTTTATAAAGAAAAACTTATCCCCCTTGAAATGTGTCTATTGTTGTTTCAAATGTTTCATTAATTTTAGAAGCTACAAAATTGTGGGTCTTTCTGGATTTCTTTCCATTCCAATACAGAATATAAATTTTATCTAATTAGAGCTAGAAACCTTATCAAAAAACCTCTTCCCACATGTTGAGATGCTCCAGAAACAATTATGGAATTTGAGCATTAGCCCACAAACACAGTTGGAGCTCTCAGCAGTTAATTTCTGCGGCTCCTCCCTTGCTTTTGTCAGGATGAATTTCAGTGTTTCCTTGTGGCAAGGGTAGTTTCTAATAATTACAGTTCACTACGGCTTCCAAGCTCAAGATTCTTCATGCTCACTTAACAAATACTTTGATCAAAGATTTCCAACGGACTTTGAACACAAGGCAACAAAAATTTAGAGTACTCTGTAACCAAAAATTCAGTGCTTCTCTAGGGCATTGGGCAGATGTACACAGGGGGTCTTCAAGGGCCCCAGCATTGGAAGGTCCTATGAATGACTACAGCAAAGACGAAAGGACACACCAGGAACCTGAAGTC
Organism: Saccopteryx leptura; assembly: GCF_036850995.1. Classification (NCBI taxonomy): domain Eukaryota; kingdom Metazoa; phylum Chordata; class Mammalia; order Chiroptera; family Emballonuridae; genus Saccopteryx; species Saccopteryx leptura. The sequence continues at coordinate 315,952,931 of NC_089503.1, forward strand.
TGTTTTTGTATTCAACACTAACTTTGTGCCTGACCAGGTGGTAGCGCAGTGGATAGAGCATTGGACTGCGATGCGGAGGACCCAGGTTCAAAACCCCAAGGTCGGCAGCTTGAGCGCAGGCTCATTCGGCTTGAGCACAGGCTCACCAGCTTGAGCACGGGGTTGCTGGCTTGAGCGTGGGATCATAGACATGACCCCAGGGTCGCTGGCTTGAGCCCAAAGGTCTCTGGCTTAAAGCTCAAGGTTGCTGGCTTGAGCAAGGAGTCACTTGGTCTGCTGTAGCCACCCCCTCAAGGCACATATGAGAAAAGCAATCAATGAACAACAAAGAAGCCACAACGAAGAACTGATGCTTCTCATCTCTCCCTTCCTGTCTGTTCCTATTTGTCCTTCTCTCTGACTCCCTCTATAAAACAACAACAAACATTAACTTTGTCACAAAAATGTGTGTTAGCCTAATTTCTCCAACTGCATACCCATAAAAGTATTTTTAAAGACTGACAACTACAGCTTCGTCTTTGATAAAGTATCACAGATAACTAGGATGCCATGTTCATGGCATGTGAACCGCAGCCGAGCCCGGGTACCTCTGTGCTCCACTGGCTGTTTAATCACTTGAAGACACTGCTTTTCATTAGGACACTGCTGTGACTTGTCTTCTATATTGAACTTCTTTTCATTTACCTGGGACTGAGCTTGCCTTCTGTTTTCTGCAGGGACCTGGACTGATCCCAATACATTTGCAAGGTAATTTGGCACAAAATAAGAAAGGTGAAAATAGATAGTTCCTCTCCTAAATCACAAGTACCCTGGAACAGTGGTCTCCAACCTTTTTTGGGCCACGGATGGTTTAATGTCAGAAAATATTTTCACAGACCGGCCTTTAGGGTGGGACGGATAAACTATCACATGACCAAGACAAGTGTCAAGAGTGAGTCTTAGACGGATGTAACAGAGGGAATCTGGTCATTTTTTAAAAATAAAACATCGTTCAGACTTAAATATAAATAAAATAGAAATAATGTAAGTTATTTATTCTTTCTCTGCGGACTGGTACCAAATGGCCCACGGACCGATACTGGACCGTGGCCCAAGGGTTGGGCACCATTGCCCTGGAGAACCTGTGTAAGACTGTTCACAGGGGCTCTGTTTCTCATAGCAGTACCCCAGGAATAACACAAACACCCATCCCAAAAGGCTGGAAAAATCCAGTGCAATAGTACATAACAGTCACTCTCAGATTTGAGTGTACATCAGAATCACCTAGAAAGATTGACCCCACACACACACCCAGATTTTCTGATTCATTTAATAGATCCAGGATGGACCAAAGAATTTGCTTCTCTAAAAAGGTCTCAGGTGTCACCGATATTGCTGGTCTGCGGACCCTACTTTGAGAAGTGCTCCTGCAGAACGATGAAAATCGATGAGCTGCTCCCAGTAGGATGCACTCTCCAAACATACAGATGAAAGAAGACTCTGAATATGTGCTGTCTAATCTCATTATATAGAGTTCAATATCAGGGAAAACTAACTTGTATTTCTTACGGGTGCGTACATAGGTATTAACTGTGCTAAGGAAAATAAGACAATTATTTCTACAGAGTTCAGATTTGTGACCCCCTCGAGGCAATAAGAAGGTTTATCATAATGAAGAAACAATGTAGTCTTCTAGACCACAGGCAACAGAGCAGTTCGTGACCTGCGTAGTAATTACACAGATGTGTCCCTCAGCAACTATTTAATGAATTGCACACTTGGTGTTTTGTGTACCTGCCAGTGCATGCATTATATTTCATGACGCCAAGTTTCTAAAAAGACAAGAGAACCTGGGCAAAGGGAGAACATTGGAGGAGGGAGATTGGATGGACACCTCTTGCAACTTCCTGTGCTCCTGGATGAGGCCCATTCCTCCCCCCTAACCTTTGCTTCTAGATCCTTCTCCTGAAGTCTCTCCCGGTCGCCAGGTCCTCATTCTCACCTTTGTACCACCTTTCTCTTACTTAATCAGTTTTTCCTTTCCCAATGGGTTAGTCGCATCAGTATACAAATAATGCCATTTCAGTATACAAATAATATTATTTCTCCATCTTGTAAAACATCTCATGATGCCACTGCCTCCCCTTCCTGCTAATGCCTACACTCTCCTTTTTTTTTTATGTACAACAAAACATATTGAATTCTGGGGGACACAGTTTAGTCTGTAATAGGGAGGAAGGTTATTAGCTGAGAGGGATGAACAGACGAATAGGGGTGAGGACGAGAGAGTGAGATTGTTTTCAGAGCATCAGGGCCACGGTGAGGGGAGGGTGGTTGTCAGGTAGTGTTAGGGGCCCGTTGGAAGATGGCGACCTTGAATACTTTATTATGTGCTTTTATTTATTTTGTTCTTCTCCTGACACCTTCAGTTAGGTGCTAGGCTCATCCTGTTTTTACCTGTTGCCTTGCAGTGCTATGGCAAAGAGAGAAGCTAATACAATGGTTTCATTCATGTGGGATAAAGAACAGGATTGATTGAGCAAACTCACAAATCCAGGGCAAGTAAGAAAAAACCACACACAGTGCCTGGTGTTCTCAGAAATCCACATGGGCTCCACCAGCCCTGAGCAGGGCTATGGGACTGTGCTATGGGTTTAGATCTCAGGGGAGACATGATTCCTGCCTCCTTCCCTGCTTTCTTACAGTCAAGCATGAGAAACCACCATGAGTGCTGGGAATGCTCTTGGAGCTTAGGCAACAAGCAGTCCAGAGTGAACACAAGGTGTGCAGGGGCTTGTCCAGGAATGCCAGCTGCTAGCCTTGGGGGTCAAGTGAGGTGTTGGGTTTGTGCTGCTGGGAGAAAGGGAGCCCCTGCTCCAGGACAACATAAATGTCCAGTCATTTACCAGGCAGCCCTGTTTGTCCCTCCATATAAGATAAGCATTTGAGGCTATAAATTTCCCTCTAAAATAGTGCTTTAGCTGCATCTCTCAAGTTTTGATATTTGGTATTTTTTGTCTTCATTTATTTCCTAATGGTTTGATCTGTGACCCATGAATTATATGGAAGTATATCCTGTATTTTCAAACCTGGATTTTTCTAATTATCTAGAGATTATTTATTCAAACTTAAAATCATTGTAATCAGAGAATGTTCCAGTTTGTGGTTCATTTTCTTAAGTGTCCATGTATGTTTAAAGGAATGTGTATTCTATAGTTGTCTGGTGTTGGATTCTGTATATGTTCTTCAATTGCTGAGAGAAGTATCTGTCTTTTAAAGTATCAGCAATAAAAGTTCCTAACTGTAGTAGATTTATCTGTTAGTCTGTCAATTTTTGTTTTATGTTTTGTTGCTCTATTATTGGGTACATACAAAATTATAATTGCTACATAGTCCTAGTTAATCAAACTGTTTATTATTGTGAGTATACTTTTACTCTCCAAAAGGATGTTTTACATTAAAATCAATTGGTCTGGGCTCTGGCCGGTTGGCTCAGCGGTAGAGTGTCAGCCTGGCATGTGGAAGTCCCAGGTTTGACTACTGGTCAGGGCACATAGAAGTGACCACCTGCTTCTCCACTCCTCCCTCTCCTCCTCTTCCCCTCCTTAAGCCATTGCTCAAATGGTTCAAGCAAGTTGGCCCTGGGTACTGAGGATGGCTCCATGGCCTCACCTCAGGTGCTAAAATCGCTCAGTTGCCAAGCAACAGAGCAGTGGCCCCAGGTGAGCAGAGCATCACCCCTGTAGTGGGCTTGCCTGGTGGATCCCGGCTAGGGCACATTCGGAGTCTGTCTCTGCCTCCCTGCCTCTCACTTAATAAAAAAAAAATCAATTGACCTGGTATTACTATAGCTATAGTTTCCTTTTAGTGAGTGATATTCAATTATTTTTATGCCCTTATGCCTTAGGTGTATCTACAGTTTAAAGCATGTAGCTAGATTTTTTAAAAAATATCCAATATAACTATCTTTATCTTTTAATTGTAGAGTTTGCAAGTTTACTTCATTTTATTTATTATAGTTCTATTTGAATTCACTTCTGCCAACATATGATGTGTCTTCAAACTGTCCCAACAATTTTCTGCCTTTTTCTAGTCCTTCTTGATTTCTTTTGGATTAAGTTTTGTTTTTCCTCTTTTTATTTTATCCCTCTATTAATTTGGAAGTTGTACTCTGGTTTTTCTTCCTTCAGCAGTTAGCCTGGTTATTTTAGTGGAATTTTGAGATTCATCACACTCCTGACCTTTTTTCTGAACAACACAAGAGCCTGAGCCCCATTAGCTCTGACCACGCCTCTCCTGCTGCATTTTTTTTTTTTTTTTTACAGAGACAGAGAGTCAGAGAGAGGGATAGACAGGGACAGACAGACAGGAACGGAGAGAGATGAGAAGCATCAATCATCAGTTTTTTGTTGTGACACCTTAGTTGTTCATTGATTGCTTTCTCATATGTGCCTTGACTGCGGGCCTTCAGCAGACTGAGTAACCCCTTGCTCGAGCCAGCGACCTTGGGTCCAAGCCGGTGAGCTTTGCTCAAACCAGATGAGCCCACGCTAAAGCTGGCAACCTTGAGGTCTCGAACCTGGGTCCTCCGCATCCCAGTCCGACGCTCTATCCACTGCACCACCACCTGGTCAGGCTCCTGCTGCACATTGATGAGTAACGTAAGCACACACCTTCTGAAACCCCACTGAATGCTTTCCGAAGCCATCAGCTGTGTTTAGATTTATCCACATAATCACCCCTGTCTTGCTTAATCATTATTCTTATTCATCTGACCTTGTATTAAAAAGCACTTTCCTTCCATTTGAATTCTCTCTAGTGCAGGTCTCTTAGGGCAAATTCTTAGTTTTATTTATTTATTTATTTAAATGTTGACGATGTCTTTATTTTACCTTCATTCTTATAAAAGGCATGTTTGCTAACTAGACAGTTATTTCCTCTCTGCATGTTGGGAGAGATTTTCCAGTCTTCAGAATTCCGTTTTTGAAAGAAAGCACGCCTTCCGTCCTGCCAGCCTTCCTCCCCTCCCCCCTTTTCTCTGTTGTCTGCTTTGATCTAAGTGTGACTTTCTTTTGTTTATTGTCTTTGGAATTGACCGTAATTCTGGCTTCTATGATTGGTGTCTCATATTCCTCCTGAAAATGGGTCTCCGGGAACATTTCGAATACCGCTCAGCTGGAAACACTGACTACGCCCCTCCCGTAGCACAGGCGCTGATATCCCATCACGCTCTCTGCTCTCTGCCTCTTACCTCTCTCTCTGTGTGTTGAACTCACATTCTCCATTCCTTTCTTCCACTGCATTGTGTTCTGCATCATTTTTCCCAGGTATATTTTCCAGTTCCTCAATAACCTCCCTCCCCCCACATTTCTATATTGGAGGATGTGGCATATTTTATTTCTATACATTATACAACAATGAATTCTACAAAGATCTAAAAGTAAGTAGCAAAATTCGAAAACTCTTAGCAGAAAATACAGAAGCATGTTCTTTTGGCTATAGGGTTCAGAAAGATCCCCCTTAAATAAGACATGAAAACTCAAACTGCAAGGAGGAGCTTGATCAGTTCAGTTCATCAAAATGTGATACTTCTGAATAAACACACACACACACACACACACACACACACGCACGGCACAAAATGAAGGCAAGCCAAAGTAAAGAGAAGATAACTGCATGTTACCGTCAGCAACGATTGGTATCCATAGTGTAGAGAGAATGCCCGTCAATCAATGAGAAAGAGAGAATCATCCGATAAGAAAATGAAGACTCTGGAGCAAAGCCCCTAGAAGAGGAGACCCAAAAAGCCGGCAAACAGGTTTTTTAAAAAATCAACTTCACTAGCAATCAAAAAACTGCCAGTGAAACCCACAGCAAATTGCCGTGTTCTTGGGCTGTCTCCTTCTGTTCAAGTTTGGTCCACTCAACACTGTTGCTTTCATGCAAGTTTCCCATGAACATAGTTTAGAGCAGTGGTCCCCAACCCCCTGGCTGCGGACCGGTACCGGTCCGTGAGCCATTTGGTACCAGTCCACAGAGAAAGAATAAATAACTTACATTATTTCCATTTTATTTATATTTAAGTCTGAACGATGTTTTATTTTTTAAAAATGACCAGATTCCCTCTGTTACATCCGTCTAAGACTCACTCTTGATGCTTGTCTCGGTCACGTGATACATTTATCCGTCCCACCCTAAAGGCCGGTCCATTAAATATTTTCTGACATTAAACTGGTTTGTGGCCCAAAAAAGGTTGAGGACCACTGGTTTAGAGAATTGTGTGCTTGGACCTTCACTCTGTAATAAATACAGCAGTCCTTGGCCCCACCCCATAGCCACTTCCCCAAAGCATGTGCTCCTGCCTGATTTTCTTTTACATTTACCTTTAAATCTGTGAATAGCATCTCATGTTTTATTGAATACTTAGATTTGGGTGTTATCTATCAACTTCCCATCATAGAAGATGATGATTTAGCTACACACACACACACACACACACACACACACACACACACGCTTTCTCTCCTCCTAGGGCCAGCCAGTAGTTGACTTTGTGCAGGGAAGTGAACATGAGTCCAGGTGATTTTGAGCGTGTGTTTATAAAAGCTGGGGATGGTAAAACAACGAAAGGCCTAGAACAGAAGAAGCAGCAGGAGAGCCTTGGCAGGGTTGCTTTTACTCTCTGGGAAGTCCGAGAAAAGGGGGCCTTGGAGACAGGTTCAGGGGCTAGCCTGGGACAAGCTGCCACTGCCCACTGCTTCCCTGGTTTCAGGTTTCCTTGAGGATCCTTAAAAACTTAGGAGCTACATGCTGTGGGGAAAGAAGGGGGAAAGGGGGGAGGGTGTGCTCCCAGGAGGGAGAATGCACTGTCCTTTGTTTTGAGGGTTTTTAAAGACTGTGAGGATTTCAATAGTCTAGTCAACAGCTTTTCTAGATTTATCCTTTCTCTTTTTTTAATTTAAAAAAAGATTTATTGCCTGACCAGGTGGTGGCGCAGTGGATAGAGCGTCAGACTGGGACGGAGAGGACCCAGTCTGACGCTCAAAACCCAGAGATTGCCAGTTTAAGCGCAGGCTCATCTGACTTGAGCACGGGCTCAATCGGCTTGACTCTGAGATCATAGACATGACCCCATGGTCACTGGCTTGAGCCCAAGGTCGCTGGCTTGGGCAAGAAGTCACTTGCTCTGCTGTAGGCCCCCCCCCCCCCGCCCTTGGTCAAGGCACATATGAGAAAGCAATCAATGAACAACTAGGGTGCTGCAACAAAGAATTGATGCTTCTCATCTCTCTCCCTTCCTGTCTGTCTGTCCCTATCTGTCCCTCTCTCTGTCTCTATCTCTCTGTCTCTGTCACACACACAAAAGGAATTATTGATTTTTAGTGAGTGAGGAAGGGGGGGGAGGGAGGGAGAGAGAGAGAGAGAGAGAGAGAGAGAGAGAGAGAGAGATGAGCATCTATCTGTTCCTATATGTGCCCTGACCATGGATTGAACCAATAACATCTGCACTTTGGGACAGTGTTCTAGCCAACCAAGCTATCAGCCAGGGCAAGGTATATCCTTTCAAGTTTTGTGGTTTCCACTGATTGGTCAGGCCCAAGGCAGGGGGTCATTAGTCATTGTAGCTGGTCCTGAGTCCACTTCACCTGGTTTTACTGCTTTTCTGGGCCTGGAGCTGAAACATAACTGAAGCCTAGAACTTATTTCCAGGGAGGTGACCTTCTGTATCTGGCTGTAAATTGCTGGGGCCCTTTGTTCGGCTGACTAGTTTCCCCATTTGTCTTGCCAAGGAATTTTCTTAACTTCTTACTGTTCTGCCTCAGGCCCAAGATGCTTACATTATAACTGTGGTTTGATCAGTGTGCCTGTGTCTAGCTTCTCCCCTGCTTCCCAAATCTCATTTCCATCACCTCTTCCCCTGTCTTCTTTGTCCTTGTGGATGAATGTCTATTAAAAAAATCACATTTTTTATTGTCATGATAGTGGGTTTGAAGGGGGAGGGTAAAAAATAGTGTGTGTGTCACAAACCACCTTCGGCCTCCTAATCTCCATCCTAATGTAGTCATCTATTTTTATCCTGTTTACTGTCAGCACACTGTTTGCATAATTTTTCAAAGTGTAAATGTTTGTGAAATGAGTGAATTCATCTTACGATAAGTGTCAAAGACCTGGCCAGTGCCCAGGCCTAGGGTGGGGCCTCGGGTGACCAACCATCTCACTTTCCTTAGACCTGAGCGGGCTCCCAGGATGTGGGACCTTCCATTTCAAACCTGGGTGAGCTGGCCAGCCTGCTTAGGGGCAAGCTCACTGCAGAAGCCAGAGCTGTGACCTCAGCTCTGTGTAGGTGTCTGCCTACCCTCGCCACCTCAGTTCATCTGTGGGCATGGGCAGCACCACAAACATTTAAATTTTAACCTAATTGAGCACATCTGATTTCACTTTAATTTTTTTTTTAATAAATGAAAGTAAAAACTGTTCTCTCAACACTTTTTTCTAGAGGAAAACGTTTTTCTTCTCCTCACAATAGTCTAGCCACCAAACTTGTAGGAGTTGATCCCATAACAAGCAGTTCCTTAGAGCGTCAGCCTGGCATGCAGAGGTCCCGGGTTCGATTCCCGGCCAGGGCACACAGGAGAAGCGCCCATCTGCTTCTCTACCCCTCCCCCTCTCCTTCCTCTCTGTCTCTCTCTTCCCCTCCCGCAGCTGAGGCTCCATTGGAGCAAAGATGGCCCGGGCGCTGGGGATGGCTCCTTGGCCTCTGCCCCAGGTGCTAGAGTGGCTCTGGTCGCAACAGAGCGACGCTCCGGAGGGGCAGAGCATCGCCCCTGGTGGGCAGAGCGTCGCCCCCTGGTGGGCGTGCCGGGTGGATCCCGGTCCGGCGCATGCGGGAGTCTGTCTGACTGTCTCTCCCCATTTCCAGCTTCAGAAAAAACAAACAAACAAACAAAAAACAAGCAGTTCCCCATGTCCTCCGTGGACACTGTCAGGGTATCCTACAGTTTAACTTGATCCTGGCCATCCACCTGGAGATAGCATCAGACCTCATGGGTTAAGGACTCAGCCCCACAAGAGAGCCTCCATTTCAGAGGACTGTCATAAGTCCCAGGTTGTTACCTGTGATTCTGTTGGACCAATTCCAAATCGAAGGTTCCCACAACCCTCTCCCAAGGTTCAATAACTTCCCAGAGTGGCTCACAAAACTCAGCAAAGCAGGTGACTGACTTACTGGCTTATAAAGGATGCAACTAAGGACCAGTCAAATGGCAGCGACGCATTCTTCAAGGTACGGGGGCGGGGCGCAGGGTCCCCATGCTGACCCCCGAGACACTGTCCTCCAGGCCCTCACATGCTCAGTAACCTGGAAGCTCTTCAGTCTCCACACTTTAGAGGTTTTTTATGGAGGCTTCATTACATAAGGCTGATTGATTAGATCATTAGCCATTGGTAATTAGCTCAACTTGCAGTCCCTCCCCCTTCCTTGGATATTGGAGATAGAGAGGGACTGAAAGTTCTTGCCCTCTAATTACTTGGTTGGTTCCCTAACTACCAGCACCCCCCACTTTTAAGGACTTTCCAAAAGTCACCTCATTAACAAACACTCCAGTGTGGTCAAAAGGGGCTTCTAATGAATAACAAAAGGCACCCCTTCCAATTTTATCTTTGATGCTCTTATCACTCAGGAAATTCCAAGGGTTGGAGGAGCTCTGTAAAAGAACAAATATGGCCTGACCAGGCGGTGGCACAATAGATGGAGCTTCGGACTGGGATGTGGAAGGACCCAGGTTCAAGACCCCGAGGTCGCCAGCTTGAGCGCGGGCTCATCTGGTTTGAGCAAAAAGCTCACCAGCTTAGACCCAAGGTCGCTGGTTAATTGGTCTGCTGAAGGCCTGTGGTCAAGGCACATATGAGAAAGCAATCAATGAACAACTAAGGTGTCAAAACGAAAAACTGATAATTGATACTTCTCATCTCTCTCTGTTCCTGTCTGTCTGTCCTCTCTCTCTGTCTGTCCCTGTAATTAAAAAAAGAACAAATATGTATTTCTTATTATAAATCATGACATCACAATAGGGCAAGATGATGAAGCATTAAAACCAAAAGTGCTCTCCTACTTGTTTCCTCCTGGTGCCCAGAAAAAGGAAAGTCTGATGAAGAGCTATCCACATGGTCAGCTGCTCGATCACAAGCCAGCACTGCGTTTGCATGGGTTTCTTATGTGTCTTTGGAGACTTATATTTGAAACCATGTCAGTATCTGTCTCAGTCAGCTACAGTCATAACAATGCTGCATAACAAAGTATTCCAAAACTCAATGGCTTTGAACAAGCCTTAGAACACCAATCATTATGTTCTCTCATGCAGCTTGTGATTGGCTGAAGGTCAGTTGACAAGGACAGGGCTAGTCTTGCCTTTAAGAGGCAGGATGAGTCCAGGTTGGTACCCACCTGTGTTCATTCAGGGGTGCAGGCTGAAGAGGCAGCTGCTACCCAGGGGGAAGCTCTTCTCAGGGGATGGCAGAGGACCATATGGTAGTCTACTCCACAAGCACATTCAAAACTTTGCTAAAATACATCCACTAGGATCCGTTTGGCCAAAACAAGCCACACGGCTAAGCCCAAGGTCAAGGAGCAGAGAATAAGAATGGCCCACCACGGAGCCAGAGCAGGTCACATAATTGGACCCGGGATCAAAGAGGTGGAGTATGCTCACTCATGGAAATAGCGGCAGAGAATGAAGATTCTGGAACAATCATCTCAACACCTGTATCCTCATAGCCTGTCTCTTAGTTGTCAGCCCAGGCACCTAGAGCTTCAATTTTCGTTGTTCATGGTGATGCTTGCCTCTCTCTTTAAGTCATTTTCCTCACAACCCCCCCAAAGTGAATTTTGCCATTACTTCTTTGAATATATTTTATGTCAGACAATCCCCAATCTGGTCTCTAAATTCTGTGAGTTTATTCCTGAGCTATAAAAACAGGGAAGAAAAAAAAAAAGACTGCAAGTTAATTGTGGGTAATTCCCAGTCTTGTCACACACTTGCCAATGAATTGAAGACAGGTGACATTGCCAAATCACTCATAATAGATTCTAGAAGTTCCAAGGCTTGGAGAGGTTCCAGGAACCACTTCATCTGTCAAAAGGAATATCACTTAGGAGCCAAAACATCCCCTTCTGTCTCAAGATTCTGGCTGCCGTTCAGAAGAAGCGGTAGAACTTCAGGTGATAAGTAAATTCAATTAAGGAGGAAAACTGAAACTCTGCTTTCCTTTCTGAACCCCAGGACTCCTCAACGCAGTTTCCGTGCTGAGAGCGCGAGAGAGGTCAGCTCACAAGCAGCGGGTTTGGAGAACGGCGGTGTGGTGTTCCGTGCAGCCGCCTAGCACAATTCAGACTCAAATTTTCATGGTGGTGACCAGAGAGAGATTGGGATGGAATTGTGTGAGTGTGCAGGTCACTTGTGAGTTGTTGGGTTTTTGTTTTGTTTTTTTTTAATCTTGCATTTACAGTAGTCATCAGACAGTGGGGTACCAGGATAGTGGCCACCATAACAAGACAATTTCTTGAGGCCAAAGGATAACGTAGACAACCCCATAGATTCTTACAGAATTTATTAGAGGGTGAGTTACTCACAGGGAAAGGGGTCGGAGAGGATGACAACCCTGACAGTCTGCATAGCTAATCTGTGCTACCAGACATTGCATTTTTTTTATAGTAAAGCCTGGTTACTAATGATTGACAAGACAAAGGGAGAAAGAAGGCATATGTGCTGGGAGCCTCACCTCCTGGTGGTCCTGTGATAGATGACTGCTTAGAATGTGTGCTGACACCAGTTTGGTATTCACCTCTGATTGTCGTACCATTCTGGCCGTTACTGACGAGACCCTTTACAGCTATGCTGTGTAAGTTTAAGGGGCACAGGTCATCATGAAGCTTCTGCTTTGGTATGCTGACGAGGAACAGTGAGGTCGGTGCAAGTTCATAGCATGAGAAACTTGAAGAGAGAAGAAAGCGGGGGACACGACGATGCAGCTAGTTTTTTCACATCTATGTCTATGCAGTAGTATTTGCTCGTTTCCTGAAAAACCTGATCAGTGGAACACCTTAGGCTTGGGACCATGCCACGGGGAAACAGGATTTGCACACCGCCTCAGGTCTTTTGGGGAAGAAGGCTGAGGGTGGGTGGAAAGATGGATAAACAGAGACCATGGTTTGTAAACTGTGAAGCACAGGGGTAACTACCTGAGGGTGGGGACATTCTGCAAATTCAGATGCCTGGTGACACGGATAGGGACTTAGCCAGAAAAGGTGGAGGAGTATTCTCAAGGGTAAGGTGCCTGGAAGATGGGCCCTGGGGGTGGATCGTGGAACCAGCTAGTGCTGCACAGGATGATCCCAGGTACTCTCCTACCTCCTGCCTCAGGCAACAGGGCAGCCCCATGCTTCTGGCTCTTTCCTGATAGAGCTATACCTGTGTGTGTTGGGGGGGGGGGGGGCAGAATAGTGATGGCTGGGAAGCAGGGGTCGTCCCCAGTTAAGATTCCTTCAATACAGGGTCATGGGCCTAGCAAGTCACAGTGGTCATGAGCAAGACAGACTAATGTTCTGCTCTTACAGACTCTGCAAATGTAAGGGAGTGCACTGCTCAGGACAGTTCTGAGCCAACAGGTACAGGGGTCTGTGGAGGGCACCCAGTTCTGGTCATCCAGGTGGACAGTTCCCAGGTGCCTTCTACATGGTTAGGGGCCCCAGTGGATGGAGCTGAACCCCACTGCCCACAGTGATCTCCTCTCGGCCTGTGTCTCTCTCCCCACGCCCTTTCTGCTGCCCCCTGGGATCCAGCCTGCACCACACCTGTGATTTCAATACAGCCCAGGTGGAGTAGTCTTCCTTCTGGGCTTGCCGTGGGATTCGATTAGTTAGTACATAGTCCCACTCCCAGCAACAGTCCAGCGTCAGATCAGGTGCTGTGGCTGAGAGCTTGAGGGCTTTCCATGCAGAGGGTGAGAGGAGGGAGCTGATTCACTCTAAAACAACCAGTCAGTTCCAGCCATATTCCCAGGGGTGCTCTTTGGACAGTCCAACAAGGGGTGGGACTTGGGTTGGGGGCAGCAGTGGGGATACAGAGAGACAGTCAGACTCTGGACACTGTGAAGAGGTAAATTCTCTGAGATTTGGTGATGAATTGGGAAAAGAAGACAAGGGAGAGGGAAATGTCATCAGACTTTGAGACTGAACAGCTGAGTGTCGGTGAAGTCATCGAGGTGACCGGATTCAGGCTCCACCACCCCCTCATCCTGAGTGTGGGGCCTAACCTCCAAGGGAGCCTCTGCGGAAGGAGAGGAGAGCAGGCTGCCCACCCCAACGGCCTGGGGGGTCGTTTTCTCTAGAGTGTCACCCCACTTTCCAAAAGCAATTATAGTGAAGGCAGTGCTTTAAAAATTAATGGCAATAATGACCATTTCTTATAAGTCTGAGAGATGAAATAATTCTAAATGTCTGTGGAGGTGGCTGTCGCCTTCTCGAGAATGGAGAGGTTGAACAGTAAATTAGTTTTCTCCTAACTCATTATCTCTCTACTGAATCTGATAATCCCAACTCACAGAGACCGGGCTCAGGGCTCAGAGACGGTGATCATTATGGAAAGATTCCACATACATCCTTGTGGACTAGGTTAATGACCTAATATGATGATTATAATAGGTTAATAAGTGAATATAGCCTGACCTGTGGTGGTGCAGTGGATAAAGCGTCGACCTAGAATGCTGAGGTCACCAATGCAAAACCCTGGGCTTACCTGGTCAAGACACATATGGGAGTTGATGCTTCCTGCTTCTCCCCCCTTTCTCTCTCTTTCTCTCCCCTTTCTAAAAGGAACAAATAAAAAAAAAATAAGGGAATGTAAATCTCACAGAAAACAAATTCACCACTTTGCCACTTGGCCAGACACCCCGACGCCGGAAAGTGGCATGTCGCTGTGCAGGAGATGACCGTGAATGTACCCTGCCCACACTTCTTTCCTGCACTCAGTTCTGGAAATATATTTCACGCAGCTTGTGGGTATGATCTCTTAGATGCATCCGATCCTCGGTTTCTTTTTCCAGTGGTACCCGGGATGGTTGATATTTTTTAAAGCGCCCGTGATTTTTTTCTGTCTTTGAGTGACAGATCCAGGGTCTTTGTGACAGTCAATACATATGAAATGGATCCTCAAGATACTTGAATGAGCCCCTCAAAATCCCAGGAATGGCATTTCCTTGCTTTATCTGTGTCAGGGGGGAAAAAAAAGTGTTTTCTCTCCCACTTGAGGGTTTGGTAGCTGCTGCCAATTAACTCACAGGGAGGATTGAAAGACGCCAACTCCGCAGCTGTCCTTGGTCACGTTTATTATTCGTGACTTCTCCTTCAACACTGAGACGAGATCAAATGGACTATTAACTCTTTGCTGAGGATAAAAGGATGGCATGCTGTGCGACCTATTATTCCCAGAGTGATGTCCTTTCTTGCCAGCCAGAGTCAGTGACCCATCAGAACTGTCACACACCTTTCCAACCCACATCATGGCTACCAGAAAACAGTGATAATAGTTTCACTTCACAAAAAAAAGCCTTTTTTCCTGACACATGGGCTTTCTGTAGTGAAGGAGGGGGAAAGCCACTGTTGCCCTGGCCATTTGACTCAGTAGTAGAGCGTTGGCCCGGTGTGTGGATGTCCTAAGTTTGATTCTTGGTCAGGGCACAAAGGAGAAGCTCCCATAAGCTTCTCCACCCCTCTCCTTTCTCCCCACCCCACCCCAGCCATGGCTCGATTGGAGCAAGTTGGCCCTGGGTGCTGAGGATGGCTCCAGGGTCTCCGCCTCAGGCACTAAGAAGAGCTCGGTTGCCAGCATGGCCCCAGAGGGGCAGAGCATCTCCTCCTAGTGGATCTTGGCCCAGGCTTATGCAGGAGTCTGTCTCTCTGCCTCCCCTCCTCTCACTGAATAAACAGAAGAAAAAGTAAAGGAAAAAAGCCACTGTTGCTCACTTTGGGCATAGGTTCTTTGACACAGTGGGAAGGATATGTGTGAGCACAGCCTGCCTGGCATGCAACTCTCTGCTGCCAACTAGCTGGGTCGTATGGACTGGCCAGCTTGCCTCCATGGGCTGGGATTGGCCAACTACAAAAAACGTGGAGAATGAAAGCATCTTTTGTTAAATAAATCAACTGTGGCGATTAAAAATAAGTAAATAAAAGTCAGGGTTGCCCAATCCTTGCGAAGTTCCTAGAGCGCTTCCTAGCCCAAGCTCGGGCTCAGCTCCAGCTGGGATTACTAGGACTTTCCTGCAGGACCCCAGGCATGTGCACCGGTTCCACCGGAAGCTGAGTCAGCATTCTCTTCAGATCCGAGGTTTTCCTGGGGAGAGAGAAGTTCGTGTGAGCAGGTGCATGTTCAGGAATTGTTCCTAAATGTCACAGGTCCTTGGCATTGGCCACTGTCCCAAAGGACCGTCGGATGCGGGTTTGGCATGATAGTTCTTTTAGTTTTCTCTAAGTGTGATGTTTGGCACAAACTCTGTGGTTAGTTAAGAAGCAGTAGCTTGCTTCTTTGCCGTTGCTACAGAGAGGGCAATGCTGAAGGATGTCATTTTTGTTCCGTCTCAGCCTTCATGAGGAAAACCCCTCACTTTTGCACTGGGAGGTCTTGTCTCCGGCTTCTTCTGAGAAGTTCATCAGTTTACCACAGGGCAGGGGGGTTCCCGACATGAATTATAAGATGTGGCATCTTCCTCGGCTTCAGGCTGCTGTTTGATACAAGTTTCATCATAACCAATAATGTCCCAAGGCCTGGGGACAAGAGTTCACTGGTAAATGAAGTCAATTTTTCAGATAATTGAACTGGGCGCATTTTTATTTGGTGCTTTTGTTTTTCAGCTACTTGGGCAAAATCATCCTATGAGGGAGATTCACTTCCCCAGGAACGGGCATAGCCACTTCTTGCTATTGATGGAGACAGCTGTGAACTTCCTCTGCGTCCTCGGTCAGCATTCTTCTGTCTAAAGGACAATTTCACTTGGTGACGAGCCACTTCCAGGCCATGGCTGCGTCTCTGCGAATTCGGGATACAGTGCAGCAAATTGTCGCTATGATAAATGCAAATGAACTCCAGCAGATAATTAGAGGGCAATGACATGAAAAGAACAAGCTTATTTGCCCACCCAAACGTCCCCTGCTATGCTGTGAGCCGGGGCAGCATTGTGGCCCAGTGTCCTTGGTCTCTTCCATGGACAGATGGACCCAGGGATGGCCCGTGAGTAGTGTTGGCAGGTAGGTGCATGGATGAGGAAAGCCATGCCATGTCTAGCAGTCTCGGCCACCCAGGCATCACCCTCTGTGTGTAGTGTCACGATCGTGTCCACCCTTCTAAGGATCTTTTAGCTGATCCCCCCAGGACCCACGGACCCTGCTGATTTAAAGAGCGGGTGCCGAGAAGCAGCATGTGAGCCCTGGCCCCCGGTTCGAGACCCCATTGTCATGGATGCTCTGCTGTGTGAGCGAGGCTTCCTGTGGGAGGACATGGTGAGTGTGCCAGGCTGCCAAGTGCCTCCCATCATCTCCTCTCCAACCCTCTGAAGCGGTGACCGTCATTACCCCCATTTTGCCAATGCGGACACAGGGGTGCAGGGAGGTGAAGGTATTCACTCAGCTACACACGCTAATAAGAGGCAGAGCCACCGCTTGCCGGCTGGCCCCAGCGCCCCAGCGCATCACCGCCTCGCTAATCTCCACCGGAGACAATGATTTAATTTCCAGGGACAGCGACCTCTTGCCTCTTTGTTGCTGAAGAGCTGAGCTGAGCAGGCTCTTCTTGGGAGCAGGAATTTCGATAATAATAGCAGAGCCCAGGACCTGATGGGGCTCTTTCCACATCCTGCTGGCGGAACCCAGCTGCTTGTGTGTCAAAGAGCCTCCCTTTGTGAGCCAAGGAGCAGAGAGGGGAGGGATGGTGAGGACCAAATGAGACTGGGAGGCCACACTGCACACAGAGTCCAGCATAGCAGGTGTTCTAAATGGCAGGCTTTTGTGATTAAAAAAAAAACAAACAAACCACACACCATCATAAACACTTTGATCTCAGTAATTTTTTTTTCTTAAGTGAGAAGTAGGGAGGCAGAGAGGCAAACTCCTGCATGCGCCCCGACCGAGATTTATCCAGCAAGCCCCCTATTGGGCAGTGCTCTGCCCACCTGGAGCTGTTGTTCTGTTGCTTAGCAATTGAACTATTTTAGTGCCTGAGGTGAGGCCATGGAGCCATCCTCAGTGCCTAGGGCTGACTTATCCAACCAAACCATGGCTGAGGGAGGGGAAGAGAGAGATAGAGAAAAGGAAGAAGAGGAGGGGTGGAGAAGTAAATGGTTGCTTCTTCTGTGTGTCCTGGCGGGGAATCAAACCAAGGACATCCATACCCTAGGCTGATGCTCTACACTGAGCCAACCTGCCAGGGCTCAAATAATTTTTTTAAACATGTTATTCACTGGGCACACATTCATAGATTTATGGAAATCCACATAGGCCATCTTATGATGGGTTGCAACCATGGACACAGTAGTGAAACTGGAGACCACTTTGATGTCCAAGTAAAAGGCTGCAGCAGTAGGGACTGTTAGAAATTAGGAAGGCACAGGATTCAGCGACACTCATTCATTCATTCCTTTCTTCATTCATTCATTCATTTATTCATGTATTTTTTCACTCGATGGGGTCTTGGATGATACAGTAGGACCTTTCTATCATGGGACCTATATTACAGTAGGGCAGGCAGATAATGAGCACACAAAATAGGATAATTTCATAAAGCAAGTGTTCTCGCGACAATAAAAAGGGGACATGCTGGAAAGTGCTGGCGACTGAAGTGGGGGCCTTCCTTGGCCTTTGACCTGAGGCCTGAATAAGCAGCAGGCTCCACCACATATATTTGGGGCACTGCATTCCAGGTATCAGGAGCAGCAAGTGCAGAGGCCTGACCACCAGGGTTCCGTTCAAGTCCCAACAGCACTCTGACCCACCTGTCACACCCAGCAGGCGGCCGCCTTTGGGCCTGCTGCCCACCTGGCCTCAGGTAAAGAGCATCACCCCCAAGCCGCAAGCCCTCATCTGGAAAATGAGAATAGGAACCACCCCATAAGTCTTACTGCAAGGGCTGCAAAGAGGAGTTAGAGGCAAAAACGTGACTTCTGTTATTACTCACGTGAGGGAGGGCAGCTGGCTTTCTTGGTGTGGCAGATTGGGGTGGAAGTTTCTCTGTTTTATGAAGAGTTATTTTAAAACAGCTAGCATGTCTGAGTGACATGAACACAGGTCAGAGTGAATCCCTCTTTCCTTCAACAAATATCACCACAGTGGAATCACAGCCTCATCCTCCCCACCCCACCCACACATATACACACATATGCGCGTGCACGCGCGCACACACACACACACACACACACACACACACTAAATCTGAGTTCCAGCTCAGCCACGGACATCTTGCAAAAGTGTGGACCAGGCAACTCCCCTTCCGATCTATTTTCTTATCTATAAGATAGGAGTCCAACCAAATTACCCCTAAATCATACTTCTTAATAATCCAGCCCAACAAAATCACTCAGCTTCCACTGAGCCTGACAATTCCCCCAACATCCCGCCTCCCCCAGCCTGTGCCACAGTAGTCGCCTGGCAGAAACATGTCCTTCATCTGGCAAACCTTTCGTGTCCATTTTAGTCTATTATTGAGGTATAATTTACACATGGTAAAAGGTACCTCTCTTAAGTACAATTAGCATAAATAAACACCCTGATTAAGGCCAAGCCCTATTAAGATACAGAATATTTCCATCTCCTCAGAATCTTCCCTCGTGCCCCTTGTCAGTTTAACCCCCGGCTGGCCCCACAGGTCACCACTACCCTGACCTCTACCCCTGAGGTTAGCTTTGCTGTCTAGACCTTCGGATGCCACAGTCTTTTATGGACACGGCCTTCCGTGTCTAGGCGGTCTTGCTCAGCATAAGATTTGGGGACTCAAGTTATCTGTTTCCCTGGATCCTTTTCTTTTTTGACTGAGTGACTTGGCATGATGACAAGGCCACGATTTGTTTGGACATTCACCTGTACAGGTAAATTTTCACTGTGTGCTGGGCACTGTGATCGCCAGGCTATTGACCATCAGAATTATTTCATTTCCCTTGAAACACTGTGGGGGTTGGTTCTGGAGGGCGCTTAATTTACTGGTGTTTCTCCTCCATTCTCTCAAGTCCTGGCTTTGTCAGGAAGAGCCGAGCACTGTCTTTACCTTGGGCTGAGGTGTGGCCGCTCTGGAGTCTCAGCTGAATGCCCAGGGCTTTTAGTAAGGCCGCTTCCTCTGCCTGGTTGGAATAATGCAGCCCCTCCAGAGTTCCCAAGAGGCTCCCAGCTCCTCAGCCTTATTCTCTGCTGGGTCATAGGGAATCTTGGCCTGAATGATCCCGAGTGTTCACCCCAAGACACAAGGGACCCCCACACAGATCTCAGGGCTCTTTCCCACACTTCCTGCCCCTCGTCGGGGACTGGGACCAGATTTGATGCATCACAAAGATTAGGCACGTTCTCCAAACTGGCAAAACCCAAAGCCCCAGGGAACATCTGCTAGACTGTTTGCTGAGTCATTTTCTAAATTGCTTCGCTTTTGGAAGAGTAAAAGCTCCCAGAGTCAGACAGCGGTAGCAATAGCGATCTCTAACACAATAGTCAGACCCCATCACCCAAGCAGGGGGCCATGCCTCAGATCTTATTACCCACCTGCACAATGATGCCATCGGGCGCCTCCTGCTGTGAGAGGTGTGACTCTAGGTCACAGCCAGGTGTGTGCCCACTCCACTCAGTCTGTGCAGCTGACAGTACTGGACCCCAACCTGGTTTGGCCTCCTTGTAGCAGCCTGACCTTGGGAACCTCTCCAAGGGAGGATATGTTGACACTAACCTCAGAGGCCATTGTGACCACAGTTGGTGCTCAACAATGGAAGCTTAGTCACCACACAGATCCTCCAGCCCAGGAGCTGACTGCTGATGGTTCCCAGCTATATCTGTCTCCAGAAACGAACTTGGCCCAAGGTAGTCCCCTCCCCAGGAGAAGCCTGCTTCCCATGACTGCTCAATGCAGGGGTGGAAAGGGCTGGCCTTGGCCCAATTCAGGCGGTCTCTGCAGGCCCTCCCACGTCCAGCGCTGGTGGGCTGAGGTCTCCCCTGCAGGCCTGTCTCAGGCCAGTGGCTCAGGCCAGCCTCTCCCCGGGCAGGCGTGCCTGCACCACTCACCCCTGCTGGAGTGTGCTAGAGGGCCCACCCCAGCCAGCATCCTGCCACAGGAGCCCAGCTTAAGAAAGACATTATGCATCACTGTCCAGGCCCTTCCCTTTGTAAACCTGGAACCTTCAGACCCCCCGGTGAGGGGAGGATGCTGTTGGGTAAACAAGTGTGTTTAGGTTTGCTCACTTGCATTTTGCACTGGTGCTGCTGCAGGGTAGCACCATGTGTGTATTGTCTATGGAAGGCTGTGGGTGCTTGCCCTCAGGGTGCAGATTGCAAATTGTGGATTGCCTTCCTGCTTGGGAGGGGTGATTGTTTGCCGGAGAAGAGGTTATTTTCCCCCAGCCTGTTTTGCTAGAGTCCAGAGAGAGAGAGAGAGTGAAAGAGTGTGCTGAGGAGCTTGGGAACCCTGAGATTTCAGCCCGACTTGTTTGGCTGGGGAGTGCTGAGGCTGGTAGGGGGCCTGAGTCCACTGGGTCCGGAAAGGTAAGCGGTCGGTCTTCCCTGCCTGTTTGCTTGTCCGCTGTTAAACGGAATGACCCACCATTATCTGGCTCCACAGTTCTTTTACCGTCTGTTTGAATCCAATGTGAATCTGCATGTGGATGGCCGTGGTGGCAGCCACTGGCCTTACAGATGCCAAGTCACAGGGCAGGTTTTGCTACAGTAACAGACAATTCTAATATCCTATTTTTTTTTTTTGTAGCAAGGAACAGTACTGCCTGTTCTCCATCATAAAAATGTTAGAGAGAGAATTAAGCAAGACTGGTGGAGATGAAACTGTTAGAGATGGAATTAAGCAAGACTCATGAAAACAAAACACCTCAGCAAGGCAACTTTAATAACGTCTGCAGAAGGGCGTGCTGCCGCGAGTGAAAGCCAGCCAGCAAGCGCGTGGGCAGAGGGCAAAGTCTGTTTTTATCCCTAACGCAGGCTCTAGGATGCTGGGTCTTGCTCCATTGGCTGGAGTGTTGATCATTCAATCTTATTCTTTCTCGATTGGCTAGTTTAAATGGCTGTGCCAAGGTGGAAGGGAGAGATGGGGATATCATTTACTAGGTAAAGGGGTTGAGGAATGGTCAGAAACAACCGGGTGACTAGACACAAAGGGGGTTGGGGGATTGGGAAACAAGTTAGCTATTTCTGATTCTATTCCCCGGTCGGAGGAATCCAAATGAAGGGGGTTGGGAATTAGTTGAAGAAAAGAATGTGAGTTAAACATTTCCTTCAAAACTGTGGCTCAGCTGAGATGGACTCCTGGTGTCTTCTCTTTCTAGAGCCCAGGATGGAGGGGTGGCCACCATCCAGGACATGACGCTCTCGTGGTGGAGAGAGTAGCCCAGAGGGGAGGGCAGAGCAAACCAGGGGAGTACACTGAAGCCACTGCTTGGGCAGGGCATGGCCTGTTGGCCAGCACAGGCCACAGGCCAAGCCCTAAGTCAAAGGGACAGCGCAGCACAGTGTAGCAAGGGTGAGAAGGGGACAGCAGCCATGACCTCATGACCCTTCTGACTCCACATGCAGCCGACTTCACCATAAAAGTCCAAACCAGTAATACAGGGTAATGCTATCGTTACTAGAATCGACAGTATTTTTTACCTATCAACTTAGCAAAAATGGATGAATAGCGTTTACCATATGCAGGCTGGCACTGTGGGTCAGGCTCATATACTGCAGCAGGACTATAACTTGGTCAGTCTCTCGAGAGGGGGGCAATTTGGCAACATTTTATGAAATGGCAGGAAAATGCTCATGTCACTCACTAGGTATTTCCGGTTCATGAATCTAATCACATCAGGGCACCATTGTTTCCGCAGGAGGGGCCGTGTGTACAGGTGATAGAGAATGGGTAGGAAATCGTATGATTTTCCCCCCCACACACAATCTCCCTTCCCTCAGCTGCTCCTTGGCCATGGCTTCCTATTGGTGGGGTCAGCGTGTCTGCTTCCCCAACCCCAGGCTTGGTCATGAGACTGGGGCAGTAAGAGTATTGGGTGCGAGCGAACGGCGGCTCTTAGAGGCATCCCACGGTTCTGCTCTACTGCCTTCCCTCCTCGCAGGAAATGCCTCAGGTGGGCACTGCTCCTTCTCTGAATGGGAGACAGACAGACAGGTGAAGCAGACCTGAACCCAGCCACAGCCCAGGAGAGAGTAGGATCCTTGTTGAAAACCACAGCCCAGGAGAGAGGTCTGGGTTGCTTGCCACATGGCATTATTACAGCGAAACTGACTGATAAAGTGGGGGAGACTTTTCAACAACCTACCCATGTGTAGAAAGACATTTATTAAATGCTACTGTGCTCCCGACACTTACCAAGTGCTATACGTACAAACAGCAACTCATTTCTTATTTAAAGCAATCTTATGGGAATATGTGCGATTTTTGAAGTTGTTTTACCAAAGAAAAAACTGAGATACCAAGAGGTTAATTAACTTGCCCTTGAACAATCACTAGTAAAAGACAAAGCCAGGTGCCCACATGTTGGACCTTAAACACTGGTCACCAAGACATGGTTACAAAAGCCATAAACTGTCCACATAACCGACTGCTTGCAGCCCCTGAAAAGACGCAGACACAATTTTAAAATGACCAGCTCTCACCTTTTCTTTCTGTGGAATACCCACTTGGACGGCATTGCCATGCCCCCCTTCCGGGAGCACTCTCACCCGATGGGGCATGGCAAGCCCTTCCTTCACATGAGCACCCCCACTTGCCGACCTCCACCTCCAGCGAAGCAAACCCCACAGAGCACCTGTGTCTGACAGTGACCTGGAACCCGTGCTGATGTATGTATGAAAACGGTAGTGCATTCCCCCGAAGCATTCCTACTTAAACTGTCAATAAGTACACACTACTTGCAAACCTTCCTGTGACAGTGGGGACATCATTTTGAAGGGTATTCTTTCCTGATGCAGAGAAAAGGCTACATGTGTGTGTGTGTGTGTGTGTGTGTGTGTGCACAGAAAGAGAGTAAGAGCCCAAATCTAGAAGGACAGGGAAGGATGGAGAAAAATTAAGGATAAAAGAAAAAGGAAACCAAACAAAACTCTGTCACTGTTGGGTTCTTGTGCCTGTGTTTGTCTCGCATAGCCACGTCATGGGATAGGGCAGGCGTCCCCAAACTACGGCCCGCAAGGCCATTTATCCAGCCCCCACTGCACTTCTGGAAGGGGCACCTCTTTCATTGGTGGTCAGTGAGAGGACCACTGTATTTGGCAGCCCTCCAATGGTCTGAGGGACAGTGAACTGGCCCCCTGTGTAAAAAGTTTGGGGACCCCTGGGATAGGGTCTCATTCCAGCCTGACGCCCTCCACGTCACGCTGTTTATGAAATTCATCGTGGCCCCTGCCTGTGTCTGCTCCACTGTCCTTCTTGTTGCTGTGAAGTATCCACTGTGTGAACATCCAAGTTCATTTATTCATCCACTGCCATGGGCAAATGGGTGGTTTCTAGTTTGAGGCGATCATGAACCTTCTGGCATGTTCTGTGCATCTCTGGTGACCACCTGTGCACCTTTCCACTGAGCAGGGTTGCTGGGTCGAATGGGGACTTAGGTCCACTAGTCACTGTGGCCAGCTCTCCTGTTACAATTCAGATATTTCCAGATCACATGCCAGAAGCCCCCTGAGCTCACAGGCAGGCGTGGGGAGCCTGGCTTCTGCAGGAAGAGACAGGGCTCAGAGCAGGGCGGAGCACTTATGCTCGGAGTGGCGGGGGCGGGGGGCTCCAGATCCCCTGTGGTCACTGCAAAAAGGCCCAGATTTGCTCTCAGTCCCCACTATTCTGTCTACTACAACCCTTGTCCCTTGTGTTCACACCTTTCATTTCAAAATGCAGCCAACAACCAATATGGGGCCTTTTTTATTAGGATGCTGGGAGGATCCGGAGTCTAAGGAACACCTGGAGGCAGAGGCCGGATGCCACGGGGCTTCCTGGGCCTCAGTCATATCTCCCTTCTCTCCTCCCCTCCCTCCCTGGACCTCAGCTCCTGCAAAAAAGATAGCAAAAGAGAAGGCTGTGCCTCAGTTTCCCTGGCCCTCCCTTTCTCTGTGTCCCAGCCTCAAACCACTCACATAGTCCAGAACCAGAGGTGGCAGTTCCCACAGCGCCATCCAGGTGGAGAAGGAGCAGGTACAGTCCCGGCTGGGCAGCAGTGGCCGCCCCTGCCGCCCTGCCTTCCTTTGGCCTCATTTCTCTGTTCTTGTTCTGTGAACCATTTTAAACAAGGCCTGTTTTGGAAATATCTATTGAACAACAAAGATTCTTTATCTCATGATCTAATTTCATTTACACTGGAGACTTGCAATGAAGACACTGCATGAGCCCATTGTACAGATGAGGAATCCAAGGCTCAGAGAGGTGAAGTGACTTGCCTGAGGACACACAGCTAGAGCGACAGCAGGAGTCATGCATGCCCAGTCCTTTTGGACTCCAGAAATCACATGAATGCCTGTGTGAGTTTTCTTTTTTCTTCTACAGCAAGATGAATTTGTTCCTGTGGCCCCCTCGGGGAGTCTATGGAACATGAGGCGGGAGGTGGGGGAGAGTACCAACGCATCGATAAATAAATGAATGCATCAGACTGTGTGGAGACACAGCACCCAGCCACCTGGGGCCCGCGCTTAGGCAGAGTCTGACGCTTCAGTGCCTCGTTGACGGCAGTGTGATCTCTCATCTTTAGCAAAAAGCCCCACGTGTCAAAACCTGATTTTAATTAGCAGAAATCTTTGGGTGATCGCAGCGCCGGGATCCATCTGGAACACAGACGGCAACAGCTGTTTTGTTTTGTTTTTAGCTCAACAGCCAGCGGCAAGCATGGCCAGGGCTCCTCCAACGGCCCAGAGCCCACACTGCTTCCTCCTCCTCACGGGGTAGGTGACTTCCTGGAGGGGAGGCAGCTGAGCGCCCCGGGCCCCCCTGCCCACCCCTGGTGGGGGCGCCTGGCAGTGGGATCACCTGACCGTGGGTGTTAGATGCTAGATAGAGGCTGTGGTGCTGACACGGGAGCGTGTCCCTGGGAGAGAGCAGCCAGCGCCCGTGTTCGCTGGCACCGAGCTCCAAGTAGGGGAACAGTTCATCAGTGTCCCTTCTAGAGACTTTTCAAAGGACCCAATTATCTCAGACCTGGTCCAGCCGGCACCTTAGCCCGGTAAAACCCCAGCCTTGTTAAGAGCACGGGACAGCAGCTTGTCACCCAGACGCTGCCGGAGTCTGAGCAGGCAGTTGAAAATGCTCCTTTGCTCCGCCAATTAGAAGGTCATCTCCAGCGGGACCTGAGACCTGTGTTCACCTGTCAAGAATTTGCATTCATGCTGCTCTCTCCTCAAGTTAGTCTCCACCGGCGGGGGGTGTGAACGAATGAGAGGGCCCTCCAGATGACTCACCGGATATTGATCTTAAGTAACACTTTCAGGCCCTGCTCCAAGCACCGCACACACATCACTTACTTCACTCTCCCAACAGGCAAGTAGTGGAGATAGGTAGTGTTGCTCCCTGCTCCCTTTCAGCTTACAAACGAGGGAACTGAGGCACAGAGAAATCTCACATCCAAGGCTGCACATTTAGTAACCGGCAGAGTGAAGAGATAAATGCTGGTGACCAGACCCTGGAACCCAAAACCAACCAGGACAGGCCCCAGGGTCTTTGCACCTGCCCTTGTTCTCTCTACTCATCATGAGACCCACCTTCTCCGCCTCTTGACTCGGTTCAAACCTGGTGTCTCCTGGAGCTGCTTTCTGAAGTCCCAGGCATTGGTTCAACCACCTCTCAACCTCCCATGTCCACCTTGCTGTCCCCCCTGCCCAGTCCCATCCAGCCTGGGTCATCTCTGTGTATCCAGGACAGAATGTCAGAATGTTTGTGGAGGGAAGGAAGCCACAGGAAAGGAAGGGAAGAGGCATCACATCCCCAGGCCAGTACTCTCAGAGATGATCAGTTGTCGGCCTATTCTACCTCAGTCTCAGCTTCTGAGCACAGCCATGCAAGCTGCCTGACCAGGCAGGACTGTCCCCTGGAAAATAAGAACAATGATGACACTAGTTGTCCTCAATGTCCCAGTGTGTCTGACATGAAAAGTCACTCCAGAGGTGGGCTGGACCCCTGTCATAATGGTACAAATGTAACAATGAGACACAGAGAGGCTGGATCACTCACCTGGGGCCACACAACCAGGACGCGAGTCCCAGGATGCCTGGCTTGTGAGCCAGGGCACTTAACCCCGTCTGAGAAGATGGCTGTGGCAAAGACCGGAACCCTCCACCGTCTGACAGCCATGCACTTCCACCCCTTCACCCAACCTGTTCAAACAACCTTTCTGAAGGCTTATATGTCCAGCCTGCCCCATGTTCTTTCTTCATCTCGGCAAGGAAAGCCCTTGAACCTGGGGCGCCACTGTGATGCAGGTGGGGAGCTCCTGGGCCAGCAAGGGGTGTTTCGTGGCGCCCTCGCCGTGGGCGGCGCAGGGCAGGGCACTGGGTGTTTGGTGGGCCACAGGGGAGAGAGCCCTGGGTGGGGGTCAGGGTAGCCACAGAGCCTGCCCCTTCTCAGGCCTCAGCCCACGCACGCGGGGCTCAAGGGGAAAAGGAAATGGGTGTGTTTAGCCTCCTTTCTCGATATTTCTTAACTGACCTCAGTCCACATGCGGGGCCTGGGAGAAGGGTCAATGTCAAACGCCTGCCAGAGCCCAGCCCCACCAGGCTGAGCTATCAGAGCCACCTCTGACCCTGCAGCCTGGCCACCCAGGCGAGCCCGGATCTGGTTCCTGCTGGCCCCTCCGACCTCCACACAGCGCATGCGGCCCCAGCCCAACTCCACTCCAACTCCCCGTAACCCTGCAAGCCCTGCCCTGGCCCGACCTTGCCCCCGCTCAGGCCGACCGCTGCCCTCTTCCTCCCCACCCCTTGCCTGGCTATACCTCCTTCACATACTTCTAGATTCATCTCAGATGTCCCCTCCTGATTCCCAGGCACGGCCCCTGGGCACTCACAGCCCCATCCTTCTCCCCTCTGTCCATCCCAGTGTCCACACAGGGTGGTCATTGCCAGGTAGCACCTCTGTCCCCCCTCCCCAACCAGAAAGATTGAAGAAAGTCAGCACAAAGTTATAGGGCTTGAGGTCTGCCAAGGGTCAAGGCCAGAGACTGGGTTTGACTTTGCTTCGCACCCTTAGTGTAGTACAGAGTGGACACAAGTATTTGAGGAAGGGTGGGGGAGGCATGGGTGGGAGGGTGGGCGGATGGATGGTGAGTGGGTCGGTGGATGGATGTTGGGTGGGTGGGTGTGTGGGTGGCTAGATTATAGGTGAATACAGGAAAGAATGGGAGGAAAGACTAGAACTCCATCCTGTGCTTTAATATGAAATCACCTGTTTCTTCTGCAGCCAGCTGACCCCTAATTCTCACCCTGCCTTGCCCACCGACCATGTTAGGAACCTTCTCTGGGTTTCCTCTCCCCTTCCGAAGTTCCCCTCTGCCTGAACACAATGTGTGGTCACTTCCTGAGCCTGCATGTATGCCCCAACCCTGCTGGAAGACCCTGAGGGTGTATCCTGTGTCCCCACAGATGAACGCGGCCAGTGCCCTCATTTGCCTGGCCTCTGTTCCATGCCACCTCTGCAGACAGGGCTCCCCCATCGCCATGGACAGAGCTTGGCACTGAGCCTCACAGACAGTGGAGACTCTGGTCCCTGATGTCACGTCCTTCATGTACATGACGTGTTTTGGCAGCACCAGAAGCAAGGGAGTGGCTACTATGGGCAATTGGAAATGCTTTAAATAGGAGAGAGCATTTGCGGGTATTGACGGATGAATAGGAGTTGACCTAGTCAAAAAGAAAGAGCCCACCATCCCAGCATCCAGATGGATGTTTGTTAACAGAGGGTGGAGTGAAAGAGCTGACGGGGAAGGCGGGAGAGTTTGAAGGTTCACGAGTGAAGAAAGGAATGGAATTGATGTGAGGGACACAGGGGCCCAGGAGGGTGTTTCTTCAACATAGTTTAGGCTGAGAGTGGTTCCCTGGAGAGCCGTGCAGCTACGGGAGGCACAGGGCAACTTGTGGGTTCACTGAAGGCCCATCTGGGAGAACAGGTACTCACAGAGGTTGCACCCATGCGGGCCCATTGGCTTGAAGGCGCCAGGACTCTAAGTGGTCCTGGGCGGCGACTTCACCAGCCAGAGCCAAGGGGGTCCGGTCCCACCAGGTTTTGTCCTGCAGTCAGCCTAGAAATGCCAGCCATCACAGCAGCAGCCTTGGGAATTTTCACCAAATCCAGGTCAGTCTGCAAACAAAAACACTCCGTTAACCTCAGATCTTTTGTAGCCCAGGAACACAGGCAGAGACTGAAACACTGTATTGTGTAGAAAGCCTGAGCCTGCACCACAGGTGGTAGAGTGCCCAGGCTGACCCCCGAGGCTGCTGACGGGGACCCAGGGCCCGTGGTGCCGCTGGGGAAGTGGGCCCGGCTGGGTTCTGCTCTGGTTCTCCCTGGCATTGGCCTGTTCGCCCACCTTGGCACAGAGCCAGCCACTGTGTCCCTGGTGGCCACTCAGAGTCTGCATTCATCAAGGCCTGGGACATGAAGGATATGGCTGGGTTTCAGAGGCGGCCGGAAACCCTGGCTGAGATGCTGAGAAGATTCAGAGGGGCCCGACTCTCAGCACCGCCTTCCCCGGCCCCTCCGGGCCCTCGGCCTCACAAAGCCTGCTCACCGGGGAGCGGCCTGGGCCCCTCTGCTGACGCCGCTGCGCCACTGAGTCACGTATGCGGCTCTGACACGATGTGCTGGGGAAATTGTTCCACAGAGTCGAGATTGTTCATCAACGTTGGCGTCATGCAGGGAGGCCTTTTCTCAGGGCGCCACCAGGGGAGATGGCCTTTCTTAAAAATAGCAGTATCATTACTGACTGTGCATCTACCAGGCACCAAAGAGGCCGTTCTCAAATGCCAACTGCCTCACTCCCGACCTCCCTGATCCACACGGGTTGTGCAGTGAAGTCGGCAGGACCAAGCCTCACGCTGTGCCGCAGCTTCTTCTCCCTGCCCTCCCTGAGGAGATGACCTTTGAACTGAGACCACCAGCACTGACTTGGAAGAAAAGGGAGGTGAGGAGCATTACAAGCAGAGGAGAGTGCTTTGGGGCACAGGCCTGAAAGCAGGAGGGGGCTTGCTCTTTGGAAAGCACCCTTTCATTTTATGGGGCCTCAGCAGTGCACTGACCTTGCATTAAGGGCTGTGGTCCTGCATTCTGGTCAGGGCTGTGCTCCCAGCCTCCTTCCCTCTGCCACAGGGATCATGGAGACCAGGCGCTAAGGAAGGAAGTAGCCTGGGTCCCTGAGTCACTGTATGGAGGAACCCACCCCTGAGCGAGGCGCTTACATGCAACTTTGTATGAGAAGAAATAAACTTTGTGTTGAGCCACTGAGGTTTAAGACCTTGTTACTGCCACAAAGCCCATTCCAGGCTGACTGATTCAAGGAATGAATAAAAACAGATTTCCAGAGATTTACTTGGTTAGCAGCATGGAGCTTGGGAGGGAGAAACCCCAGCCTTTCTCTACGTGTAAACATCAGCCAAGCCTGACCAGGCGGTGGCGCAGTGGATAGAGCGTCGGATGGGGACGCAGAGAACCTAGGTTCAAAACCCCAAGGTCACTGGCTTGAGCGCTGGCTCAGCTGATTTGAGCAAGGCTCACCAGCTTAAGGTTGCTGGCTTGAGCAAGGGATCACTCGGTTTATTGTAGCCCCCTGGTCAAGGCACATATGAGAAAGCAATCAATGAACAACTAAGGTGCCACAACGAAGAATTGATGTTTCTCATCTCTCTTTCTGTCTATCTGTCCCTATCTGTCTCTCACTCTGTCTCTCCATTTCTGTCACACACAAAAAGCACATCAGCCAAGATGTTTACAATAATTAGGACCCTCAGAGGCCAGCCAGAACAGTGACCTCCAAGTAGTGTTTCTAGGAGCCCCCGCCTTAGATGAGGAGGTTGGGGGATGGCCCCAGGAGGGAGGGAGTAGCAAACAGGGGTCAGTGCAGGAGGGAGAAGGTTGAACAAGACCCTGAAACAACCAGGGAAACTTCCCTCTGTCCATTTATATAAGACTCTGAACAAAGTCTCATTTGAAAAAATAAAATGGTCCTGTTGCTTAAAACATACATTTTTAAAGTGTGGAACCTAGTCTATTTAGTCCAGCATTGTTTAATACAGTGGCCGCTAGGCTTGTGTGGTTACTGTGACTCCAGATGCAGTGACTCCCAAATTGAGATGCCCCTCAAGGGTGAAATATACAACCAGATTTTAAAGGCTCCGTACCAAAACAATAAAATTAAAATTAATTGTGAAATCACTCATGATCAATTCATACAGGTTACATGTTGTAACCATATTTTGGCTATAATGAGTTCAATAAAATTTAATATCAAAAGACTTTTACCTATTCTTTCTTTCACCTTTTAAATGTGGTCACTAAGAAATTCTAAAGGACATGTTTTGGCTCATATTACATTTCCTATGGATGACACCAATCTAGTCCAATCACACTGCATTTTACAGGTAGGACAAGCGAAATGGAGAGGTTACTGACCTTGCTCACGTTCACACAGTGGCGTGTGAGTTTGGGAGCTGAGCTGCCTCGTGAGTTTAAAAAGATAATCTAATGTCCACTCAGAAGGCAAAGAAAGCCTCTGAACGAGAGGTGTCTCCTGCCGGCAGTAACAGCCCCCAGGGCTGGTGCTGTGCAGGCTTCCCGCCCCAGCTTGAGGGCCCTCGCCAGGTCTCTCACCAGGAGAGCAGCAGAGGCAGTCAAACAGGAGATCTCGGGCCTCCAGACCCTTATTCCCTCCTTTCTGAGGATCACGGGGACAAGTGGGAGCAGAAGGGAGACAGGCTCAGCCGCTGAACCTTTCCTCTGATTCCCATTGTCCAGGCCAGTAAACTAGCAATAAAGTGACTGCTCCAGGTCACTGCAAGGAGTCAATGGGATAATGTCTGCTTAAGGACTGGCAGGAAACCCCAATTCATGCTGACAAGTAAAACAGAGACCTTCCTGGCTCCTAAAATGCAGAAGCCCCAGGGTTGACAGCTTCAGGCATAGTTCTATCCAGATGTTCCCATGATGCTGAATGGATCTACCTCTTCTTCCACCTTCCAGCTCTGCACCACTGTGTCTGGCAGCTTCCTGCTTCAGAAGTTCACCCTATGGAGGGACAGGTGGCAGCAGAAAGCCCAAGCCCACCTTCCTAGTACCCAACCCTCCCAACCAACGTCATCAGGATGAAACATCTGTCTGTCAGTCAAAAAGGTATAGTAAAGCAGAGAATTATTTTTTAAATGATGCATGTATTCTTCTGGGGTGCTGAAATGTTTTAAAACTAGAAATAAGTGGTGATTATACAACATTGTGAATGCACTAAATGGTATACTTTAAAATGGTTCGTAGTGTGTTCTGTGAATTTAACCTTAATTTTTAAAAGACAGTAACACACATGTACCTTAAACTTCTCACTTCAAATTGAAGCTATCTCATTGCACTTTTCTGATGCAGTGACTTTTCTTTGGATGTGACTGGCATTACCTCTGATTGGCATTTCTTGGAGTGTTTATTGCAAAAACCTAACTCCCGGTGCATTGTTCACAGTTTCCAGGTCAGGTTTTTACAAAAGAAAAAAGCTTCAAGATCTATCCTGTGCCATCAGAGTGCAGATCCTTCTGGGTTAAAACTTCCTCCCAAATCTTCGGCAGCACAATTTTAGTGTCTGAATTTTATTGAGTCTTCAAATCCTATTATTTCTTTTTCATAGGAAAAAAAAACCCTCTTTCCTCATTTATATTCATCATTGTTACAGTCACAGGTGCAACTGGCATGAACAGGTTTGGGTGAAGTAAGGTCAGCACCCACACGTAGCCGGAAGAAACTCCCACTCTCCCGGCTGCCACAGCCGTCCCCGAGGCCACAACCAGGGCCCTGACTCAAAGTGAATTCTTTTTATCAGCACGATCATGGGGTCCTTGCAGGCAGCTCTTGAAGATCCCCTGCCCTCCACGCAGCCTGGCAGGGTCTGGGAGGAAGCAGCCCTCAGCCAATGGGAGCCAAGCCTATTGATCTAGCCTAGCTTTTTAAAAATTGGTACAATTATGTATTCATATGTTGCACGTGCTATATATATACTTTATATATAATTCATATATGTGTACATATTCTAGGTAGGGTGGGAAGGTGGACTTCTGGAAATTCCTCAGTAAAGTTCCTGGTACCACCAACAGTCTGCCCACTTTGCTAGGTTCAGGGTCACAGCTGAATCAGACACCTTTAGGACGTTCCCACTGGGAAGTGGGTCTGGTCATCTTCCCAGGATGACAGGGAATGGACTCACTATTCCAGCATGTACCCCGCCCTTCCCATAGGAAGGTACGCCTGGTAACCAAACAGACCAGCAAGGGCCTCTGTGAACTTATTCCAGATGACAAAAGAAATGCTACAATAGGACCAGATAGTGTCATTCTGCGCCCCAGTGAGTCCATGCCCTGGACATCAACAGCCACCAACATCCAAAGAAGGGGGACGCCAGATGCCACTCGGTCGTCCTGATGGAAACACCATGACCAGCCTGCGTGAGCAGAGACCGAGGACAGAGGAGCACACTGAATGGCACCAGGAAGGCACAGTCAGCCAGTTGCCAATGGGGACAAGTCCACAGTCAAGATAGCCCTGTTCTTCAAAAGACACAGGACAGAGAATGGAGGGATGGAGGCGTCTGCAAACCCAGAGACTTGAAGGACGTGAGAGTTCTAAAGGATGATAGCTTCTACTTGGAGGATAAAACCACAAAGAAACACAACATGTGATCATTGCAGAAGTCAGAAGAGAGGTCAAGGGGGTGGGGGAAATCAGGAGGCTGTGATGGGCATGGGCACAGGGCGTGCCTCTAGGGTGGCTGGCCTCTCCAGACTGTCCATGACTACTCCATGCCCACACTTACCCCTCTGGCCCCAAACACTCCCTGCATTTCCCTCCTCCAGGCCTTTGCCAGGAGAGCTCTTAGACACCTCCCTCTGCCTGCCTGTCACCTCCTCTGGGAAGCCCTCCCTGATGACCTGCACCTCAATGAACTAAAATCACCCCCTGCTCTAGACTGATCTGTGTGACCACCACCCACATGGGCAGCCATCTCCTCCACCAGACTGTGATGTCTTTGAGGTCAGTCCTGATTCATGTGCACGTCCCCAGTGCCCCACTCAGGACCTACTCTTCTGGCCTCCCAGCCTCAGATATAACCAAACCCCCCAGATGGCAAGTGACGAAGCCAAGAGGGGAGGAGACAATGTGCCCATGGCCACAAGCTAGAAAAAGGCAGAACAGGACTTGAACCCACGTCACTTGCCTTGTGTCTCCTTCCTTGTACTCTAGAGCTCCTGGAGGCAGCCGCAGAAGTGAGACCAGGCAGGCCCGCTGGAAGAGGTGCTCCGACTCCACCCTGAGGTCCAGCATCACTCCCAGGGCAGAAATAACGAGGCCCAATCGATCTGCTCCAAAAAGGCAGTCACAAATATAAAATGGCTTCAAGCCTGGTGATCGCCATCTGCTGCAAATGCCACCACCACAAGACAATCCAAGCACAGCCCCTCCTCCCCAGCGAGAGCTCCTTCTGTGCTGAGCTGTGAGCCGCGGAATCAAATTAAGACTTAGCAGCTGTGCCTTGAAGATAAGGTGACCCTCAGCCCCCTCTGCTCTGAGTCGGGAACCAGGCTGGGGATTAGTGAGCGGGCCATGTGGCATGCTTCTGTACCACCTCCTAAGCTGGGACCCCTGAGCCTGGTGACAGGAAGACACTGGGCAGGACAAAGCACACCGACAACCAAACAGGGCCCTTGCGTTTGAGAGCTTGAAGGTCCCAGCCCCAACCTTAAAACAAGGATACAAAACTATTTTTCCCTACAGTAATGCTGCTTAACAAACCACCCCACATTCAGGGGCTTCAAATACAAGTTTGTTTGGTTCACACAGTTCAGCCCTTCAGGCTGGGCTCCGTTGTGTGGTTCTTCAGGCCTCCGCCGGGCTCACTGGTGACACCCTGTGGCCTCTCATGTCTCTGCACGTGGCAGTCTAGGTGGAGCCTGGGGCAGAATCTGGAAGTTACAGCCACAGGACAGACTCACCGGATGTTTCCTGATGCTGGGCTCTGGGAACGCAGAGTTTTGCTGCTGTGATCCTGGGAGCAGACTCATGTATCACAAGGCTTTTCCAGTGGTGGGAGAGGGGAGAGCAGCAGGGAGCAGAACGGCCCGGAAGATGCCACCCAGGATGGGCCCCCAAGACAGTGACTCCCAGTGGGAAGCAAAAGTCACATCTGCAGGCTCTCCTGTCTCCCCCAGTGGTGCTCATCATGGGACGGCAGTGATGTGGTGATGGGACAGAGTGCTGAGCAGGAAGGGGGGGGGTGGAATTGTAAGTGGCTGAGGGCAGAGTCCTGCTCAGAGCTGGGGTTGGACGCTGCTCTGGACTCCCCGCTCCACACCCAGCCCAGGAGTCCTGTGCCGGGCCCTGCACCAGGGAGGGCGCCAGTCCACTCTCCCCAGCACCCCGTCCTAGCATGGCCCTCCCCCCCGAGATTTGCAGGAGCATGTACTCAACTAATAAGTGAATGACTGGGTTCATTAATCAAAAGTTATCTTTAGACCAGAGAATTTATCAAGTTTAATTAACATGTCAGAGACTCCAGTGCGAGAGATGGCTCTGAACGCGGTCCCGATCATACTAATTTCTCTACATCAGTGACAGCTCGGTGCTGAGCACTGAGCAGGAAATAGACTGTCAGTGCAACCGCCCCCAGAAAATTAGAGGCAATCTCCTCCCTAAATCAAGTTCAAGGTGTTGTGGACATGGGAGGGAGACTCTGCCACCCTGTTGGGAAGTCAGGATGCCATCTGCATGCCCCCCCCTGCTCTGCGCCAGGCTGGGCACCGCCTGTCTAGAATGGCATTCTCACATCAGCTTGCTAGAAGCTGAGGTCCAGGGAGGCACCTGACTTGTCAGGGCCAGACGGTTTAATTGAGTCCGGTGCCAAGATTCAGTCTTGCCTGCCTCACCCGACTTCCAGGCCCTCGCTGAGCATTCACTGAGCACAGGCTCATGCTAGATCCTGGCTCCAGCAGTCCAACAGCAGACAGGACACCGTCTCATGGAGCAGACATGCTGCTGGGAGGTACAGACATTGGGGTGAGAGGCAGAGGGAAGGAGGAGGAAGAAGAGGTGGTGGTAGCTGACCAGGGCATCTTGGAGCCCAGAGCCTGGTCCTCAGAAAAGGCTGGGAGAGGGGATATTCACCCGGGCACTGAATCATTGCCTTGAGAGCTAATTGATTGAGTTACTCAACCTGGACTGAGATCCTGCTCCTCGGGGACCAGCTGTGTGACCTTGGGTGCATCACTTCACTTCTCTGTGTTCCGTGGTCCCATCTATGAGATAGAGAGGAAATCTCAGACTCTTAGATTGGTTGTGAGGAGGGGTCCCAGCCCAGTGCCTTTCACAGAGGCCTCAGTAAGTGGAGGCCACTGCTCTCAGGACACACCCAGAACCGTTGGTGCAGCAGGCGGGATGAAGATAGGTCCCCAAGAAGAGTCCACAGAGGCAGACTTCAGCTCCTGAGGGACAGATGTTATAAAGTAGTGGAATTCGCGGGTTACATAGAGACACCAAGATAAGTTATAGGAGAAATATTAGGAGGAGCTTTATTAATAAGCCAGTGACATACACGGGGTATAGCTAACCCAAATCGTGCAGCCCAGATCATTGTTCTGATGCTGCTTTTATAGAGACAAAAATCACATACTGGTTAAGGGAAAAGAGGAAGGAGAGCATGGTACAAGAGTCATTTACTAATAAGCTTACAACATTTATCTATAGAATCTATTAAAAGGAGAAAACGTTCCTACACATTAAGACCACAAGATAACACAGTAGTGATAAATGTTTTACATAGCCGACAAAGACATTCCCAAATTTTCTAGGGTTTAAAACCTATCCCTGTCGCCACAATAGTAGAAAATGAAATGTTTAGCTTAGGATAAGGAGAGAAGCTAAATGAAATTACCTTTGCTAAGAGTGTTAGGGCTAGCTTATTAGGAAATTAATAAGCTAGTCTCCGCATGCTTAGTTTACAAGTTTTATATATATATAAATAATTTCAGAAAGATGATTATTAGAAAGCATGTAACATGTTACAGAATACAGATTTTTCAAGCAAGGGGAGTGAGCTCGTGATCCCTTCGTCTAGAGGTACACGTCACTCTCAGGACTTCAGGAGGGGAGGAAGAGTTAGGGTCAGTGTAGGAATTTTAAATTAAGGTACGTAAACATTGTTTCCTAAAGGCTTTTAAGAAAAGAGAAGAGGAAGAGGTTTTCAGATAGGTTCTATCTTCTCTGCTCTGTCTAGCAAGTGGCATCAGTCCTTCCAGAGAACTGTAGGAACTAGTTAAACTATGACTGACTAGCTGACTTTTGCCCCATGTAAGCTCTTCTTTTTCTTTTTTTCTTCCTCAGAAAGGAGGGGTAAGGGGGGCCTGACTCTTCCTTTTAAAACACTAATGTTAACAATTTTTGCAATTCCTTGGCACCTTATCACACAGAGGGACGCCATGAGGAGCTGCACAGCCTGTGTGGGAGTGAGCTCTCCATCACAGGAGGATACAAGCAGGGCCCACAGCAGACTATCTGCCTGAGCTGAGTCCAGACACCATGGGACTGGGCACACACTCCAGTCCTCCAGCCCTGAGCAAAACAGCCCTTCCCAGAACCTGTGGACTATCTAGAGCTCAGGGAGTCAGGCAAAAAATGAACCAAACGCAGTTCCAACACAGGCAAGAGGATGTCCGTGTTCAAGGCCTGGACGCCCGGGGAGCACAAATGTTTGTTCTTTGCTGCTGGAAGCACCCAGAGGCCACCCGCCCAACCGTGCAGTGTGTGGACGTAAGGGCCACTGGCCGAGGTCCCACAGTCCTCCAGGTCCTCAGCTCAGCCCCATGAGCCCTCGGGGCTGGTGTGCAACCCTCACCACAGGGCTTCTCAACCAGAGCCTCGGCCTGGTCCCCACTGATGGCCACCTCCCTGGTCCCCTGTGTCTCCTGGGGTCCTGCCCCTCGCTGCTCGTGAACAGTGGTCTGAGCCTGAACTAAAAGCTCCACAGGAGGCCACCTGCCCCGACTTCCCTGCCAGCTCTGGGAAGTGAGACCACGGACTCTGGGGTCTTTACATTCCCTGTATGGGTTGAGGGGTCCTGGAGCAGCCCCCCAGCTCAGCACCCCTCACCCCCCTCACCCCCACCCCCACCTGTGGGGTCCCAGCATCATGCACCCCTGCATTTACAGTCAGGTTCCCGGGGTGGGGGGGAACACACAGCTGACGGACGCATCCAGAACTCAGCCCGCAGTGCTCCAGAGCAGGGCGCTCTGCTAACACCGCCACCATGGCCTCCCAGGGCACTTCAGGCATGTCACTGTCCCCCTCTGGGCCTCAGTTTCCCTCCCATCTCCAGGTCTCAGCATCTCTAAGTAATTGGGCTGGTTTTGGGGAGCAGATGAGGTGTTCACTGAGCTTTTCACCTGACTGCTTGCCTGCATAGGGGTTGGGGAGAATTCTCCAAGTTTGGGGCCTGAATGGATGAAGACATGAAGCAAATTCTTCCTCAAGGGTCTGACTCCCGCCCCTCCCTGGTGGTGGGAGCCATCCCTAAACTCCCACAGTTTCCAGCCCGAGGACCCTGGAGACTTATCCGAGGACTCTGTGGCTCCCTCTACCCCTTCCTGATCTCTCTGAGTCTTGCTTTGTCTTTCTGTCCCTCGGGGAGATGGATCGCAGGAGACAACTCCTGCTTCCATTACCCAGGGACACCGCCTAATTGCTTATTAAGCTGTCACGGCCACTGGGCCCCCTAATAAATTTCTACCACATATCATTTGCATAATCTCCAAGCATAGTATGATAGGCAGTTCTGGCACAGAGGCAGGGGAGGATGCTCATTCCTTTATATCTGGCTAAGACCCCATTGTCTCAGGCCTGGGCGTCTCAAATATCTTCACTGGACCCCCACCCCTCCCTCCAGGCCCCCCTCCACTCCGTAGCCCAAGTGTTGTGTTACCATACAACCTAACCACAGCCCCCAGCCACCTGGCACCCTCTGGGGTCTCCCCGCTGCCCAGGGGAACTTCTCCCTACTTCTCCAGCCAGCATTGGTCTAGCTACATTAACAGGAAAGCCTGACGCAGAGAAGCTGTCACAGAGCCAGCATGCTGGCTGGTCACTCCCTGGAAATACCAGCATTCATATTGTTCAGTGCCCATCCCCCATGTGGACCGTGTACACCTTGTACACCGGAGACAACGGAGCTGCAAGAAACATTCACATAGAAGCTGTTCAGAAAACAGCTTCAGGTTTCACAGGGAAGGTACCAGGGAGAATCTGGGGCAGAGAGAGGGGCATCTCATTGGAGGGAACGGAGCACTTGGGGGACACGGCTGCTGCTCTCCTGGGCTCTGACATCCCTGTCAGATCTGCAGCAGGAGCATGGGCAAAAGAGACCCCTACATTCAGGGGCCCTGAGTCCAGACACAAGGGGCCTCCTGCCTTGGGTCAGAAGCTAAACCAGGAGGGAAGAGGGCTCTAGGCTTGTGTTGGGAAGACAAAGACATCTCAGCAGTGAATGGGAGATCCTCCAAACCAAAGTTC
Organism: Saccopteryx leptura; assembly: GCF_036850995.1. NCBI lineage: Eukaryota > Metazoa > Chordata > Mammalia > Chiroptera > Emballonuridae > Saccopteryx > Saccopteryx leptura. Next base: position 315,991,921 of record NC_089503.1, read on the forward strand.
CCAAGATAGAAATGGGGAAACTGAGGCTCAAAGGACTGGACATGTCTAGAGTCACCCCTGTGGTGGTGACAGAAAGGAAATCGGAACGCTTGGCCAGTTTGTAAAGGGCCCTAGAGAGGTTGGTCTCTTCTCAAGCCCTGCCCTGGTGAACACGTGGTCTCAAACACACCAGGGTTCCCCAGCAGGCTGAGAGCCACCATGATGGGCAGTGACCATTCGCTGGGTGTGGCTCCAGGGAAGTTCAGAAGAGGGGCAAGAACAGATGAGAAGTCAAGCATGTCTGAGGGCCTCTGAGAAAGGCCTCTCAGAAAGGGGAGCACACATAAAGACACAGGGCTTCCCAAATTTTGGCATGGGTCAGAACCCCCAAGAGGACTGGCCGCAACAGAGATTGACAGCTCTACGTCCAGAGTATCTGATTCAATAGTCAGATCAGCCCTAAAATGTACATTTCTACCAACTCACCGGCTAATGCTGGCTGGCCCAGGAACCCCACTTTGAGTACCACCGGGGTTAATGAGAAAAAGAGGCACGGCATGCTGATTGGGGTTTTCTATATTTATTTTATAAAGCACAGTTAGACATCACTTTACAGTTTGAAAGATCTCTTCACATGCTATCTAACCTCTCAACTATAGCAGGAAGCGACCCAACAGAGGATAGACACTCAGATAACTTTATTAGAGAAAAAGAGAATTTATTAAAAGCCGGCAGAGCACACAAGACTAGTAGCTCCAAAGACACGTGCTCCCTGAAGTTGATTTCCTTACAGGTTATATACCTTTTACAGAATACAGGTTTTCATGCAAGGGGTTCGTGATCCCTTTGTCTAGAGGTGTGCGTCACTCTCACGACTCCATGATGGGAGGGTGAGTTTAGGTGTGTCCAGAGGATAAGTGTTGAAATTTTTTAATTAAGGTATATAAATATTGTTTCTTAAAAGCTTTTAAGAAAAGAAAAGGGGAAGGGGTTTTCCAGATAAGTTTTATCTTCCTTGTTTTGTGTAGCAAGTGGCCCTAGTCACCCTTTCAGAGAACTATAGGAAGTAGTTAACCTAAAACTGGCTGACTCAGTTGCCCCTGCAGGCTCCCTTCCCCTGCATTCTTCTTGTTTCTTCCTCCTCAGGGAGGAGGGGTCGGGGACCTGATTTCTCTTTGCTTAAACAGCCCCACCATGCTGACCCACCTTGTATTTGCCCAGGGATCCTCAACACATTGTCCAAAGCCCCGAGGCTCACTCGGGAAGGAGCTCAAAGGGACTTGATCCCAGGTCTTGTACCTTTTCCCACTTGTCCCAAATGCTCTTTACACTGAGCCCACGCGTCCTCTTTCCCGGAGGATCACCTGCTTTTCCTGAGCGCTCAGTACATCACACACCTTGTCTCACGTGAGCCTGGCGCCTGGCCACCCACCGCAGTTACATTACCCTTTGCAGAAGAGGAAGCAACGCTGGGGTGGCCACGCCCCCTGCTTCACGGGCGCCAAGTCAGGATGTGAACCCACGGTCTCTGGCCTCAGGCCCTGGGCTCTCCCTGCCACCCAGTGCCTGTCACATGGGCGGTATCAGAGAGCAGAACCATCCTCGGAAGCTGTCAGTGCCATCGGGTGGGAGGCCGGAGGGACCGCGAAGGTAATTGGGGTGCTGTGGCCTTGCACGGTGAGTGTCCCGGAGCGCACCCTGGTGCGCCGTCCATGTCTAGAAGGCTTTGTTCTTAGTCCTTTCCAAACGGACCCTTCAACTACCTATTCCACCCTTTTTACAGCTTGCTTTCCTCGTGTCCTCGAGTTAATTATTCCCAGACAGAAAATTACTTCAAACCCCAGAAACAAGTCGCCTCGGTGGCAGAGCTCATTATCGGCATTGTACGCACGTCTCCAGGAGAGCCGAGGAGATGTCTCCGGCCCAGGAGTGTAATTAGAGGAACATCCGAGGAGAGCTGCGGTCAGACCCGACATCAGTGCGTGGCTGGCTCCTGACAGTGGCGGAGTCCAGCGAGCCAGGGCCTCCGAGCCCAGCTCCGGTGGGGCCTTCACACCTGACCAAAGTCCCTGAGGGACTGAATCGTGAACCCCCCCAAAAAAAATTCACACCCACCCAGAACCTCAGAATGTGACCTTGTGTAAGTAAGGTCTTTGAGGGTGTAATGAGTTAAAGATCTTGAGATGACATCATCCTGGATGTAGGGTGGGTTGTGACTTTAGGTTGGACAGCCAGGAGTGGCGAGGAACAGCAGTCCGGGCAGAAGCAACACAGGAGCAGAAGCAGGAGTGAGGCTCAGGGGCCGGGAGCGCAGGGAGAGGAACGTAGCCGCGCCAGGAGCTGCAGCGGGATCCCTGAACTGTGACAGCTGTGTGAAGTGTGCCTGTTACCACCACCATCCCACAGGGGGAAACTGAGGCTCAGACTGGCCAAGTGATCCGCTCAAGGTCACACAGTTGATGCGTGGACCAAACTCAAACCATCTGAGGCCCAAATTTCCAGTTCTCTCTCAGTCATTCAATTCAAGAGGGTTTGGGTTTCCTAAAAGTCACATTTTTATGGGCAAAGAACAGGGGACATTGGCTGACAGAATAGGGTGCAATGACAGGAAATGGGGAAGGGGGCTGAGGGAGAGGGGAGGGAGGATTACAAGGAGTGCCCAGAACTGGCATTTGTCACCTGAAGACACGTAAGAATCAATGTGCTCACTCTGCAGGCTATTAAGGAGGCTCATTTTGTCCTTTCTTCCTGATGGCATCAGTCCCCACTAGAAGCTGGGGACCCTCTGATCACCCCTCACCCCCACAGGGCTCTGCACACCCTTTCTCCAGCTGCCTTTCCCTCTGGGACTTAAGTCGACTGCCAACAAGATCCCCTGGACCCTCAAATTCCTCATGGACGTCACCTTCACCTCCGAACCACAACCAAGCCTCACCTGCCCCCCAAGGACCTCACTACCCTGGTGGGTCCACTCTCAGGACCCGCTGTTGTTGCTCTCTCTTCTCCCACATCCCACTGACCACCAGGGCCTCCTTATTCCTCACAGCTGCTCCCAGGCCACTCCCCCCCTCCTCCCTACGTGCCCCCACCCCAGCTCGGACGTCAGAGTCTATCCCCCACCACCTCCTGTGTTAGTCATCAGCCACCCCCAGGTCAGTCTACCACTCCTTGGAGATTTTAGCTCCTGGATCCCTGTCACTCTCTCCATTGTCACTCCTGATATCTTCCCGGTGATGGCCACAGCCATGGACTTGACCCTTCCTGTGGCCTGGCCTGTGAAGGCTCTGAAGCTGCCAACTGTGCTGAGAGGGTGCCCCTACGAGGTGGGTGAGCCCCAGGGTAGACACCCCCCACCATCTCAGGGGGGAGACAGCAAGTTTTCCAACCAGGACAGATGGCGTCCCCTCTGCTGTACAGACGGCCACCACAGACCAGACCCAGAGGAGAAAGGGACTGGCTTCCAGAGAGAGGCAAGTTGCTCACAGGGCCACCCCAGAGTGACTTGTGGTTGACACGTATCATTTTGCAAACACTGTGATGCAATTTTTACAGAAAGAGAGAGAGAGAGAGAGAAACAGGAAGCTAATAGGCCAACGTACCAGAACAAACAGACGGTCAGGACCCAGCCGCCCACGCCTGAGCAGATGAAAGGCCTCATGGTCACTGCACAGACACCACCTCCGAAAGAGGGAGGGGCAGCATCCGTGTTGGTGGGAGAGAGGCCAGCAGCCCAGACCCTCCAAACCCGGCCAAGATGCAGAAGGCAAGTTCTCCTGATTGCTTCGCCATAGAACTGAAATTCAGGACAGAACGTGCTTGGGGACCTAACACGTGCGAGGCTACCCCTGACCTCCCCCACCCCTTCCTGACTTTGCCCAGTCCCCTCCTCCCTGCAGCGGTCCTCTTGACCATGCCCTGAACCCCTGCCCCCGCATTGTTTCCCTCATAATCTCTGTCCACTTCTCACGTGCCTTGTGGTTTCTTTATCTGGCTAATCATCTCTCTCTCTCCCCACAATCCCCAGGGCAGAGACGTGTCCACTGATGTCTCCGCAATACCAAGAAAGCCTGGCCGATAGCAAGCCGCCGCTAAACCTGGGCAGATGGATGGATGGGCAGAATAGACAGCGAAGAAAATGGGATTGAGGATGGAGAGGACAACTCCGAGATAACCAATGACTGCAGAGTGGACACAAATAAGAGTTAGACAGAAGTTCATAGATGTGGGTTATTGGAGTCCCAGTTGGCTCACAGCCCCCCCCCCCCCCCCCCCCGTAAGGGTCATGAAGCTGGTCATAAACAGAGGATTCCAGGGAGAGTCCTTGAAATGAAGAAAGTGCTGAATCCAATGTTCTAAAGAGCTTTCTGTGTTTCAGAAAAAAATCTTCTCAGGACGCCCCGCAAGTATCTCTTAGCAAAGTTACAAATTTCAAGGAAACAGCATCCTTTGAGCATTCCGGATGAAAAGAAAAATTGTTTACAAGGAGGGAGGCGCTGCCTGCTGGACTCGACTGGCAGCCCAAGCAGCCCTGGGTCCGGAAGGGAAGGAAGTCTGACGGAGGAAATCTGTGCACCTGCAGCATCGTCGCTTGTAAATGCGGCCGCCTGACAGAAGGAACTCAGGGAACCCACCCCTGTGGGCCCTCCTTAGAAAAAAAATTATACATAAATTACAAGAAAATCCAGCCAGCGAAAGAACTGGTGAATATCCTAGCAATTCACATACGCATCTGGTAAGAAAACAATTATACAAATTAAAGTTACAGAAGAGAACGTGGATGTCCATCACCTGAGATAGTGTTAAAAAGAATAAAATAAAAAAAGAGTGGAAAGGTGGGGCATGGGAGGGCCATGGAGTCCTGACTTCATACTTCACTGCAGGGAGCTAATGGATGCTGGAAATTGAGTGCAAAAACAAAACAAAACAAAAACACAAAAAAATCCAGCTGCCTTCTCATCTTTTAAGGGTTTTTTTTCAGTATCTCTTTTACCACCATAAAGGGCTCCTTTCAAGAAATAGTTCACTTGACATTTAATGAGTCCTGCCATTTCTTCTCAGTTTTACCTGGGTGTAAAAATTAAATATAATGTTTTACATTTAAATTGAGTCCTACCTGACCAGGCATTGACGCAGTGGCTAGAGCATCGGACTGGGATGTGGAGGACCCAGGTTCGAGACCCCGAGGTTGCCAGCTTGAGCGCAGGCTCATCTGGTTTGAGCAAGGCTCACCAGCTTGAGCCCAAGGTCACTGGCTCGAGCAAGGGGTCACTCGGTCTGCGGTAGCCCCCTAGTCAAGGCACATATGAGAAAGCAATCAATGAACAACTACAGAGCCCCAACGAAGAATTGATGTTTCTCATCTCTCTCACTTCCTGTCTGTCTGTCTCTGACACAAAAAAATAAAATAAAATAATAAATAAATTGAGTCCTACTGTTTAAAAATCATGTGAGGTGAGATAACATTTGCATAAAAGCTCTCTCTTCCTTTGTCTCGAATGATGCTCACTTCATATTAAGGGTAATGACGTCTAGATAGTAGGGTGGGGATGTTTTATCTACCTCAGCATTGTATTCTTTCTCCTTTATTTTGTCCTCTTGGACCAGCGTGGATGCAGTGCAGTGGGCTGCATGCTCCAGATCTGTCCTTCAGGCACCTGGTAGAATGGTGCTCCCCCCCCCCCGCCTTTGACACCAGGAGGCGTGGGGGATGGGGAGGGGGCACATTGCTTGCTCTGGCTTATGGCATGTGAGAAAACAAGTGACATCACCCCAGAGGGGAGGCTTAACAGTCGTTGAGCTCTGGGAGCTGGTTGTCACTGCAGCATAACCTAGGTCATCCTGACTGATATAATAAGTACACATCGTTTTATAAACCAGAGTGGTTTTTTAATGAGTCAGAAAGGAAGGAGGGAAAGAAGAAGAGAGAAAATTAGGAGAAAATATGCCAAAATGGTGACGTGGTTCATTCTGTGAGGTGGGAACCTGCACATCTGTTAGTCCTTGCAGGTTTGACCACCAAGGGTAAAAGGGGACCCAGGGGTCCCCAAACTTTTTACACAGGGGGCCAGTTCACTGTCCCTCAGACCGTTGGAGGGCTGCCACATACAGTGCTCCTCTCACTGACCACCAATGAAAGAGGTGGCCCTTCCGGAAGTGCGGTGGGGGGCCGGATAAATGGCCTCAGGGGGGCTGCATGCGCCCCCGGGCCGGGCTGTAGTTTGGGGACGCCTGGGGGCGGGCTTGTGGTTTGGGGGAGGGGAGGGAAACGGAGACTACCCGGGACCCAGGCTTGAGACCCTGGGAGCTGAGAAGTTCCTGGTGGTGGGAGTTTAAGATCAGGGACACCCTGCTGGGCTGGTGGAGGCAACTGTTTGCTGCTTGCTACCACTGCTCATTATCTAGAATCTCCCACAGAGTCTGAGGCACGCAGTGGTAGATAAGAGCTGCTTTGGGGACACAAAGGACTCGATGCAGGTGGGAGCCACATGTGGGTCAATACAGGCAGAGAGACTGGAGGAGACCTCCCGGGACAGGTGCGAGGCACTGGAGAGGTTCCCCATGAGCCGGGATCAAAGCGAGGAACCAAGTGAATGCCAGGAGGTCCCTGAAAAGTGGGGCTTCACCAAATGCACAAGAGAAGAAGTGGGGAACAACTGACCCTGGGTCCTAGCTATCTCATCTCACTCAATGCTCAACAGGGTGGGGGAAAATATCATGTGCCCATAGTACAGAGGAGGATACGGAGGCTCAGAGAGACTCATAATTACTGCTGAAGCCATGCAACTATGAAAGGCAAAGGAAACAACTAACCTTATCACAAGGTTGCCCCTTGTTCTAGATTCAAACAGGAAAGGCCCAGGCTGGAGAGATGGATTTGGGGGAACCTGGGAGGCTGGGTCGGGTTTCCTGTGGGGAGTGGGGTGTGTGAATAGGAGAAAGTATCAGAAGTCAGGGAGATGGGAGGGCAGCCAGCAGTGGAGCCAGTGAGCTGTGGTGGGGGAGGGGATAACTATCTAAAATGTTGGCTGGACTAGTGAATGAATGAATGAATGAATGACAAAGAAACTACTAAGTTTAGCAAATGACCCTAAGAGCCTCCAGCCCCACCTTTTGCTTGTCCCAACGCCCCTTGGATGGGCAGATGGGGGCCCTGGTGGCATGGCATGACACATGACGCCCGCCCTCGTGTGCTGCCACATAGACTTCCTCCCACACCATTGATGGCAGCATCTCCTAGGAGACCACCAAGTTATGATGCAAATGTCACACCGTTTGTTCTGAGGAAGCAATCACCCGGCTGTTTGTGTTTATCTGAGGCTGTAACTCTGCCTGGTGCCTAATGGAGCAGCCCTTTCCCAGCCATTGAACAGCGAGCGGTCTGCGTTCGCCGCACTGCGAGGCCCTGGGCTGGCCTCTGCAGCCAGGAGCAGCAGCTGGGCTTGCTCCCAACAGGTCAGCTCCCGTCACACTTGAGCACAGGGGTAATCTCCTGACAGAGGAGGAGCTGGGGGAGGGGGCGCTGGCAGGGGGCTGGGGGGCAGGGGATCTGGGAGAGCCTTGGAAGCTTCTGGCTGATGATCGCAATGCCCTCCCACCATCCAGAGCTCCGTTCATTTCTCCCATTGAAGCAACAGTTTCAAACTACACTCCTGTCTTTAATTTCTGACGTGATCACAGAAAGGACGGTGTATGGCAGGGACCCAGGCTTACCTGGGCCCATCAGGAGGGCTCGTGGAGAGCCTGTCAGGGGCATAATGCAGATGACAGACTCAGAGACACCTGGCAAACAAGTCACTCGTAGTATCAAGGGAAAAGGCATAGCTAATTTGCCTGGCCTGGCTTACCAGTGGCCAGAGCTGCTGGCCCCCAAAGCAAACTGTCCCCTTCACCCCAGAAGGGTGGCCGGCAGCTACTGGACAAGTTTAGTGAAATATTAACCCCTACAGCTGAGCAAACAGTTACCAATTGAGATATGGACTCAATGCCCATGTCATGATCCCCACATCATGGGTGAGAACACTGAGCCCGATGCTGGCCAGTACCTGCTGCGAGGAACGTGGTGGTCTGCCCTGGGCCCTGGAGGCAGCAGGCTCACCTGCCCGCCCTGACCTGGGCACTTACCCAGGTCACCCAGGCTGACTCCTGGCCCCATTTGGCCAGAGACCTTATGTGCCATCCCCTACCACCCCGTCAGACCCCAACCCCTCACTCTGAGATAAGCGCTTCTGTAATCAGTCCAGTGACAAGCTCAAGTTGGTGTTGGCCGGCAAGACTCTGGCTGCCTTGGTGGACAGTGGGCAGCACCAAGGACGGTGTCCCCCTAGGCATCTATGGCTTTAGGGTAGCACAGGGGAGTAATGGCTATCTCCCATTCTCCCCTCTTGCTCCAGTCTCCAGGACCAACCCTTGCCCGGACCACCCTTGGAGGTCATGGATGGGAAGGCCCTGGGTGAGCTAGGGTTAGGGATTGGCAGGTGTGGACCATGATCCCCTGAACCAGGAGGCCAAGCTTAGTGGGGTTGACTAAGTCACAGGAAGCTCTCCAGCCTCAGCCAGGCTGCCCCTCTGCAGATGCCCAAGGACTTCGGGAGCAGCCCAGGCCTGGGAGGGGTGGGCTCGGCCATCAGGGCATACAACCAGGCTGCTCCAGCACCAGGCAGGCTCAGAACAGCTGGGGGCGGTGGATGGTGCATGAATGGGCAGGAGGCTAAAGTGATCAGGGTGAAGGAAGCATCTACTGTGTGTTCCTTTCATCTTCACATTAGCCCTAAAAGGCTGACAGGGTCAGACCCGTTTCACAGAGGAGAAAGCTGAGGTGGGGAAAGCAAGTGGTTTTCCCACAGTCGCACAGCCCTGGACCTAGGTCTAAGGGGCCACGCAGCCCCAGTCTCACGGGCAGCTGTCTGCCAGCCTCAGTTTCCCTGCACCCACACGGACTTTCTGGTGCTTCTTATATCACCAGGAGTATGGCTCTGGTCACGGGGCCATCTGTGCACCCCTAGCAGGTCCCATACCAGTCCTCTTGGGGGCCACCATGACGAACAGACAAAGAGGGATGTGAGCTTCCAGGTAGACTGACTCCAAGTAGCCAGGACGAAAGTGGCAGGCCACCTTTCAGAAGCCCTTCTGTGTGGATCATCCTTGCTGGGTGTCCAGAGACCATGCACACGCCTGCCATAAGACCCTGGCTGGGTCCCCTCCCCTGTCCTCTCAGTTTCCAGCGGCAGAATGGGATAAGTACAGAATCAACTCCAGGATGTCAAGAGGATGGATGAGTCAACTATGGAGACAGCGCATTGAGAAATGCCAGGTGCTGGGCAGATGTGGGGATTGTTCGTGTGACTGGGCAGTTGCCATGGTAACGGGTGCTCTGTGTTTAGTGGGTAAATATCCACAGCCACTGGAGCAGCTGCTCCTCCTCATCAAACATCTCCACGACAGGCATGGCCCAACGGCGCACACGGCTCCCGGGCCCTCGCCACCCTGTCCTGGGAGATGACTCTTTACTCCTCTGTCCCCCCAGACTGGAACCCACCCTGTCTCCTGAGCACAGTTTAAACTTGAACTCAACTCCCCCCACCACCACCAACCTACCCCTCTGCCCTCAATGCTTGTTCCAAAAGTGCCCTGGGACCAAGGTCTGACTCAGACCCTGCCGTCCTCATGGAACGCAGGGGTGGCACAGGTTAGAAGAAAACATGACCCCAGAGTGGGCTCCGGGCTACAGTGGACAGATGAGGGAGACGCCAGACCGTCTGGGGCTCCTTCCAACACAACCCTTCAGATCCTGAGTCTCTGGGTAACAACTGACCACCAAGAGGGAGAAATTTCTGTCCTACACGTGCAGCCCCCCCACCCCCACCGCAACTACACCAGATCTTCTCCAGCTGCCTCAGCTGTGGAACGGTGATAAGCACTTGGTAGTCCACAGAGCCAGGCACTGGGGGCTGGCACTGCCTGACCTCCGTCCACACTCAGCAAACCATGATAGCAAATAAACGTGTTCCGTAACCTCTGCCAGACTGGTGGAGAGGTGAGGCATCACTTATGCCTGTTGTGTGGACTCCATCATCATGCATGAATTCCAGAGACACCCCTGAGCCTTTCCATGCAGCTTCCAGAGCCTGCTGCCCACACTGGGGACCCACAGTGAGTGGCCAGCCCAGCCCTTCCTGGGGGACACAGAGGATGCCCAGGCATATGGCTCTCGTGTGCCTAACAGATAGGACCCAGAGGGACAATCACAATGTAGCACATGACAAATATTTATCATGAGTCTAAGACTGCAGGAACTGCTGTGGCTCTGAAGCCCCAAAGACCGAGTGAAAAAAGAAAAGAAAAGGGAATAAGAAGAAAAGGAGGAGGAGGAACGAGAAGGAGAAGGTGGTCCCAAGTACCCTCATACATCCAACAGAAAACCATCTTTGGACCCTCAGCCCAACTACCTCCCCAGGGAGAAGCAGTGGGGGAAGGCCCAAGGCCCAAGAGGGGATTTCCCTGGACATGTGGTGGTTCTAGTCCTCAGGCACTCCGCCCACCCGGCCATGGAGGAGGCAAGGAGATCCTTTGCCTTGATGTCAGTCTGGTGACAGAGCATAATATAGTCCCTGACACAGCCAGTGCAAAGGCTCTGGGGTAGCACGCTGTCTGCCTAGAGTGGAGCCAGCAAAGGAGAAAGGGTGAGAGAGGAGGCCGGGAGCTGGGGTGAGGCCAGGAAGGCCCCTTCAGGACACTGTGAGGACCAACAATCAAAGATATTCGAGAAACTGTTCACTTCTGAAGTTTGCAGACTCGTGGGAATCCATCCAGACTCAAAAAGGATGGCTCATCCAATAAAAATCATACAGGGAAAAACCGAGAGCCGAGATGACTGAGCCTACTAGGTTCACCATTGATGATGGCAAGATAGCCATTTCCTTCCCGATTTTCCTGTCAGCAAGGCCATCCCGCGCCTTCGCTGAGCATTGCATAGGTCAGGGATGACATGGGAGCAGCTGCGACTCCAGGCAAAGGCTCACGGTTCCATCTTCACCTCGGAGGATCAGAGGTAGACGGGAGGCCCTTTCTGCTTCGTGGTTGTTTGGTGATGTTTCATCTCAGGGGCGAGCTTTCTTCCACCTTCCTGACGGTGGAATGTGATGTCCATGCTTCTTCCAGCAGGAGGCGGCGAACTGTCGGTTGTCAGTTCTGATTTCACAAAGAAAACCAGCCCCAGGAGCTGTAAGTTGCCATGTCGGGGACAGAGGAATGCCACAGTCCACTCAACAAATACTCATTGTCCTCTAAATGCAGGGACTGTTCTGGGGGTTGGGGTACAGCTGTGAGCAGAGTGGCGAATGGCCCCATCACTTCCCCGGGAGCTCAGGTCCGAGCACGGCAGCCAGCTGATAAGCAACAGGTCGCAGCCTGGTGTCAAGAAGGGCGAGTGCCCGGAAGGGGGACAGGCAGCACGTGGAAGGGAGGGCTTGCAGGCGCGTTCCAGATGGAGTGGCTGCCACCCCCGAGGGGCAGGGGCGTTCCAGATGGAGTGGATGTCACCCCCGAGGGGCAGGGGCGTTCCAGATGGAGTGGATGTCACCCCCGAGGGGCAGGGGCGTTCCAGATGGAGTGGCTGCCACCCCCGAGGGGCAGGGGCGTTCCAGATGGAGTGGATGTCACCCCCGAGGGGCAGGGGCGTTCCAGATGGAGTGGATGTCACCCCCGAGGGGAAGGGGCGTTCCAGATGGAGTGGACGTCACCCCCAAGGGGCAGCTTTGCCGACAGTCTGGGCTTCCAGATGTGAGGCGTGACCTTACACCAAACTCAGAAACGCCTGCCACCTCCCAGACTGCCTGAACTGGCAGACCCTCAGAGGTTCCCACTCAACATTGTCCTGGTCAATTTCGGGAAAATGTGGCCCCAAGGGAGGGGAGCAATGAGCCCTTTGTCACTGGGTGAAATCACTGCGGAAGCAGAGTGGCCTTGGCGCCCCACCCAATGACGACGACAAGCCCACAGAGCACAGGTCCCACTCTTTCGTGGAGACTCCTCCCCTTCCCCTCCTCCACCCAGGAGTGGGAAGAGCTAAATTCTCACTGAACAGCAGGATGCTTCTGGGCCTCATTACCATGATGCAAATTAATATTTATTATGCAATTATTCATTTTTGTAATTGCCACTATTTCACAGGGAGCACAGAGGCTTTAATTAGAACACTTTGAATAATATTGAAATGGAATGTCAGAATGAGATGTGCCCCTCCTCCCTCGACGACAGACAGCTGCATCTCCACCGCCAGGAGGTTCTCAGGACCCAGCTCCGTGAGCCCTGCTTTCCCACCCAGCCGGAAGCTCGCTTGGAGTTTCGGGCCATTTATTTCATTCTGACTTCTGGAAACCATCTAGGGGCAAGGTTCAAGGGGTCTGTGGTCCATGCAGGACACCTTGAGGACAGGCAGCAGAGGGTCCTGGTGGCAGAGGGGCTGGCACCCACACCCTGTGATAGGACAAAGTGTCACAGGACTGCTGCCAGCTCTCCTGCACCCCTGCTGGTCCCGCCCCCCCCCCCCCAGCTTTTCTTTCCTCCCTTCTCTGCTTCCTATTTCATCTCAGTAAACTTTCATTGAGCCCTCTGAAGTGTCTCTTGCCCTTCTAGGTTCACAGAACATTTCCAAATGCTGGACTTCTGGGTGGCAGCCTGAGAGGATCTGAAGGTGGGCACCAGGTTTTAAAAAGCAAGATTTGGAGATCTGAGACAGTCCACCCAGCAGGAGCAGGGCCCCCCACAGATGCCCCCGTCACCGACTGTGCAGGCAGGCAGGCGCTGGCCACACTTCTTACACGGGTGAGAGAGTGGGGGCCGCAGTCGGCGTCAGAGGCAGGGGTCGGGGAGGACGGTGGGGCCTGCGCAGAGATGGGCAGAGGGCCTGGACCGGCCAGAGGGAAGGGGTGCTGTCCATGATGGCACATCAAGGGCTCTCTTGGAAAGCAGGAATCTTTGCTTTGGCAGAGTCCAGAGGCCCAGGTTCAAGCCCTGGTTCTCACACCCACCTTCTCTGTGATCTAAGGCCAGACAATGGCAGGTTCCTTTTCTGTCACTTCTCAGTGCCCCCAGACCAGCCCATGTAGCCCTCGGGAAACATCACAGAGCCCCTTCTCTGAGCCCCTGCTGTGGGCTGTGCTTGGTGCTGGGTAGACGCAGAGGCCTGGGTGGGGTCCCCCACCACCACCATCCTGAGGCGGGGTGGAAGGCAGCCAGTGCTCTTGCCACGCCCAGGTGTCCTCTCCTCCCCAGGGCTCTCGGAGTTTGCACTCCCCCTTCCAGCGTTTCAAAGCAGCCTGATCACTCGCCAGGAACCCTCTTCTCTGTCCCCTGCCCCCTCCCCTGGGAGAAGCCCAGGCTGTCTCTCTGGGTGAGTCCCCCAGATGAGGCCGGGATTGGCTCTACAAATGCTTGTCAACAATGGTGACAACTATAGTAAAAATAACCTCTCAGTCTGCCAGGCACTGACACGTCCCAGTCCCTTCCAACAGGCCCTTCTGTGGCAGTGGGACAATGACGCTCAGAGGGAGTCCCTTGTCCCAGCCCCACCACCCACGGGGGTCAGAGCTGAGACAACCAGGCTCCTGTGAACCAGCTGGGCTCTGCCCACCAAGCCTACGGCCCTGACTTTCGTGGACCCAACACAAGCTTCCCAGCAAGGAGGTCTGGTGAGTCCTCCAATCAGGTGCCAGTCAGGCAGTGTCCTGTGGAGGGACTGTGGGCAGGGCCAGGGGCCTGGGGGTTTATCAGAGACCTCTGGTGATGAGAGACTGGCCATTCTTTTCTCCCACCAGCCCCTGCCCACTTGGTGACCACATGAATCTATAAACCCCTCTCACCTGACCTCAGATGACAACCTCTGGCCTGCAGGAGGACCTGAGGCCTCAGCCTGGCATTGAAGCCCTTCTCCAGATGAGAAGCAGGGAGGCCGAGCTCCACAGGCACCTGGGTGGGCCTTTGTTCCCCAATAATAACAACAGTGGCAGGTGAATCATAGAAGCTTGCCATTTTTGTTTGATGAAAAATGATCATATGTTGGCAATTTCAGAGAGTTCAACCAAATAATAATAATAATAATAATAATAATAAATAATAATAATAATAGTGTTTTGAGCAGTGACACTATACTGGGCATCGTTCTGGGTTCTTTGCATGTATTTACTTGTTTAGGACGTACCTCACCCCACCTGGTGGGCTTAAAGAAATCAAGCCCAGAAAAGTTCGGTAATTAACTGCAGACCACACCACTCACATGCACCTATCACAATGGCTAAAATTTAAAGTAGTGACAACACCACATGGTGCTGAGGCTCTGAAGAGACTGGGTCCCTCACACATTGCTGGCACGCATGTCACAGTATATACAGCTCTGGGAAACCATTTGGCAATTTCCGAAACACCTAAAATGCAGCACCCGTAGGGGTCAGCATTTACATTCCTGGGCACTTCTCTCAGAGAAACGGGAACTCATGTTCGCACAAACACCCACGCATGCACTCTCACAGCAGCTGTGTTTGTTGTGGCCCAGACCGACATCGGCTCAGGGGGTTCTGGGAGAGATGGAGGAACACACACGCTGGGCCCACCCATGCCAGGGCTTCTGCTCGGCACAGGGGAGGGAGAGAGGACTGATGTGGAAATGCCGGGAACGGGCTCCAGGGAATTACGGGAGGGAAGCAAAGCAGCTCCAAAATGTATACCGTATGGTTCCGTTTATACAATATTTTAAAATACAATGTTTTTGAAATGGCATCATTTTGGAGGTCGCCAGGGATGAAGGGTGGAGGAGGGGGGTGTGGCTGTAAACGAGCCACCACGGGGCCTGGTGCTGGAACTCTCGGTGTCTTGGCTGTGGAGGTGGTGCAGGCATGGGCGCAGGTGCTGAGATAGTGCATCACTTAGACACACACACACGCGCGCGCGTAAGTAAAATGATTCAAATAAAACCCATGGACGGGTCAGGGTCAATGTCTCTGTTTTGATTTTCTACTCTTGCTTTGCAAGATGTCACCATCAGTGGGAGACTAGGCGTATGGTACCAAGACTCTCTCTCTCTCTCTCTCTCTCTGTGTATTGTTTCTTTCAATTGCCCTTGACGCTGCATTATCTCAATTTTATTTAAAGTAACACATTAGGCCCTGGCCCAGTAGCTCAGTTGGTCAGAGCATTGTCCTGATACTCCCCGGCCCTCCCAGTGGCCTTCATGCCACTCCAGGACGATTCCAAGAGCCCGTGCCCTGTGGACATTTTGTACTAGGTAACTTCTTGCTGTGGGCTGTGCTATGCCTCAAGGGATGTCCGGCAGCATCCCTGGCCTCTCCATGGTAGTATCTGTAACCCCCACCCAACTGTGACACCTAAAAATGCCTGTAGACATTGTCCTGGGAGCAGAGGCACTGGGCAAAGGCCTGCTGCTGTTGAGGACCTGGCTGGGCATGCAGCCCAGGTGATCTAAGGCCAGACAATGTTACACGCAGCCAGCCTGCAACAGTAACAGCTGCCGCAGAACAAGTCATCAACAGTCATAGCGATCATCATCGTGGCCACCACAAGAGCAATCACAGCGCAGCGGGAGCAGCACACATGACCATACCACACAGCAATGTCCATCACGGACAGCTTGATGGGGACAAGAGTCACAAAATGACATGACTCAGAGCCCAAAGTAGCTTCTCGGTGTCCCTTTCCTTTGGAAAGGCCACCTCTCAAACGTTTCAGAGTGAAGCCCCCATAGAGCATCTCGACACGCACCTGAAAGGTTCTGAGAAGAAAGGGAAATTGTGAGTGTGGGAAAGGGGCAGCGCCATCTGGGGCAGCAGGACATCTGCTGTGAGACCGTCACGCACAACCGTGACCACCCACACCTACAGGTCTGAAGAGGGGCTGCTCTGACTCACATCGGCCGTGGGGGCCAGGCCGGGCAGGGGCTGGAGACCTGGTCCTGCTCTGCGGGCCATGGGGCCTGGGCTTTTCCACATCAGTGCCCTCGAAGGCAAGGGACAAGGGTGGGGTTCTCTCCTCAAGTCGTAACCTCCCTCAGGTCTCTCAGCGGGCACACTGAGCCCACCTCTAAACCTTTGTGACACACTCCCTGCCCCTGAGCCAAGAAACAGGGAGGAAGAAAGAGTGAATAGGAAGGGTTCTGAGCTCTGTTTCTGGAATCTTCCACTCTCCTAGACGTCCCCAAACTACGGCCCACGGGCCGCATGTGACCCCCTGAGGCCATTTTTCCGGCCCTCCGCCGCACTTCCAGAAGGGGCACCTCCTTCATTGGTGGTCAGTGAGAGAAGCACTGTATGTGGCGGCCCTCCAACGGTCTGAGGGACAGTGAACTGGCCCCCTGTATAAAAACTTTGGGGACCCCTGCATCCCTCCTGTGGGAAACAACTAGGACAGAAACCACAAATTCAGGTGATGGGGGAGGCAGTCTTCCAGGGGCCCTGTCCACACAGCCACTTCCTGTTCCCACAGCCCCACACACATGCACACACACCCCATATACACACACACCCATATACACACACCCCATATATACACTGCACATCTGTACACACAGACCACAGTGCATACACACCCCATATACACACACCCCATATACACACTGCACATCTGTACACACAGACCACAGTGCATTCACACCCCATATACACACACCCCATATACACACTGCACATCTGTACACACAGACCACAGTGCACACACACCCCATATACACACACCCCATATACACACTGCACATCTGTACACACAGACCACAGTGCACACACACCCCATATACACACACCCCATATACACACTGCACAGCTGTACACACAGACCACAGTGCACACACACCCCATATACACACACCCCATATACACACTGCACATCTGTACACACAGACCACAGTGCACACACACCCCATATACACACACCTCATATACACACTGCACATCTGTACACACAGACCACAGTGCACACACACCCCATATACACACACTCCATATACACACACCCCATATACACACTGTACAGCTGTACACACAGACCACAGTGCATACACACACCCCATATACACACTACACAGCTGTACACACAAACCACAGTGCACACACACCCCATATACACACTGCACAGCTGTACACACAGACCACAGTGCACACACACCCCATATACACACACCCCATATACACACTGCATATCTGTACACACAGACCACAGTGCACACACACCCCATATACACACACCCCATATACACACTGCACAGCTATACACACAGACCACAGTGCACACACACCCCATATACACACTGCACATCTGTACACACAGACCACAGTGCACACACACCCCATATACACACTGCACATCTGCACACAGACCACAGTGCACACACACCCCATATACACACTGCTCATCTGTACACACAGACCACAGTGCACACACACCCCATATACACACTGCACATCTGTACACACAGACCACAGTGCACACACACCCCATATACACACACCCCATATACACACTGCTCATCTGTACACACAGACCACAGTGCACACACACCCCATATACACACTGCACAGCTGTACACACAGACCACAGTGCACACACACCCCATATACACACACCCCATATACACACTGCTCATCTGTACACACAGACCACAGTGCACACACACCCCATATACACACTGCACATCTGTACACACAGACCACAGTGCACACACACCCCATATACACACACCCCATATACACACTGCTCATCTGTACACACAGACCACAGTGCACACACACCACACCACATATACACACACCACATATACACACTGCACATCCGTACACACAGACCACAGTGCACACACACCCCATATACACACACCCCATATACACACTGTACATCTGTACACACAGACCACAGTGTACACACACCACATATACACACACCACATATACACACTGCACATCCGTACACACAGACCACAATGTACACATGCTACATATACACACATGCCACGCACACCTCATACTGAGACATAGACACACTCGCACCTGGTGCACACAGACACACACACACCCTTGCCCCAGGCCTGCGGGTACAACAGCGAGGAGGTGACCAGGCAGGCAACTGGCAATTCAGACAACGTGGTTCTGCTCTTTACAGAGGAACAAGGGAAATCTCTGTCCTTTAAGCCAACTTGGGACCAGCCACCCCAATATGGCTGTGCGGTCCCCTGCTTCCCCCCACATCCCTGGGAACACGCTCCCACCTCTGCAGAGCAGTGGAGCTCTCCCCCTGTGTCCTGGGACTCAGCGTCTGGGTCCTCCCTGCTGCCCCTCAGGTCCTCGGGGGAAGAACGGCTAGGCTGGAGAGGAGGGGGCTCCTGTGGGAGTGGGGTGAGGATGCAGGGGGAGGGGCAAAGGAGGGGCCACTTTCTGGGTGGTTTCCCAGGGCTAAGGGCTTCAAGGGGCTGATGCCCTTCAAGGCAGCCCACCCACAAGTCTGAGTAAATATTGGAACCCAGGAGAATGCCATGCAGAGGGGCCTGTGAGGGTGTGTCCACATATCTACGGACTCGTGGTGAGTGTGTGGTGTGTATGAAAGGTGCATGTCTATGTGTTTGTGTATATGTGTGTGAAGTGTGTGTCTGTGTATGTCCATGTCCATGTGTTCCATGGTGTGTGTATGTGTGTGTGTGTTTTCTCAAGACACCAAATAGAAGGAAGTCCATAGATTTGGCCCCAAGGTGAGGTTGGGGAACGGATGAGGGTGGGGTGGCCGGAGGTGGGGACAGCAGGGGGGTGGGGGGGAAGCTTCTTCCCATGACCCATGTTCTCACTCACAAGCCTAATGGTGTCCAGTACACACCAAACGGCAGGAAGCAGGCTTGACCTCAGCAGGGGTCAGGCAGGACCATGGGCACGTCTGTGGCAATGGAGGCCCATGGCCCTCAAAGCCATTGCAAGAGGTCCCACAGAGCACCTCAACAGGGCCCTGTTGAGTTGTAGGCAACCATGTGGTCATTTAAAATGCAGTTAATGGAGGGCAGACTGGGTGGATCCAGGGCTCACTGTCCTTGGCCTGACCCTTGGCACCCAAAGTGACCCTGGATGGCCCCAGCGACAACCCTGCTGTGCTGCTGCCTGTTTTCATGGCTGCTAGGAGGTTCCATAGCGACTAATAAGGGATGAGGGCATCCTCGCAGTTTCATTCTCCCCCCTTCGTGGAGGGAGCTGGGCCCTGGCAGCCCCTCTCGGAATCGGTCACCCACACAGGGGCTGGGGGCAGCCAGACTGCTGCAGATTCGTCCAGAAGCTGACACACTAGGAATGCTGGAGAAACAGGATCGGAATGCTTGAGGGTGGAGAGCAAACAAAAATGGGGCAGGGGAGCAGGAGGGCACGGGGCCGGGGTACAGAACCCCCTCAATGACCCTTGCTCCCTTAAGGACATCCTATATGCCAGCACTGGGTGTCAGCTTATCCAACCACCCTTAGCCCGTGACATGGTGGCGCTTTCCCGTCCAGCTCAGAGGACGACACTGAGGTTGTGAGGTCAGAGCTCAGGCCCAGACAGAGCACCTCGGTTTGTCAGCAGTGTGCCCAGTGCTGGCTGGGCCACCTGTCCTCCAGTACCATGCTCTGGCCACCTCCATCTGACAGCAAGACCCAGGCACAGAGAGGCCAAGGGTCTGCTCCCAGGTCACACAGCATGAGGGAGGGCTGAGTGTGCAGGGAGTGGGGGGAGCTGCCAGGATGCAGCCAAAACACCTGGTCATGAGACAGAGCCCACGGGAGGTGCAGCCCAAGGGACACACTGACGCAGATGGGAACGATGGGAAGTCAGGTAATTAAACACCTAGGAAACAAAGCCGTGTGTGATGTTGGCGGGGGGGGGGGAGCAGAGTGCAGGGGAGGTGGTGGCCGTGTGGAAAGCAGAGAACTGAGCCTGTCCTCAGTTGCCAAGTTGTAGGCAATGTCTTCTCAATGCTGCCCCATACTAGGGTGTAGGCATGCCCCCTAATTTCCCTTCAAGCTGGGGTACAAGCAGTACCCCTCAATGTCCTCCCAAGCTGGGATATAGGTAGTGTCCCCCAGCTCTCCCCCATGGTCACACTCACCTCTTTGCTGTCTGAAAGCAGCCCCTGAGGGGGGCAGGCAAGGGAGGCTTACACCCAGTCACACAGGGAAACTGGGACCAGGAGAGGTCGAGGGACTGGCTAAGGTCAGCCAACATCAGATGGCCGGACAGGCCCTGACCCGTCTCTCCTGCCTCCTGGCCCTATGAGCTCCCACTGGCACGTTTGACACTTATCCCAACGATTTCTGATTGCGTGCCCAGCACAGAGCCAGGCAGTAGGGGTGAGGCCCGGCCAGTGTGGTGCCTGACACAGGGCAGCACTTGTGAATGGGAAGGGAAGAGCAGCTCTCACCACGCATTTGGCAGATGGGGACTGAGGCTCAAGGGCAGGGGCACAAGGGAATCAGTGGGAGAAGGGGCAGATCCCAGGGCCCCTGTTCCTGGGCCACAGAGGCCCCTCGACCCCTCACCCTCGCAGCCCATGCCTCTACTTCACAGACTGCCCAGAGAGAAGAGCTGGGGAGAACAAAAGTCCCAGGAGGCAAATGGTCAACTGGGTGGTCAGGGCTCAGCCCCACCATTGCCTCCCCCGCCCCTCTTCTGCAGGTGGGGGTGCTGAGCCTTCTGCTCCCTCCGAGGAGGCAGCGTTGCTATGGTGACCACCGTTACCTGGCAACTGAGCTGCATCATTCTGGACACCTGCTGTCTCTCTGGCTCTGGCAATGGACATGTGTCCAGAAGTCCCCTTACTGAGAAAACGCCCCCCGTGGGGATCAGCCAGGTAGGCCCGGCAGGAGGGGATGTGCAGAGACCCTCCTGGGTCTGCAAGAATCAGAAGTGGAACTATCTCACACAAAGCTTTCACTTTTTTTTTTCAAACCTGAGAACAACGGTATTGATTTATGGGATAATAGAATAAGACAGTACAAATCTTTTTTCAAACAATATAAGAAAATAAATAAATGAAAGTAAGGTTCACCCCCATCACCCCTCTCCACCTGCTGCATCAGGAGGAACGGTGGAACAGGTCCTAACAAGGGACCACACGGACGTGTTCCTGGGTCAGTGACTTCAGTCCATCGCGTCCGTGTTGCCTGGTGCACGTGAGACTCATGGAGCATGCCTAGAAACCCTGCTCAGGGCCAGGCTGAGCACTGGGCTCCCTGGATCCAAGACCCTGTGCCTGGGCAGAAAGAGCTAGGACCATCGCACCTGTAAGCCCAACATATGGGAGGGCGTGCCCCACCACATGACAAGGGGCAGGGTTGGGGTGCAGGGTTCAAAGGGAAGACAAACCATGACCCACCAGGAAATCAGGATGGGCTTACTGGAAGAGGCCCCCTTTTGGCTGAGATTAGAAAAATGAAAGGGTTTAGGAAATGGAAATAAAGACGGGAAAGAAGGGAACGACACAAAGAAGACAATATCGTGTGGGCCTAAGCATGGAGGTGGCACTGTGCTGGCCACTAACAGAGTCCTACTGCATGCGGTGGGGGCACTGGAGGGAGGGGGTCACTAGGTCTTGGGGAGGTGGGCCAGAGGGAGAGGAGGACAGGGGAGGAGAAGGGGAGGAAGAACAGGGGTGGGGAGATGGAGGAGGAGCTGGGCACAGGGCACGTTAGCTGAGCACTGGTACAGGCCAGGTTCACACACACCTGAACCACCACACACATAGGCACTGGCTGTCCCCATTACACAGTGCAGCAAACTGAGGGCCCGAGATGTTCAGTAACACTTTCTGAAGACAATGGCCAATGAGTGGCAGCACCCCAGTGGAATCCTACCTGACTTCAGTCCTCACGGCCCATGCCAGCCATGACAATTGTCCTTGTAAGAGGAGAAGACACAGAGGAGAGGCCACGTGAAGATGGAGGAAGAGACTGAACGATGGGACCACAAGCCAAGAAGCCCCTGGAGCCCCCAGGGACTGGAAGAGGCAGGAAGAACTCTCCCCTGTAGCCGTCAGTGGAAGCACGCCCTGTCCACACCTGAATTTCAGAGTTCTGGCTCCAGACTGTGAGAGAATGGGTTTGTATTCTTTCAAACCACCCAGTTGGTGGCAACTGGCTACAACAGCCTCAGAACACTGGCACAGACTGTGAGTGGCAGTAGCTCCTGGCCCAGCAGCTGCCCAAGCTCCACCCCTGAAAATGACGGGAAGGTGGCAGGATGAGGGTGGGCTGGTGGATGTGCCCCAGCTGAGTCTGGGAATGGGACGAGGAGGGCCCCTGCCCTGCCTGACACCCTAGGGAAGAACCACCACCAAGACCTCTGTGCCAGACACCCCTCCCTTACCCATCGCCCAGAAGGACCAGCCTATGAAAAGCAGAAATAAGCCAGACTTAACCCTACAGAGATGTTTCCAGGCCTGGCACCATTCTGGCCAACAGTGGGGAAAGCAGAGGCCTGGAGAGAGGAGGGGCCCTGGCAGGTTGTGGATGCTCTGAAGGTGGTTGGGGGACTCCCAGCATTCCCATGGGGCGACAGCGCCCCCTTCTGGCCCTAATTGGGAGGGAACCTGAGCCCAGTAGCCCAGTAACGCTGAGAGCGTGTGCAGTTGGCGTTCACAGCCAGGAAATCTGTTTGCCAGGATTCTGGGCAGTAGGGGTTCTCAGTGTAATGAGATCAAGCATGTTACCATTTGTTTAACTGCCTCCATCACTGTTTCTCATCATCATTATTAGTTGAACATACGAGTACAGACACCTTACTTCCTGATCTTATGGAGCAAGGAAACCAGGATCTGAGCTAGTAAACAGCCTCAGCCTGAGGCACTGAGGGCCTAAACTGGGCTGCCGGGGCAGTGACAATGACCCCAGGGAGAAAGCTCCAGGAGATGGAAGAGATTGTGGTTCTGGGGAGGTCCTTTCCCCTCCCTGAGCCTCAGTTTCTTCATCTGTGAAATGGACATCTGGACAGCTCCCTCACTTTCCTGTCCATCCATCAGGGGGCACTGTGAGCATTCAGAAGGCGTGGATAAGGGTACTGCAGCCGTGTGCTCTGTACACAGGGTGGAAGTCCCCCTACCTTCAACCACTCCCTGGCCCCCAGCACATGTGGCCCCACCTTAGAAGAGCCAGAGCTTGGTTTTCTGACCCACTTTCACCATCTTCGACTTTTAACATTTTTTTGAACAAGAGCCCCTACATTGCATTTGATCCCGCTAATCACGCCCTGGTCCTGAGTGTAGGAACCTCTGCTTGGAGCCCTTGAGCTAGTGGGTGGTGCCTCCATGCAGCTGCAGGCTGAGTGGGCACTGTCTCCACTGCCCCACCTTCCATGGGCCGGTGCTCCAGGACTATGTCCAAGTGCCTGGGAGGCCTTCTTTGACCAGCTAGGTGCGCTCACCCCGACCTCCCTCCCACAGCCCCGGACCTACCTCTCTGATGCTGGGCCCTGGGCCAGGTCCAACGCCATAGGAGTTCTGTTCCCCACCCACAGCAGGAAGGGTTTGCTGATGCGTTGAATAGTGAACCCTGGGGAGTGCTGAGAGGGTGCAGGTGTGGGTGCTCCAGCTTCGCCACCGTGGGGTCCACATCTGTGGCTTCCACCCTCTAAACCTGTGCTGGATGGCGCCTGTCCGCCTAAGTGACCCAAGATGGGATTAGTAAGGCTCTGCTGCCATCTGGTGGCCTATGGGGAGAAGGCGGCACATCCACCGAGAGGAGAAGTGGAGCCCAAAATGGGGGCGGGGCCGGGACACCAGGTGGGTGGGGCAGAGCCTCCGATGCAAAGTGTGAGTTCCTGGATGCTTAAAACGACGAAACTTCTGTCTCTTCCCCATTACCCTTCGCCAAGTAACTGCTGGGTGTGCTCGTCCTATGGACAAGGGACCGAAGGGAAGTGAACGTGGTCATGTAGCTGGTGAGTGGCAGGACCCCCGGAACTCCCACATGGACATTTAAAAGCTCCTCCCAGAGCCCCCAACACTGAGCCCTCCTTAGATGAACCCGTGGAGGGGCGACAGAGGCTGCTCAGAGGGCAGTTGGGGGTTGTGCCTCAGCCCCGGACCTACCTCTGTGATGCTGGGCCCTGGGCCAGGTCCAACGCCATAGGAGTTCTGTTCCCCACCCACAGCAGGAAGGGTTTGCTGATGCGCTGAATAGTGAACCCTGGGGAGTGTTGAGAGGGTGCAGGTGTGGGTGCTCCAGCTCTGCCACCGTCTCCTTCAGGTCCATCCTACAAGTGAGGGGTCCTCGCCCTCTGCCCAGGACCTGCATACTCATCTTCCAGCCCCCTTTCCTGCCAGGAGCCCCTCCTGGGTAGACAGGCTGGAGCCACTGTGGACAAGGACCCCAACTCTTCCATGAGAGATGCCCTCAGCTGCCCTGGGAGATGGGGGAGCATCTTTAGAAGTGAAAATGGACCAGACGGTGAGTGAGGTAAGGGGGAGGGTCAGGCGGGCAGGGGAGCAGTGCTCAGGGTCCCCGCCTGGCCACCTCCCCACTCTGCCACCTACTCACCCACCTGCCTGAACCTTCGTATCCACACCTGTGAGACAAGGCCCCTGCCTCTTAGGCCAACCTCAAGGATTAAACAATACTTATGGAGCACTTGGCGGAGGCTCAGTGTCCAAGACAGGCCCCACAGAAACACAAAGCACCTACTATGCACCTGGCGATGTAACAGTGTGCTGGGGGGAAAAGAAGATGACTACAGCATCCTCTCTGCCCCCGGAGGCACCCAAGTTAATGCCACCCAAGGCAGGGAGTAGATGGGGTGCCAGGGAGCATCCTGAGACCAACTTCTGCAACCTGCACGTCCATCCCAAAGATTCCACCAAGGCCCCTGTCCCCAGAGAGCCCTCCTCCAAATCCCGGTGCCATTTGCCTTGGTGTTGAAAAGACTCTTTCCTCCCTGCTTGCCTTGGCACCCTTGTTGAACAGCAGCTGGCAGTTTCCCAGCCCCCACTGAGCCTGGCTTCAGACAGACCTGCCCAGTAGAGCTGGAAGGGCCTTGTGAAGGGCCAGACCGCCCAGACTGCCCCCAGTGAGGCAGTGACAGAGGCAGAGTTGATCCTAGGTGTCCTAATGCCCAGTCCAACCCTCTCCCTGCCCCCACTCTGCCACCAAGAACCTGTGCAGGGAAGGGGGGAGGCCAGAAAATCAGGAGCCGGGCTGGGGAGTGGGGCCTGAGTCTGCTGGAGAGATGAGCTTCTCCCTTCCTCCTCCCACAGCTAACCAGTCCCAGGGCCCACGCCCGTGGCTCCTTGTCCCTCAGCACCGCAGCTCCTACCTCCTCTCCTTGCATCACCTGGGACCTGACCCACCCTTCAATCCATTCTCCATGTTCAGGTCAGTCTTAGAGAAACACAAGTCTGACCTGTCACTCACCCACTCAGAACTCTCCCCATTGCCCATCCCCCAGGGAAAAGCCCTCCAGCCTGCCGAAATCCTAGCCACCTGTTTTGCAGAAATTGATCCCAAAATGCATTTGGAAACCAAAGGATCCTGAAAAGCCAAATAATCTTGGAAAAGAAGAACAAAAGTGGAGGATTCCCACTTCCCAATTTTAAATTTTACTACCGGTATCAAGACAGTGTGATACTGGTCTAAGGAAAGACATATAGGTCAGTGGAAACAACTATAAGTCAGCCCAGAAACAAACCTATACATTTCTGTTCGGCTGATACTCAGCAGGGAAGCCGAGGTGAGCAGAGAGGAAACAATAGTTCTCTTGACACCTGCGGTGGGGACAACTGGACATCTACATGCAAAAAAATAAAGCTGGACCCCCTACCTCACACCATATACAAAAATTAACTTGAAATGCATCAAAGACCTACCTGTCAGAGCTGCAGCTGTGAAACTGTTGGAAGAAAGGTACAACTCTCTGTGTCCTTGGATTAGGCGATTGTTTCTTAGATGCAACACCAAAAAGCACAGGCAACCAAAATAAATAAGTAAAAGTATGTATTGGACTTCATCAAAATTAAAACCTTTCATGTTTCAAAGGCTTTAAAAGACTACTTACAGCTCAACAATTAAAGAACACAAATAACTCACTTATAAAATGATCAAGTAATTTGGAGACATTTCTCCAAAGGGCATATATAGGTGGCTGATGAGCCCATGAAAAGATGCTTGACAATGTTAGTCACAAGGACAGTGAAAATCAGAACCACAATTATATCCACTAGGATGGCTATGCTAGAAAGAAGAGGGGAGGGAGGGAGGGAGGGAGGGAGGGAGGGAGGGAGGGAGGGAGGGAGGGAGGAAAGGAGGAAGGAAACAAACAGACTGTAACAAGTGTTTGACAAGCACCTGGAGAAATTAGAACTCCAGTACTTTGTGAGGGTGATGTAAATTGGTGCAGTCATTTTGAAAAACAGCCTTTAGTCAAGTCAGTTCTTCAACAAGTTAAACATCAAGTTGTAGTTTGACCCTGCATTCCCACCCCTAAATAAATACTCATGGGAATATAAAACGCATCTCCCCACAAAAGTTGGTAGCAGCTCTGTTTCCAAAAGCCAGGAAAAGTAGAAACAATCCAAATATTTATCAACTGGTACATGGATAAGCAAAATGTGAGCCCATCACTCTGGTGGAGTACTACTCAGCCATAACAAGGAGTGAAGTTCTAACACCTGCTTTTTCACAGATGGACCATGAAAACATGGTGTTCAGTGGAAAACTCAGACACAAAGGCCACATATTATATGTTTCCAGTGATATGAAATGCCCAGAATAGGCAAATTCACAGAGAGATCAGACTGGTGGTTGCGGGGGGCTGGGGGTAGGAGGAACGGGGAGTGATTGCATGCAATGGGTACAGAGTTTCTCTGGGAGGAGATCAAACTGTTCTAGAATTAGATAGTGTTAGTGGCTGCACAGCTTGATGCCGTATAAAAACACATCGTACACTCTAAGAGGGTAAGTTATATGGTATGCGAATTGCTCTTTTTAAAGGCCCCCCACCATAGACTTCTTAGCCAGCATTTGGGACCCTCCACAGCAGGCCCCATAGCCTCATCTCTCACTCAAATCCCCCCCCCAACATCCTCTGCCACCCCAGAAATTCTAGAAGGTCTCATCCCAGCCTCACTGGGCACCCCTCATTACAGCACCCATCATCTGGCATTGAGGTGGGCCCTCTCTGTCTCCATCTCCTACCATGAGTTTCCCACAATCAGCAAATGGACTGGTTACCCTGGTGTTACAGCACCCTGCAGAAGCCACACAGAGCAGGTGTCATATGAGGAACAGTGATGGATAGACAAATGAATGCATGCGTGGGTGGATTATGGATGGATGGATGGCTGGATGGGTAGATGGGGGATAGATGAATGGGTGGATGGGATGGATGGATGGATGGACGAATAGATGTATGTATGGATGGATGGACGATGGGTTTTCAGGAGCCTAGAAAGGCCACCAGGTAATGCTGTTTGGGATGAGGGAATGACCACCATTCCCTCCTGTTTCCTCTCTACCTGCTGGCCCCAGGAGCTCCTGGCTGGACAAGGGTGGTGGGAGGCGATGGCCCCACTGAATGAGCGGAGTCAAGGAGGGGAAGAGTCAGCTCTGCTCTTTGCCCTGGATTTCACAGCCCACCCTCCCTTGCTAGGGGCACAGGCAGCGAAGGCAGGACCCTTGGGAGCACGCTTGCAGCACACAGGCCAACCCTGCCCTAAGCCAAGTGGTGCCAAGGGCGCTGGCCTGGGGACGGGGTTGGAGGGAGGCCCAGGCCTGGCGTCTCTGCTGAGTCAGGGGAAGTGAGGACCCAGAGAAGCTTGGGCAGGAGAGAAGACAGACATGCCCCAAACTGGGACCAAGCCGGCTAGACCCTCACGGATACACAGCATCCCCGTCTGTGCATGCATGCACACACACCATCCAGCCATCCCACCCCTGCTCTCTGAGTCGGCCCCACCACAGCTCTGAAGTAGGTGTGAGATGTTAGAAAGTCTACATTGCTCCCTGCCCCTGGTTCCGGGCACAGAGTTCTCTGGACCCCTTGTGCTTTCCTAAGTGATCGGAGCACTCAGAGCATCTTTTGTTCTGATGAGGTGACCCCTGGGTGAGCTCCTAGATGGGGGTGGTCACTGGATAGATCAAGCCATGATTAGGAGCTTGGGATTTTCAGCTCCAGCCCATCCTCCATAGAGGGGAGAGGGCCAGAGGAGGAGTTGCTGGATCGTGCTCATATGATGAAGCCTCCGTAAAATCCAACGGTATGGGGTTCGGACAGCCCCCAGGTGGGTGGACACAGCCATGCGCCAGAAGGTGATGCTCCCCGACTCCAGGAGCACAGAACTTCCTGTGCTGGGACCCTCCCAGACCTTGCCCTGGGCGTCTCTTCATCTGTCTGGCCATCGGTATAACCAATACTTTAATAAACTGGTAAACACGAGCATTTCCCCAAGATCCATGAGACACTCTAGCAAATAATCAAATCCCAGAGGAATGGGGTCCTGGGAACCTTTGCTATGTAGCCAGGTCAGACAGAAATTACACATAACCGGGGGACCTACTACTTGCAAATAGCATCTGAAGTCTCAAGGGACTGAGACCTTAACCATCCCCGGGCAGACAGTGCCAGCATTGAGTTACATTGTAGGACACCCAGCTGCTGTCAAAGAATTGCTTGGTGTAGGAAACCCACACATACATCTGGTGTCAGAGCGTTGTGAGTGTGGCGGTCATGTGAGGGTAAAGAAGACACACAGGAGGAGAAATGTAGTTTGTTTTTTTAACTCAGTAGGTGAAGCAGGGTTCACTGTGCCCGTTTCACAGAAAGGCAAACTGAGGTCCCACGCTGAGCGGCTTGGTCTGGGGCCGGGATGCCTTGACCAGGACTCTCACTCACTCACCTACAAAAACCAAGGACCCCCCCCCCTTTCAAAGGCAACCCTGCAGGCATCACCACCACCTGGGGGCATCCTTGTCCATCCATCAATGGTGGCAAAACTCATTTTCAGTTTGTTCCCACTGCTTGGCTCCTGCAGACGTTTCTTTTTTTTGGGGGGGTTGTATTTTTCTGAAGCTGGAAATGGGGAGAGACAGTCAGACAGACTCCTGCATGCGCCCGACCGGGATCCACCCGGCACGTCCACCAGGGGGCGACGCTCTGCCCACCAGGGGACGATGCTCTGCCCCTCTGGGGCGTCGCTCTGTTGCGACCAGAGCCACTCCAGCGCCTGGGGCAGAGGCCAAGGAGCCATCCCCAGCACCCGGGCCATCTTTGCTCCAATGGAGCCTCGGCTGCGGGAGGGGAAGAGAGAGACAGAGAGGAAGGAGAGGGGGAGGGGTGGAGAAGCAGATAGGCGCTTCTCCTGTGTGCCCTGGCCGGGAATCGAACCCGGGACTTCTGCACGCCAGGTCGATGCTCTACCACTGAACCAACCGGCCAGGGCCTGACGTTTCTTGATTACCCAACATAAGCCTGGCACAATGTCCCACACTGAAGGTAACACCGGCAGGGCTCAAGAGCCAGCGGTCCAGGGATAAGCCCATAAGAGCTTAATTATAGGAAGGTCACGTCACTCCCACTGTGAGGAGGCCTGATGGGAAATGCCGCTGATGGCTCCATGGATAAGGAGGGCTTCCTCCGGAAGGTGCACTTTCTCCTGGAGCCTGACGGTAAAGGGCGGTATCCAGCCAAGGGGTGCGGGGGTCAAGGGGATGGCATGGGAAGAGGGCTGTCCAACAGCACGTGCTAGAAACTCACAGGGCAGGAAGCAGGGGAGCAAGGCGCTGAGCCCAAATCTGAGGTCTGGAGATGAAAACGAGGGCGAGCTGGGTGGGTCTTACCATCCTGAAACCCCAGAAGGCGCAGGCTGTAAAGGCTGGTTGAAGGGATTGGGGTGCAAACCAGGAGAGAAACAACTGTTCCAACATAGTCATTTCCAATCTGCTTACCTCTCCGCTTGGATGGGATGTCCGAGCAGCAGCCAGACCTGCGAAATGGGCTAAAAGAGACAGAAGCCGGAGGGCTTAGGTGATTATGATGCAAGACGGCTTCTTTTCATCTGATGTGTGGCTGCTCTTGGTCCACGGGGGTGACGCTACTGAGTGCTCTCCCGCTATTAAATAACACACACTCATTACCAGACATGAGGAACTGCTCGTTTGGAAACCTAGAAAGAGCAGAAACCCCCAGATGGTCAGGAGCCACAGAATAACAATGGGACATTTCTTTTGGGTCTCAACCTCTGCATCTTACATCACTTGATAACATTCCATATACTACTTTGACTTTTAGTGGATGTTTTCAATAATACAGTTGCATAGGCACTTCACCACATCTTTGAAAGGTCACCAAAACCTAACCCTTGTAGCTGCAGCCTGGTCCAGAGGAAGAAAGTATAATCACATTGTAATTCATCTTCTCTGGGCATTTACGTGGCGCCTATTTCTTCTAGTACATAGAATGCTTCGGCCAACTGCGTCAAGGTTTCCCAAGTTCCAGAATATTCCCCCGCATGGGTTTGCCCATGTGGAATTGTTGAGTCAGCTCCTTTCCTGAAATGGACAGCCCAGGGGGCCACTGGCAAGTTTGCAGAAGTTGGGCATTTCCATCCAAGGGACCGCTGTGCCCTGCGTTGTCCAGCCGGGGACAGATGTATATCACCGTCACCAATGATGTCGCTGACCTGAACCCCACAGGTCACTCGCCTCCCGCCCACCTGCCGCAGGAGAGTGTGGCCTGGGAGTTTGTTGGCCATGTCCCTGGGCTGGGCGGGGGACAGTGCCCGGTCTGAGAAGCCCCCAGAGCCAGGTCTATAGCCTGGGCCAGCCGCTTCCTAGCCTTTAAATGGGACTATGGGAGGGTCTCGAAAGAATGCGTGGACAACGGGCACAGGCAGAAAGCAGCTGCTGCTGTTCTTATCTCTCACGACCCTTCCCGCTGGCTTGCCCACTAGGGGCCGGGGGTGGGGTGGGGTGGGATGGAATGGGGGACGTGTTGTTCCCCCATCCAGAGCCGCTCCTGCCTCTTCCCAGAACAGCACATCAAACACGCTGGGCTCCTGGACTTCATTAGCGGCTCATTTATTTCTCTGTGGCCACAGATGTTTCCATTTAACTAGAGAAACCTTTTTCAAACTTGCATGTCCCCTCCAGCAAGCACGTGGTTTGGACGCTGAGAAGAGATGGGGTTTGTCCAGGGCCCCTGGCTCAGAGCCTCTTCCTATTTGGGAGGCCTGGGGCACCACGAGGCAGGGGTGAAGGGGAACACCCAGCTCTGCTTTCAGATGGAAGGAGGGAGAGGAGGCCGGCTTCAGGCCCAGAGCTCCAGGCGTGGGGAGGCTGCAGCCATCCACCCATTCACTCACCCACCAATTCATTCACTGGCCTGATGTCCCTCACGCTCTCGGTGTTGGGGCTGGGCTGGGGCTGGGGACAGAGGAATAAGTCAGACAAAACCCTCTCGCAATCTATTGCCAGCCTCTGAAGGAGAGAGACCGGAAACATGTAATTACATTCACGCAGTTGAAAATGTATTTTCTGAGCACTTACTGTGGGTCACAGATGGTGTAGGGAGATTCATGTTATAGAAATTCTGTAAGCTGGGGACCAAATGTGTCCCAGGCCCTCGCTGGCCTGAGGCAGAGAGAAGTCTATCACAGAGTCACACTCAGGCCACCAGCAGGAACTCAGGACCTAGACATCTACCTCTGTCAGCTGAGTTCTGATGGGGCAAGCAGGGAGGTGATGTTCCTGGTGTACCTGCTTCCAGGCCCCTGACCCTGGGGCAGGGGTAGCAGAAAACATGGGCCAGCACCTGTGGGCCATGACTGGGTTCCTGCAGGCAGCTCGGGCAGGAAGCAGCTGTGGGAAACCAGAAGGGGGTGTGGGGCAGTCACTCCACAACCCCCTCCTCCACGGAAGCCGGGGCGGGGACAGTGCTGCAATGCGGAGCCACACGCTGAGTCCAAGCCCAGCTCCAGGGCCTGCCAGTTCCCACTGGTCGGCCACGGTTCCTTCCTCAACCTGCTCCAACCCAACAGCCACATGGAGGTGACAGCTGGTGAACACAAAGCTCCTTTCAGAGATCGCCATGTCCATGTGGTCAGCCCCAGAGGACAAGATGGAGATCTCTAGGCAGAGAGCTGGTACAGGATGCAAAAAGACAAACCCAGTCTTTAAAGAAAATGGAGTAAAAAATGGCAGATTTCTTTCCTAACCAACTTCAGTGTGGTCTGGACCCATATTCCTGCCTTTACTCTGTTTCTAATTGAGGCACCCAACCTCCACCTCCAAGAACCCAGCCTCTGAGTGGACAGTCCCACTGAGGCAGAAGAGAGAGGAACAAGGGAGGTAGACAAGAAAGGTCTTCTTCAACCTGAATCCCACAGTGAGAGCTCAGGCAACAGTTGGGAGTAGTGAGCCTACCATCTCTAGAAGCAATCAAGCCTGACAGGAGCTTCTGGGGCTGGCAGCAAGGCTAGGCACACAGTAGCCTCATAAAAACCCCAATATCCGCATGAGTTCCATGCCCACATGGGAGGAATTTTCACCCCATTCTACAGCTGAGGAGAGTGAGGCTCCCCTATAGAACCTCCCAGCCACCCTCTTCTCTTCACAGTTGCCATCTTGTTGCCTTTTTTTCTTTGTTCCTTGATTCTCACCCCACGATTTGCACACTGCCCTCCTCCCTGCTACACGGAGCCATTCACCCAGCCACAGGAACCTCACCACCACCAGCAGCAGAAACTGGGAGGGCAGAGATTTGACCTACTGCAAGCTAGCCAGTGAGCCCATCGGACACAGTTCCACCAATGCTGGCAGAGGACAAGACGCCTGGATCAGAAACAAAGGACAGGCCCTGGCTGGTTGGCTCAGTGGATAGAGTATCGGCCTGGTGTGCAGATGTCCTGGGTTTGATCCGAAGTCAGGGCACACACAAGAAGCAACCATCTGCTCCTCCACCCTCCCTCACCCCCTTTTCTCTCTCTCCTCCTCTTGCAATGAGAGGCTCAATTGGTTTAAATGTCAGCCTCAGATGCTAAGGATAGCTTGGTTGAGTCGAGTATCGGTCCCAGGCAGGATTGCTGCAGGAGTCTGTCTCTCTATTTCCCCTCCTCTCAGAGAGAGAGAGAGAGGAAGGAAGGAAGGAAGGAAAAGAAAGGAAGGAAGGAAGGAAGGAAGGAAGGAAGGAAGGAAGGAAGGAAGGAAGGAAGGAAGGAAGGAAGGAAGGAAGGAAAAAAAAACACAAAGAACAGTTTACAACTCACACTTGCAACAGGAGCCAAGGATCAGCATTTTTACACACTAGGTCCCCAAGCCCCGATTCCCACAGGGCAACACAAAGCAGCCAGGTGGCACCTGCATCCTCAGAGGTTGTGTTATAGGAGTGGAACCCTGAACTAGAGGAACCCGAGCCCTTTATGGAGGCAGTGGACATGCCTGCACTTTGTTCTGGAGGAAAGAAGAGCCCTCCAGCATCAGGATGCTCCCTTACCCGGTATTAAATACTGTCCCCCCAAAATTCATGTCCAGCCAGAAACTGTGATGTGATCTTACTTAGAAACAGGGTCTTTGCCGATATAATCAAGTTAAAATAAGATTACACTGGACTAGGGTGGGCCCTTAATCCAATACGACTGATGTTCTTATAACAGGGGTAGTCAACCTTTTTATACCTACCACCCACTTTTGTATCTCTGTTAATAGTAAAATTTTCTAACCTCCCACCAGTTCCACAGTAATGGTGATTTATAAAGTAGGGAAGTAACTTTACTTTATAAAATTTATAAAGCAGAGTTACAGCAAGTTAAAGCACATAATAATAATTACTTACCAAGTACTTTATGTCAAATTTTCACTAAGTTTGACAGAATAAATCTTTATAAAACAACTTACTATAGTTAAATCTATCTTTTTATTTATACTTTGGTTGCTCTGCTACCACCCACCATGAAAGCTGGAACGCCCACTAGTGGGCGGTAGGGACCAGGTTGACTACCACTGCCTTAGAAGAAGTAAGTTCGCACACAGACCCGTGCACAGGGAAGATGGCGTGGGAAGATGGAGGCAGAGACTGGCGGGATGTGGCTGCAAGGCCAGGGTCACTGCCAAGTGCCAGCCATCGCCAGGAGCTGGGAGAGGCGGGAGGCTGCTCTCCTAGAGCCTTCAGAAGTAGTGTGGCCCTGCTGACACCTTGATTTTGAACTTCCAAGTTCCAGAACAGTGAGAGAATCCATTTCTGTTGTTTTAAGACACCCAGTTTGTGATCATTTGTTATAGCAACCCCAGAAACTAATACATTGCGAGCTATGTCCTATAAAAGATATCCAGCAACTCAGAGCCATGGTGCCTCGCTCACATCGCACAACGAGATGCAGGAGGAATGTCTGTCCCCTGCCCCGCCCCCATGCTTTTATTCATCAGGCCTGAAGACCAGCAAGTGTGCGGAGACCCACTCATCTTTAGTGCCTTTTTCTTGCCCTTGTGTGGTGGGGAGGTCTCACCTTGGTCCCAGTTGGCTCACTGTGGCATTTCCCTTCCTTGTAAAAAAGAAGTTTCTGTACCAGATGTTAAGACAATGTAATTTAAATGCTTACATCATATCATTGCTCCATGTTGGATTTCCACCCAGGATAGAAGAAAGGGTTTCGAAGATTTCAAATGTTAAAAAGCTAGACCGTCTGGGCCTACCCCTGTCACTGGCTGCTCAGAGAAGGGCAGATGCTTGCCCAAGTCAAGAGAAAGTCCGAAGTAGAGTTCATCAGCTTCACAAACTCCTGAATTAAGTCCCAGTTTCCACCTATCAAAGTGAGGTCAGGGTAGAAGCCGGGAATGCTGGCCACGCGGGGGGCCCAGTGTGGGCAGAGCAGGGAACACAGGGCGCTGCTGGGGCCCAGGCAGGTGGGGCAGGGCCTCCTCCTCCACTGGTGGGGACAAAGCACATCTGTGACAAGCAGCATCCTGTTACTGTCTCCTCCCCTGCCTGCTGTCTGACCACAGAAAACTTGGCCACACTTGCAACACCCAGCTCTCTCATCCACACCACTTCCTCAGGTGCTTCCATCAGAATCGTAAGTGCTGCTGGGTCAATGCGTTGGTGAGAAAACCCTGCTGGAAGGGGGCTGCCTCTTCATCAGCCGTGCTCCCCAAACCAGCACGTGCAATGCGGAACATCTGTGTGATGGCTGTGCCGGCGCCAGGGCCACACACTGGCCCGGCTGACCCACCCACTCATTCCAGGTTTGTGCATGGGGCCCACCAAGTGCCAGACACAGGGCACCAAAGGCCTTGCAGCCGGGATCTGGTTTAATCCCCCAGAAGAAGTGTTGTCAGCCTGTTTTGTTCTTAAGGATCCCAAGACCCAGTGAGGTAGGTCTTCAGCTAGAAACTGACCATGTAGGTAAAATGGGAGAGGAAGTGAGGAAGGAAAGGAGGGAGGAAGGGAGGGAGGGAGGGAGGGAGGGAGGGAGGGAAAGAAGGGAGGGAGGGAAAGAAGGGAGGGAGGGAGGGAGGAAGGATGGGAGGGAAAGAAGTGAAAGAAAGAGGAGGAAGGGGAAGGGAACTACCTTCCAGGGAACACTAGACATCATCTCATTAGCTGATTCTGTAAGAGTATGTATCTTTCATTGCCTTTGATGAAGCAAGTTTACAATTTTGTACATTGTAGAAAACAAATAGAAATTCAAAGAGTCTTACCCACAGAGAGGCCAATGAATTGGATCTGGTGACCTGGGGCCCCCATCCACTGAAGGAGACAGCTTTGCATCAATTAGCAAATTCATTTTAGCTTCCTGATCACTTCCATATGTGTCTGCTCTGGGCTTTCCCTCTCAATTACTGTAACGTCCCGTTGGTCCTCTCACCAGCTGATGAGCTCTATACACTCTTTGGCACATGTTCATTTAATATTTGTGAGAGTCATGAGTTCACTCTTCGACTCAGGGACCCCAACCTAGGCCCATGCATCTCCTCAGGCTCTGAGAGTGCATCAGAAGCCTGGGAAGAAAGGGTTCCCTACAGCGCAGACTTCTGACTCAGAACGCCGGCGGGGCCTGAGAACTGGCATTCCTAAGAGGGTCCTCACGCTGGGGCTGCAGGCTTTACGGACTACGCCTCTCTCCAGTGTGTCCAGCTCTCTCCTCTGGGGTAAATCCCACAGCCCCCTGGCAGGCCTTCAGAGAGGATTTCAAGGTCATATTATCTACCCCACCCCCGCCCCCACCAGGGGCCTCTGAGCTCGACACAGCCCCACCCTGGTGTTTACACTCAGGGCCCAGCCTCACTCCAGTGAAGTGTTCACTCTCTCTTGGGTTGTGTTTGGGGTGGTTAAGAAGCAGACAGAGCTCCAGTCCAGAGATGGGAGACCAAGGCAAGACCCTCAGCAGGCCAGTCCGTTGGAGGTCAGAGCCAGGGCTCAGGGGACAGGAGCCTCCCCCATGCCCTGGCTGCCTCAGATCCCTGCATCTGTTCCCACATCCTTTGAGCTCCCTGAGCCTGCAAACCTGACTCTCCCAGGACTGGCTTGGAGGGGCAAGCCCCTCCCCTGCCCACACAGGTAGAGAAGATCCCACAGCTCATGCTGCCTTCCCCCTCTCAAAATCATCTTGGTTGGGGCTCTGGATGGTTGGCTCAGTGGTAGAGCATCAGCCGGCGTGTTGAAGTCCCGGGTTTGATTCCCAATCCGGGCACATAGGAGAAGTACCCATCTGCTTCTCCACCCTTACCCCTCTCCTTCCTCTCTGTCTCTCTCTTCGCCTCCCGCAGCCAAGGCTTTATTGAAGCAAAGTTGGCCTGGGTACTGAGGACGGCTCCATGGCCTCCACCTCAGGTGCTGAGGATGGCTCCAGTCGCAGCGAAGCAACACCCCAGAGGGGCCAAGTATCGCCCCCTGGTGGGCAAGCTGGTCTGTCTGTCTGCCTCCCTGCTTCTCACTTCAGAAAGATACCCCCCCAAAAAATCATTTTGGTTGGCTTCTGCTGGTGACGAGAAGATGCTCCCTTCTGAGTCCACTGCCCAGCTAATGCATGCCAGGGAAGAACAGAAGTGTGTCTACCATCCAGCCCTGCCAGCGGAGGCTGGATGGCTCAGTGGAGTCTCTGCCCACGGCTCCCCAACTTCCCAGCTTCCTCCCTGCCCCAGTCAGAAACCCCAGCCCAGAGAGGGGAGCGGTTTGCACCAAGCCACACTGAGGAGGGGTGGTAGAGGGGAGTGGAGGCAGTGAGGCTCCTGACTCCTCCTCTGGACTGGACCACACCGCCTGGCCTTCCTGGGGAGAGCCAGTCCCAGGGGAGTGGGCTCTGCCAAGAGCCACGGGACACGTGCCTGCAGGCAGACATTGGGTGCAGTGAATGTTTCGCACCCTCTGGTAGACCAAGCATGGGCACCCAAAGCAAGTGCTAGGCTCCTCTCTCCCTTCCCCAGGAGACCGTGTCTGCTGCTTGGGGACAGGAGGTGGGACAGGTGGGCTGTGGACAAACAGGAGCCAGGAAAGGACCTGACCCAGCAGAGGTCCCTGGAGGGAAACACTGCCCACATAAAACCACGTCCTTCACGTACTAAATGCGAAGAGGTATGCTATTTGAGTTAGAAACAGAATAGGTAAGCCCCTCCTCAGGTGTCAGTAAATAAAAAAGAGTAGAGCTTCACAGTGCTGCTGCTGAGGCTTTCATAAAAAAATGTTACATCACCTAGGAAAAGCGCAGACCCACGCCATCCACTGTGGGCATCTGAGAAAACAGGGGCTCGAGGGGGTCTGTGGACATCTCAGAGGCCCCAGCGAGCAGGGCAGCCGGCTGGCTGCAAATGAGTGTCTCTCCGGGTTTCTCCTCTGGGGTAGCCAGCCCTGCTTCCCACCGTCGGTTTGCCTGCTCCAAAGCTGGGATGGGACTCTCAACAGACACCTCCTGACCATGAAGGTAAGCTTTCGGCAGGCTCCTCTGAGCCGTCTTCTCCAGCAGGCCTTGTCCTTGGGCCTCGTACCCAGCCTGCTGAGCTCAACATAGCAGGTATCCCCCCACCCTCTACGTCTCCTCCTTAGTAAGATTCCACCCGCTGACCCCTTACTCTGCTGTTGGCTCCCGCCGTCTCAGTCATAATCAGAGTTGAGCCCAGTCTCTCTCCCCTGTGGCGGTAGTCTCAAACAAAGTCTCCCCCACTGTTTTTAATATTTAACAAGCATCACAATAATTTCTCTTTAACAAGCCCCACTCCCCATCCCCCACAAAGATTTGCTGTTTTGTGACACCTGCAACTTGGAGCCTCAAGTATGGTCTGCATGGCTTTACTTTAACACTCAAATGCAAACACGTGAATTCTCACGTCTGGAAGTTTCCAGATAATACTGTGGGAGTGGATGGTTGATGGGATGCCGGGGCATTTGACTAGAAGGGGCTGCCACTTGCTCACGTGTGACCTTGGGTGAGTCACTTCTCCCTGAGACTTGGTTTATTTATTTATTTTTCTAAAATGAGATAAGAATATCTTGCTGTGCAATTCAAAAGAGACATAGGAAATTGATCAGGATTATGCCAACAATCGAAAAAGTGCTCATTTTAAGTCCTCTACACTTATGGCTTCAAATCTCTCTCTCTCTATCTATCTATCTATCTATCTATCTATCTATCTATCTATCTATCACACACACACACACACACACACACACACACACACACACACACACTCACACACTCAAACAGAAGAGTATTAACCCATGTAATTAATACATTGAGAGGGAGCTTCCAGGAACTGTTGGATCCAAAGGCTCCAAGGATGTCACTGGGATTTTCCACTGTAATGTCCTCCTCTTCAGGCAGAGCCCCACCCCCAACTAATAGGGAGGGGGCAGCCAGCAGCTCCAGCCTCTCAGCCAAGAAAGTTGACTAGAAAGACAGAGTTCCAGTAAGGATCTTGGGACTGACTCTTATTGGCCCATGGGAGGGGGGAGGTTCCGGGAGGGGTGGTCTCATAGCCATTCCTGGACCACTCACTGTGGTTGTGGGCTGTACCATGATGACTGACCAAGCCAGTTTCCATCAGCAGGAGTGGGTATTTCATTTAAGAAAAGAATTCTTGTCTAGGGTTTGATTTGAGGGTTTTGGTCAGTTTTTTTATCTGTTTTTGTTTGGGGACTCATTTATTTATTTATTTATTCATTTTTTTATTGATTGATATTAGAGGGAGGAAGGGGGAGAAGGAGAGAGGTAGAGAAGAGAAGTAGGTAACTGATTATCGGCAATGTGCCTGTGTGAGGAAAGGAAATAACCTCTTGAATGTCTTGGGGCGCCTGCCCCTCCCCCAATTTCAGCTACTGACGTGGAGTCGGGCAAACACCAGCGGCAGAGGGGAGGGCGTGAGCAAAGGCTGGAGGTACAACACTGCACCTGGGTGGGGGCGGCCCGTGGCTCCCAGGGCTGCTCTGGGGGAGGGGCATCCCCGGGCTGCTTCCCAGGGCTCTTAGACCCTCTGCGGCAGGGCACGTCCCCTGGCAGCCAGTGCTGCTGACCAGATGGAGGAAACACTGGGGCAGCTCTGGGTGGAGGGTCGCTGTGGGCCTGCGCTAGGGGGTGGGTGGCACGGAGAAGGGCAAGCACCAGGCTTCACTGGCCAGTCAGAGGGGAGCTTATCCTGGGGTAACGGGAAGCCACTATTGGAGAATAAAGAGCCAGTTCTAAGGAGGTCACTGTGGCTGCCTGGAGGAGGTGAAGAGCTTGTGTGAAATAAGACAAGGAAGAGCTCCAGGGAGAATGGAAACTGTGCTGAGTCGGCCAGGGCCCAGGGCTGGGGGGCGGGGGGTGAGATGCCACCAGGATGCAAGGCTGACTGGAAGTAACTTCCTATTAGGATGTAGAAGGATCTCATGGTAATGATGAGAAAAAAACTGGATAAAAATTAAAACAATATGTTTCCAGGGGGCATCCAGGAGGGCTGGGAGTAGGAAGTGTTAACTGAACTCCAGGGAGGTCTAGCAAGAGCCATAGCAGCTGCATATCTGGGGCCAGTGCCTGGTCTGTGTGCCGGAGGGAGGAGCCAGACGCCTCAGGGTGGCGAGGAGCCGCTGAGCCACCCATGCCAGCGGAGAGAAGGAAAGGTCTTTCTCCTGGTCGCATCTTAGGGTCGCTGGCTGGGCCTGTAAACCAGACTGGCAAGACAGGTTAGTGAGAGAAAAGCAAACAGGAGTTTATGAGCACATGAAGCAGGTCTGAGCTACCCAAACTTGTGCTTCTCTATCCTCTTAGGCTGAAATGAGGAAAAGGGGATTGGGGCTTCTGGGGTGGAGGAGGGGGAGTGATGGGAAGGTGACCAGGAAAAGTGGTGGACAAGTCAGGTTTGCTCTGCCTATTCAAATAGGTGTCATCTCCATTGATAAGAGTTGTTAAGGCACCTCCTTTTCCTGGTACTGAGGGAGAGCATCAAACATTTAAGGAACAAATAAGACCAACCTTTTGAAAGCCCCTTCAGAAACTAGAGGAGGAAAGAGCATGTCCCAAATTATTTTAACAAGTTAGAATTACCCTGATACCAAAACTTGGCAAGGACATTATTTTAGAGAGAGGAAGAGAATTTAACCCAGCAGAGTACACAGACGATAATGAATTGTGACAAGGTGGGCTTTTTTCCAGAAATGCAAGGTTGGCTTCATATTCAAAAATCAATCAATGGCATTCACTTTGTTAACAGGAAAAAAAAAAAGATTTTAAAGAAATCATAGGAGTTCATTAGCTGCAAAAAAAAAGCATGCGACCAAATTCATTCATGATTGAAAAAAAAAAAAGATTTTTAATTGTCAGCAATTTAAGAATGCAAGGGAACTTCAACTGGATCAAGAAACTGCAAGAGACCCTGCAGCTAACATCACAGGAAATGGTGAATGACTGGAGGTTTCCCCAGAGGGCCAGGAAGAAGACAGGATGTTCACTGTCCCCACTTCCACTCCACTGTCCTAGAGGTCTCGGCCTGCCTCTAGGTGCCAGCAATGAGACTGTCCAGGCAAAAAACCCTGTGAGGTCACCCTCACTGGGCTGGCCTTGATACAGGAGGAAAGATCCTTGCACTGAATGGGGGTCCAGGAATATAAACCATGGGAGAGGACTTCAGGGGTTGCTTCTGCCCAGAAGGCCGCCCAGGATGCGAGTTATTTTAAGTCAACTTGGGCCTGGGTTTCCTGCGGAGGCCAGGCTTGTTCTGTTTGCGAAATCAGAAAGCAGTGATTAAAGACAGATTCTTGGCGGGACTGCCTGGCTCACTGGCCTCAGATGGTTGGGCCAAGTGCAGGGGGTACGCTGCCAGCGCCTCAGAGTGTGTACAGGGTCGAGTGGGCAGTGGGGGTATGGGGAGCTGGCTGTTTGTGAAAGGCCTCAGCTCAGACCCCTTTCATCCTTAAATGAAGTCCCCAGGGGAGAGGAAGGGTGAGTGAATTGTCTCAGGTGTGGGATCTTGCTCATGGTTGGCAGGCTGGGTCCTGCCAAGTCTACCCTCTCAAGCACCCCTGCTTTGGTCCAGCACCTGGAGCTGAACCCGAGACCTTCACAGCCAGGCTCCAGTCCTAGAGTCCTTAACCGGAGGCTCTGTGTTCGAGGGCGCTGATCTGGGAAATGAGCACTGGTCTTGGAGTCCCAAGAGGTCCGTCCTCTAGTGGGGGAGCTTCTGCAGATCTCCCAGAAGGTCACAGTGTCACAGTCATTGTCACAACAAGTGGCAAGATTAGTTTCTGGATCTGACTGGTGCTCCCCGGGGCTCCCATCTGCATTCCAGCCTCAAACTCCAAGTGTGAATGAGGCCTGTGGAAAACACTCCTTGAATTGAACCAGACTCAGCCCTGCTGTGACCAGCGGGCCAGTGGGCCAGGCCAGTGCTGAAGACAGAGGGCTTGATTTTCTGCTGGGACAAGGGCAGAGCAAATAAACCAAGTGCAGGAGCCAGACCAACGGGTAGAGAGTCAGGAGGCCAGCAGCTCTTGACCAGAGCCCCCAATCCCTCCAGCCCAGTCTGGTGCCCAGGTGTGGCGCATAGGTGTGATTCCCAGGTGAAGCGCACAGGTGAGACATGCACATGTCAAAACCTCTCTTGGGTGCTGACTTTGTATAGCACTCTGCAAGGTACACACGTCATTTGCCGGACACCCTACTGTGGACCAAGCCCTGGGCTGCACCTCAGGGACCCAGAGCTGAAGGCCACAGGACTTTCCATCCCAGAGAAGAGAAGGAGGAGGTGAGAAAGGTACCTCAACAACGACTGCTGTTTATCATGGCTTCCCGGCCTGACAGCTCCTGCTCCATAACTGACCAGTGAGGAGGGACCACCTGCTTACAGAGTGCCACCTAACAGAGCATCTGAGACAGAAGGCCAAGTCTGAGACGCTGCAGCACAAAAAGAAAAACCAGCCTGGCCTGTGGTGGTGCAGTGGATAAACCTTCGGCCTGGAATGCCAAGGTTGCTGGTTCGAAACCCTGGACTTCCCTGGTCAAGGCACATACCGCAAGCAAGCAATGAACAACTAGCCTGAAACAACTATGAGTTGTTACTTCCCATTTCATGCTCCCCTTTCTCTCCTGTCTCTGTAAAATCAATAAAGTATTTAAAAAAGAAAAAGAAAAACCAAATACACAGTTGGAGAAATGCATGCAAATGTCACGTTATTGCTACTCAGAAAGCTGTATTTTCCCTTCAAGTCATGAAATGTTACACAACACCTACCTTCTACACCTACCTTCTAAGTTTGCAATCTCAGGTCAGAGCCACAAGTCCAGAAGACAGCCCTTCACGCAGCTGTGGGGGCAAGGTGGCCACGGTGGCAAATGAATGAGGCCCACGCTGGCCTCAAGGGTGGACAGAGCCATGTGGAGAGTGTTATAGGCAGAGGCGAGAGCTGCTGCCCAGCCTGCCCGTCACCCCACCCCAGCTTCTAGGAGAATTTTTGCCCCTTTCTGCTGAAGCTCTGGGGTTTGGGCAAGGCCTCCTTTCCTCATGTGCCTCAAGCTTGCAGGATGGTCCCATGAAAAGTACCCCATAGGCATTAAAGTGCACGCTTCAGGCAGTCAGTGAATCTGGGAGCTTCAAAAACTGGGGACAACATTCTAACTCTTTGACTGAGGCACTGGTGGGTTTCTGCTTTGTTTTGTTTCTCATTATTTAAGTTGGTTTATGCTATAATAATATTTCTTATAACATTTGAAGCACTCCATGGGAGGACAATGAGTCCTGAAGCACCAGCCAACCCCAGAGCTCCAGGAGCCCCTGGATGAAGGCCTTGTGAGGCAAGGGTCCCCGCCAGGAGCTGGCTGAGCCGTGGGAGACCCAGCGTCCAGCCCCGGCCCTGCTGTGCGCACTGGTTTCCTATGGTTATTCTAACAGATGGCCCCAGAGTCACAGGCTCCAAACAACACTGATTTATCCTCTTACAGTTCAGAAGGCACAGTCAGCAGGGCTGCCCTCTTTCCGGAGGCTCCAGGGGAGAATTCATCACATTGCCTTTTCTGGCTTCTAGAGGCACCTGCATCCCAGGATGCAAGGCCCCTTCCTCCGTTTTCAAGGCCAAAGGTGTGGCCTCCTCAATCCCGCTCTGTTTCTGCTGTAACACCACCCTCTCCCACTCTGAATCTCCTGCCTCCTTCCCATAAGGATCCTTGTGATGAGATCAGGCTCCCCAGATAATCTAGGATAATCTCCCCATTTGAAGGTCCTAAACCGCTTCAGCCAGGCTCCTCTTGCCATGAAAGGTAATATAATATATCCATGGGCTCTGGGGATTAGGACAGGAACATCTTTGCAGGGCTGGGGGCTGGGGTGCAAGCATTACAAACTCTGTTCTTACTTGTTGCATGGTCTTGGGCTTGTTTTTTAATGACTTTATTTTTTTAGGGGAGTCTTAGGTTTATAGGTAAATTTAGGGGAAGGTACAGAGGCTTCCCATTTACCTTCCTCTCCCCTCATACCCACAGCCTCCCCAACAATCAGCGCCCCCAGCAGAGTTTGTTACAATAGATGAACCTGCACGGACACATCATTGTCAGCCAGCGTCAATAGTGTACATTCAGGTTCACTCTTAGGGTGGTACATTCTGGGTTTGGACAAATGTGTGATGACATGTATCCATCCACCATTGCAGTATGATGAAGAATAATTACTGGGTGGCAGGGAGAGGGGAGTAAAGAGGGACAAATATATGATGACAGAAAATGATTTTACTTTGGGTGATGGGCACACAACACAATCAATAGTTCAAATGTTATAAAGATGGTCACC
Organism: Saccopteryx leptura; assembly: GCF_036850995.1. Taxonomy (NCBI): domain Eukaryota; kingdom Metazoa; phylum Chordata; class Mammalia; order Chiroptera; family Emballonuridae; genus Saccopteryx; species Saccopteryx leptura. The sequence continues at coordinate 316,036,122 of NC_089503.1, forward strand.
TGAAACCTATGTCCTCTTATTGATCGTTACTCCATTAAATTTAATTTCTAGAAAGAAAAAAAAAAGAATTTCACTGCCCTAAAAGGCCCTCTGTGCTCTGCCTAGCCTTCTCTCCTGCCAACCCTTAACAACCACTGATTTTTTTCACTTTCTACATAGGTTTGCCTTTTTCCGGAATGTCATATAGTTGGAGTCACACAGTATGTAGCCTTTTCAGACTGGCTTCTTTCCCTGAGTCATATGCATTTAAGTTTCCTCTGTGTCTTTTCGTGGTTCGATAACTCCTTCCCTTTTTTAGTGCTAAATACTTTCCCACTGTCTGAACGTACCAGTTTATCCATTCGCCTACTGAAGGACATCTCGGTTGCTCCCAACTTTTGTCAGTTATGAATAAAGATGCCATAAATATCTGTGTGTAGGTTTTTGTGTGGAAGTAAGTTTTAACTCCTTTGGGTAACTAACAAGGAGTGTAATTGCGGATTGTAGGGTAAGAGGATGTTTTAGTTTTGTAAGAAACTGCTAGGTTCTCTTTCCAAGTGGCTGCACCATTGGCCCTCCCACCAGCTGTGAGTGAGAGTTCCTGCTGCCCCAGCATTTGGGGTCCTCCGTGTTCCGGGTTTTCACCATTCTTATAGGAACAGAGTGGTATCTCACTGTTGTTGTTTTTTTTCACTGTTGGTTTCATTTGCATTTCCCTAGTGCTGTAGGATGTGGAGCATCTTTTCATTTGCTTATTTGCTATCTGTATGTCTTCTTTGGTGAGATGTCTATTAAGGTCTTTGGCTAGGCACGTTTTATAACCTTTCTGAGTCCCAGCATCCAATTCTATAAAGTTTTAGTCAGGGTCACAGCAGAAGAGATAGACTTTACCCCAGGTGGTCCAGGTAAGAGGCATGACTAAAGGGACTCACACGCTTACAGAGGCACGGGCCGGTTAAGGAGCACCCACCCAGGGCTGGCAGTTGTGGGAAGCTGCCATCCCTGGACTGGAGGAACAAGCAGAGACCATGGTGTTTCTAGGGGAAGCCTGAGGGGCACAGCCAAGTGCCTGCTCTGCAGCATGTGGGCAGTGGAGGAAAGACCCCATCCTCTGTCCTCTACCTCAGTGGTCCCCAACCTTTTTTGGGCCACGGATCGGTTTAATGTCAGAAAATATTTTCACGGACCGGCCTTTAGGGTAGGATGGATAAATGTATCACGTGACCAAGACAAGCGTCAAGAGTAAGTCTTAGACGGATGTAACAGAGGGAATCTGGTCATTTTTTAAAAATAAAACATCGTTCAGACTTAAATATAAATAAAATGGAAACAATGTAAGTTATTTATTCTTTCTCTGCAGACCGGTACCAAATGGCCCACGGACCGATACCGGTCCGCGGCCCGGGAGTTGGGGACCACTGCTCTACCTGATCTCCAGCAGCTGCCTTCCAGTGACCAGACCCAACCAGTTACCAAAGGGGGTGCAGTCACTGGGGGGTAACAGAGATGGGCAGTGAATGGATTCCGGGGTACAAGGGGTGCCACAGATGAAAACTGACCAGCAGTACTTATTATCAGGTCATTCATTCACTAATCCTTTCAACAAACATCTCTTAGGCACCTTGGAGATGCCAAACACTGTCCTAACCACTAGGGACACTTAGGGAGAAGAAGGAGACACAAGTCTGCTCTCTCGATAATAAAGAAATAAGCAACTCTAGAATATAATGTCAAATCCAAGTCTAAAGAGGAAAACAGAACAGGGCAAAGGAAGAGAATGAAGGGGAGACCATTGTAGATGGTTGAGAGAAGGACATACTCACCTCCAACTGGTCCCTCTGCCCAGACACCCTCTCCACCTCTGGTACACCCTGGCCTGCAGCTCAAGTGGACTTACTTAACCCAGGACTCTGGTGGACCTCATCAGTCCACTCCCTCTTCCAGACTCAAGTCACCAGGAAGGTTCCTCACCTGATCTGTTCCATTTTAACACTGTCTCTGGGACTCAGGAGGCTTAGCTTCAAATACGCACCGTGATGGGGGTAGGGGTGGAGAGACGGGTTAGTACTGAATACAGGCAAAAATACTTGCACAATTGCATTTCAAAACTTTCAATCACTACCTGTGAACACACAAGAACCAGTAACCATCACCACCGGGACACCAGTCAGGCCTCCTGGCCCCTAGCAGCACGAGGTTTCCTGGCTACTACCCAGTGCTGACTGGACTGTTAATCCTGCCTGAGAACTGGTAGTCCAGGAGCCACCCCCCACCCTAATACAGTGTCACAAGGGAGACAGTATGTGCCTTTTTAAATGAAGGGTGAAAAGAACCCCATTTTAGATGCGCAGAGGTGTGGGACCTGGGGCGCTAGATGTGGGGTGCTGGATATTTCCACCAGAGCCATACTTCTCAAAATTGGCAGAGCTTGGGGGTCACCTGGATGGCTTGTTAAAACCCAGATCCCTGAGCCCCCTCCCCAGATTCTGTAAGTCTGGATCGGTAGCAAGAACTGGAATTTCTAACCAGTTCAGGGCGATGCCAGTGGAGCGAGTCTCACCATAGCCCTGGGCTATTTAGATGCTAGAAGCGTTTGTTTGCGGCATCTGTCCCCTAGTCCAGGACCCCGACGGAGTCTGAAGGTCCGATTTCTCCCCCGCAGCTCCCAGAGCTCTACACAGGCCAGGGCTTGGGGAGGGGGCGCTCAGAGGACATTAGAGGACCGCCCAGGGGTGGGTTGCTGGCCGGAGAGCCGAACTGGGCCACCAGGGTGAGCGGGGACGCCCTCTTCCTCCGCAGTCACCTCCTACAGCCTGCGCAGAGCACCGGGGTGGGGAGTCCCGGGAGGGCACTTCAGTCCCCGGTTCCTAGATCGGGCGGGTCCTGCCCCCCGGCGGGTCCTGCCCCCGGCTGGCCCTGGTCGGTGGGCGTGCCCGCGGCCCCGCTCGCGGTGTCCCCGCAGCCCGGGGTCCCGGTGGCCGCCGCCTAGCAGAGAGCCCTGCGCCGGCCCGGGGGGCGGGGCGGGAGGGGCGGGGCCTCCGCGGCCCCAGTCCTCGGGCCCGGGGCTCCGGCTCTGCGCGTTGGCGGCGGCGGCGGCGGTGGCGCTGGGACCGAGGTGAGCGGCAGCGACGGGTCTTGGAGGACCCGCTTGGGGAAGGGACAGGGTGGGCTGAAGGCGACCCTCACGCCGCGGTGGAAGGCGGAAGCCTGGGGCGGCGCCCGCGGAGTGGCGAGTGAGTGTGTGTTTGGGGGGGGGCCCGCGCGCGCGCGCGTGTGTGTGTTTGTGTGTGCGCGCGCGTCTGTGTCGCGCCGAATGCGGAGACTGGGGTGGGGTAGGGGTCCACCCTCTCTCTCCTGGTATCTCCCGGGACCTTCCCAGCTCATCCTCTCGCACAGTCTCTCTCTCGCCGCCCGCCCCGCCCCCTTTCCTTACCTGTCTCTGAGTTTCTCTGAGTCTCCGTGGGTGGGTGTCTGCCTGTCTGTCCAGCCGCTTGTCCGGCGCCTCGTTCCCTGATCTTCCTCCCTGACACTGCCCGCTCCGCATGCAGCTCTCCCTCCCTTTCCATTGCCCCCATACCTAGAGCAAACAAAGATGGTGAGGGAGAGAGACTCCTTTAGGAGTCTGTCCTGGCTCAGCGTGGGGCCCCACCCCTCTGGCCTCTGGCCTGGGCCTCCCTCCACCTTCCTGCAGGGAGCAGGCCCTGCGGAGGGTGGGGTGGGTTTGGGGCAGCAGGCACATCTGAGGGCAGAGGCCTCAGGGCTGGAGCATGGGTGAGTGGGTGCCCTCAGAGCCTGGGAACATTCCCCCCCACACACACACACACACACACTGGGCATATCTGCCTGGTCAGGGATCTCCGCTTCTGGCAAAATCAGGTCATGCACTAGACCCTGTTCACACGAGTGGGATGTGATGCTTTCTAAGATTTTTTTCCTAATGGAGAAGGTTCGGAGAATTTGCTGGGCTGGAGGAGGGTCACTGGCCCCTGGGTCATGGGGTGTGGTCAGCTCTGTGGGCCAGGCCACTTCCTGTGGGCAGCTTCCATTTCCCCATCCCTGGCCTGGGCAGCAGTGAGATCTGTGTGCTGCTGCCCTGAGGACCACATGAAATGGCCATCGCTGTCCAGGTGATTAGTAACACTCTCAGGGAGAGCCTGGCTATACCCCGGTTCCCCAGGATCCCAAAGGCTGTTGCTCCCTGGACTGTATCTGGAGGGGGAGGGACTCCCTCAGCCCTCCTGCACCCAGCCCAGCCAGAGAACCCTTCCTGGAGGAGATGAGCTAGGGGCTCTGAAAGTGGGGGTCGGGGACCACTGGATTGTCTTCTTTAATGACAGAGCTTGACAAAATGCTTCTTTCTTGGTTTCTGTCCTGACCTTTAATGGTGGCACCAGGAGTCTGCATTTTTACAATTCACCTCCATTCTGATGCACATTCAAGTTCAAACCCCACTGGGAAGCCCTGCTGGGTGGTGGTATTGGATGATGGGACAAGGTCATATAGCTCCCTCTGGCTGGCAGGCAGTGGGCTGGACCCAAGAGGAACTTATTCGAGGGGCCACAGCTCTGCTGTGTGCCTAGGTAAGCCACTCCCCCTCTCTGAGCCCAAATCCCCATCAATCAGAGGATGTTAAAGCCTCTCAAGGGGTTTTCCTGCCAAATGGTCTGGGATTCTGAGCCCTTAGTTTAAATTGATTTAAAATGTGTTGAGGTGGGGGGACTGGAGTTGGTCTATAGAGTCAGGAAGACCTGGGCTAGCATCCAAGGCCACCACTGGCTGGCTGTGTGGCCCTGGGCAAGTCACTTTGTTTCTCCGGGCCTCAGTTTCTCATCCAAAAACTGGGAATCATAGTACCCACCCCTTCTGGGTGGTGGAGGCACAATGCCCAACACCTCACAAGCCTGTCACGAATGTGGGCACACCAGCTACAAGAGTGGTTGGCATTGCATGCATATCCGGCTATTTTAACTGTCTGGGGGTGGGGGTAGTAGTCTCATGGACTTAATTTCTCATCAGCAGGGAAAGCGGTCTGTGCAGAAACATTTGTTAGCTAATGGATTTTTTTGTTTGTTTGTTTGTTTCTAATGGATGGCTTAAAAGGCCCAGGGATGGTTGAGGGGAGTTGCCTGGTCAGAGGCGGATGGCACTTTGTGGGAGCTGGCTGGGCTTCTGGGCCAGCTCTCTTGCTCAAAGCAGGCACCGGGAGATGGCACCCTTGTGTCCCAGGAGACTGTCAGCAGAGTCAGGAGAACAGAAACCCAGGAGGGGTTGGGCAAGGAGATGGAGGAGAAAGCCCGGGCCCTCCCCAGTTACCCTACGTTGTGGGTGTTTGTGGATGTGAACGAAGTCCACTTCCAGGACGTCTGGGAGGAGAGCAGAGCTCTCAAGAGGTGCCCAGACAGGCACAGGGAAAGTCATCCATTCACTCACTCGTTCACTGCCCTTTCTAGGCCTGGCAAGTGGCAAGGGCATCCCCAGTGAGGCCAAGACACCCACACAGAAAGGGGGAAGGCCACAGACGCGATCTGGATGGGGAGCTCCTGGGAGAGATGGTAACATCGGTGGTCCTCGGAGTCAAAGAGCAGATCAGGAGAGCTGCTTTAGGGTCAGGAAGCCCAGGTGGTCCACAGGGGTTCAGGGGCTGAGTAGGACCAGCCATCTCCTGGGGAGTGAGAGTCGGAGGATACAAATTAGAACCTTGGGCTGTTGTAAAGACTTGGGTTAGTGCAAAAATGAGGTGGCTTCCCAGTGACAATACAACCCCCTTTTCTTTTAACCACATCCCTCTTTTATGTCTTAAAATCAAATCTTGCCGAGGGAGCACCTAGTGGGATGGGGGTTTTGAAGTCTGTGTGTGAGCATGGTTCTAGGGACACCTATAGAACTTGGCTCTGACCTCAGACGCTGAGATCTGGGTGTCCCAGAGGAAGAGCCAGCAGGGCCAGGGAATGGCTACAAATGCTGGGGACCCCTGAGTCAGGTCCACTGTTATAAATCTCAGCAGCACTATTTAGCAGCTCTGTGGCCTTAGAAAGCTGCCTAACCTCTCTGAACATCAGTTCTCTTGTTTGCAAAGTAGGGACTGGAATAAAGCTTTTAGGTGACTAAGAGCATGGGTTCTAAAGCCAGGCTGCTTGGGTTTGAATCCTTGCCCCACTCTGTCCAGCTGTGTGACTTTGGTAAGTTACCAAACCTCTGTCTGCCTCGGTTTTTACATCTATAAAGTGGTGATAATTGCAACACTTACTGCATAAGATTGTTGTGAGAATTAGGTGGCTTCGTGTAAGCTGCTTAGGACAGGACAGCGCCCTCTGGTCTTGTTGTAAGGGTGGGGGTGGGAGGAGTGCCTGACATGGTCTTACAGGGACAGTGCTGCGTGCGGTTCCTGAGATAGGCTGGCCTGGCACTGGACCTGTGTCACTATCACTGTTAGTGTTATATCCACTTCTGGGGACATGAGAGGACATGCACAGGACCACTCAGTGCCTGGCACAGGAGACCCTCAGCTGATGTGGTATTCGTCTCCCCTCCTGGCAGAGCCGTGGGGACAGAATGGAGTTGACCACTGTATCACCACTGACTGCCTGCCTGCTGGCCAGGTGGAGAGCACCCAGGCCAGGCCCCTTCTGAAAAGATCCTCGAGAAAATATCTGCAGTTCATTTCAGCTCAGAGTATCGCTCTCCTTCATTATGACTGAAAGCCTGGGTTTATCACTGGAAAGTAAGCACCTACTGTGTGCCAGGTCCTGTGTGCTGACTCCCCCCAGCACCGCCCCACTCCCTCCCCCACCCCTCACCAGCCCGGGGGTGATCGTGGCAAGGCCAGTCAGCAGGAGGGCAAATTGAGGCTCAGAGAGCCCAAATGGCTGCCCAGAAACCCAGAGAGCAAGGGACTGGGCAGGGGCTCTGACCCCAGGTCTCTGGCAGGTGTGCAGGCTACCATGCTTATGTCTGAAGGTGAGGGGACGTCATCAAGACATCTCACCATCAACAACCACCTCCTCCTCTGACCCCGACGGAAGTCTGTTCATTTTCTGGGAAGGTTCTTAGGGTTTTGCTTTTCTGTGCCATGAACTGGGCTGGTAAAAGCCCTTCTTTGTGTCACCAAAGCAGTTTCCTTGGCAAGACCCATCAGCCTGGAGCTCCAGAGAGAACCCAGGAAAGACTCAGGGAGAGGGCGGCCCTCATTCAGCACCAGGCCTGGCACATGGCAAGGGCATCCCCAGTGAGGCCAAGACACCCACGCAGAAAGGGGGAAGGCCACAGACGCGATCTGGACGTTCTGGTCCTGTTTCCGCCACTTACACCCCTTTGAGTCTTACCTTCCTTTGAGTCTGAGGGGCTTACTCTGTGCTTCAGTTTTCAAATCCGTGAAATAGGAAGTTGTTTTTTATTTAAAGTTGATCTTAGAGGAATGGAGAAAGAAAGAGGGAGAGAGAAACATTGACTTATTGTTTCATTCATTTATGCCAGTGGTAGTCAACCTGGTCCCTATAGCCCACTAGTGGGCGTTCCAGCTTTCATGGTGGGCGGTAGCGGAGCAACCAAAGTATAAATAAAAAGATAGATTTAACTATAGTAAGTTGTTTTATAAAGATTTATTTTGCCAAACAGCGAAAAATCCGACATAAAGTACTTGGTAAGTTATTATTATTATTATTATTATATGCTTCAACTTGCTGTAACTCTGCTTTATAAATTTTATAAAGTAAAGTTGCTTCCCTACTTTATAAATCACCATTACTGTGGAACCTGTGGGCAGTTAGAAAATTTTACTACTAACAGAGATACAAAAGTGGGTGGTCGGTATAAAAAGGTTGACTACCCCTGATTTATGCAGCCACTGGTTGATTCCTGCTTGTGCCACTACCGGGAGTAGAATCCGCAATCCTGGCACATTGGGATGCCACTCCAGCCAACTGAGCAACCGGGCCAGGCCTGAAATAGGAATCTTTATTTCTACCCTGCTTAGCTCCCAGGGTAAGGTAAAGCTGTGAAATAATTGTCAACATACCATATTTTTCTCTCCATAAGATGCACCTGACCATAAGACACACCTAGGGTTTTAAGGAGAAAAATAAGAAAAAAAATATTCTGAACTAAATGGTGTGTTAAAATATTTAATAAAATACTATATTTTTTGCTCCATAAGATGCACAGGAATTTTCCCCTCCACTTTTGGGGGGAAAGAAGTGTGTTGTATGGAGCAAAAAGTACGGTATATGCAGCCCTCACATTACACGTGAAAGGCATCTTAGAAATTTACATATTTTCCCTCATTTTACCCCTTGAGGCCCTGTATAATCACTGTATGATCCCATTGTACTGATGAGGAAGGCAAGGCACAGAGAGGTCAATATCTTGTCCTAGGTCACACAGCTGGTAATACTTCAATTATGTCTGATTAAAGTAGACTGAGCCTTGGCCAGTTGGCTCAGTGGTAGAGTGTCGGCCTGGCGTGTAGGAGTCCCAGGTTTGATTACTGGCCAGGGCACACAGGAGAAGCGCCCATCTGCTTCTCCACCCCTTTCCCTCTCCTTCCTCTCTGTCTTTCTCTTCCCCTCCCACAGCCAAGGTTCCATTGGAGCAAAGTTGGCCCCGGGCGCTGAGGATGGTTCTGTGGCCTCACCCTCAGGCTCTAGAATGGCTCTGGTTGCAACAGAGCAACGCCCCAGATGGGTGGAGCATCGCCCCCTGGTGGGCATGCCGGGTGGATCCAGGTCGGGCGCATGCGGAAGTCTGTCTGACTGCCTCCAGTTTCCAACTTCAGAAATATAAAGTGGACTGAAAGCCAGCCATTGAGGCCACTTCTTGGTGGATAGACATGCTACCCCCTGCTTGATTATACCCAGTGACAGGGAGCTCACTATCTTATGAAAGCCTATGATTGTTAGTCTCAGACTGGAGTAGGTGGTGGGAGGAACTTGCCTTTGGCCTTGCTGGGTTTGAGGTGCTGGGAGACCCACCCATGAGGAGGTGAGAAGGGTAGTCCCAAGTTTTGCATCACTGACAGCTGGGTCCATCTCATTCCTCCCAGAGATCAAACCTGAGGCTGAGAGAAGAGAAAGCTCTCAACACAGGAGGGGAGACGGCAGGTGCCCAATAAATTCCTGATCAGACCAATCCTGTTTCTAAAGGAAAATTTTAATTGTAAAACCGACATAGCTATGTTGTATAAAGTCTAGAAAATAGACCCCAGTTCTACCTGTAACCTACTCCCCGAACATCATCACTTTTGGGTGTCATTTCCAGTGTTTCTTTTTCAATAAATATATCTCGACAGAACTAGTTTTATACAGTGTCATCACACCACATGTAAAGTTTTGTGTCCAGTTGTAAACACATTAAATGGTCTTTACCACTTAAGGTAATACCACAGGCATGTGTCCTGTTCCTAAATAGTCCAGCAGTTTAGAAACAGCTATGGTGATCTGTCCAGTGGCTGCATAACGTCCTGTCCAAGTGGTGTTTTGGCATTTGTCTTGAGCCATTCCCTTCTCAATGGTGCCTCCAAGTGGACAGTGATGTAAAAAACAGGTGTTGACCCCAAGGTCGTCCCCCAAAGGCCCAGCAGGACAGCTGGTCAGCCCACCAGCCAGTGTGGCCTCTGGCAGGGCCCTTCCTTCTCTGAGTCTCAGGTATCTGATCTGCTATGAATCAGGGGTAAGATCTCCATGTCACAGGGCTGCTGGAGGAGTAGATGAGGGTATATATATGAGGGTAAGATCTCCATGTCACAGGGCTGCTGGAGGAGTAGATGAGGGTATATATATGATGTCATGCATCTGGCACATGGCAGGGAGTTGAAACTCTCCAATTAAATGGAGAGATAAGCGTGGATCTCTGCAGCAGGAACCACGCTTTATGCATTCGCATCCCACCCCAAACATGCTCTATAATGTTTACTGATTTGATTCCTGAAATGTTCTGCCCCCCCCCCCCAAATAGAAGGAGTCTCCATGTGGGCAAGACACTGGCACATTTACACAATCTCATTTTGTCCCCCATGAGTGGGGATCATCAGCTCCATTTTAGAAAGAGGCTCAGAGAGGGTAATGATGGTGCCCAAGATCACACAGTGCAAAGGGGAGAGCCAGGAGTACTTCCTGGAGGAGGTGGCAGCGGCACTGAGCCAGTAGGATGGGTCATTTGACTGGACCAAGGGGCAGAGAGCTGGTGTTCTAGACATGTGAAGAGGAAGTTGGGAACTGTCTGTGGGACAGGGCCAACCCCAGCACCCAGCACAGGGAAAGGCAGTGTGAGTGAGGCTTACAGGGCGTTTGTTGAGCTGAGCTGCCCTGAAGTCACAGCAGGACAGGAATGAGTTAGCTGTCTGGGCTCCTGACCCTACCTCACATCCCACCCAGCCACTTCCTTCTGACCAGGCAGGAAGGGGTGCTTTGCAGGCTTTGAGGCTGCAAGCACCTTCCTGAGGACTGCTCTGTGAGCAGTGATAAAATATTTATCAGAAATGCTGGTAGGTGGGCTTCCCTGCATGGGTTATGGCTGGGGGCAGCTCCTGCCCCAGGACTGCAGCCTCGCTGTGTCCCGCTGAGTCATGGGGAACCCCGTGAGCCACCAGCCTGCACCCTCCTTGCCCCTCTGCCCTTTGGCCACGTGGATGCCTCCTAATGTGTAAGCCATTCAGCTGACCAGAAGGCCAGGGTATCCAGTGCGGTTGGTGCTGAGGGTTCAGAGCTCATGCAGCGGGAGGACGCAGGCCCCAGCCAAGGTCGCAGGCAGAGGAGGCCATAGGGCCCGGATCCCCCTGCACCCGCTCCTGCAGGGTCACACCTTCTTAGTCCTAGCACTGCTCAGCAAGGTAGGTCTGCCTATACCTCCCTAGCAGCGGGACACCGAGGCTCAGAGCAGGATGCGATGGGTCCAGTCTCACAGTGGAGAAATTTTGTTCTCATCTGTCTGACTCCTGCCCTCACTGTGCCCAATGCGGTTCTTGCCCTGAATCAGGGCATGGATGTCTCTACTCCTTGACTCAAAACAGAGCTGTGACTTCAGGTTTATCATTTTGATTTTCAGAGTAACAGCAACAACAACAACAAAAAAAAACAGTAGCAGATGGTGTCTTCCTACTGCCATGTGGCATGGGAGGATGAGCAGGGCTTTCAGATTCCTTTGTTCCCTCATTCATAAAACACTTTCTGGGTGCACAGGCTAAAGGCCTGGGGGCACTTACCTCTGTGGTGGGAGCCCACAGAACCAGAGAGGGCTGGGTTCAGTTACTGATTATTTACGTGCTGTGTGACCTCTAGCAGATTGCTCCGCCTCTCTGAGCCTCAGGGTCTGATTTGAGAATGGGAGGGGATCACACCTATGTCTTTGTTCTCTGTCACATCCTCACATTCATCTGATGGGCATGGATTGGCCTTTGGAATGGGTCTGGTTTCCAGAGAGGCCCCAACAAGCTTTGTGATTGGCTTTCCCAGGAAGTCATCTCCAGCTGGGGCCCCTGGGCCTTTGGATCTGATGATTGAAGGTGGAAGTTTTTTTTTTCTAAACTGAGTTCTGAAGGGACCTGGCCCCTGGAGCCAGTTTGTGCCGGCAGTTGTGAGAGGAAGGTGGCCACACGCAAGCTATTGATGGGAACCCTGTGGATGGCCCTGGTCATCTCTAATCCCGGTTGTCGCCCCCTTCACTGCCCACCCATACACGCAGGTCACATTCCTGCTCTCCTTACGCCTTTCCCTCCCTCCTCTGAGCCTCTCCCTGCTGTTGCTCTGCCACAAATTCTTTTCCTCCCCTTTTCACTTGGGGGCTTTTGTTGGTCTTTCAAACCGCTGCTGGCAGGTGCCCTCCTCTTCCAGGAAGCCTTTCTGGCTTCCACAAGTCCACCCCAGGCAGGGTAGACCAGAGTCTCTCCCATCCCCTCCACCCTGGAGTCTTTGCTCTTGTCTTTGATGCAGCACTAGAAACTCCTACTGGAGTGATCTCCTTCCCTCCTGCCCAGGGCTTCCGGGCCAGGCTCTGCTCCATTCAATTCCAGGTCCCGGGTGGAACTCAAGGCTGGCACCGAGTGGGACTCTGGGTGTCTGGTGAATGAATGAAACTCTGGTGAGTCAGTGAGTGATGAACATCAGTACTGCGGCTTGGTTTTAGGACCTGTGCTAGAGACAGGACTAAACCTATAAGGTGTGCTCCCCATGACCTGTCTCTGGACGGAGCCTCCATTTTCCTGACCTTCCCACGGTGGGTGTTCACCTGGATAGTGGGGAATTAGGATTCTGGGACTGAGGCTGTTGTGAAGGGGGCAGAGCAGAGCTGCAGGGGTCAGGAGGGCTGGCCTCCTAGCCTGAACGCCCCCTGGAGCTGCGTAACCACAAGAGCGAGTCAACCTCTCTGTCAGGCCTCCTGTCTACTCTGCAAACCCAGTATTTATTTGTTTGAGAAAAGTGGGCAGGCAGCAGGCTTGTGTTCATAGGGTGCTCACAGTGGTGTCCTGTTGGGCAGATAAAATGTATTATGCTCACTTTGTTAAAGATAACACGAGGAAGCCGTCGCCCAGGTGATATTAATGTGTGTTGGGGTGGGCTAAAGGCAGGCGGAATCCTTGTAGCCTGGGGCTTGGTTTTGGGATTAAGCCTTTCCTACCCTTTTTGATGTGGGGTGGTGCAATCCAATCATGCCTCAGAAGGTGATTTTGGGTTGGAGATTTCCCTACTTTGTATATTGGATTAAAGGTTGTGAAGCTACACTATAAAATGGGGGCAGAACGGGACTTGGCTTTTGGTTCCTGAGATTAGCATGAGAGAGCAAAGAAAGTAGAGCCAGCAGCGGAAGGCGGCCACGTGGAGAAGGCCAGGAGAAGCAGCCAAGATGGCGGAGTGCTGAGTGAGATGCCAGTTTGTGTAGAGTTTGTATCTGGGATAAGGGAGGAGATGGGGAACTGAGGAGAAGAAGGCTGGTGAGCTAGAAACCTTTGATTCTAGGAAACTCGGATAAGTCAGTGGCTTTGTGAGCACTGAGTGTGACTGGGTTTTGGAGCCCAGTGTGTATTTTTACTTGCCCGCCGGGTGCAAGGTAGGATTAAAGGCTATGGCCCACCAGTTTTTGGCTCCATGGTTTCTTTACCGACTGTCCGAATCCAATGCGAACCTGCATGTGAATGGCCACGATGGCGGTTCCTGGCCTTACATTTGGCGTAGTCTGTGGCAGGATTCGATACAGATCGGCAAGGAGCCTTTGAGTGGTGGAGTAGAGGACTGGCTAGTGTTAGGGTTCCCCATGGCTGTCCTCTTGGGGATCGTAGGCTGGCTGACTTTTACAGCCATGCGTGAGGAAACCGAGAGCTCTGTGGAAGAGGCCGCCCGGGACCTGCAAACCGAGCAGCGGAAGGAGATGGAGCAAACGCAGGAGAAACCGATGCTGACCCTGGAGCTGGAGAAAATGCTGGAGGAGGCCGACCAGGTGTTCGAGATTCGCCTGGAAATGGAGCAAACGCTGGAGGAGGATTCAGAGGTTCGTGAGTTGCAGCTTGCCCTGGATGTTGCAGAGAGCCAGCAGCGGCAGGAGGCCAGGGCTGAGGCTGAGGCTGAAGCTGAGGTCGGGTCCGGAGCTGCAAGGTCTGCGGAGCAGAAGGCAGCAGCGGATGGAGGCTCGAGCCCGGCAGTGCGAGCTGGTGTTTTCAGTTCCTCTTTGGAAGATGAGGAGAATCAAGCTGCAGTTGTGATCTACAGTCTCCAGAAGATGGAAGCCCAGCTGGAAGGAGCACCTACTGCGGCCCCGGTAGGTCTGCGATTTTGGGACATAGGGCTGGACATGCTTTCCGGAGCAGAGATGGAAATGCTGACTGCCATTGCCACGTGCTCCTCTTTGGGACCTGCCCGGACGGCAGGGATGAGGGGGGTGGCTGATGCCCCATGTGCGTGGACTGATTTCCTGGACTATGACCGGAGTGGGCATTTGTTGGATGGACTTACGGATTATGGATTTTGGACAATGTGAAATACCCTGATGGGGGTGGGGGGTGGCTTTGCTGGAAGCACTCCCCTACCCCGGGAAGCTTTTCCCATAGGCCGAGGACATTTTGCGCTTTGGGCAAAGTGCTGAGAGACTGGTGAAGTGTACCTTTGTAATTGTTGAAACTGTATTATTTTTGCTGTTGTAATTTGTGTAATGTTCTAATTTCCTTGCACAGGGATGCCGGTGGTATAGATTGTGGGTAGTAAAGTGAGCATAGGGGTGGATTGTTGGGCAGATAAAATGTATTATGCTCACTTTGTTAAAGATAACACGAGGAAGCCGTCGCCCAGGTGATATTAATGTGTGTTGGGGTGGGCTAAAGGCAGGCGGAATCCTTGTAGCCTGGGGCTTGGTTTTGGGATTAAGCCTTTCCTACCCTTTTTGATGTGGGGTGGTGCAATCCAATCATGCCTCAGAAGGTGACTTTGGGTTGGAGATTTCCCTACTTTGTATATTGGATTAAAGGTTGTGAAGCTACACTATAAAATGGGGGCAAAACGGGACTTGGCTCTTGGTTCCTGAGGTTAGCATGAGAGAGCTGAGAGAGTAGAGCCAGCAGCTAAAGGAGGCCACGTGGAGGAGGCCAGGAGAAGCAGCCAAGATGGCGGAGTGCTGAGTGAGATGCCAGTTTGTGTAGAGTTTGTATCTGGGATAAGGAAGGAGATAGGGAACTGAGGAGAAGAAGGCTGGTGAGCTAGAAACCTTTGATTCTAGGAAACTCGGATAAGTCAGTGGCTTTGTGAGCACTGAGTGTGACTGGGTTTTGGAGCCCAGTGTGTATTTTTACTTGCCCGCCGGGTGCAAGGTAGGATTAAAGGCTATGGCCCATCAGTTTTTGGCTCCGCTGTTTCTTTACCGACTGTCCGAATCCAATGCGAACCTGCATGGGCCGGGCTGCTCTGATGCTGGCCCTGGCCGTGCCTGCTGGCTTTACATGTCCCACTCTGGCCTTATCACACCCAGCACAGAGAAAAGGCTGGAAGGAAATGCACCCAGTGGGTAGCAACAACTTTCTCCGGTAGCTTGTTCCCTCTCCCAACACTTTTGTATTTTTCAAAGTTCCTAGAGTTTATCCAGTGGCTTTGCATCTGTGTTTGAGAGCCTTGTACTAAGCCCTGGGAAACAACTGCCCCAGTGACACAGCCCCTGCCTGCCGGGGCGCTCAGCCTGACCAGGGAGCCTGACGGGACACAGGCGGAAGCCCAGGGGAGGCCCCTGGCCCAGCCTGCAGGCGTGCAGAGGTGGCAGCTTGCTGGAGGGTGGGTTTGCTAGGGGGCAGGTGTGCTAGGTAGGACCAGGAGTGCTGTGTGGCTGGAGACCCAGAGGAGGGGGATGGGGAGAGACCCTGCAAAGACAGGGGCTGAACCAGATCCTGAGTGATTGGGCAGTAGGCTCCTTTTAGAATCAGAATAGCTTCATCCCCTGAGGACATCCCCCACTGGCCTGCCACAGAGATGAGGGGGACTTTGCAGTAAGGAGCCCTTAAGAGAGATCCTTGCTCCAGCCCTGTGAGGAAAGCACGACTGTGTTCCCATTTTACAGAATGGGGAAATTGAGACCAAGCCATAGTGAGTGATGCAGCTGCACTTCAAATCCAGGTCTGTTTGTCCCCAGAGCCCAACTTGGAACAACTGCCCTCTCCTATAGCCCCTGCTTGTCACTGAGCCCCCGGGCCTTGGTTTTGTCATTGTCATTTGCAGAGTGGGGATTAGAAGTGATATTGTAGACTGAACAAGCGCCATTCCTAGAACTAATTCTAAAGCCCACCCCTGAGTCCTCCCTGAGCTCTGTTGTCTATGGTCGGAGCACTGCCCAAGGCGGCTGGTCAGGGAGACAAGACAGAAGCACAGGAGGCATCTTGGGGACAGGGCTCTAAGAAGGACAACCCACAGAAATGGGCAATGCATTTGATTTCACAAGAGCACCGAGCAGCAGCCAGAAGGAGGTCATCACAGACGCAAACCCAGGTGCAGACCCGAGGGAGCGCAGGCAGTGGACTCGAGCGGTGGAGACAAAGTAGGGCAGATCTGAGAGGGCCCCACTCATGATGCCCAGGCCCTGGACGAGGTCTCACACCTGCCTACTGAGTCACAGAGGCAGCAGGGCCCGTGCAGGTGAGGTGAACTCTGCTTTACCCAAAGCTGAGAAGAACCAGCCCAGTGAAGGGAAAAGGCCTCTGTGCTAATGGTCAAGGTTGGAGGCCATCACTTTGGTCTGAGTTCTGATGGGCACTGTGGGCAGTGGGTGGGCGGGAGGGAAGAAGGGAAGAGGAGAAGGGGGCCCTTCCAGGTCCCAGCCAAGACCTATCCTCCTCCTTCCCTGGCTCCACCGGGAGAAGGCGAGGGTCCCCTGGCCCCTGTGGGTTTTCAGCTGGGTAGACAAGGTAGGCTGGGCTGGGCACCCTGGATTTAGTAGTCTCAGATGCAGGGCCTCTGCCCCCCACTAGTAAAATGTGGATATCGACCCCACCTCCCCCCACATTCTATCTTCTTCCCAGAGGCCAGAGAGACATGGGCCAGCATAGCGGACACGATTCGGACATGGTCAGGTTCAGATCCCATGTTTAACTCAGTGTCTGGCACACAGCAGGTTCTCCAGAAATGCTTATTAAGTGAAAAGGAGGGAGAGGGCCAGCAGCCTTTGGCAGAGTGCACTACCCTCACAGCCCCTGCACCCTCAGCGAAGGCGGCTGCAAACGGCTGCCCCACCGGTGTCATGGGGACAGGCCAGTGTGGGGAGCATGCCGCCTGCAGGGGTGGCCTGGGAGGTACTGTCCTGCGAACACAGATGGAAGTGTGGTAGGGTGGGGCTTGTGGAAAAGACTTCAGTGGGTGAGGTTACCCTATACAGGATTTTGCAAGATGAATAGGAGTTGGCCAATCAGACCAGGCCTAGGGGAAGATTATCCCAGACAGGGTAGAGGGTGGGCATGTGGGTATGAACTGGACCTGGCCTCCAGGGATAGCACCATGCACCAGGATGTTGACGTCCACTTTAATTTGTTCGGGAGACCCTAGGGAGGATCCTGGCTCCCCTTCCGCTCCCATCAGACACCCAGGAGCTGACAGCCGGGGCTCCCTGCAAGGGCTGGGAGCTTGTGACCCCATGCTCACCCTTTTGTCTCATCCCTGCAGCAAAACCCTAGAGACCCCTTCCTGTCATCTGCCCCTGGAGTCTGGGGAAATCCCTGTGGCTGAGCTAGTGCAGGAGGGGTCATGCAGGTTACAGCTGCTATGTGGCCTCCTGGCAGGCAGACGTGTCTCACCTCTGTCCCCACCTTATCTGCCACCCACGCTGGGAACCACAGAGACAGACCTAGACTTTGGTTACTCAAAACCAGAAACTGCAGAGGAGATGTGAAGGAGGAGCCCCTCGGGGCCAGCCCAGTGTCTGGGCGAGGTTGGCCTCCCACGACCTGCACCCCAGAGGAGGGCTCAGAAGATAGCAAGCGCCAGGACACTGTCCACCCACCAGCCCCTGGCTCCAGCCACACCCAGGACCCCCACCCAGCCTGGGGCACACCCCTGGACACCACAGTCCCAGCGAATGACACAGGTGACCCTCTTCAGTAACAACCATCTGTGGCCGCCAATGAAAGGTGAGGAGGCACAAGCGGGTCACACCTAGATGCCCAAGCCATTCCCCAGGCAGCCCCATGAGTGTGGCTTCCCACCTTACAGATGGAGAGACTGAGACTCAGAGGATGCAGTAAATGAGAATGAGGGCCGAGGGGTGGGGTGACTGACTGCATCAGTGTTCGTGGCACCCCAGAGGGCCTGAATCTGAGTCCAGCCAGGCTGACTGGCCAGCAGAAAAGAGAGTCCCAAATTTATGCAGGTGCAGAAGGGCAGGTGGGAAGTGCGGCCTGGGTGTTTCAGCTAAACAAGCCTTGTGGGACCCCTCACCCCGATGCTCACAGAGCCTGAGCTATGGGCCTGGCCTCATCTTAGCATGCAGGTGGATGGGGGGTTCCCAGTGACCCCCACCTCTTATTTCACATCCATGGTCCTTTCCACCATCACCACAACCTCATGTGGTCATGTCAGCATCCGCACATGACGCTCCCAAGTTCTCAGCCCTGGTGATGGTGCAGCCAAGTGGGAGACTCGAGCTGGGCAGAGCCTGGGGGCTGGTGAGGCGTGGGGTGGAGGGATGGGGGCGCAGAGCTGGGGGTCAGGAGGTCTCAACCCCAGGTGGCCGTCTCCCTAAAACCCTCCCCTCCAAACCCCTTCACGCGCCCTGCTCCCAGCCCCCAGGCCTCTGCCTGTGGGCCCCCGCCCTTCACATCCCTGGAGACCTGGCTCCTGCTTGCTTCTGGACGGCCCTCACTCGGCTTCATTCCAAGTCCAGCTTGTGCTTCGTCCCAGAGGGACCCTGGCTGTCTGAGCACCAGCTGTGTAACTACTTCCCCTCTCCCCAACCCCCAGAGAGCAGGTCTGGGGACAGCAGCTGCATTGGGGCAGAGAGCACTGTAAGGAGGGGAGCCCCAAGGGTCACTTCCTGTCCCCTCCAGAGTCCCTCCCAGTGGACTGTTGTGACATTGCACCCAGACTGCGCATCGTAGCTGACCACAGAGTTGGCCCCTATGAGTCTCCTTGCTGGAATCCTCATGGACACTGTGGGTCAGTGCCTGTCCTGTCCTGTGTTGTCTGTGCCCCACCCCGGCCTTGCTGGGTGAGGTCATCCCTCCAGGCCTGTTTGAAATGTCAGCGCTGCTGGACAGCCCCAAGGTAGTTGGTGTCCTTCTCTCTTGTCCCAAAACCCTCCCCCCACTGCCTCCATCACTGCTCCTCCAGGATGTCACAAGGGAGAGGGAGAGGCAGTCTCTGGGGACAGGCTATGGCCTGCAGTAGGTGCTCAGGATTGCTTAATGGCAGGGACAGGAGTGACAGTGTGAGACGTGTGGGCTCCAGGCCAGAGCCGGGCTCAGATCTCAGCTCTCCCACTAACCTCCTGTACAACTGGGGTGGTCAGTGCCCTCGCCCTGAGCCTCAGTTTCCTCACCGGTGGGAACTCTGGCTGGCAGGGGCTGCCCCGAGTGAGGGTGGTGGAGTGCCCGGCTCCCAGAGGGACCTTAGCTGCTTCCCCCACTCGTTAGGCCAGCCCTGCTTGTGGGTGACTCAGCACATCCCACCCCTGCGTGAGGCCTCGGTCTTCCCATCTCTAAAAGGGACAGCTGGGCTAGATGAACTCCAGGGGCCTTTGGGCCTGGCTTCCTGTGGGTGCCAGTGAAGTGGGCAGGGCCTGGGAACAAGGCCACCCAGCAGCCTTCCTTAGGAGGCCGTACACTTACTTCCTCCTGCTTTTATGATGTTGAAACAGAAAGGAGGCCGGGCAGGTTTTGTGAAATGCCCTTTCTTGGCCTCTGTGTCAGTTCCCAAACTTAAACCAAGTTTATGGACAAGGAAAGTGTAGGAATCCTGACACAGCTGTGTAAGGAGGGGAGAGTGAAGGGGGGCGGGAGGTCTCAGGGGCCCCAGGGCCTGGGAGAAGTGCCCCCCTGGACACCTCAGGGGGAGGAACCCTCCCTGTCTCCTTGCTCACCCACCCCTCCCGCCCCAGGAAGCTGAGTCTGCCGCTGCTCCCCTGCCCTGTGGGTCGCTGGGGGAATGCCCCGTCTGCCGCTCTGCTGCTCTGCTCTCGCCATCTCCCCCCACGGCTTCATCAGCCCTGTCTGCAGAGCAAGGATGGTAATAGCTACACAGAGGGCATTGTAGTAGCTTGATTGCACATATGCGTCCTTCGGGCCTGTGCTTGGCTGTTAGAAAACACACAGGATGTGACACCTGTGCTTGTGTGATTGCTGTAACCATTATCAAGATGTACCTGGATTAAAAAAAAAATGCCAGGAGGCCCAGCACACATGTGAAATGTGGATTGATTTTTGACTGAGCTTCCTAGCAATAAGAGTAAAAAGGGAAAGAGGCTCACTCACTAGATGCGTAATGCCCGTGAGATGAAAACACAGCTTTCCCTGGTAATGAGATCTAAGGGATGATCCTCCTAGGAGCCCCCATAAAGGGCCCCCGTGTGTGCTGCTGAGTAGCCTCTGCAGTGCTCCTGTGGTCTGGCTTGATCCCAGGACCTCATATCTGAAGTGGAGTCTTCAGGCTCCCCTGACTGCAAGGGAGAGAGAGTGGGGTATCTTCAGGAGGTCTGCACATGGGACCCAGTGAGGGCCCATCACCTTGAAGTTTCATGTGTTACCTTAAAAATCCATGAGGGTCTGACCTGTGGTGGTGCAGTGGATAAAGCATCGACCTGGAAATGCTGAGGTCGCTGGTTCGAAACCCTGGGTTTGCCTGGTCAAGGCACATATGGGAGTTGATGCTTCCAGCTCCTCCCCCTTCTCTCTCTGTGTCTCTCCTCTCTCTTTCTCTCTCTGTCTCTCCCTCTCCTCTCTAAAAAATGAATAATAATAATAAAAAATTTAAAAAAAAATCCATGAGGAGTTCACCTCAATCTGTAACAGAGCCACATGTGTTTAACCACAAAAATAATGTTTTCCCTCCTTCACTCCAAATCTTTGAGTACCACAGATGCTTTGTACAGCTGGTACCACTGTGACTCACACCTTACTTTTCAGGGAAGGCCATGAAAGCCACGCCCCTCTCCCCAACGAAAAGCATGTTCACATTTGGAAGTTACGCAGACAATTTCCGAGGTTCCCAGATCCTGAAAAAAGACTCCAGGCCCCTGGCTTGGCAGGCCCTGATCTAGGGTGATGGGGGGGACTGTGTAGCTTCCAGACCACGCTCAGGAATATGAATCCTCCCAGCTGGGCTTTCGTTAGGCACTGAGTAGCTGAAAGCTCCCATTGATCTTCAAGTGCTTTTCTGTTCAGGTGTGATCAGTGAGACTCAGACAGGAGTGGACTTCGGTGCCTAACACCCTCCCAGACCTGCCCCAGCACTGAGTCAGCTGAGACTTTTACACAGACTGCCGGACACTAAGAATGACGGGGGGGGGGGGGGGGAAGAATGGCAGGGAAGTCAACACGGAGACTGCAGACACTCCCTTCTCATGGGTCCCGTCCTGACTCACACCTACGTAGGTGCCCAGTAAGCTGGTACCACTGTGACTCACAGCCCGGGACACTGGCTTCCTAATAGGCTAATAGGTACCTGGCTTTATGACATCTGTTGACATAAGAATGTCTCAAACTGTAGAGAATTTTTATGAAAATGTATGTGAGCCAAACAGAGGATGCACCTTGGAGGCATGATCTCAAAAGACTGAGGAAAATGCTTCCAAGAGTGGCCATTTGCAACCTCTTTTTATGCATTTGAGATCAGGGAGGGAAGGTAAGGAATCTTACACGGAGGTGGGAGAGAGCAAGATGGAAATCGGAGCACCGACTAGTTGACAAGACTACGTGCTCACTGCTCACCGGAGGGTGGTTTACCTTCTGAGGGGTCTGACAAAAGCGCTTCAAGGAGGCATTGACCTAGATGCACAGAAACAACAGCAGGGCTAAAGTGAAACCTTTTACTAAGAAGTTCTGTGCCTGGGGTGTGACTGCTCACCAGGACCTGCCTGAGTTAGAAATTTATGATCAGTTCACCCCGTGTGGTTCCTCTCTGAAGAAACCCTTTTCCATAGTAGAGAAGAAAAACAAAACAAAAAGACAGCCGGGCTTTATCCGTGGAAACTCAGGTGGCCTGGCTCGTGGGTCTGCCCCTTCAGCCCGGGCTACTTGTATGTCACTGTTCTGGCTTTCCCCCACCCAGGAGGTGATGAGAAGTTACGCCTAACCCTGTGAGGGCAGCCCCCAGAGACAGGGCATCAGAAGACTTGCATGCTTTCTCCAGTTTTGAGTTCAGGTGGACACAGGCGAGTTTTCTTGTCATCTATCTTTGTCAGTAGGCAGTTCTTGCTCTTGGCTACCCACTTATTAGGAGTGCAGCCCCCTGAGACTCCTGGCTTTGTGTGAAGTGCTCAGGATGCTTGTCCCGTCATCCTGCTTGCTCGGGGTCTTGTCTCCTAACTGCTGGTTTTAACCGCTCTGTCTCAACACCCCCTCCCTACCTTCCAAGGTGGCCACTGCGCCTTCACTTAATGTCCAAGTGTTGAGCTCTTATTGTTTTCCAGTGACAACCCTTCTACCAATCGGAGTACGTTAGCAGAGCGGAATAGTTGAGAATGCAGACTCTAGAACCAGACTGCCTGGGCTTGAACCCCGGCTCCACTGGCACGGGATGGACTCAGTTTCCTCATCTGTGAAATGGGGATGGCAAAAGTGGGGTCGCTGTGTCAACGTAAGAAACATCCAGACCTGTGGAGAATTTTTATGAGTTTCTCTGAGCCGAGAAGTAAGATCTCAAGGACTTCTAGGAATGACAGGTTTACAGTTTCTTCTGTGTTTGGATTTAAGGAGGGGACTTAAGGAAGATTACATGAAGATGGGGGAAAGCAAGGTACAGGAGGGTTAACAAGACAGTGTTTTCCCTTGAGGCTGGCTAACCCTCCCAGGGCTCTGGAAAAGAAGCATTTCAACCATGTGTGAACCTAGGTGCACAGAAACAATGGACAGGGCTTGCTCATGGCAAAGATAGCCTTTTACTAAGGAAGTTATACACATGGAACGTGACCTACCCAGTCAGGAATTTAAGATCAGGTCACCCTATGTCAGTGGTTCTCAACCTTTCTAATGCCATGATCCTGCAATACAGTTCCTCATGTTGCGGTGACCCCAAACCAAAAAATAATTTTGGTGGCTACTTCACAACTGTAATTTTGCTACAGTTATGATTCGGAATGTAAATACCTGATATGCATTATGTATTTTCTGATGGCTTTAGGCGACCCCGCCGTGGTCGCGACCCACAGGTTGAGAACCGCTGCCCTATGTGGTCACTGTGGGTTGGATTTATGAAAGTGCCCCTTTTGATCCTGGCCAGTTACCTGTCGGTTAAGAGCATTGTCCCAAAATGACAAGGTTGAGAGTTCCATCCCCAGTCAGAGCACACATGGGAAGCAACCAAAGAATGTACAACTGAGTGGAACAACAAATAAAGGCTTCCCTTCCCTCTCCCTTCTCTGTCTCTCTAAAAATCAATTAAATAAATAAATAAATAAGCCCTGGCCAGATAGCTCTTGGTAGGAGCGTTGTCCCGGAGCACGGAGGTTGCCGGTTTAATTCCCAGGTCAGGGCACATACAGGAGCAGCTCAATGTTCCTGTCTCTCTCTTTCCCTGCCTCTCTCAAAAAGGGGGAAAAAAGAAAGAAAGAAAGAAAGAAAGAAAGAAAGAAAGAAAGAAAGAAAGAAAGAAAGAAAGAAAGAAAGAAAAAAAGAAAGAAAGAAAGAAAGAAAGAAAGAAAAAGAAAGAAAGAAAGAAAGAAAGAAAGAAATGCCCCTTTTTCTTCCACAGCTGCATGGGCTAAAGGGCTTGGTATATTAAGGCACTGGGAATATCACTTTGTATGTGTTACTGCATATTTCAAGCATTGTACTGGCCTTTAGTACCGTCAGTATTACACATGATGTAACTACAGTAGTGATATTATCTTAGTGATAATATTAATGTCATCAGTCCGGCCCCCAGTGATTTTCCTCATGTTCTTGCGTTCTCAGCTGTGCATTTAGATGTTTGTACTGTTTCTTTCTGGCATTTCTAGGCAAAACATAGGAAGGAGCTTTCCAGTTGTGTAGTTCTCAAACCATCCAGCCGCTTGGCCTTTAAGTGGTCAATGCACAATAGTCATGATGCTCCCCTTAGGTGCCGACCTCTCACCCAGTGTGTACAGAGCTGGTTACCCTCCTGCCTCTAACCTTCCTGCAAAATTCAGGTCCTCTTAGGAGTCCAGGTAAACCCAGCAAGGCCACCTACCAGCTCTGAGACTCATTTTCCCATCTGTGCAGATTCCCGGGGCCTGGTGTGTCTGGGAATTCCTGTTGGGTTTTTGTAAGGACAGTAGAGCCTGTTTACACCATAGGTGGGGATGATTTCTGCCCACATTTTCTTTCTGCCTCTGAACCTCTCCTGCCTATGAGTTCTCTGACTCTTATGCAGGCGGGGTTCCCAGATGGACGTACTTATTAAATTTGGTTATTTTTCTCTTATTAATCTGTCTCGTGTCTACTTGATTATCAGACCAGTGAAAAGAACCTCGAGCATAAAGTTTCTTCCTCTCCATTTTCATTTTACAGATGGGGAAACTGAGGAGCAGTTAAACAATGAAACAGGCCGAGTGGTTAGCTCTGGCCAGCTGAAGCCACAGTCCCACCCAGGCAGTCTGCTCTGCAGCCCACCCCCAACATGACACCGTCTGGCTTCTTGCTGTTACTGTAATCACTGAACAAGAGACCAGCTGGAGGGAAGGGAGGAAGGAGTCCAGGCAGAGAGCAGAGCCTGGGGAAGGGCCCCAGTGGGAAGCAGACAGGGAGTCTGGAGAACAAGCTGTTGCTTTGTCTCCTGGTTGGGGGGTGGGAGGGTGAGAGAGAGGGTCTTGGAGGGGCTGAGTGGGAGAGGAAGCATAAACGGAAGGAATGGAAGGCTGTGCCCAGATTGCAGAGAGTCTTGGACACCAAGCTTGGAAAGTTGGAGTTCATCCGGCAGGCAGAGGGCCTCGTCCACAGCCTCTGAGTGGGCAGGGCAGATCACGTGTGGGGCCAAGTGCATGCTGGCAGCAAGGTGCATTTCGGCCACTGTGAGGCTTAGGCCACGGGGGCCCATCTGGGCAGGGGGTGACAGTGGTGGAATCCCACACCTGTAGGGGCTTGGGGGCCCAGAAAGGTGGGCAAGCTGTGGGGGCAGGGACAGGGCCTGTGCTTGCTGGCCCAGGCCAGCTAGGGCAGGTACTCAGTAAGGGGACCCCACCCACCTATCCCAAGAGTTACAGCAGTAGTTTCTCCTTGATTTAGTCGTTCCTTCATAGACTGAACCGCATTCTTGCAGAAGCAGGGGATGGCGAGTGGAACACCCTTCCTGGTGGACAGCCTTCTCCATGAGTGAAGCCCTAGACATGGCAGAGTCCCTACAACCTAACACCCCTTCCTCAGTGGGTGATTTGGGCTCTATTTACAAAGTCAACAACATGGGCCAAGTTGTGATATGGATGGCCATGTCCTACTTGCCCGGCAGGGTCTAAGACTCAGCTGGAACTTGGAATTCCTGCCTCACGCCATGGGGGAGACTAGTGAGCTGGTGAGCTGGTGTAAAAACCCGCCTAAGGCCCCATGTCCCCCTCAAACCCTCCCTGTTACCTCAGGCTCCTCCTGGGGCTTTTCCTTATCGGGGGTGAATTCTGCTATCCACAGTAGTATTTCTTCCTTCTAAGGATTCTTCTAAGAAAAGGCAGCTGGCCAAGAAGCTGCCCTGGGGAGACTGTAAAGCTGGGAGTCGAGCCCAGTTGATCCATCTCTACCCTGTGAGGCCTCAGTCTGCATGTCTGCACAGTGGGCATGATCGTGGTGTCTGCCTCACGGGGCTGCTGCCAATGCCCAGGTCAGGAAATGCACATGGAGCCTGGCACTGTGTGAGCACAGTGTGAGCCCGGCACTGCACACTTTCAGTGCACAGGGCCAGGGCTGCATGCAATACCTCCAGCGGAAGCCCTAGCTCCCGTCCCCAACTCATGGGGGTCTGCGTGTACCTATTGGACAAAGCCTAGCCAGGGAATAAGGGTGTCTCCAGTGTGTGAGCACTGGGCTGGACCTTTCCACACGTAGACATAGGGGTTTCCTGGGCACCGAGGTCAAAGCCAGGGCTCCAGGGAGAGCAGGCCCTGTTTGGGTGAGGGACTAGACTAGTGTCTGAGGGCTGCCCTCGCAAATGACCAGGAACTGGGTGGCTTGCAGCAGAACTTCTTTCTGACAGTTCTGGAGGCCAGAAGTCTTATGTCAAGGTGTCACAGGGCCGTGCTTCCCTGTCTCTTCCAGCTTCTGGTGGCTGCTGGCAACGCCTGGCTATGACCCCTGGCTTATGTCTACATCATTCCAAGCCCTGCTTCCTCTCTGCCTGGCCACCTTCTCTCTGTGTCTCTGTGTCTGGATCTCCATGTGGCCCTCTGATAAGGACAGCAGTCATTGGATTCAGGGCCAACCCTACTCCAGGGTGGTCTCATCTCAACTTGATCACATCACTATCCTAATAAGGTCACATTCGCATGTACAGGGGTTAGGACTTCGACACGTGTTTTGGGGGCACAACTCTACCCACAACAGGAGAGCAGTGTGGAACCCCAGGACTCAGCCCAGCGGGCAGATTGCCTTTTCTGTGTCCAGCTCAAGTGTGTGGGCTAGACCAGGCAGGTGGGGCAGTCAGTCTCTGGACAGGAGGCTGGAAGGGACGGGCACCTGGCTGGTGGTAGCCTAGCTCTACCCACCTCACACTCAGCCCGCATCGCCTCTGTTCACGACGTTAATTAAAGAAACTGTGGCCACTGTTTATCCAAGGCCTGCTCTGTGCGGGGTCCCTGAAAGACACGAGATGTCCTCATTAGTGTGGGAGCTGGCGTGTACTCCATGACTACGTGAATTGTTTCTTCCCACCTCACCCCCTCGTGGGGCAGGGGTGTCACCATCCCTGTTCATCCTAGGGAAGGGGTGGCACCCGTGCAGGGCACACAACTAAGCCCCTCCCTGGGTGTCACCTGACCCAGAGTTCCACAACCAGCTCGGGGAACACCAAGCCTCACCACCAGGGGGCAGAAGTGCCCCTTGGAGTGGGCAGTGCCCAGGGGTGGGCAAGGCTGAAGTCATGGCCAGCACCAGTGACAGAGCTGGCCACAGTCTCTCTCCTGCTCAGCTGGCCTGGCTCCAGCCTCTGCTCTGACTCTAACTTTGGCCACCCGAGTTTCTCTGTCTGTGACCCCTGCCTGGCAACCTTGTAAGGACTACATGAGGCATTGTAACCCAAGTGGCTGCCCTCCGCCCTGCCTCTCACCTGGCCCCTTCGGGGACAGACTAACACCCCACACACGCGCCCCCTTCACATACAAATTAGAGGCATGGAGCTTGTGAACTCGGCCAGGTGTACCTGAGGTCCCTAGTCCTGGGCTCCAGAACTGCACTAACTGCTGCCCCCTGAATCCCTGGGCATCAGGCTGTCTGTCTGCAAAGAAACAGGAGTGGAAGACTGGGCCAGCCTCGGGAGTTTGCAGAGCCCGGGGTACTAGACCCCCAAGATGCTCAGTAGCTGTCCTCAGGCAGGCCCTGCCCCCAAAGACCCTGATTCCTGAGTTCCCAGCCAGGGCCCATCCTGCAGGCCCCGCCCAGCCTACGCCTGTGACGGTGATTTCTCTGGGCCAGCCCCTTGTGCAATCATACTGCAGTAATCAAAGACATGAGAGCCACCATCTCCAGCCACATCTGTCCACTGGGTGCATGTGGCCGTGAAAGGGTTCTACAGCTTCTCACTTCCTCTGCCCTTCAAACTCACGCATGAAGCTATGGGGAAGAACCCTGGACTGTACTCATCTTACAGGTGGGCAAACTGAGATCCTAGAGGTCCCTGACTTGACAGCTGGGCCAGGTGTCCTCAATTCTGGCTCCCCGCTAAGGGCTTCCCATCAGAAGGACAAGCTAGGGATAGGGGGTCCTCCTTGCTGACCAGGGTACTGTAGCAGCTCCTGAAACCCTGCTGGCCAAGGGGGTGTTGGGCCGTGTGGGAGGAGAGGATGTGGTTGATGCCATCAAGTCACTCTGGCAGCTTTGGGGGTACATGAATGGGTCCCCATAGTATCCTATTCCCTTTAAAAGAGCATTTCCCTTCTCTGAGTCTGAGGCATAAATGGACCCTGCCCAGGGCCACCCCTCAATACAATTGTTCAGTCCCTCCACCACTTGTCAGTCCTCAAAGGCCCCATAGTGGATGGCAGGCCGGTGGACACCTGGAGCTCCTGTGCCTGCCTGCAGGGCAGCAGCTCAGTGAGACCCATCACGTGGGGCCAGAGGCCCAGGAAGCCTGGTCATCTGATGCTTCGTGGGAAGCCAGAAATGAGGGTTTCTGTGTCAATCTCTCCATTGTGAAACCTTGGCTGCATGCAGCTCTGGTTTGGGGTTTTTCCTCCATGCTGCAGGCTGTGCTAAATACATTCGGGGATGGGCTTGGCTGTTGGCACTCAATTGCCCCTGCTCTGGGGGGTTGTGATGGCTTTGAATCCCTCCTGGCCTCTGCCTCAGATTCTGAGACCCTGGGGGCTGGCTATTCCCCTGGACTGTCAACCCACCCACCACCCACCGCATCCCTCTCTGTCCGTCACCAGCCCAAGCACTGTTGCAGCACCTGCACCTGAGTCCCCACTGCACCTAGCCCTGGGCTGTGCAGTGTAGGCCCCTGGGGCCTGGCCATGACAGCTAATTCCTTAACACCAACTGCAATTGGCTTTTAAACCCCTGGGCCATTCCTACTTCTGGAACTTTTTGCGGGCCACCTTGCCCAGACCCCCCGCTGCAGCCCCCCTCCCCTCTCCTGCTTCCCATATTCCCTGAGTTTCTTATCTAAGCAGTACAGCCTCCTCCCCACCCAGACGGCCCCTCCTGCCAACAAGGCCAGCCTGGGACCCCCTCCCACCTAAGTGGCTGAGCAGACAAAGCCAGCCCTCTCCCCAGAGCCTGTCTCCAGCTTGGGAAAGCCTCTCTGTCCCCCCACCCCCACTGGACACATTCTGCTGCATCACACCAGGGGCAGTGTCTGTATTCTATCTCAGTCTGTCAGGGTGGCACTTTTCCCTAAGTGTTTGCACAATCTGGTCTGATCCCTCTCCTATGAGACAGGAGTTAATCCACCCATTCAGCCCAAGACTACTGCGTGCCTACTGTGTGTAGCGCCAGAATGTAGAAGTGACCACAGTTTGGTTTATGGCATGGGATGAAAGAGCAATTGAATGACCTAACCTAGGGTAAAGGCAGTCAGGGAAGGGGAGGCAGCCATTACTGAAAGGCATTTTGGGGGCTGGGGAAGCGAGGAGACAGGTGGGGAAGACCCTTTCAAGGATTCCAGGTTTTGAATTTTATCCTTGGGCAGTGAGAATGCACAGGGGTGCCAAGCAAGGATCTCTCGGACCACTGTGTGGAAGACAGGATTGTCTAGTGCCCTGTGTGGTGGTGGTGGTGGGGGGCTGGGGTTCAGGAGGTACCTGTCATCCTGGCCAGAGACACTATCAGCTCTGCCTGGAGAGGTGACAGTGGAGGTGGAGAGAGGTAAAAACGGGTGATCTATCAGGTCACATGGGCCCCAGCTTTGGGGATGGCAGCTCTGGGAACAGAAGGTATCTACACTCTGCATTTTGAGCTCAGGGTCACGGAGTCTGTTGTCTAGGACTCTGCCTCCCTAGGATGAGGGTAACATCTGGCACATAGCAGGTGCTCAGGAAATGCTGGTTGATTTGAACTAGACAGTGTCTCCTCCTGTACACAAGGCTCTTGTACACTGAGACAGAGCTCTCCTAGCTCCAGGAGCCACACGAGAATCTTCTTAGCTGCCCAGGTGGGCCTTGGTATACCCCATTCACAGCCTCCTTCACGCTGAGGTGCCAGTTTCTGTCTCTGCGGGAACGATAATGTCACTCTACACTGCGCCACATCGAGTTGGCTCAAGGGCAGCTGTGTCCCACCTCACCCCCTGGTATGGATTCTCTTTCCCGGGGAGCAGGTGCCTTGGTTCCATCATCGAGAGTGGAGTGCAAGAGGCACACTCTCTGAGGTAGGGGACCCAGTGGTTCTCTGGGTCTCAGTTTCCCTCTTCCGTACAACATGGGGATGGGAGGCCTCTGTGCATCCTTTTCATGCTGAATTCTCGGGCCAGCCCCTCCTCTCCTCCCACTGATTCACAAAGGAAGCATTTAAGGGAAGTTATGGAGCTGGGGCCCTAGTGACACCAGGACCCACTCAGCACAGGTGTAGCTTCAGAAGAGGCCCAGTAGGGGAGACCAGGGCAACATTGCTGTCTTGCCATCTGATGGGGGGGGGGGGGATGTCAACCATGTGTGAATCCCAGAAGCTGGATGGAGGGGAAAGGAGGGGTCTGTGCCATGTGCTCAGGAGGCTTGGGTTAGGCCCAGCTTTGCCATTTGTTGACTGACATTGGGCTAAGTTATTTCACCCTCTGAGCCTCAGTTTCATCAACTGGTAAATGGGAAATTTCTATTTCCTACAGGGAGATTGGCCTGAGGTCAAGTATCTAAGGGTGCTGTGCAAATCAAGTCAGGAAATCCCTTCAATGGGGTCATTCACCAGCTTCTGGGTCTTAGGGGACCCACTTCCTTTTATCATCCCAGAGACCTGGGGTAGGGGTGGAGTGTAGTGACAACTTTGCAAATCTCTGCCCTGGGGAGGCCACTCCTGATTCCCCCAACCCCTCAGTATGTCAACTCCTCCAGGCCAGGGATGGGTGATCAGTGTAGCCAGGGTGAGTGACTATTCCTGGCTTGAGGCACCCCAGGGGGCTGAAGGCTTTGCCTCAGTTTTCATGAGAACCACGGAGACATCTCTGTGGATCTTGAAGGGTCTGTGTGAACACAGCCTTGGTGGGGAGGAACCAAGAGAAGGGGTTGACCTTTTGTTTAAGGCATTGTGGAGCTGGGGAGTCCTGGGGGTTGGGGAGCACAGGAATCGCTGAGCATCGTGTGGATGTCTCCGCAGTGGCGGGGCGGGGCGGGAGCTTGGGGTTGGGTTGTTCTACCGTGCGCATTGGTTTTCTGTAGGTATGTGTGGCCTTCGGAAGAACTGAGCGGGTCGAGCACCACTCGGGGAAGAGCAGACTGAGCGGGTTTGGGGGCCGAGGCCCTGGCCTCGCCCCCAGCTCATCGCTCCGCCCCTAATCGGCCCCGCAGTGCCCCGCCCCCTTCCCTCTCGATTCGGGGCCTCCCCTGCTCCGCCCGCCTTAAGCCCCGCCCCCAACCCAGGCCCCGCCCACGTCCCCGCCCCCGGCCTCTGTTTGCGCTGGGTCCGCGCTGCCCGCCGCGCTCTTGGCGCTCCACGCTGCCGCCGCTCGGAGCAATGATTAACCCGGAGGGCCGGCCGGCGCCGGGCCCAGGGTGGAGGACTAGGGCCAGGGCGGGACCCCGGAGGGCTGCTCGGCTTCCTGCTCTTTCCCAAGTTTCCTCGTAGAGAGCGCAGCGCGGGCCGGGGCCCGCGGCGCGGCGTGTGGCGCGTGGCGCAGGGCGCGGCCCCGGGCGCGCGTGGGCGCGGAGCGGGCCGCTGGGATCACCATGAGGACTCTCCGCAGGTTGAAGTTCATGAGTTCGCCCAGCCTCAGTGACCTGGGCAAGAGAGAGCCGGCCGCCGCCTCCGCGGACGAGCGGGGCACGCAGCAGCGCCGGGCCTGCGCCAACGCCACCTGGAACAGGTAAGGCCGCGCCCTCCCGGCCCGCCGGTGGGCTGGGGGCCCCAGATTCGGAGGAGGGGAGCCCTCCAGCTGGTTCGCGGGAGAGGGCGGGCTCTCTGCGAGGAACGGTGCTGTGGGCACCGCAGTACTTCACAGTTTGCAAGAACTTAGCTACGCTGGAGTTGTGCGGGCGGGGAGGGAAGTTTAGTGCAACGTGTTTTTAGAACGGAGGGACGAGACCGCGAACGCGGGGCTGATCCCGGAGCTCCTGGCTCGTGGGTGGCGGGGTAGGCATGGATCTGCGTACTGGCCTCCCACCCGTGGTCTTCCCACGTCTCCGCTCCAGTGCTCATGGCAACCTGGAAGATAGTACAGCAGGAAGTATTTTTCCCATTTCGCAGATGAGCAGATGAGCCTCGCGGGCGCAGTCGGTAGGTTGCTGCTGCGCTTCCTGTCTCTGCATTAAGGTCGGGGGTGGGCGGGTGGTTTTCCCTTGAGCGGCCCCCTGTCCTCCCAGCTGTCAGCAGGGGTGCAGCAGCTGCCCGTCATTCCTTAGACGACCCTCCCCCAGGGGCCGTTCCCAGACAGGCTGGGGCATGGGAAGTCCCCCTATCCCCAAGCTTTGTTTAAAGACTAAGGCTGGGATTCGGAAAAGAGACAGTTTATTTAAGTGGGATTCCCCAGCGTGGCTCTGCTCATGGGACCTTTTCAAAAAGATTTTTCCACCAAAAGGAAAATGGGAGGGGAGGGGAAGAAAGTGAGGCAGGCTGTTGGGGGGGGGGGCTGTGGACATTGTCCCCACACACACCTGGCAGTGAAATCTTGCCAGCCTCCGGCTGTAGTCTTAGCCAGACCTCATGAGCGTCTTGGCGGGCACAGGGCTGCCAGCCTGAGACCCTCCTCTGTCTGTGTCTTTTACTCCCTACCAATTTGCAGACTGCTTGAGGGCTAGGAGGTCGTTGCCTCAGTTTCCTGTCTGTGGGCACACACATTTCTCCTTACAGGACTCACTCTAAGGGGACAGTGAAGGAAGGACTCTTGTTGGGGAATCTCATTGACCCAGTGACTGCATACTGTCTTCACGGTCATCTTCTCCTCGAGGAGATAGAAGCAATCTTCCTCCTCTTGTCTCTGCTGTGGTTTAGTGGAAGAAGCCAGACAGACTTAGTTCAAATACCAGCTCTGTTTCTTCCCTGTTGTGTGGCCTTGAGAAAGTCACGTAACCTCCTGGGCTAATAAGTGTACCTACCTCACAGGGCTGTTGTAGGAATTAAATGTGAAGGTGGGTATTAAAGCCCTCAGCACAGTACCTGGCAGGCAGTGGGTCCACTGTAACTCATAACTCCAAGCCAAACTCATGTCAGTGGGCAGGGTTGAGGTTTGGGGGAGCTCTCAGGAGTCTGCTGGTCCCTGAGCATTCACCCACTGCAACGTCATGAGCCACACCCTTTGTGGTCATCAGCCCGGTTGGGGGTCCCCCAGACAGAGGTAGGGGCACTCTGGGTCCCTCAGCCACTATTTACTGAAGGGGATTTTGGAACTTCAGCTCTGCTCTGTTCCTGGGCTGGCGGGCTGCAGAGGAATGTGCCCTCCCCACAGCCAGCACCTACAAGGCTCCCAGGCAGCTCCCCCTGCCACCCTGCACTGCTGTGATGCGCCAGACCCCTTCACATTCCTTGGCTCGCTTTCTCACCGTTATAGCCCAGGCAGGGATATATTACTACCCCCCCCCAGCATTTTAGAGGTGTAGAGGGGGACATAGAGCCCTGGGAGACCTGCACACATAGGGCACGGTAGAACCAGAGTCCTACTCCCCTCTCCCCTCGCAGAGGGGGCACTGAGCCAAGAAGGGAGCTGTATCCAAACCTCCCTCTCCTCTCAAAGACACCAGTCATTAGATTTAGGGCCAACCCTCAATCCAGAATGATTACATC
This sequence comes from Saccopteryx leptura, assembly GCF_036850995.1. Taxonomy (NCBI): domain Eukaryota; kingdom Metazoa; phylum Chordata; class Mammalia; order Chiroptera; family Emballonuridae; genus Saccopteryx; species Saccopteryx leptura. The sequence goes on from NC_089503.1 coordinate 316,069,282, forward strand.
TCAAGGTCCTTAACTGATTACATCTACAAGGACCCAGTTCCAAATGAGATCTGAGGTTTTGGGTGGACATGACTTTCTAGAGGACACTATTCAACCCACTACAGTGACCCCTGGGCACACCCCCTACATTCCCTGTACCTCTGTTTCCTTATCTGGACATGGGGCATGGGGGGGGGCAGCTGCTCTTGTGAGATGGAATCCATGCACTCACTTACCCATTCATTCGTTTGCTCGTTCCTTCACTCATTCACTCACTGGCATTGGGCTGAGCCCAGAGCATACTCAGCTGAGAGTCAACAGCCTCCCAGAGTGTAGAGTCCATAGGGGTAGTCAGGAAAAAAAACAGGATGCTAGTAAACCATGAGGGATTTGCAGGTTGGGTTTAGTGCCGGGAAGAAGATAAGCCCTGGGACCCCGAATGCTGACCACACACGGCTGGCAGCCCGTGTTCCATTCCTTCCCCGTGAATGTTGATCCTGTGGGTGTGCAGGAAATGTTTGAGTGAGTGTTGGATGCCAGGCTGGCTGCCCTTGCAAACCAGAGGCTAGAACTGACTGGCGTCGTTTCCTCAGCACCTGCTGCTGAATTGTCACAGGTTTCTTCCTTGCGGAGCCCAGTGCTGGGGCTACAGAGGCGGGGGGGGGGGGGGTGCTCACCTGCCGATCCCACCTGGAGTCCATCATACTTCCCCTCCTCAAGGTGTGGACCCATGTGTGTGCAGGGCCTCCAGCTCCATGAAGGTCATGTTCTAAGATGTAGGTGAATGGAGCTCCCCAGAACCCAGTACTGGTCCCCTACACCTGTGTTTGGGTCAGAGGGTGCTAACCGTTATGGAACCCTACTCCTTGCCAGGCCTGGATCTGCCTGAACTTTGGAGGTTTGGAGAGCCCAACATCCACCCCACTAGATGTTAGAATGCAGGTGCCAAGCCAGACAGGATTAGGGTAGAGTGGGCCTACGTGGTGCAGAGTACACTTTTCACTCTCCCCACAAACCTGCCTCCAAGACTGGGTGATTATCTTAGCGTACAGGGTCTGGGGTCTGAACCCAGGTCTGACTTGAAGCCACTGCCCAGGTACACATGTGAGTTGTCCTGCTGGGGCTAGACTAGGTGAGTTTTGAGGGTGAGAGCCCAGAGGCTGGAGCCCGCCCCCTGATCTGCACTCCTGGTCCTAAAGGGGCCCCGTGAAGTGTTTCCCACCGAGATCTCGGCAGTGCTGAGCAGCCGTGCCACCCTTGTCCCCCAGACAAGGCCACGCCATCCAGACTCAGGTGGGAGGAGCTCCCTTCATCCCTGAACTAACTCAGGGTGGGACTGACGATGAGGCTCAGTAACAGGAACCACCGGGTCTACTCCAAGGCCTGTGCTTTGGCCGCCATGGGGGAGAAGGTTCTGAGAGGCCAGAGGCGGTTGGTTGAAGCCTCCAAGTTAGTTGAGAATAGGGGTTGGAGGCCGGGTAGGGCCTGTCATCCCCCACCCCCTCGCTCTGGCTTGGGCCTAGATCCTGAGGCCCCCGCTTCACTGCGGCAGTCTGCATGTGGTCAGCAGAGTCCTAGCCCCCAAAGACGTCTGCATCCTGATTCCCTGGAACATATCCTATGAACGCATTACATTGCAAAGCAAAGGGGACTTTTCAGATGTGATTGAGTTAAGGATCTTCGGTGGGGGGAGGGGGAGATTACCCAGGGGGGCCCAGTGCCATCACAAGGGTCTCTGTGAGAGGGAGACTCAGGATCAGAGTTGGAGGGGACCTGAGGACGGAAGCAGAGAGGCTGTGGATGGAGGGTGGAGTCCGAGCCTAGGAATGCAGGTGCTCCTGGAAGCTGGGAAAGGCCTGGAACAAATGGGTTCTGCCTTGGAGTCTCCACAAGGAGCCAGCCCACTCACACCTTGGTTGTAGTCCCGTGACCCTGATTTAGACTTTCCAGCTCTCAGGACTATAGGGAAACAGCCTTGGCTTGCTTTAAGCCACTAGGCCTGTGGTGTCTGTTACAGCAGCCGCAGGACCACCGCACACTGGCCTTCCCTCCCCCGAATATGTGCCGTGCCCCCCCCCCCACCCCTTTTCCCACTCATGGCATCAGAACCTGGCCACAGAGCTCAGGGAATGTAAGGCCCGGGCTGCAACAGGAGGACATGGGCCCGCCACCATCCCCTCTGCAGCCTGCCGGGACAGGTGGGGCAGAGCCCAAGCAGGTGTTGCCCACCTGGGCAGGTGAGCCTCTGGAGAAAAGCTCCAAGCCCTTGCCTGGAATAGGGGTGGGAGTGGGCGTTGGACCCCTCCTGATTGCCCAGGAGCCCTGGGGGTGGGGGATTGAAGCCAGATGGACAGGGCCCAGGGTGTAAGTGGTACCTGTTTGCTGAGGAGCAGGAAGCCTACCCGCAGGGCTGCTCTCCCCTCCGCTTCCCAGAGGATCAGACTGGGGCAGGGTCGTGTTCCCAGGCACCTGCCTCTCTGTGCCTTGCACCTGGGTGTGAGAAGAAGGCCAGGCGGTCTCCTCACTTAATTTCTCAGGGCTGGGCGTGACTACCTGGGGTACAGATAAGGACATTGGGGCTGCAGTCACCCTTGGATGGACAGGTCAGGGAGAGGGTTAGAGCCTGAACTGTCTGAGGTGAGCAGGAGCCAGTGTGGGTACTAACCAGCCCAGGTGGCAGCTAGCATTGGGAGAAGCCTGAGGGGCCCTTGGGGACCCAGGGGAGCCCAGCAACCCTGTCTGTCCACCCACTCGGTCAGCCCTTCCCACAGGCCACTGGCTGGGTACCAGGTCCTAAGGTAGGTCAGGTCTCAACATCAGTCGATGGGGCCCGAGAGGAAGTACTAGCCCTGCTCAGGGTCTAGTCAGCCCTCAGGGGGGTCCAGGCAGTTGGAGTAAGGACACCTGCAGAGGCCTGCCCTTCTCTGCATCCTTAGAGGCTTTTAGAGGCCGGGTCCAGAGCAGGGTAGGGGCCCGAGGAAGGGCAAGGCTCTCCCTCCAGGGGTATTGGATGTACATCGTCCAGACCCACCAGAGGTGAGGCCTTTGGTGGGTCCCCACCCACTCATTCTCTGCTGGGCAAGTGGGCAACAGTGAGAGAGCTGATGCTGGGCTGGAGACCCACTCAGCTGGGGTCCCAGCTGCTCTCAGCGCCCCGCTGACCTCAGCCCAGGCCAGGGGGCCATAGGCAGATATCCCCAGAGGTCCACAGTTAGCCTTTCCTCCCAGCCCCACCAGCCCCAGTGGTCGGTCTCAGCCCATCCTGGACGCCCTGGAGCCTCACTAAGAGTCCTGTACTAGTGTCCTGAGCCCACCCTGAGTTCAGACAAGAGAGGCTGGGACTTGGCCCCGCCTCCTATCTTCCTCCGTGGGGAGGGGCTGCCCAGTGAGGGGAGGGAGGCGGCATGTCAGGGTCCCTCCTGGAGGCTGCCTGCGGTTTCTCTGGGACCGTGGCCCTGCCTCTTGCTGTGCCTGCCGCCTCTGGCCTAGGAGGCCACAGCTGGGACCACTGAGGTTTCACTTCTGTTTTGGGGGAATGATAAGTCACATGAGGGCTTCTCACCCTCTCCACCCTTCCTCTCTCCCCCAGTGGCTCACAGCAAGGTTTTCTTGTTTATCCAACTTGGACTTTGGAAAGGACGTAGAACTTTAGCTGCTGGAGAGACGCTGGAAGGAGCTGAGCTGTGCCTGTCCCCCGGCTCCGACCCTCACCTCCATGTTTGGGCGGGGGCGGGAGGGGGGCTCCAGGCAGGGTGAGTCCGGACAGCCCTTGGTCTCTGGGAGCCTCAGTGTTCTGCGGTCTTGGGTCAGACAGCCCCCGCCTCATGTGGTGCTTAGAAGGAAGAGATTGAGAAAGCCACAGAGCAGGTGGCAGAGCTGTGGCGAACGTCTCTGGGGTCACACCCCTCCTTGCAGTTACTACCAACCCACACCGTGACAGACAGCCCCACATTGTCTCCTTTAGGGGCTGTAGTTGTGAATCCCATTGTATGATGGGGACACTGAGACCCAGGTGATCAGGACATTTGGCCGAGGCGTATAGTCCGGAAGCCCAGAACTGGGGTTCAAACCCACACCCACCCCTGAACCAGCCTAGGGTGGGGGCTGGGGGTAGGCAGTGTGGGGCGGCGAACTCAGGGTGACCCTTAGGTGGGCAGGGCTGCTCAGATATATGTGGTGACAGAATGCAAGATGTTAACTTGGTCACTAACAGATTGTTCTTGGGTAGTGCTCTGCTGACCCAGAGCTGGGTGGGGGCATGGAGGCCAAATAGTAAACCAAACAGCCCTCCCCTCCCCAGGAGAGAGGAGATTGGGTCGAATACACAAATACACTCCTCACGCAGGTGTGAGGGAGGAGGAACCTGGGCTAGGGGGACGGTCAGGAAGGCTTTGAGGAGGGGGTTGATAGAAGGCCAGCCTCCAGAGGAGGGAACAGCGAAGACAAAGGCCATGAGGCAGGAGGGGAGGGGGTACAAGAGTCACAGAGAGGCCAGACCCCCTGATGGGTCCAGACTGCCATGCTGTCCAATGCCACATGGTGTAACGTCACCTCTGGGCAAGGGACCAGAGTGGGCTGGGGTCCCTCCAGAAGGTTTGAGGGAAGAAGAGGAAGGACACAGAATCTGGAAGGGTAGGTCCCTGAGAATAGCAGGAACAGGCCCAGAGAGTAGTTGAGACCTCAGAGGCCCCCCCCCCCACTTGCCTGATTTGGGCCCCCGGGGAGAACTTGGCCAGGCCCCTCTGAGCTTTTAGAACAGCTGAGCCCCACCCCACTCCCAACCCCTCAGGCAGAGTGCAGCCACCCCTGCACCATGTCTGCCCCCCACCCCAGCAGCCCCCACGAGGCTGGGAGTGAGTTCCCAGCTGTCGGGATTCCAGGGGGGCAGCTGCTATAGGACAGCTGGCTTCTTGGCGGCACTTAGACTTCCCGCTGGAGTTTTATCTTTTTTTGGTCTATAAATGGGGAGCTGGGTCCACTGGGGACTTGTAAGGTGGACACGATCCCTGAGGCTGGGCCCTGACCACACCAGCATCTCTTCCTCACAGCACTTGGGGGCTGGCACACACCCGGCCCATTTCACAGGCAGGAAGCAGGTTGGGGGACGTGTGTCCCAGAGCACGTGGGTAAGCAGCATTCCAATGCCAGGCCCCGGAGTAGTCAGGCTCCCAGGTCAGGGGACGGTATCCAGTGTGGTCACAGCACCTGACTCAAAGGGCACCAGCTGTGGAACCTGGGCATGTCCCCACACTGTTCAGATCCTCCTTCACCCACCTGGAACATGGGGTTCTGACCCTACCCAGGCCTGTGGCCTGCCATACGGCTCTTGACCTCTCTGAGCCTCAGTCTCCTCATCTGAAAAGTGGGCAGCCAGTCCATGTTGCTGGGAAGGGTGGAGCTGGTGAAGGCAGACAAGGCCACCAGGAGCTTGGTGTCCCCTGCACACTGAGCATCATGCAGCCAGTTGGAGGTGGTGAGCTTCAGAGCAGCACCAGGTCCTGGGTGGAGGGCAGTGGGACCTGATTCTTTCCCATAGGAGCATGTAGCCAGTGGGAGGGACTGACAGGAAAGTCAATCAGCAGAGTGCTGGGATATGGGTCTACACAGGGAGGGGAAAAGGTCAGGAGGGCTTCTTGGAGGCAGTGGCCTCTGAGCCAAAGCTTCATATGAATAGCTACTTGCCTAATAGAGAGGAGAGGGGCCCTCCAGGCATGAATGGCAGTGGTTACAAAGATCCAGAGGCCTGGCACCCAATGATTGGCCAAGCACTCTGGGATTAGAGTGTAGAATGCCCGGGAATGAAGGGAGGGGTCACTCCCAAGGCGCCCGAATGCCGTGGTCAGACCTTGCTGTGTATCTGCTAGGCAGTGGATGCCTGGGCAGGGACAAGACTGGCTGTCGCAGATGTGGTGGGGAGGCCAGCAGGGGTAATCAGAGGTCCAGACAAGGGAGCAAGGAGGGGCTCTGGGCTAGAGGGGAGGGATGGGGCACAGCAAAGAGCTAGGAGGCGGGACTGGTTGGATTTGAAGGGTAAGAGAGTCAGGAGGAATTTTACTGGATACTCACCAAGCTGCTCTTCTGAGCCAGGTGCTGGGCTCGCAGTCGTGAGCAACGAGCAACACAGGGTCCCGTGCTCTCGTTAACCTAACAAGCCACACCTAAACATGCAGTTCCACCCTGGTACTTGCTGCAGATGCTGACGGTCACCTGTGATCTGAAGGAAGGAACCAGGGAGAAGGAAGTGGGGGAGGACCAGGCAGCAGAGGGGACCTGCGTGAGCCCTGTGGCTGCGGGCAGCTTCCCCAGCAGGGCGGGGGCAGTGGGGCCGGCTCAGGGCTACCTTGAAGCCTAGGATGATAAAGCCAATGGGACTTGGATATGTTGTGGGGGTGAGAGGCCATCAGAGGGTGGGCCTGGTTGGCCTGGGGTTGGGGGTTCAGGAGCACAGGAAGGGAAGCAGAGTATGTGCAGGTTACACAGGACGTCCTGGAGAGGTGACCAGGCGGTGCCTGGGACACGGGAGGCTGGGGGCACAGCATCTTGGGGCTGAGGTGGGAACTGAGGTCCGTGTGGATAGGATCCCACGGGGGTGCTTGATCTCTGCCGTCCAGGTGTTCTGCTTCTAACCGGGCTGTTCTGTCCCTCGGACTGAACGGGAAGGCTGCAATGGAGAGGGGCCGAAGGGAGGTCTGGGGGAGGCGGGGAGGGTTCCCCAGCACCTGGACACAGCTCTCCTCTCTCTTCACAGCATCCATAACGGGGTGATTGCCGTCTTCCAGCGCAAGGGGCTGCCCGACCAGGAGCTTTTCAGCCTCAACGAAGGTGTCCGGTGAGTGGCTGTCGGTCCCATGTGAGTGGCCCGGGTCCGTGAGAGGCAGTGAGGGCTGTGCCCGGGTGGGCGGCCCCAGCCAGGCACCCAGGACCACCATCCTGGACCCGGGTCCATGAGAGGCAGTGAGGGCTGTGCCCGGGTGGGCGGCCCCAGCCAGGCACCCTGGACCACCATCCTGGACCCGGGTCCGTGAGAGGCAGTGAGGGCTGTGCCCGGGTGGGCGGCCCCAGCCAGGCTCCCTGGTCCACCATCCTGGACCCGGGTCCGTGAGAGGCAGTGAGGGCTGTGCCCGGGTGGGCGGTCCAGCCAGGCTCCTGGACCACCATCCTGGACCCGGGTCCGTGAGAGGCAGTGAGGGCTGTGCCCGGGTGGGCGGCCCCAGCCAGGCTCCCTGGACCACCATCCTGGACCCGGGTCTGTGAGAAGCAGTGAGGGCTGTGCCCGGGTGGGCGGCCCCAGCCAGGCTCCCTGGTCCACCATCCTGGACCCGGGTCCATGAGAGGCAGTGAGGGCTGTGCCCGGGTGGGCGGCCCCAGCCAGGCTCCCTGGTCCACCATCCTGGACCCGGGTCTGTGAGAGGCAGTGAGGGCTGTGCCCGGGTGGGCGGCCCCAGCCAGGCTCCTGGACCACCATCCTGGACCCGGGTCTGTGAGAGGCAGTGAGGGCGGCCCAGCCAGGCTCCTGGACCACCATCCTGGACCCGGGTCTGTGAGAGGCAGTGAGGGCTGTGCCCGGGTGGGCGGCCCCAGCCAGGCTCCCTGGCCCACCAGCCTCGCCCGAGGTTCCCCCTGGGAACTGCAGTTGGCAGTGACTGCCCAGTGGAGCTGGACTCAGTTACGTGACTTGCAGGCTTGGTGGGCCTCCGCCCCCACCCCTCCTGAGGATGTCTTTTCCGGGGAAACAGGGTGGGACTTGGTCGGTGGCTCAAGATAACGCCCACGTTCTCCGCCGGTGTTGAGCATCAGGAAGTAGTTTCTGTTGGAGAGGAAGGACCCACCTGCCTAATGACGGGAGTGTTGTTCCCGGAAAAGCCATTACAGGCACTGAACGCCCCTCATTTTCTGTGAGCGGCAGAGGAGTGAGCACTTGAGAAGGAGGCCCAGACAGACCGGCTTCGAGGGAACCTGCGAGCCCAACCGCGGTAGTGTTGTGTTGTCTAGAGGCGGCCAGAGCTCAGAGAGTTGACATCAAGACAGTTGCCCAGGGTCACACAGCTGCTACAAGGAGGCATGTGGCACCTCCCTGCTGTTCCCCTTCCGCCCCTGTTGTACAAACCTCCTCAGCCCAAGGTGGGGGAAAAAGGTTAATCGGGACAAGGGTCACCCCCAACCCTCAGTATGGCAGAGCTGAAAGGGGCCTTACAGAAAGATAAACTGAGGCGGGGGGGGGGGCAGTGAAGTCCTATAAGCAGGAGCTTGTTGCCTCCCAGGCCCCATGTGTGACCTGTGCAGCTTTTCTCGGGCTCATCTGGCCACCCAGGGCAGGGACCCCAGGAGCCACCGGGGATCTCAGAGGGGCCCACAGCAGCCCTATTTCCTACGATGCTTCTGCATAGGGGAAAAAGGAGTTTGTTGCCTAAGGAATCTGCCGGATGGTTAAACAACAGAACATAAGGAAACATTTCTAAACTCCTGAGCAAAGCAGCAGGGACAGCCCTGCACCCCCAGCAGTTTCTACACCCTTCTCCTCAGGCAGTGTGCACAGCGCAGGGGTGGTGGCTGGCTCTGGTGAGGGGCTCTCACTGCCTTCCCTCCTGGGGACTGCAGCCCCAGACCATGTGACCCTGTCACCGGCTCCGGGGACTGTACAGAGCAGGTGGCCTTCCTCAGGAGTGTGTGCTTGGGGTGGGGGAGGCAGAAATGTAGCCCTGGGGTCCTCTCAACAGCCCGGATGCTTACCCAAGAAACAGGTAGAGGGGAGGTGACCTGAACCGTGGGGCTCCTGGCCCATTAGGTTATGTGGGGCGACTTCTTTTTAGCCTATTCAAAATGAAACGCCAGGTGTCACTAAGTCATTGTAATGGAGCCTTTTCTGTTGAGAGTTTGTTCTGTGCTGGCCTTGTGCCTGCTGTGAACTTCCCGTGCCTCACACGCTCCACAATGTCTCCGAGGAGCGGGCACCTTACTCCCTCATTTTACAGATGAGGAAACTGAGGCACAGGGAGGTCGCGCATTGCTCGCGGTCACGGGACTAGTCAGTGGAGCCAGGGCTTAGGCCCCTGACTCCAGGGCCTGTGGGTCCTTCAGGACTACCCTCACCCCAGCTCTTGGCCACATCACATGGCCACATGAAATCAAGTTAATTTAATTGTGCGTTAAATCCATAACTGGTCATTAGCTTTGATCCCACCGAGAACCTTGTGACTGGAGCACTGATTACAACATTATCCGAATTGTCCCCTCTGTTCTGGAAGCTCATTTGTGAGAGAAGGCCATGCCCAGGCTTGGATAAGGTTGAGGTGATGACTAGATACAGGACTCTGATGTCTAGCCATCATTGCCCCTCACCTCCTATTTTATTTGTATATGTATTTGGGGGGTTATAACTCCCCATTTTAAAATGTACATTTCAGTGTTTTTATATATTCAAAAGTTTGTGTGACCATCACCCTGTTTAATTCCAGAATTAAATCACACCCCCCCCCAAAAAAACAACCTTGTCCCCATGTTAGCAGTCATTCCTCAGTAGTACCCCTTCCCCGCCTCTAGCCAATACCAGTTAGCTTCCTGTCCTGATGGGTCTGCCTTTTCCTGGACACCTCACGTGCATGGGATCCAATGGCTGGCTTCATTCGCTGAGCACGGTGCTTCCGAGGTTCCCCCATGCTGGAACATGGGTCAGCACTTTGTTCCTTTGTGTGGGCACGTAATGTTCCATTGTGTGGAAGACACACCATTTTCTCTGTCCGTTCACCTGCTGATGGACATTGGGGAGGTCTCTACCTTTGACTGTGGTGGATAGTGCTGCTGTGACATGTGGGCAGGATCTCGTGGGGATATGCATTTTCGCTTCTCTTGGGTCTGTGTGTGATAGCAGGGATTGGACTGCTGTCACAACTCTACGATTAGCATTGTGAGGAACCGCCCCGCTGTCTTCCACAGCGGCTGCCCCAACCCTTGTTCCCACTAGCTGAATGAGGACTCAGTTTCCCCACTTTGTCACCAATGTGTGTTAGTGTCTGCTCTTCTATTCTAACTGTCCTAGTGGGGGTGCATGCTACCTGGTGGTTTTCATTTGCATTCCCCTGGTGATCAATGACGGGCATCTTTTCATGAACTTACTGGCCGTTTATGTCTCTTGAAGGGAATGTCTACTCACATCCTTGCCCTTTTTTTTCATTGTGGGGTTCTTTATCTTCTTCTTGTTGAGTTTTAAGAGCTCTTTATATATGCTGGGTCAAGATCCTACCTGGTACTGACTTGTGGATTTTTTTCTCCCATTCCATGAGCTGTCTTTCACGTCCTTGATGGTGTCCCTCATGGCACGGAAGTGTAACTTTGATGATGTCCAGTCTGTTGACCTAGTCCCCCTTTTGATCCGTTCCCGTGACCACCTTTCTTCTGAGGTGATGAAACAGATACACTTGCAGAATAGTTTTTGCAGACAGAGAAAAACCGTAGAGAATAAGGCACTCTGGGTCGCAGAGATCACCTGCTTAAGGACCCTGACCTCTTATTACCCTGATGACTTCGAGTGGGATTGCCACTGAAGGACCCATCATGTGTCCCACTTTCTTAAACAGACTCTGAACCCACAGGTCTCCTGGTTGTGCTCAGCTGTGAAAGGCCACTTGCCCCATGTTCAGTGGCCCGCGCTGCTCTGCATTCTGGGTTCTTGTGCCCACCCTGTCCTCTCAGGCTGAGGCCTAGGCATCTGTGTGGGGCAGACTCTGTCCTAGCATTTGGTGTGACAGCTAGTGGCCTCCTTGCACAGTGAGACTCGTGCGTGACCTGAGTAGGGGAGAAGGTGAGAGAACTTCACCGCCCACCTGCTGCGTACACAGCCATGATCCCAGCTGACCTGGAACCCTCCTGCTGTACTTTCTGGAGCCACAGGGAGGGTGCCAGGGATAGAGCTGGGTGTTGGAGGCTCAGCCCTGCCAGGTCCCCGAAAACATGTGAGATGCTTGTGGCCCTCACTCACCCTCTTTCTCTGGGGACTCATCAGCTTCCTCTTGTGTGAAATGTTGGGGTGGGGGGACTGAGGAGCCACAGCTCCTCATGTGACCACGAAAGTGTGTGACCAACCCAGCCCCTGTAGTGCTGGGACAGGTGGACATGCCCAGTCCTCACATTGGGCTGAGCCACTCGGCATCCCACTGGCCCCCAGCTGAGCCCCTGGGACCCCCGCACTGCCAGTGTGTGGTCTCTGACTCCCACCCTCCCTTACTCTTCTCTCCTTTCCTGCCCACAGGCAGCTGCTGAAGACGGAGCTGGGGTCCTTCTTCACGGAGTACCTGCAGGTGGGTAGTCTTGCCCTCCAGCCGAGCTGGGGTTGCTGCCTCAGCTGGCCAGAAGGGACTGGGGTTCACCTACTCTCAGTGGACATATGGAATCCTAGGTTCCAAGGATGCTGCAGCACCGTGACTCACCTGGCCACCGCGGACAGTTGTGAAGGCTAAGTAATAAGATGTAGGTAGAGTTTTGGCACTGTGCCTGGCACATGGCCAGACTCGGGGTCACTTCGTTACTCACAGTCCACCTCCTCCCAGAGGGTCAGTGTGGGCCTCCAGACATCCCTGTCTGGGGCATCTCCCAGCCCCTGTGTCCTGAGCCGTAGAATGTCAGCGTCTCTGGGGCCCCTCTGTGCCAGGCACTGCGGCACTTGGTATACCCGGCCCCCGACCTGGGCAGGGGGCCTGCAGAGTCACTGCACACACGGGCCCTGTCAAGGTCGCTGGGCGGCTTTATCGAAGTGTGACTCACATGACATATGGTGCACCCATTTAAAGGGTACAACACAGCGCTGTTTAGTGTGTTCACCAAATCATGTAACCGTCACTGCTGTCTACACCAGAACATTTTCATCACCCCGCCAGAGGAACCCCACATTTACAATCCGTCCCCAGTCCGCTCCCCCACAGCCTCTGGCAACCACCTGTGTGCTCTCTGTCTCTGATTCTTCTGTTCTGGGCATTTTGCGTGGCTGGAATCATACAGCATGGCCTTCTGTGTCCAGCTGCTTCTGTTGAGCACAGCGTTTCCGAGGTTCATCCGTTTTGGGGCAGGCATCTCTGTGCCTCGTTCCTTTTTTACAGCCAAGTAATATTGCATTGTCTAGATGCACCCCATTTGTCCGTGGGTGGACACTGGGCGTTTACACCTCTGGCTGTTGTGAGGGGTACGGAGGCCACGTGGTGGCGTCCTCAGCAGGTGCTCAGGGCAGCATGCACGAGACCCTGTGGTGCGAGCCTCCCGTTCCTGGTGCAGCTCACAGACCATGCCCCAGTCACAGCCCCTCCTGCTCGAACGCTTCCCTTGTCGTGGGGTTGAGCCTGCCTGGCTCGGCGGAAGCTCCAGCTGTGGCCTGTCTCTTGGGGTTGTCCCTGCAGCCACTTCTCGTCTCTTGACAACCTCTGCTTGGGTCAACTGTCAGTGTTGTCCCAGGGCGAGCTGAGGCTCAGGCTCGGTGGCAGGTGGGAGGTGGGACATCAGTGAGTCCTTCTGGGCCTCAGCTGCATGGTGTGGTGGACTTTTGGGGGCCCTTCCCACCAGGAACCCCCCGCCCAGGGCAACCTCAGGGCTGTGACGGTGTCTCTGCTGTGCCTTCTAGAACCAGCTGCTGACGAAAGGCATGGTGATCCTGAGGGACAAGATCCGCTTCTATGAGGGTGAGTCTGGCAGCCCCGTGGCCGGACCATGGGATGGGCCATACTGCTTGGTGGCATGGCTGCTAGGCACCATGGCAAGTGTCAGGGATGGTGGCACAGCAGGTATTCCTGTGGGAACCAGGGCACTGCCAGCCTCGCCTGGACCCCCAGGGCTCTGGTGGTCAATGTGGCTCTCCTGGTTGGGAGGGCTCAGAGGGGACAGAAATGATAACTCAGGCAGTAGGGCTGAGATCTAAGCCCAGGTCGGGACCTCATTGGGGAGAGTATCTGCCCCCAGTTTCCTGAAGCCCAGGAGGCCCAAGAGATGTCTGGGAGAAGGTGCTGCCTAGCCCCCCGCCCACAGCATGCTGGGAGAACCACAGGGTCTTAAAGCCCTGAGGAGTATCTCTGCAGAGGTTGGAGCAGGTCACGGACACCTGCGTGGGAGCAGCTGATGGGGGCTTCCTGCTGGACATGCCAGGGAGTTTTCTCTTTTAATGCCCACGCCCACCCCATGGGGCCCTTGGGTCATTGTTCCCATTGCACATCTGGGGACCTGCTGTGTGCCAGGCCTGTGCTGGGTTCAGGTGCCATGAACGTTTGTGGAGCACCTACTCTGCACTGGACAGTAGGCACGTGGTTATACTCTGCCAGACTCCATCCTGACCCTGCTAACTTACTGGGTCCCCCAACATCCTTGTGAAGGAGGTACCATTGTTGTAGCCATGGAACATATGGGGAAACCAAGTCACAGTGGGGACCAGTAACACCCAGGCCACGTGGCTGCTCAATGGCAGCCTGGCTCCTGAGCCCACACTCTTCTCTCTGCTCCAGATGCCTTGTTGAGTCCTCACTCCCACACTGGCGAGAAGGGCTGTGAGTCTGTTTCGCAGAGGAGGGGGCTGAGACCTGGTGGCCTGCTGTGCTGTGGATGAACTTGGGGCTGTGTGTCCCGTTTCTCCTGCAGCCTCCCCTCCACTGTGCACATTGGGTGGGACCCCTGCAGCAGGAGCCCGAGAAGGGCCATGAGAAGCTCAGACGTGGGGGCTGGTGGGTTCTAGGCCAGCTTCCTGGAGGAAGCAGCAGTGAGGCCTGCTGGAAGGGGCTGTGAGGATTTGGCACCTGGCAGAGACGCCCTCCCACGCCCCTCTCCTGACTCGGCACATTCCAGTGGTGTCTGCACCTCCCACCAGCTTCAGCCCAGGGGAGCTGCGATCCTCGGAGAAGGGGAGCTTTGTGTGGCTTGGTGGAGTCCTGCCCACAGTGACCATGTCTGCCAGGCCAGCCAGCAGGGAGTACCAGCCCCGTCCAAACTCCCCAGGCCTCAGGTACGGGCATGGAGCCCCCGGCTGGAGGCCAGAGGACCTGGCACTCGTTCCTCATCCAGCCACAGACACGTCATGTCCCTCTGGCCTCAGTGTCCCTTCTTAGCACCATTGGGTTGCCTGATCTCTAGCCGCATGCTCAGTAGCTGTCAGGCTTCTGGTGTCCTGCAGGACCTGGAATACCAGGGCCTACAGTCATTTGGGGACACAGACAAGAACCGGACAGGAAAAGTCCAGTCTGATGAATTTCAGGGTAAAGGGAAGCCCCCGGGAAGAATGGATTGGTTCTACATTGGTGGTCAGGGTAGGGTGCATTGAGACAGACCCCTCAAAATGTGGCCTGTTCAGGATGACATCTGTCCCCGTAGGCCCATGCTGTGGGAGCAATACCCAGTCCCACACCCTGAGGGCAGCCTCAGGGGCCTCACCTTCCTCCTCCCAACCCCGGTTTGGGTCCCAGGGAGAGCTCTTCCTATGCCCAGCCTTGTCCTCACCAGTGACTCGAATTGACGGGGTGTTGGCCCTCCCTAGTGGGGGCTTCTCTCGCCAGCCTCCATGGAGGCCTTGGACATTGGCTCCCAAGCAGAATGGTTCCTGACAGTGCAGCCTGGAAAAGGAGGCTCCTCCCAGGGGCTGTGTCTGAGGTTGTAATTTGGTGGTCTCAGCATGATAACTACATAATAGGATGAACTCCAGCTGCAGCCAAGACAGCCATCTCCCTCAGCAGCTAGGCCCTGTGGTCGTCACTGTCCTTGGGGGTCTCCCCGAGACGGGCTAAGACCTGAGCCCACATCCGTGCGTTCTGGGCTGTAGGCCCTCACAGTTGGCCCTCAGCACTCTGAAAAGGAAGAGTGACACGCCCCTTGGGGCAGAACTAGCTTCAGCCTCAGCTGGTAGTCATGACAACAGTTAGCCCTTCCTAAGCACCTGCCACATAGGAGCTTTCAGCCCCGTGCTAGTAGGGTAGTGATTGCACCCATTTTTCAGAGAGCCATACTGAGCCTCAGGATGTAGGACTTCTTCGGGGCCCCACAGCAAGGCTTCAACCCAGTGTGACCTGCCGTTGTCACTCCTGACCACCCCAGCACCCACAGTCCCCAGCAGAGGGCGAGGCCCTGCTTCCTGGCCTCAGTCAGTGTGCGGATTTGGCCCAGCCTGGACTCCATGTTTTACAACATCTTCTTTCCTCTGCGTTCCCGCTCCGGGGGCTGGAGAGTGGCTTGATCAGCGGACGCTGACCTGGCCCACACCCAGAGCCACCCCACAGCAGCCTAGGGAACTGAGCTGCCTTTCTTCTCTCCTGCGACCGTGGGGACCTGAAGGGAACTTTGTGTTCAGACAGAGCCTCTGGGGCAGCAGGGACCCGCCTGTCCCACCACAGACCCAGGTGTGGGCCCCCAGGGAGCACTGGGAGCTGGCCACTTGGCAAGGAGTCTCAGTATCAGCAGACGGCCGCGCACAGAAGCCAGACCCCACCTCACCGCCAGCCAGGCTGCACTGGGCCTCCCGGGGCAACCCCACCAGGCTCCCCTCCCAGAGCCCCAGCACCTGCACAGACCTGCGGCCCAGAGCTCAAGGAAAGTGAGGAGAAGAGAGGCCAAGGCGCTTGTCTGGCCCTCTTGTTCCCACGGAAACTGCCAGCAGTGGGGCATGGGCAGTGCAGTCTGGGAGACCAGCCGGCTAGGGGCACTTTATTGTTCTTACCCCGAGGTGCCCACCACACCCCTGCTGATGGCTAGTCTGGCTTTCAGATGGGGATCTGTTCCTCCTGGCCCCACCTGAACTCTGGTCTTCCCAGTGAAAAGGCTGGGTGTTCAGCACTATGCATTTCTTGGGGGGTCTTAGTCAGGCTCTGCACCCTGAGGAGTGCACTGCTCCTTCCCAGGACCAGCAGAAATGCCAGCAGAGCTTCCCAGCTGACTGCTGTCCATACATCCGCTTTTGTGGTTCACACAGCAAGGATGTTGGTCACCGAGGCAGCCCATCCTAAATCAAGCATGAATAGCACCTCTTCCAGGAAGCCCTCTGTGCCTGCAGTATCCACCTTCTTTCCTCCCCTCTTCTATCTAGGGCATGTTGTGACAGTTGGCCATGGTGTCCCTGTCTCCCCAGATTCTACTGCAAGCAGCCTGGGGTGGCAGGGACCCAGGACCTGGAGAAAAGAGGTCTGAACCTCTCAAAAGCTTAGTCTCTTCACTTACCCAGTGATATTACCCCTTGCCATCGTCCTCATAATTGCTGTTCAGTGTCCTGCTCCCTTGCCATGTAATGGAACTAGAACTGATTGGGGCTTGGCTGGGTCCCCGGTGTCAGACCTGGTACAGTGTAGTTCTGTAAACATCTTTCAGATGGACAGACGGTGGGCAGAGAGGGGAAGGATGTACAGGTGGGTGGATGGATTCCCCAGCTCCTTGGTGTGGTAGTTAGTGAATGAGATGAGACAAGAACATGAGCTGAAGCTCCTGTTGGGGGCACTCCTGTGGGGTCTGGCACACACCAGCATGTCCTCTGCACCAGCCCCTTTTTGGGCTCATTTTGTCCCATTGGCTTTGGGAGGTGGGCCTGTTACTGTCCTGTTTTATTAGTGGGGAATCTGAGGCACAGAAAAGTTAAGCAATGGGCACCAGGCCACCGAGCTGCCAAGTGCTCTGTGCCCTTGGCCTCAGGGGTGCCTCGAGGGCCCGGAACCCAGCCCTGAGCTCCTGCCTCCTCCTGTGGAAGGAGAGATGACATATGACATGGGAGGGGGTACAGTGTCTGCCCAGTCGGCTAGGGACGGGCAGTGAACAGCTCCCTGTGCCCACAGGACAGAAGCTGCTAGACTCACTGGCAGAGACGTGGGACTTCTTCTTCAGTGACGTGCTGCCCACACTGCAGGCCATCTTCTACCCGGTACAGGTAAGTGACCCCTGAGGCCACGGGACCCTGGGCCGCGGGGACAGCCCACCCTAGCCTCACTCCCAGACTGCCTGGGATGGGGGTGGACATACCCTCCTGCCCCTCTCTGCCATTACGGGGCTGTCTTCACCCATAATAAAACCAAGCATGTTGTCCCTGGACCTCTCAGAATGTTTCCCACCCACAAGATGAACATTAAGGGATCTCTGTAAAGCCTGAGCACATAGTAGGTTGTGCCCAGTGCATAGTAGGGGCCCTGTGTGTGACATTAACCCTTTCCTTGCCTGTGGTCAGTGGGTCCCCTCCCCTTTGGCCCCAGAACTGGAGGGGAGGCGAGGCATGAGTCTACCCTGACTGCGGCAGGTGGGCGCGGGGTTCTGTGTCCGCAGGGCAAGGAGCCCTCAGTGCGCCAGCTGGCCCTGCTGCATTTCCGGAACACCATCACCCTCAGCGTGAAGCTGGAGGACGCGCTGGCCCGTGCCCACGCCCGCGTACCTCCTGCCATCGTGCAGATGCTACTGGTGCTACAGGTGGGCACAGGCCAGGCTCCCAGAGGCAGAGCCTGAGCCCAGGATCCGGGATGCTGTCAAGAGAGACCTGGGAGGGGACCAAGGAGCTGGACAGAGACGTGGGTTCAGGAGAAGGCTGGCCTCCGTCTGGGCTCATGGGAGCCCAGGAGCGAGACCAGGACCAGAGTTGTCCCTCATGGGCAGGGGGCTGGGCGTGTACACCCCTTATCACTCAGCCACTGGGGCTCTGAGCCACTTCCCCGCCTTACACCCCACAGTGGTTCTGACACTTCTGGTGCAGATGGCCTCCATCCAGAGGGCGGCTCTGGGGAGGGGGCAGCTGCAAACTGTTAGCAGCCATACTCCCAGCCTCAGGGGTCAGTTACCTTCCGAAGATGGGGGGTCGGAGGGGCCCCAGCAGCCTCCACTACAGAAGGGGCCTTTCTGCTGCACACTGAGCCCTGTGGCAGGCACACCACTCTACAGTTTGCTGGCTCATCTCGCTGTCACAGGACCAGCGTAGGCACTGTCAGCCACCCCATTTTACAGGCAGGGAAATAGAGTCCCTGCCAGGAACCTGCTGGCTTGCAGCTGACGAGGCAAGGAGCCTGGCCTCACCTGAGCCTGGCCTCACCTGAGCCTGGCCTCACCTGAGCCTGGCCTCACCTGAGCCTGACCAGCCCTGCAGCCCTGTTCCTTGTCTTGAGTCCCCCATGCACATGGCAGTCTTGCTAAATTAGGGTCTGTGAGGTTGGTCCTGGGGCTCAGGGCAGCCGGTGGAGATTCCAGGGCAAGGAAGGGCCGATGAATGTGGAGGTGTGCAGCTCGGGCTGCACTGCTGGGCGCTGTGGCCGTCCTGGCCGCTGGGGGCAGCAGGCCTGCCAGGCAGGGATGACAGGGTCAGACCTGGCTGTGTTAAGCTGGGGCCTTGGGAGACTTTTTCTCTCCGCCTCTTTTCTCCTCTGAGTGAGGGAGTAAGACCTACCTGGCAGGGCAGATGCAAGGATAATGGAGAGAAAACCGGAGGTAAAGCCAAAGCCCTCCAAGATGCTCCTAGGAGCCGGCAGCTGCAGGGCTGCTGGGGTAGAGCCAAGGAGTACGGTTGCACCTGGATCCCATGAGCCCAAAAGCCAGGAACAGCTGTGCGTCTGCGTGCACACAAGTAAGGCAGCCCCCAGACCCCCGTTTCCTCTTGCCACAGGAAGCAGAGATCAGACTTCATAAACAAGTTCTGGGAGTGAAAGGACGTAACGTTCATGAGGAGCCCAGCACAGCTCGGTGGCCTCACCCTGGCCCAAGTCACTGTTGGTAGGGCCGGAGACAGTTCCGGGGGCTCTGGGGTCCTTTACGTTCAGCCAGGTGACTTACGGGGCACCCGTGGAATTCTGCCCCCTCCTTGTCCAAACCCAGCTGGATCCATGGGGGTCTGTAGTGATGTTCTTTTCCATTTATCTTTCTGTTACCGATCCTGATTTTACTTTCATTGTGGTCTGAGAGCAGACATAGTATGCTCATCATATGCTTTGTATTTAAAAAAAAAAAATTATGGAGGTGTTTTACAACCAGAATGTGGTCTGTTTTGGTGAATGTTTCTTTGGAGCTTGAGGAGAATGTGTAGTCTTCCATTTCCGGATGAAGTAGTTTATAGATGTCGATTCTGTCTGGTTGATTGATGGCATTGTTCAGTGCAACTGTGTCCCTCTGGTGTCCTGCCTGCTGCTCCGTAGTTCTGAGAGGGGTGTTGAAGTCTCCAGCCACGAGAGTAGATTTGTGTTTCTCCTTGCAGTTCTGTAGGGTTTTGCCTCCCACCTCACCCCATCCCACCCCTGTAGTTTGGTGCTCTGTCATTAGGTGCATGTTTGTAAAAGGGTTGTGTGGCATCTTGGATGGTTGACCCCTTGATCGCTATGGAATGACTTCCTTCATCCCTGTGATGTTCCTTGGTCTGGAGTCTGCCCCATCGGAAAGGAATACAGCTGCTGCTCCTCTGTTCTGCTCAGTGGTAGCCTGGCGTAGCCGTCTCCTCCCTTTCCTTCTCAAACCTACATATGCCTTCAGAGTTTGTGTGTTTCTTGAAGGCAGCGTAGAGCTGGGTTCTCTTGCTGTCTTGGACTGTCATTTAACATTACCGGAGTGTATCTGGTCCGTTACTGACTGGCAGCCCCCTGAAGAGTGATGTCATTCACTCAGTCAGGTATCATTCACTCAGCAAGCACTCACTAAAAGCCTGCTGAGTGCCGGGGGTGCTGGGGACACAGAGCCTGTTTCTATGACCTGCAAGACCAAGGAGGTCCTGTAGGCAGCCTCGTTCCTCAGGCTTTAGCTCAACTGAAACTGGAGCAGGCGGAGATCCCTGCAAAGCTCTGGACAAGGGGAGGTGTCTGCGAACCAGAGGAAACCCGGCAGGGGAAGCAGCGTGGAGCACATGAGGAGGGTCAGCTGTCAGGTGGATGGGCCTGGATGGCCCACCTTGGGTGTGGACCCAGGCCGGGCCCCACAGGGCCCCCTTTCCTGCCTGCAGCTCTCCCCAGGCGAGGGAGTGAGGGCAGGAACCCTGGATGAACGTGTGTCCCTGCTGGACCGCCACAGCCTCTAGGAAGCCGGCGCCTAGGGGACTCTCTCCCGAGGGGCAGGCTGCAGAATGCCCAGCCTCACTTGGCCACTGAGTCCTTTCCCACAGGGCACCATGGTCTTTCAGACCCACAGCTGCTGTGGGCAGTGGGCAGCTCCAGAGGGTGTCAAAGCAGGAAGGGGTGAGGAAGTCTTGGTTGGCCCTGTCCTCGGGACCAGGGCCCCGCGGGAATGAGAGGAGGGACAGCGTTGGTGGTGGCTTTGTGTTAAGCATGCGGGTGAGGGGAAAGGGAACATGCTGTGCAGTGACCCTCTTGCCTCCCCTCCTCTCGCAGGGTGTGCACGAGTCCCGGGGCGTGACCAAGGACTACCTGCGCCTGGAGACACTGATCCAGAAGGTGGTGTCGCCCTACCTGGGCACCTACGGCCTCTACTCCAGCGAGGGCTCTTACACACACTCCTGCATCCTAGGTAGGGTCCCCTGGGCCTTGGGCAGGAGTGGGTGACCACGGGGCCCACCCACCTCTACCTGGACCCCAGGCCATGTGCTAGGCCCTGAGGACGACCCAGTGGGCAGATACCATAAATGGTGGTCTGATGACTCCCCTGACAGCCTAGGAGTATCCTCTGTGTCCCCGAGGATATCACAATCGTGCTCAGGCCTGAAAGTCCGGAATTGGCCAAGCAGAGCATACAACACACAGCAGAGCCCTGGAAATCCTGGCTCGTTTGGGGAATCTCAGGAAGGGATGGGATTGGGGGGGGCTGGCATCCTGGGGTTACCTGGCGTGTCCACAGAAGTCGGTCCCATTGCTCCTTTAACAGACGGCCCATTGGTTCCTTCATCAGTAGGAACTGAGCACCTGCTATGCACCTGTTCTTGGTCTAGGGTTTGAGTCTTGTTTGCCGGGGAAGGCAGACCAATGAGTGTAGAATCTCCCGATAATTCCCCAAGGTGTCCTGTGCCCAGGTAACATGAGGGCCGTGGGCAGGGAGCTCAGGGAAGTCCTGACTGGGAGTGACTGCCCAGGTGAAGGACCTGAAGGAGCCAGTCCTGGCAGGGCGGGGGGGATATAGAAAGAGCATCCTGGACCAAATGGACAGCAGTGTAAGAGGTGTTTGGGTATGTCCCCTCTTATTTAGCACGCCCCCCCCCCCCCAAACCTGCTGTTGTCCAACCCGCCTACCAGTATTCTCAGCTCAGATGGGGCCCTGGCAGCTGGAGGAGAACTTTCAGATGCTCAGGTTTCACGCGGCTCTGCATGACAGGACCCCGGCAGGGTGAGGAGGGAGCCTCTGGTCCCTGAAAAACCCCCTGAGCTGCTCACCACACTCACCTCTGCCACCTCGTGGCACTTGGTGGAATTGCGTGAGCATGAATAGAAGTGGAAACCTGTCCCCTACACAGCCAGCCTCAGCTGCCCTGGGGTCTTCTCCCGCCCTCTGGGGGCTTTCATAGCACTCAGAATAAAACCGCAGTGCTGATGTCATGTTGAAGAGCCCCTTGATACGCTGTGGCACTTACCACTACCTAACCGGTGGACCACCCATCTGAGTTTGTTGTCCCACGCCCACACACACTAAGACTCTAGGTCTGAAGACGGGCTGTTTTTGCCCAGGAAAGTGCTGGTGTGGAGCATGTGCGATGATTTGTTGACTTTACACGGGTGGGGAAACAGGCAAGTGCACATATGAAGCCGGACAGTTGACTTAGCCCCAGAGAGGCTGGGGCGGAGACGGGTGGGGACCCGCATTCCTCCTTCCCACTGGCCACGCTGCCAGATAGGCACCCTGGCACCCGTCAGGCCTCTCCTGTAGCTGCCCTCCGTGCACAGCTGGGGGCCCAGTCAGTGCACATAGTAGGAGCTGCCTGGCATCTGGCAGAAGGAAGGGCCTGGAACAAATGTCCAGGTTTTCCGAATGGCCTCCAGGTCTGTGTCCTCTGGCCTCTGGTGCCTGACTCCTGTCTGTCTGTCCTTCTCTCCACAGAGAAGCACTTCCTGCGTCGCTCCCGCTCGGGGGACATCCTGGCCAAGAACCCAGTGGTACGCTCAAAGAGCTACAACACGCCGCTGCTGAACCCTGTGGCGGAGCACGAGGCGGAGGGCTCGGCGGCCGGGGGCGCGGGCGTCCGCAGGCACTCGGTCTCCGAGATGACGTCCTGTCCCGACCAGGGCTTTGCCGACGCGTCCGGCCAGGGCCCCACAGGGGACTTCATACCCTCCCCCAGCCCCCAGTCGGGGCCCTGCCCCAGCAGACTGTACCCTCCCACGCAGCCGCCCGAGCCCAGCCCAGCCTGCAGCTCCCCACCCTCTTCCAGCCCCGAGAACCTGGTGGACCAGATCCTGGAGTCTGTGGACTCGGATTCTGAAGGCATCTTCATTGACTTTAGCCGGCACAGTGGGTCTGGGGCCTCTAAGTTTGAGGGGGCCAGGGGCCGGCAGAGCATCGTGTGAGGGCCTCGTGTTTTTACTGAGCCCAAGCGTGTGCCTGCGTGTGTGTGCATGCGTGAGTGGGTGCGTGTGTACGTGTAAGTTTTTTACTCTGTCCCACCCAGTCCCCAGTCAGCCTCAGCCACTTTGGCTCCTCCCTCTTTGTTGGAAAAACCATTGCCGTCCCAGCCCCAGCACCACTCTGTTCTGGGGCTTCCTCTGTCTCCTGCGGGTCACCAGGTGCACAGTTCAACCTCATGTGTGGAAGGGGTGTCACTACTCACTCCGCTGCCAGCCCGCCCCAGCACCCGACACCCACACCCACAGAGACTGTGAAAATGGCAGCTCGGTCAGGCCCCCAGAGTGATCCTCAAACCCACCTGCTCTCCTCATTCACCACAGCACGACCTGTAGGTGACTGTCCCAGACCCTTGGAGCCACTGCCATCACTTAGCCAGGGTGGCGGTGGGCAGGAAGACGGTGGAATAAAACTTGTCAACCCTGTTCCCAAGCATGTCATGCTAGGCCCCCCTCAGAGACCTCACCTCACCTCACTGGAGCCTTCCCTTACCAATTCTGGGGGAGCAGGTTCCTGTTACCTAGTTTCTGCGTCCCATCTTGCTAGAGGGGCCAAGTGACCCTAGACACAGGAGCCAGGAAACTGGACAGCCTCTTGGGAGCTGCTGGGACCCTGAGGGGTAGAGGCTGGGTACAACTCATTGGCCTTGAACATGGGGTCTGGCCCCTCCGGATGCCCCACCACAGCCTCCTGGAGGGGAAGGGACCGGCGACAGCTGTGTCACTCCCCTTCCCCCAATTCCCCACACACACAGGTGGTACTGTCCTCCAGCCCACCAATTTCTGAACCTTAACCTGGGGAGGCTCCCTGGCTCATCCCCACAGTGGCATTGGTGCCTTTGCCATGGTCTGGGTTGTTCGGTCTTAACCTTCACACACACACATGCACACCCCTGCCCCACCCACGCCACGTTCTTACACAGCAGGATCGGCGATCCTCTTGCCACCTCTCACCTGCCCAGAGAGCCATCCTGTGAGTGCCATCTGACCATGCAAGTCATTGGAGACACTTGCCTGCATTCACTATAGTCTGTCAGTCTGCTCAGGGTTGTCACAGACGCCACAGCCTGAGAGACACAAGAGAAGTTCATTTCCCAGCCTTGGGGCTGTGAGTCCCAGGTCAGGGTGGCAGTGTGGTCAGGGTCCAGTAACAGCCCTCCTGGTGGGGAGCCCCCCCCATACGGACGCTGACCCTGTCGATCAGCCCCCCCCCATGACCTCATTTAACTAATTAAGAGACCCCATCTCCAAATACAATCACACTGATGGATAGGGCTTCAACAGTAATTTGAGGGACAATTCACTCCACAGCACTCTGGTGAGTGGTGGGTCCGTTCTGGAAGGTGTCCGCGGAGGCAAGAGCCCAGCCAGGTCACAGGAGCCTAGCACCCTTGACTGCACCTTCTCTGAGTGGACATTTGTTTGGGGGTGTATGTGTGTACCCTAAAATGCCCTTGGGCCTGGGGGTGCCTGCTTTGCTCCTGCTGGCATCAGTCTATAGGAGGTTTTCAGAAAGGTACACTGGGCGCGCTGGAGCCTAGGAATCACGGGTGGGAGGACTGCTCAGAGGAGAGAGGAGGGTTTCCACCAGGTGGGGAAGCTCCCTACAGTAGAGGGAGCCCCTGGAGAAGGAAGGAGAAAAGCTAGGCAGTGAGATGTGCCAAGGGGAGGCCCCTCTAAAGTTTTGACTCCTGATTTTCCGTTTGACCATGGAAGTTATAGTTGACCTATAATTAAAAGAACTGAATACACACACACACACACCCCCAAAAAAATGAAAGGCAGGGTATTGAAATCCTTGTTCACCCATGTTCATGGCATCTCTCTTCAAGGGAGCTGAAAGGTGGAAGCATCCCAAGTGTCTGTCAACAGATGTATGGGTGGGCAGACTGGCCTACACATGCCACGGAATATGATTCAGTCTGTGAAAGGAAGGAAATTCTGTCACTTGCTACAACGTGGAGGAACCGTGAGGACATTATACTCAGTGAAATAAGCTGGTCGCAAAAGAGCAAATACCATGGGATTCCAGTTACACGAGGTCCTTGGAGGAGCTAAGTTCAGCACTCTGTACCACTTCCCTTAGGGAGTGTGGACCACCCAGTGCAGGCCCCTTGCTGGGGCACGAGTGGAGGTGTCCTATCATCCCAGCAGGAAGACCATAGTCCTGAATTCCAGGAGTGCCCAGTGAGCAGTAGCCATGGGGGTTTTGGGAGACAAGGGGCTGCTGGGCAGAGGACATCAGTCAGGGATGCAATGGACCAGACTCCCGGGAAGCCCTTAAATTCATGGTGCTCTGCTCCTTGCCTCCTGAGCACACAGAAGGCTTGCACTTCCTGTTCCCCTTGTGGCTGGTGGGGCCTCGTGACCAGCTCTGGCAAATGTGTTCTGAGCAGCAGGGACTTGGGGGCCTTTGGAACTGGAACACTTCATTGCCAGCCAGAGACCCTCCAGAACTCGCCTTCCCTCTGCATGGTCATGGGCATGTTCTAGATGGCACTGCTCCAGCTGGCGGGAGTGGGGGGCTGCAGACACGCATCATGAGTGAGGAGACCCAAGTTAGTGTAAGCTGTGTGACTGCAGCATAACCTGGCTTGACCTGACTAATGCACTCTCCCAAATACTCAAGGAAGATGGTCCACGAGTGGGAGAAGGCTGATGCTGGGATACCATGTTTTGCATGTTTGTGTGTATGGCACATCCCTCAGGGGTAGAGCCAGGACCCTGGGTTTTCATCATTAATTGGTCACTTTGCTGTGTGATATTGGGCAAGTCACCCCGCCCTCAGTTTCTCCATCAGTATCAGAGGTCTTTCCAGAATGAAATTCAGTAGCTGGTGTTCTCTGCTTGTGCATTGCACTGTACGGACACACCCAAGATTGTACACTCCTGGGTAACAGGTGTCTCCAATTAAGTAGCTCTGCACCCATGACAATGTGTTGGGCGAACAAGTGCTTAATGGGTTTTGACCTGAAAGGGATAATGGCTTAGTAATAAACTGATGGTTTCACCTACAAGAATGCTTCTCCTCACTGACTGATGTGTGTGCAGAGAGCTCGCACTGCCCAGGCTGCAAAATGCTATAGAAATGTAAAGTACCAGCCACATCATCACAAGAAGGATTTCTCATGCTGACACCTCTCCCTTCACGATGGGGATTTATGTCAGCCTCTGTTTGGAAGGGGAGGAGGGGGATAGTGTCGCATAAGAAAGGACGGTGCTGGATGGGGCAGGGCTCTTATTTGCAAACCGCAGGAGCAGATTGTGGGCTAATTACACAGTGAAAGCATTTATTAAAGGATGCTGGAAGCTCCTAGAGTTGTCAGGACGTGGGAGAGCCAAGCTTGAGGCTTAACTTCCAGGAACAATGCCTCAACCTACCCTACAGGATGGGAGGGATGCTCCCATTGCACAGGGATGTTCCCATTGCACAGGGGTGCTCCCACCGCGCAGGGATGCTCCTACCACAGAGATGCTCCAGTTGCACTGGACCAAACCCACAATGGCCACCAGCACCAATACCCAGTCACATCCCAGGTACTTAACTTTGTAGCCACTGCAGCCTTCACATCGCACCCCCCACCCCTGCACCCAGAATGAATGTCGGGCAGCTGCCTTCCCCAGTGTAATAAATTCCCCACACCCCTTAGGATGCATGTCACAATGGTGACACTGTCTGGGCCCTGGTTGCAAAACAGGCTGAGTAAACCTACTGTCTGACTACCTCGGGCAGAGAGACCAGTAAGGGCATTGGAAAGGTGCAAGAGGTCAGAGCCCAGGACCAGTGTCCCAACCTGATGTCAAATAAGGTATTAAGAGTGTGCTGTGTCCCTTGCAAATCAAAAGGGCTTCAAGAATTAGGTCCAAACAACCCCAAAAGCATTGTGGAGTAGGCACTACCTTGGACTTGGTTTACAGTCCATGCTAACAACCAAATGCATTCACTCTAAGCACAGGCGGATCCACAGTGGGAAACCTAGCCCAGGATCCTGGGGCTACGACAGACCCCTTGCGGGGTCTCAGGTCCAGGCCACCGGGGGAAGGTTGGAATGTGATCTCCTGGACATCTTTGGCTCAAGCTGGCTGTCACACCCACACTCAGCAGGGAAATTTGGGTTTCACAGTTTTAATATGGTTCAAAGCAGACAAAGTCTGGCCAGGAGAGTTCATTTGGGAGGAGACAAATGAGAAGCCCAATCCCCAGGGCCAGGGCCAGGGCCCTGCCTTTCCTCCTCCCTTCCAGCTCTGCAGCCCCCAGTGCTTATGGATGCAGAACGTGCTGCTTGGGGAGAGCCTACTCTCCGACTTCATAAACATTTGTGAGAGCAAATTTAATAAAGCTGGGAATAATACCACTCAGACGTCATTCCCTCATTCTGCACCATTCTTCTTTTCCTCTTATTGCAAAGCTTTAGAAATGCAAGGAGTTATTGTTACAGCCACAAAGGGAAATGACTAACTGGTGGGTTAATGATTACCCGTGCTTGGAGGGACAGAGAAGAAAGACCCTGCAAGGGAGTCTGCTTGGGTGTCACTGTTTTTTTCTGTGTCTTTTTTCTTTTATATATTATGAGTGGCGGATGCACCTGTGCTCTTTTGCCTACAAGCATTTGGCATTATTGCTTTATTGTCTGCATTTTAACATCATGGAGCTGTGGCAGTGGAAGTTGTATGAGCTTTGCCCAGAACACAAATGCAAGGAGAGTGGCATTCCCCCGGATGTCTCATAATACCATGAAATTGCACTCCAGCCCGGACCAGCTGCGAGGGGGGCAATGTTTTCCTTTGGTCCAAAGTGCTTTTTAAAACAGGAAACCTGCCAATTGTCCCTCTGTCTTGAGAGACTGACCTTACATTGATGATTTAAAAAAATGTTTACATTCCACAAATGGAAGAGAACCCGGCACAAAGCTCTCAGTGAAACCCATCAAGTGAGTTGCTAGGAAGAAGAGTTTTGACCTAGAAATAGGCCCTGTTTCTGATTCATCCATAAGCTCCAGTTTACATGTGTGTTCATAGCAAGCACCGCAGCGCCCTTGGCTAAATAACACTATGTAAGTGTGCTGCTTGAGTCGAACAGGGTCTTTGCAAGGGAAAGGCGGTTTGGTGATAGAATGCACTGAGGTCATTCATTCATTCAGATGGACTGGGGACAGCGCCAACTATGTACCACACGTGAAGCTAAGCACTGGGGATACCGCAGCGAGCAAACAAGTGATCTCATGGCTCTGAACACGAAATGGTAATAGCTAACGTTCAGTGCTGGGCAGGGGTCCTCGTTAATACTAACTTGTGTTCATTCACTTCATGGTGATCATTGGCACAACTCGTGAAGTTGACTGTCTTAACTTTGGGGAAGATAAAGTTTTGGTCTGTTGGACTTCCTTCTAGTCGCTGTAATGGTCATGTGTCTCAGGATTAGCCAGTTAGAATCCTTACCTGGGTTTTCTTCTGCTAGTGCTATCAGGAGAGGAACTTTACACTTTTTAAAAAGGTATACAAATATCTTGTCACCTGACACTTTAAAAATTATTTATTGATTTGAGAGACAAGAGAAAGAGAGAAACATCAGTCTTTATTTTTTTAAGTGAGAGGAGGGGAGATAGACAGACTTCCACATGTGCCCCAACCAGGATTCACCCAGCAACTCCTGTCTTGGGCCGATGCTCAAATCAACTAAGCTATCCTCAGCACCTGAAGCTGACACTTGGACCAACTGAGCCACTGGCTGCGGGAGGGACAGAGAGAAGCAGATGGCCACTTCTCATGTGTGCCCTGACTAGGGATCAAACCTGAGACATCTGCATGTCAGGCTGATGCTCTACCCACTGAGCAAACCAGCCAGGGCCTATCAGTCTGTTTCTTATGTGCCCTGACCAGGGATCAAACCAGCAATCTCTGCATAAGGGGATGATGTTCTAACCCAATAGAGCCATCCAGCCAGGGCCATGTGACACTATAAGACATAGAAAGCTCAAACTAGATTAAACAAGAAGAGAATTTATTGGCACATTGAATGAGAAAGTCCAGAGATAGAGTAAGCTTCAGGGTGGGCTTGATCCAGGGGCTCTGCAATGTCACAAGGACCCGGTTCCTGGTCACTTCTGTATCATCCTAAGTGTAGATCTGTTTGTGGTCACAGGATGTCTGTCTGGTATCCCTAGTACACCAGGCTTCCTCATCTAGGCTGGGGGAGAGAAAAGGAGAGAGAAGAACTTTTTCTTCCAGGCGAAATCCAGCAGGACTGGCCTGAACTACTCATGGTGACTCTATAAGCACCTGCGTGATTGGCTTAGGCCTGGTGACTTCTGGAACCGGAACCAATTGCTGTGGCAAAAGAAATGCTATTATGACAACTGGCCTCTGCAATCAGATTCCCCCTCTAGAAGTGGGGAAGGGTCAACACACCTGATTGTCTTGGCTGCTGTTAATTGAATGAATGGATACTAGGGACCACAGAACGCATCACGTGTAACCCAGGGCTACCAGTAGCCATGTCACCTTCCACGCAAAGTAGCCTGAGATTGTGGAGTTGCTCATAACCCCACCCCAAAAGAGCAGGAATGAGAGGAGAGAGAGGAACACTTGAGGAGGGGCAAGGTAGGAGTTTCTGAGAGGATCCCCAGCTATTATGATGACACAGGTCAAAGGGGGCCAAGGCAGAAGCAAGGGGACTTGCTAGGGGACATTGTTGGGTGGCTGTACTCTGTCTGAGCCATGTGAGAAATGCTGGTCTGAGCCACTTGGGCCAGTGCAGGTGGAGAGAAGTGGTGGCACTGTGACACGTCTTGAAGGCAGAGCCATAGGGGCCTGCCAGGGTACCACACCTGGCATGTGAGGGAACCAGAGGAGCCAAAGGTGACCCCGAGGGTTTGGACAGGACCAGTGGAGAATGAACTCCAGGAAAGGAGCCCCATGTGGACGCACAGTGGAGCCTGAGCTGCCTGCTAAGGTCTCCACGTGGAGATGTTGAGGGCAGTTAGGGGTAGGAGTCTGGAGTCAGGAGATATAATTAGGGATCAGGGTATAGGCATGTTGAAAGTAGGAGGAGGGAGTGAGTGTGGATGAGAAGTGTAGACCCAACCGTGGGGCATGGACCTTCAGAAATCAGGGAGATGGGGAGAAGGCAACGAGAAGACGCAGAGGTGCAGCCAGAAAGGTGGGTGACAGATACTGGGTCTGATACAAACCCATTCTTAGAACTCCACCCAACTGAGCTGCCCCTGGTATGGAACGTGATGATATTGGTGTAACTATCCTACTCTTGCCTGGGGCTGTGGGCCAGCAATCAGATGACCAGCGTTTTCTGGGCTATCTGGGCTGGGGACTTCCTGTTATATGACCTCTGCCTTGGGGCAGGGACAGTGACTGCGCCCAAGTGCAGAAATGCAGACCTAATTGTCTTGAATGACCCTTAGGAGGCCCAAGGCTTGGTCGCACCCCCCCTACCAGGAAGTCCTCCCTTCTCCTCAGCCTAGGTCAGGGCTGCCTCTGGGATCACCCACCCCTGCCACTATGAGGTTCGGGGCCCACCGTGGGAACTGTGAGGACCCCGCTGCAGTCCTGCGAAGTCAGCACCTGTTCCAGAAGAGAATTTGGGAGCATTTGTTGCATGATTGTTTCCTCTCAACTCCTTACAAACGTCACCCCTTCCCGTGTCACTTTGCACATCCCTAAAACGGGGAAATGAATCAGGACCTGCCCTAGGCGTGGGCGCTCGGCCAAGGTGGGACACAGGGGCGCCTCGGTGCTTCAGAAGCGAGGGACGCCTGAGCTCGCATGCTCCGCCCCTCCCCGCCCACGAGGCGGAGCCACCTGCCCGGCCCCAACCTGTCCCCGCGGAGACTTAGCGGAACGCGGATGGCCAGTGCTCTAGTCTAGGGAAATACTTCGCACCAGCCCCGGCGAGGGTGGGGGGCGGGGGAGAGGGGCGGGGACTACGCTGGAGCCACGTCCGGGGCGGGGCCAGGTGAGTCGCGGGTAGAGCTGAGCCCAGGTAGGCGCGCCAGCGGCGTTTGCAGCCAGGTAAGGCCTAGTGTCCGCGGGAGGAAGCCCACCTGTTCCCGGTGGGGACGCCGCGCGGGCTCTGAAGGTGTGAACAGCCCGGCCGGGCCGGGCCCGTTGCTCAAGTGGGCACGCTGAGGCGGGGCGGGGCGCCAACCCAGGTCCTGACCCGGCTGCAGAGGTCCCTTCCTCGACCCCGGATCTGGTCTTCCTGGAGCCAAGCTCGTCTCCCTCCCACTCCTCCCCTCCCCTCTTGCTCCCCGCTCCTCCCCCTTCTCTCCCTGCGCCCGCTCCCCTTTCTGCGCCAGCTCCCACCTCTCTAGTCCCGCACGTCTCTCCGGGTGTTTTTGTGTTTGGGTCCGGTCCTTCTGGCCCCTTGTCTCGCCTAACCCGGGGTTTCCCGTGGGGCGATTCGCACAGACTTGTCAGCTCCCTCTCACTGAACCCAGGAGGCGGGAAGGAGTCGTTGTCCGTTTCACAGATGAGAGCATTGACACAAAGTAGGTGCTACGCGGATTCAAACTCAGGGGCTCCGCCGTGGGTGCTGGCCCCATCAACACGGGAGATGGAACCCCAAGAGTTAATAGGCCAAAAACCAATCAAGCAGGTCATCTGCCTCCCAAATCCCCAGTTAGGGGAGAGACCCTAGCTGCTTTCACTTTTCTCAAACCCTGGCACCGGGCCATCCCGAGAATTTCTTGGAGCCACTGTCGCCGCCTGGCTTGGGGTTTCCCCGCCTCGCTGGGAGGTGTATGAGGCATGGCGAACCAGAGGAATGGAATTCCTGTGGGTCCTTGTTTGTCTGGGTGGGGCCATGGCCGTCTAGGGACAGGCTGCAGATGTTGAGGTTTTGTGCAGAGTCTGTGTGGGTTCCAGAAAGGGGTGTGAAGTGCAGTGTGGACATCTGTCTTGGTGAGAACTCAAAATGTGAGACTCAACGTTAAACATTATTAGATAGTCTCCAGTGGCAGTTTTAGAATCTTGTTTGTGAGTTTGTCCTTTAATACAATGACGAACCATTCCTTAGACCAACACCAGGGCCCCAGGTGAGGGGTAAGAAGGGATGTGGGGCACTGGCCATAGCCTAGCTAGTCCTTGTGGACAGCCACCTCTCCAGTCCCTGCCCACAGGGGACCCAGAGTCTGCTCTCTGTGTGATAGGGGGTGGTCAAGGAGGGCTTCCTGGAGGAGGCAACCATTGAGCTGGAAGATGGATAGGAGATAGGCAGAAAAGGGAGTGGTGTTTTGAGGTCATACAGAGACTGGAGGACTGGAGGTGAATGGAGGTAGCTCACATGTAAGGTGGTAGAAATGCGTGTGGAGCACCTGAGAGGTGGAACTGGTACCAGCTTACTTGGCTAATGTCATTGAGTCATTCACATGTGACCCAATTAAGATCTTGTAAGGTCTGGAAACTTATCTGACTAAACATCTCGTGGACAGATGACATCTCCCTAACAAGTTAGTTCCAGGCCAAGTCGGTCCTGGGCATGCCCTCAATGGTGGCTTCAGTTAGAGAGGACAGCAAGAGCTCGGGGCACCCTGGAGGTGCCTGATGTGGGTGTCTTTCACCACATTTAAAGATTCATCCCATTTCCTGATTGCATCATCTTTCACTGATGGGGAAACTGAGGAATAGAGGCAGCAAGAGGGTAAGAAAGAGACAGAAGAGGAATCAGAGAACTGGTGTTTGAGCAGTTACTTTCCCTCTTGGGGACCCAGTCTCCTGACCCATAAAATGACCCTGTTGCCCATTTTTCTCCAGGGTGGTCATGGTTATTGTCACTAATGGCTATCAAGCCCTAACAGCACGCTTGATTGCCTCATGCCTCATTCACATTAACCTCAGGACCGAGTCCCTGAAGCAGAGACTGTTACTGTCCCCTTTTACCGATGCGAAAACTGAGGCAAAGAGGTTTAAGTGACATTCCAAGGTCATATGCCAGTGAGTGAAGAGCCAGCCTTGGTGGCAGCAGTGCTGCGGCTGCAGTGTGCACACCTTCCCCACCAGGCTCTGCCACCTCCGAGGGCACTGAGGGCTGCCTTTGGTGGAGACGCACAAAGCCGGCCAGTGCCTGCTCTTCACACCTGTGTGAAATGAGCATGGGGATATATAAAAGTGATGCTTCCTATTTCTTTTCAGATAAATTACTTAACTTTTTCTTCAACCCTTTGATTAAAACAGATGCCCGAGGAAGTTGTGCCATATGTGTCCAGAGGCTTTTTGGGCCTCCTGGGATACATTTGTGGGCCCCCCTCTGAGCCAGGCACTGAGGAGGTGGGGATAGCCTCACAGATGTCCTTGTGTGCGTGCAGGGCTCACTACAGGTGAGCATGCTGTCCTGAGTCCTGCCCCAGTGATCTTTCTGTCCAGGCTCCTGGAACTTCTGGCAGCTGGATCTGGCCACTGTCCAGGTTTCTGGGTCCCTGGAACAGCAGACCTGGCTGAGAGCTCTCCCCAAGTCACTTCTCCGTCCTCATTTTCTCACCTCTCATTGGGCATCCTGAGGCTCAGAGGGAATAATGTCCGAGAGGCGGTAGTCACCAGCTGGCTCTGTGACCTCGAGCTGCTAACCCGAGTTGCTAGCCACTGTGCCTTGATTTCCCCATCTGTAAAATATGAACAATGTTAGTACCTACTCATGGGATTACTGGGAGAATCGAATGAGTTAATTTGTGCAAAGTGTCTAAAGCAGAGTGTGGCAGCTCTGTGTGTGTTTGCTCTTACTAGTTAGTGTTAGTCCCACCCCCTGATGGCCAGAGAAGATCTTACAGGAGACGCGCGTGGATGAGCTTGCGGGGGACCTGTCCCTGCCCAGGCGGAGGGCCGAGCAGCTCTTTCTTCAGTGACCCGGAACAGAGCAGGGCAGCCAGAAGTTCCTTTTCAGTTGGAGCTGGTGACTGTCCATTAGAAGAAACTGGTTTGGCAGGTCAGGAGTCCAGAAACGTCTGGGGAGTTATCCCCCTCCCTACCTGGTCATAAAATTAAAACGAGCAAAGGAGACTGGTGGGCAGGGGGCTGCTGCATCTGCCATCCACAGGAAAGCTCCAGGTGGCCAAGGCCAGCATAGCTCACCTCCACCTGCTCTCTCACTCCTGCCTGCTTCCTCCAGACCCCCAGCCCACTCACAGAGGTCAGCTTACGGGCTGGCAGCCAACACCATTGAGGGATAGAAGGGTCTCTGGATGGGGGCACAGAGGGCATCAGAACCAGGATCCTGGTCTGGGACGTGCAGGGTGGCCTGACCTTCCTCTGGGATCTGAGGTTCTTTTTCTGGCCAAGTTAAGGGAAGGAATTTAACCTGCCTGAACGGTAACCAGATCTGTCTGTAAAGAGGCATCTGAAGATGGAGAGTGGATTTATTGGTTTCTTGCAGATCCCAGGTCAGTTTCGAAAAAGGCCAGTGAGAAATTCAGATTAAATAATTGAATTGGACTTGAGCCAATGATAATAATAGGAACCATTTATGGGTCACTTACACCTGGAGCTGCATGTCCCAGGTCTAGGGGGCAGCATGTACAAAGGCCCTGTGATAGGAGCAGTGTGATGTGTTGCTGCAACCAGAGACCTGTGGGGCTGGAGCAGAGAGAATGAGGCAAGTGGAGGTAGTATGAGATGATACATATTTAATATGTATTTTCCGATGGCTTTAGGCGACCCCTGTGTTTTGGTCGTTCGACCCCTGCCGGGGTCGCGACCCACAGGTTGAGAACCGCTGCTCTAGAGGGTGGCAGAGCCAGGCTACAAAAAAAATCTTTCAGGTGTTTCTAGGGGTTTGAATTCTATTGTGAGAACTACGGGGAGCTGTTGGCACTCAGGGTGCCATGGGAGGTGTGGAGTAGGCAGTTGGGATGTTTGAGTCCAGAGTCAGGGGAGAGGTCTGTTCTGAGATCTGAGTTTGGGAGTGGAGAGCATGAGATTTAATATCCCTTAGAAGAGAGGAGAGGGCTCAGAGTCTCCCCACCCTGACAGGTCTGAGTGTGGATTGATAGAGATTATGGCAGAGGCCCTGACAAGATAGAGCAGCCAGGGACAGCAGAGAATGGAGCCAGTGAGGTGGGCAGTGAGGAGGGCAGTGAGGTGGGCAGTGGGAGTGGCCTGGCAATGTTGGTGAGACCCGGGCTGGAGGCCCTGAATGCCGGGCACTGTCATGTGCCTGTTCTCTTATGTACACTACTCACAAAAATTAGGGGATATTTTATCACTTCATATTCATTTTGAAATATCCCCTAATTTTTGTGAGCAGTATAACAAACTCCCCTCCCCCTCCCCCCAGGCTCCTGCTCCGTCCCTGGCCTGGATGAGTGCTGAGACTCAGGGTGTGAGTCAGAAGTGGCCCCGGCTGTCGGGGAACATGCTATGATAGGTCAGGGAAGGCAGACACAGACACGTGGGACAGGCTGCTGAGGACTGTGATGGAGCTGGGGGCTGTCAGAGCCCAGAGGAAGCCCCTCTCCAGCCTGGGGTGAGTGTAGGCATCTGGGGGCAACAGGACACTTTTAACTGTAATGAACACAAAACCCATCTCTGAGCTGGCCCAAAAGTCAAGGAGGATGGCTATATTTGCCATTAGCTGAAATGGTCTGGGGATGGTACGAAGATCAGGTGTGGCTTGATCAGAGTTTAGCACTTCCCTGACTTTTCTGTGGGCCTTCAGATCTTCAAGGGGGCAGTGTGCTGTTTGCTGCCATCCCAGGCTTCATCTTCATACTCAGCTGTGTGGAGATAGACTGCTCCAGTGGCCATTTCTTGACACAAGGACACTTCTTTCCCATAGCACCTGGACATTTTTCTGGGTGCCTCACAGAGCCTGAATGAACTCATCTCTGTGGCCAGGGAAATTGCTGTGTGCTGATTGGCTCAACTTGGCTTCTTTACAAACCTTAGGAGAGGGAGGATTATCCTTGGGTAATCCAGTGGGCTCTGGAAGGTGGGGTGGGTCAGCTTCTTGCAGTTGGATGGTTGTGCAGATGAGAGGTGCACACCTAAGTGAGCACCTGGGTGTCCCAGGCTGAGCAAGGCAGTGGGAGCAGCAG
Source organism: Saccopteryx leptura (assembly GCF_036850995.1). Classification (NCBI taxonomy): domain Eukaryota; kingdom Metazoa; phylum Chordata; class Mammalia; order Chiroptera; family Emballonuridae; genus Saccopteryx; species Saccopteryx leptura. The sequence continues at coordinate 316,104,755 of NC_089503.1, forward strand.
TTGGTACCTGCAGGAACCACGGGAGGGTGTGGGTGGCCCCAGCAGCTCTTTTTTTTTTTTTAAACTTTATTTATTCATTTTTAGAGAGGAGAGAGAGAGAGAGAGAAGGGAGGAGCAGAAAGCATCAACTCCCATATGTGCCTTGACCAGGCAAGCCCAGGGTTTTGAACCAGCGACCTCAGTGTTCCAGGTCAAAGCTTTATCCACTGCGCCACCACAGGTCAGGCTCCAGCAGCTCTTTATAGATGCTCTTGCCAATTCCGAGTGCCAAGGATCCCTGGGACTTGGGGGCAGGCCTCTGGCAAGGTCATGTCGCCGTCACAGCTTGTTTGGACCTTGCTGCTGCTACCTTGGGTGTCTCACCCAAGTGTCATGCCCATATTACTGTGGCTTCTGGTCCTCCTACCTGGCACCTGCTTTTCTTGCTGGTGTCAGGGACCCAGTGGTGTTTATGATGAAGTGTGGGCAGTGGGGGTCTGTATCAATAAATGTATGTATGACAGCTGAGACAAAGGGGTGAAAATTACTATTTATGAGGTGCCACTAGGAGACCCTGGAATCCCAACACAGTGGTGACCCTGCTTCTTAGCCAGGAGCAAGAGCTCCTGCCCCTCCCACCTGGATTGCCTCAGGTGTGACCCTGTTTCAGCTCCTTTCTCTGTGGGTCTGGGTGCCCTCCCTGGAAATAAGAGGGTTAGGCCTGGATGAGGGGCACCGTCCCCTTTGCAGACTGCCCCCTTCCCAGACAAGAGCCAGGCTGTGCAGACGCCGCAGCGAGCTCTTTCCCTGTATGCTCTGCCCTGTGTATCCACCGCTCCACTCAAAAGAAATTTGGTGCTAATTTGCCTGAGGTAAGTAGGTGTTAATTTGCAGCTACAGCATTTAGATAATTGCTCTGAGGGCCTGTTTATGTAATGTGCAAATATATTTTTATAGCAACAAGCCATTTTGCTATGAATTATGAATAAAACAGTTGGGTGATTTGAAATTGCATAACATCTACAGGGTGGTGCCTGGTCGGGTCCACGTCTTTGGCCAACACAGCCTGGCATGCTGATGGCTGCTCCTCACTGCCCAAGTCCCCATCCCAGGGAAGGGTCCTGCGGCTACAGAGCCCAGCTCAGCAGGAGGCGAGGTGCAGACTCAGGTGGAGTGTGAGGCGGGACAGAAATGACTTTCTGTCGCTTGGTGCCCAGAGCAAAGTTACATTAAAAGATAATTTTCCGGCCCTGGCCGGTTGGCTCAGCGGTAGAGCGTCGGCCTAGCGTGCGGAGGACCCGGGTTCGATTCCCGGCCAGGGCACACAGGAGAAGTGCCCATTTGCTTCTCCACCCCTCCGCTGCGCTTTCCCTCTCTGTCTCTCTCTTCCCCTCCCGCAGCCAAGGCTCCATTGGAGCAAAGATGGCCCGGGCGCTGGGGATGGCTCTGTGGCCTCTGCCCCAGGCGCTAGAGTGGCTCTGGTCGCAACATGGCGACGCCCAGGATGGGCAGAGCATCGCCCCCTGGTGGGCAGAGCGTTGCCCCTGGTGGGCGTGCCGGGTGGATCCCGGTCGGGCGCATGCGGGAGTCTGTCTGACTGTCTCTCCCTGTTTCTAGCTTCAGAAAAATGGAAAAAAAAAAAAAAAAAAAAAAAGATAATTTTCCGAATAGGATAAAATATGATGGTTTTAGGATGTAAAATTGAGCATGTGTTAAGAGATTTTATTTAACTCAGGAAGGAACCTGGTTGAAAAGAGAATCTGAAGGACAGGGCATTTAATAGGTTGGGACCATTGAAATGAAAGTGCCAACAAAGGCAAATTTGGGGCATTTTGGGGAAGGAGGGGGAGAAAAAGAGAGAAGTGAATCAACTTCTACTGGACAGGACAGAATTTGCATGTCTATAGACAAGAGTGGTTTTTGTTGGATCCATTATCTACAACTTGCAGGCCTGTAACACAGCTCCCCAAGGAGGAGTCAGACATGAGGGGGGTAGATAACCCAGGGAGCGCTCTCTGATCTAGACAATGCACGGTTTTCCATGGGCACATGTTTGTCCCACAGTTACAGGAAGGCACCTGGGTGTCTCATAGTAAATACAAGGAAATGGTAGCCAAAGATTTAAGTAACAATTCAGACAACTTTTCAGGAAGAGGGGTGGGATCAATTGCAAAGACAGGCCTAGGACAGAACGACACCTTGAAAAACAGCCTGGAAACAAAGGTGGGAAAGAATTAACTGTGGGTGGCAGGGTGGTACATGTGCCCATGGTTATTTTTTTTTTCTTGCATTAAAAAAAAAATGTTTGACATATCCCATCAGACTTGGAGTCATTGTGGTTCTAGGCTGGAGTCAGGAGACCTGGTTTTGAGAGATAGCTCTCCATGGACTTGCTGTGTGGCTTTGGGCAAGCCCCTGAACCTCTCTGGGCCTTAGCTTTTTGCTGTACAGTGACAGTTGACGGCACAAGATGTTCACTGGGATCCTTCCTGGCTCCATTACTTGGTGATTCTGATCATTCACAGGAAGCAGAAATCTAGGTGTATCAGAAGCTTGTATCAGGTTGTCCGTAGAAACAAAATTTACAGGAGAGATATTATACAGCCATTCCTTGGTAGAAAAGGGGACTGGTTCCCTGCAGACACCAGTCCCGGAAGCTCAGGTCACTTGGAGAAAATGGTGTGGTGTTTGCAAATACCCAGTACACCCTGCTGTGTCCCTAATCATCTCTAGATTACTAATAGTACCTGATACAATATAGATGCTATGGCAATAGTTGTTACACTGTATTCTTTAAAGAATAATGACAAGAAAAAATGTCTGCTTGTGTTCAGTACAGATGCAACCTGTAGACCTAATTATATAGTATGTGTCAGCAACAATGTAGCCTTTTTAGAATACATTTTTGGTCTTTGGTTCCTTGAGTGGATGCAGACCCTGTGGATACAGAGGGTCTACCGCAGGGGTCCCCAAACTACGGCCCCCTGAGGCCATTTATCCGGCCTCCGCTGCACTTCCGGAAGGAACACCTCTTTCATTGGTGGTCAGTGAGAGGAGCACATTGACCATCTCATTAGCCAGAAGCAGGCCCATAGTTCCCATTGAAATACTGGTCAGTTTGTTGACTTAAATTTACTTGTTCTTTATTTTAAATATTGTATTTGTTCCTGTTTTGTTTTTTTACTTTAAAATAAGATATGTGCAGTGTGCATAGGATTTGTTCATAGTTTTTTTGTTTGTTTGTTTTTTAATTTTTCTGAAGCTGGAAACAGGGAGAGACAGTCAGACAGACTCCCGCATGCGCCTGACCGGGATCCACCCGGCACACCCACCATGGGGCGACGCTCTGCCCACCAGGGGGCGATGCTCTGCCCATCCTGGGCGTCACCATGTTGCGACCAGAGCCACTCTAGCACCTGAGGAAGAGGCCACAGAGCCATCCCCAGCGCCCGGGCCATCTTTGCTCCAATGGAGCCTTGGCTGCGGGAGGGGAAGAGAGAGACAGAGAGGGAAAGCGCAGCGGAGGGGTGGAGAAGCAAATGGGCGCTTCTCCTGTGTGCCCTGGCCGGGAATCGAACCCGGGTCCTCCGCACGCTAGGCCAACGCTCTACCGCTGAGCCAACCGGCCAGGGCCATAGTTTTTTTTATAGTCCAGCCCTCCAACGGTCTGAGGGACAGTGAACTGGCCCCCTGTGTAAAAAGTTTGGGGACCCCTGGTCTACTGTATAAAGAGATTTAAGGCATAGGTTCAAGCTGCTGTGTAGGGACCAAGTCCAAAATCTGTAGGGCAGGCTGGAAACTCAGGCAGGAGTTCCATGTTATTGTCCTCAGGCAGAATTCCTTTGCTGAAAAACCTCAAGTTTTTGCTCTCTCTCTCTCTCTCTTTTTAATTTATTGATTTTAGAGAGAGGAGAAATGGAGAGAGAACTCAGTTGCTTCCTGTACTACGTGCCTTAACCGGTCAAGCCCAGGGTTTTGAACCAGCAACCTCAGCATTCCAGGTTAACTCTATATCCACTGCGCCACCACAGGTCCAGTTTTTGCTCTTAAGGCCGTGCCATTAACCGATTAGATGAGGCACTCCCATATTCTGGGAGGTTGTCTGCTTGGCTCAGCGTTTGCTGATGGTAAATGTTTATCACATCCATAGATACCTTCACAGCAACATCTGGAGTGGTGTTTGACCAACAGCTGGGCGCTATGGGCCAGCCTCATTGGCGTATACACAGCCTTCACAAAGTGAGTGGACAGCCTTACCTGGGCATGGGAACGCAGTGCTTTCGTGGTGCCTTCTTGCCCCCCAGTGCCAGCTGGGGCTCCTGGGCCTGGATAAGATGGGCCGACTGTGCAGTGCAGAGCCCCGTGGGTGGGAGCAGGAGGCTGGCCTCCCCAGGGAGCACCCAGGCCCCTCTGCAGCAGCACCAGCCCACCCCGCTGACCACATGCAGCAGGGGTGGAGACAGGCTGCCAGTCTCTGGTCCAAGCCCATGGGGCACCTGAGCCAGTGGGTGGGCCATAATTTACTCTTGATTATAGGACTTTGGGGGGATGGAGGCTCACAGGGTTCCCACACCCACAGATGCCCCTTCACCCAGCTGGCTATTGTTGCACAGCAGAGCAGGGACTATGGGTGACACGCCCAAGTGTGCACACTTCAAAACAAACAACGGTGTCTGTGCCTAATGAGATAGACAATCAGAATAAAGGTTTTGAGCCTGTAAAGGGAAGAAGGACTGAACACCGCTCTGTTTGGTCAAAGCAGAGTCTGGAGGAGAAACAAGGACTTCCCGCTCTCAGAGGCTCCGAGCTCTGAGCAGTTCCTCTGGGGACCTCAGCTGTGCTCCTGGGGCGCCGAGTGCCGCAGGAAGGCCTCTCCCCAAGGGCAGAGGACGAGGACAAGGACTGTGTTGGTTGTTCACCCTGGTGGTCAAGGCCTCCTGCGAGGCTTTCAAGCAAAAATGTTCCAGATGTGTTCCCTGTGTCTCCCTGATGGGGTGGGTGGACCCCCAGGAGGTACCCCTGCATTTGTAGTCAGGGGTACCTGGCGTCCCCAGAAGATGGTTTTCAAGCTGTCTGTCTGGTTTGTGACAAGCTTAGCCTCCGGGCTGGCCCATAGCTGGGCCATGGGGCTCTAGTAGCCCTGGGGGAGGTGGCGGGAGGCAGTGTGGTAGAGTGAGGACGGGTGGCCTCCTTCCATCGTCAGACTTTGGGGGCCCTTTCTGCCTGTTGTGAGGTATGAGTGGCATGAAGGTGGCAGCAAGTCCCTCACAGGACTGCTCCCCGCCCCCAGGGCAGCACAGCCCTTGGCACCCCTGCTGCTGGCTCTCACACAAATGACAGCGTCCTCAGTTCCCCGGGCTCCCACCAGCACGCCTTGCAGCCCAGCTGCCGTGGCAGTGTCCAGAGCTGTGGGCGCCAGTAATCGGTGATCACATTTCTTTTCTCACTTTCACTGCAGGTAGGAAGCAGCTCCTGGCTAGGTGTGAGCGCAGGGACCCAGCCTGGGTGTCACGCCCAGTGTCCTCCCAGCTCCCCAGTGAGCTGCCCCCAGCTTTGGGAAGGTTGCACTAGGAAGGCAGTGGAGGGTTCCTGATGTGGAAAAGATGGGCAGAGGGGCCCATGTGGGGCCCAAGTGGGGCAGCGCTGGGCTCCCCTGCCTGGCGCTCTGTGCCCGCATCCTGCCAAGGAGCAAACCTGATCCCGTGTGTGTGCCAGGCCCCAGCCAGCTGGCTGTCTGCTCCTGTCTGCCACCCTGCCCTCCAGGGTCAGGTGACATCGGAAGAACACAGGGGACGCAGGCCTGGAGGTGCTGTGGGCAGGAAGTGGTGGCTGGTCCATGGTGGGTATGAAATGTGAGTCGTGGGGGGCTGATGTGGAATTGTCTACACAGGAGTGAGAAGGAGTGTCACAGTGGGGGCTTGCTGGAGGTGACAGCCTAGAGCTGCAGGCATAGAGGAGCCAGGACACCTGTGTGCATGTGTGTGTCTGCGTGTGCACGTGTGTGTATGTGTGTGAGAGTGATATGTGGAAGGGTGTGCAGCTGACTCCTGAGACCCCGCCTGCCTGTCTCCCTTCAGCCTTCCTCTCCGGGGGACCTGCGCCCTCTTCCCCTGCCCCTCCCCTGTCTGGGCTCCCTCCTCGTACCCTGCCCAGGGTCCTTCACCAGCACTGCCCTGACAGCCCTCCTAGTCATCCGGGACTTGGCAACAAGTCAGTGAGAGGGACAGGGCAGGGCTCTTGCTCCGACTCAGCCCAGGGAGGGCATGACTCCTGACAAGGCCAAGCAGCCATCTGTGGCAGGCCTGGGCATCAGTGAGTGCTGGGGACATGGCAGGAGGTACGGGGAGGAGGCTGGTTGAAACCAGCACATGTCACTGTGGCCATGGCTGCTAGACAGCAGAGGCTATTGAAGTGAGGCACAGAGACCTAGGCCCACCTGTGCCGAGATAAGGGAGACTGGCAGGAGAATGGAGTAACAGCAGGCGTCCCGGACAGGCCGTGCGACCCTTGCCTGTGCCTGTCCCTCATCGGCCCCGGATCTGTTCCCTGAGGAACAGGGAGGCTGGACTTCATCGGGTGACGGGGCCATGCACAGGCTGCGTGTCCCCCTCCTGCCCTCTACAGCTGGGTGTATGGGAATGGTTCCGAGTACAGAAATACATAAGAAATACTACAGCACGCACATCTACTCTTTACCTGATTCAGATACTGGTCCCATTCCTTATAGATTCTCTCTCTCTCCCTCTATTACAATCTCTCTCCTCCCTCCCTCTCCCCTGAACTATTGGAAAGTAACAGGCAGACCCCCACCCCTGCCATGCCCTGCCAACTAAGCTGTGTCTCCTGCACTTAGAGACATAGAGACATTCTCCTTCTCATTCTCACATATAAGAAAATTAATGGTAACTCCTTCAACATCAACTCTCTGGGCCATGTTTGAAGTCCCCCAATTGTCCCAGGAATGTTTCAACCCAAAATTCCACGGAGGTTCACATGTCGCATGAGGGTCACATGTCACATTTCGTTGTTAGGTGTCTTCGGTTTCTTTTCATCTAGGACAGTTTTCTACCCTCCCCATACACACCCCTCCCCTGCTCTCTCTCTCTCTCTCCTTTTATAATATCGGCTTTTGATCAATCATGCATTTTTAGTTCAAATAACATCTTATATTAAGAGTAATACAGGCTTTTTGCAAAAATGAAGAAAAGGACAAACATGGACAAATAAATAGATTTACAAACCCTAATTTCAGAACTCTTAGAAAACAGCATTTTTAAAACAATGGAGTACATTTTTCTTTCTGTTAAAATACTGAACCAAATGTATGTGCTGTTTTCGCTCTACTTTGTTCATTTTTTTAATGAACAAAGATACAGTTTTAATGAACACTGAGATACAGCTCACATACCACAGTTGGCCCTCTTAAAGTGTGCAGTGTAGTGGTTTTAGGGATATTCACAGATATGTGCAACCATCACCCCAGGACATTTCCATTACCTTAAAAAGGACCCGTGCTCTATAGTTGTCATTTCCCTAGTCCTGCCTTCCCCGGCTCCTGGCAGCCACTAATCTACTTCCTGCCTCTATGAGTTTACCTGTTCTGAACATTTCATATCAATGGAATCAATGTAACCTTTTGTGTCTGGCTGCTTTCGGGAAGCATAATGTTTTTAAGGTCCATCACGTCATAGCGTGTGTCAGAGCTTTTTTCTTTTTTACGGACGTGTAATATTTCATTCTTTGGATACAAACAGGGATTTATTTATTTTTTTTAGATTTCCACAGGTTTTAAAGCGGCATCCAGTCACAGGGCAACTCCTGGCTTTAATTACGATTACTAGCTGTGCAGCCACGAGCAGTTCTAAATGATCTTGGCAGGCCTCAGTTGCCTGCTCTGTAAAGTGGGCACAGGAGTGGGTGTGCATGTCTCTGAGGGCGGTAGTGAGGCAGGCTGTTGGCGTCCTGGAAGTTCATGGGCCCGACAGGTGCTGTTCCCACCCCCATTGCCCTCTGCCCTGCTCTCCTGGGACGCAGGGCTGGCTGGTGGGGGCACCCCATCCAGGGCGCTTGTGTGAAATGTCCCCGGGTTCCATGTGCTTCTCCCTCAGGGCGTCGGGAAGACCCCATGCCCAGAGCCCCAGGAGCTGGTGTCGTGACGGTGCGCCTGGGCCGCCCTGCCCGCCAGCAGAGCATGTCCCGGCTGGACTTGGAGGAGCTAGCTGAAATAGGTACAAGTATGCTCCTCCCTGGTGTCTGCCTCTGTCCTTGCCTCTTATAAAGACAGCCGTCATTGGGTTCATCAGTATAACCTTGCCTTAACTCATTTCATCTCTTCATCAAACATATTTTCCAAATATGGTCACATTGTGGGGTCTGTGTAGACCAGAATTTGGAGGGACACTATTCAACCCTGTGTGTCTGGGGTTCAAAGTCTACCCTGACCTGAAATGTGAAATTCCCATTCTTTTTCCAGCTGAAAACATTTCTCAAACACCCTCGATTTGTTTTGTATGAAGGAACCACCCCTTCTAAAATCAACTTCGGAATGTAGCACCTTCTTCCTACCCCATAATTGAGTGACCCAGTGTCTGCCTGCAGTCCCCGCCGTGGCTTCCTGCCAGTTACCAGTGCCAACATCTTCCAGATAGGCCCAAGTCAGAATTTGGAGCTGGGATATTGAGCTCAGTGTTCACACTGGTGCCCGTGTGACCTTGGGGAAGTCATACTCCTTCTCTGAGCTTCACTCCTACCAGTGTAGAGGACAATGTCCAGCCTTCAGGTCTCATTTTTCTTCTTCCATGGTGCTGCACACTAAGCAGGCGCATAGTGGGTGCACAGGAAAAGCGGGTGTATAGTGAATGCATAGGAGAGGCAGGTGCATAGTGGGTATGTAGCAAAAGTGGACACATAGTGAGTAGGTATATAGGAGAGGCGGGCACATAGTGGGTACATAGCAGAGGCAGTTGCATAGTGGGCGCACACCAATAGGTGCATAGTAGGTATACAGCAGAGGTGAGCATATAGTGAGTGCACAGGAGAGGTGGGTGCACAATAAAGGTGGGCTCATAGTGGGTGCGCAGATGAGGCCTGTTGACTGTCCGGTGAAAAGACGTAGGAGGCTCCCTCATTCTCCTCCTGCTGGGAGAATACACCTAACGTCCTCTAATCCTCATTGTCTGCCGTAGAGCTGCAGAAAGATGAGGAGGAGGCAGCCGTGCTGGGTGCAGGGAGGAGACCCTCAGTGGTGCCCATGGCTGGCCAGGACCCTGCACTGAGCATGAACCACCCCTTCTACGATGTGGCCAGACATGGCATCCTGCAGGTAGCAGGTGAGTCCCAGCTGGGTGGTCCCCAGGATCACTGACAGTGCCAGCCTTCCAGAGGCCCTGTGGCATGGGGTGGGCTCATCGAGACTGCTTTATTCCAGCTTGGCTGTGCCCACAAAGTGGAAACCACAACAGGAACTAATGTTCCTGCCAGTGTTTTGACAGAACAAATGGCATACCTGTCTGAGCATTGCCCAGCTGCTCTGCAAAGCCCCTGGGCAGCATCCTGCCACTCTTTAAAGGGCAGAGGCTAAAATTAAATGGATTGCTGTTTTCACTAGAGACACTGTGATACTATGTGTCAACAAACACAATAAACCATCTACCAAAACTTATAAAACAAGCCACCTATGCCCAGCGGATGGTCAGAGGGAAACAATAGCGGATCACCTGAAGGATTGGGGACACTCGGAGTATGTGTGTTAGTTGGGACTCTCCAGAGAAACAGCGGTGGGTTATATAGAGATATGGATGGATGAGAGGAAGTTTACTGAAGAAACTGGCTCACATGACTGGAGGCTGAGCGGTCCCATGACCTATCATGTGCAAGCTGAGCTCCAGGAGAGCCGGTGGTCCCAGTCAGAGCCCACAGGCTGGAGAACCAGGAGCACTGATGTCCACAGGTGTCTCCGGGTAGGAGAAGAAGGATGTCCCAGCTCCAGCAGAGAGCTTGCTCGCCCTTCCTCTACCCTTTGGCTCTGTTCGGACCCTCTCCAGATTGGGTTGTGCCCCCTGAATAGGTGAGGATGGTCTGCTTTCCTCAGTCTCCCGATTCAACACCTGTCTCATCTGCACGCAACCTCCTAGACACTCCCGGAAATAGTGTTTTTCCAGCCATCCTTGTCTGGAAGTTCATGGGCCCTACAGGTGCTGTTCCCACCCCCAACTTGACTGAGCCCAGTCAAGTTGACACATGGAATTAGCCATCACTGGCAGAGACCCTGACACAACAATTCTCTGTCCCCAACTCGGCTCTGGTTCGCTCCTGTCCCCAAGGAGCCAGAATCTTGATGTGAGGGTTTCTTATTAGTTGGAGGCTTTAGAGACACGAATTATAAATGTTTTGGTGCCCGTCAAACACAGTAAAAATGTGAAAAGGACGGCGTTTGACAGGTGGACAACCATATCAAGTCCCCGTGTCCTTTTTCGGAAAACCTTTAGGGTTTAAGTAAAAGGAATGGACTCTGGACTGGATGTGGGGGTCAGGGACCCACAGATCTGGTGCCCACAAAACGTAGGCAGGAAATATATGTACTTGCCAGAAGACATCCAAAATACATTGTTTATATTAATGTGCAATGGTTTATTCTAAAATGATGGAATAAATATTTTAAATGTTTCTTTTTCTGATATGGTGAATTTCTATACAAATACCCACATTTTTTTTTGAAAAGCTCTTTGAGCCCTGGCTGGGTGCTTCAGTGGGTAGAGCGTTGTCCCAGCGCACCAAGGTCGCGGGTTCTGTGCCTAGTCAGGGCACATTCGAGAAGCGATCAATGAGTCCCAAATAAACAGAACAACTGAGTGGAACTAAGAGTCGATGCTTCTCTCCCTCCCTTCTTCTGTCTTTCCCTCCCACCCTCTCTCTCTCTCTCTTTCTTAAATTAATGGAAAATTTTTTCTTAAAAAAAGAGAAGCTCTTTGAGGCCCTCAATAATCTTTTAAGAGCATTGATGTGTTCCGAGACCTGATATGTTAGTTAGAATAAGTCGACCAATACTTTATCCAGATTTCCCACATGCGTTAGCTTGACTCTATGTCTGTGCCTCTGAGTTACTGACAGGATTGTTCTTGGTGCCCATGACTGGACATTGCATTTTGCCCTCTGGTTCTATCCACTTTGTTCCAGGCATTTGTGATGCTTTGTTTCTTGGGCCATATACACTCAGGAGTGTTACATCTCCTTGACATGTTGATTGTTGTTGTCCGTAAGTGGCCCTCTTTGTGTCAGGTAATGCTCCGTTCATGACTAGTCCTTGCCCAATCTGAACTGTCTGGTGCTAGCAGCACAGTTCTGGCAGCACACCAGCTTTCTCACGCGTGGCGCTGGTGGGGAGGGCCTTTTCCTTCATCCGGCTTCGGTCTTTACACATGAGACGCATGGCACGTTTGTCTGAGGTGGCTGCACAGCTGGAGTCCCCTTCTCAGGGCCTTCAGGGCAAGTTGAGGAATTTGCTGTTAGCCGTGGTGGCTTTGGGGACCGTCACACAGGACTGCCGTGGGTTGGTGAATTAGAGTGACCCTCCTTGCCGGGGCGTGGAGGATACTAGTGGTGGTTGCAGGAGGCAGGGGGGCTGATAGGAGCAAGAATGGAGGTCTGAGGTAGCATTGTGGCTGTCCCCTGGACTGGAGGGGGTACGTTTGAGAGGGATTTGTAAGAGCTATCCTGGAGGATGGGGGAAATGCAGCGAGCGGGGAAGGAGCCCTTGCAGAATGGGTTAGGTTTCCAGGGGTGCACGAGGAAACATTGAATTGAGAGGCGGGGGCCCCTGGGAAGTAACTTGGCCTGGTTCTTCTCTCCTGCATGTTGTCTTCACCTGCTGGGCTAGGGGAACGGCAAGGGGCTGGGTCCCGTCCTGCCAGGATGCTGTGGGTGCCCCGAGGTTTGTTGTGTGTCCTTCAGCGCTATTAAGGGCCTGCCTTGGGGTTGTGCCAGGCTCTCCCTAAAGACACTATATGAAGTCAACGCAGGTGAACACTAGAGCCCGTGTCCTCGCCACTGTAGATTTTTGGGGGGTAGTGGCTTGGGCGGCCATCCCAGGGTTCTGGGCGGTTCCCTCATTTTGGAGTAGAGTTCTCCCCCATGTATACACCAGTTTCTTGAGAAGTGTAAGTGTCTGAAAAGAGCATATAACAGCCTCAGGTCCTCCTTAAACAATGCCGGCCTTAACCAGAGATCCTGAGGACGGGGGTGGGGAGACGCCTGGAGGGAACCAGCTCCACACTGGGATGGGATTGGGTTTCCAGTCAGAGAAGTAGAGCAGGCTCCGACCTGCCTGAGTCAATTGCTGAGAGAATGTGGTTAGAACAGAAACTGATGTCCATGAAATTCCCTGTGGCTTTTCCTGTTGGAGGACCTGGCAGGACAGGCCCTGGTGTTCTCTCCCTGAGGGTCAGTCCTCGCCCCCCTCCTCCCAGGCCCTCACCTAGCTGTCTGGCTTTGTGCCCTAGTCTCTAAGTTCCCTTCACACTCCCATGTGGCTGGTGGGACTGAGGGACAGTTCAGGATCTGGGGCTCTTGCCTCCTGCTCCCTCCGGAAATGTCACCTTCCACTCCAGGATACCCCACCCAAGGGCCCATGTGGTCATATGTAACCACATGTCACTCCCACAAAGAGTACCCCAGCGTTTCCTTCCCCAGGCGCCGCTCACCCAGTACTGACTGAACATCAAAGCCACAGCCAGAAACCAGAGTCTTGTCACAAGTAATGTTGAAATGCCCTGTGGTTACTTAAAGGGTTATATATTTGGCCAAATGGAAGCTTTATAGAATTCTAACCCGTAAGATAGTGTTTTGTAAATAAAGTTGGTTTAAATGTTTTCAGAAGTGGTCATCTTCTGAGGTCTGGGTCTGTGGCTGGGAGTTCAACGGGGAGATTAGACGGTGGAAAGTGGCCTGGGCCGAGGGAAGGTTCTGGACCACCGGATCAGAGGAGGTGAGAGGTGTGATCTCAGGGTCGCAGAGCAGGGTGAGTGGCAGAGAAGACATGTACAGGTTCTGGTCCTGCCAAATGACAGGTCACTGCCCCCACACCCAGATCTTTTCCTCTCTACTTGTTCAGACCCAGCGGGACTCCCCTGCAAGGTTGCAGACAAAAAGAATCTTTAGAATTCCTCTTCTGCAGAAAGGTTAGCAACCTTAAAACCAAACCCAAACACACACACCCCCAGCCACTCCCGATTGGGTTGCTGCAGCCTTGGCCTCGCTATGCATTTAATCAGCCCTTACTCTCCAGCGGTGATGGGGCCCCTGGAGTGGATTAGAGGCCACAGCTCAGGGAATCACTTCTTTATTCACAAACGGGGCTTCTCCTACTCCCTTGGAGATAGTGAATGATGTTGTGTTGTACACAGTGAGGGGAGAAGTAGGGGTCATGAATTATACTGGCACCTTGCAGAATTTGCATATTATTGATAGTTTTCATTTCCTTCCCTATTACATCATTCTGAAGACTGTTTTTGATACATGGGCCTGTGTTCCCAGAGAGCAGGGAAAGGGTATTTACTCATATTGACTGATGTTGTTACCACAGTTGCCGTGGTGACTGCTTCATAAAGTGCAGCAGCCAGATGTTCCTGGGGGTCCTCACGGCTGTGTGGAGCGTAGAGGCCTCCCCGCTGGGATCGTGGGGTTCCCACAGACAAAGGAGCCTGGGAGGCTGGGCTGGGGGTTGCCACCCGTGGAGTCAGGCAGCTGTGAGCATGAACTGACCCTGGCTCTGACACTCACTTGGCCTCTCTGGGTCTCAGTTTCCTACCCTGTGAATGAAGCAGCAACCCTGGAAGCACCCAGTGTCCTGCCTGGCCTGTCGTAACAGGTCACACTGATCGAGCACTCACTACGTGCCAGTGCTGTGCCGAAGTAGTTTAAGGTATTGATCTAGTTCTCCCAGTGCCCCTCATTCTGTTCTGTGACTGTCTCCATCTCGCAGGTGAGCCTAGAGGCTGGCTCGAGGCTGCTCGGCTGGCTAGTGGGGAGCATTTCATCCTGGTGGGCTGAGTGCCCGGCCTTCACTTGCTCTCCCCACTCCCTTTTATGCTTGTGATCATGAAACTTTTCAAATGCATGCGATGTACAGAAAAGAATATAAGGAACCCAGTTTACCCACTGCTGCACTTGCTGTACGCGTATGGAAGTTTGTTGAAGGTAAATAATGCTGTGATGTCACTTTGGCTGGACATTTAGAATCTGTTGATATGGAGAGAAAATTCTGTTCGTTGTCACTTTAGTTTTGAGGGGAGTAAAAGGCCTTTCATCGTAACCCACCTTCACAATTGAGTGTCGTGCTCACCAATGGATCCTACACACACAGCAGGTGCTCAGTAAGTGATTTTTGAATGAATGAGTGAATGAATCAATGCTTTATACAAGCAGGATGCTCGTGGGGAAAAGGAAATGGGCCCAGTGTGGGCACTGGGCTCCGTCCCATCTCCATGTCCCTGCCTCAGTGCCTTTGCACATGCCAAGCTCTCATGTACAGCTAGCAGGGTGGCAAGGTTTACGACCTGGTCAGTGCCTCTCATATCCTACTGCTGGCTGAACTGAGTACAGTTCTGACCCTTACCATGTTTTTCTGCCCTTGTCGCCACATCCCCTCCACACCCTGGACCAGTTGACCAGCAGCCCCTCTCCCAGCCAGCACAGGGTCCCAGGAGGTCTGATGTGCACGGACAGGCTGTGAGCCTCTCACCTGCCATCAGCAAATCAGGGAACTAGGGGAGGGAAGGAAGCAGGATCTATGTGTAGGGGAAGGGAACTGGTGTTTGTTGAAAACCTACTACGTCCTAGCATTGCCCAGAGGATTCTTCTTCTTAGACCCCAAATTTTTCAGGTCTTCTGAGAGTCTGGCATTAGACTTCTCATTGGAAATTTCCTACTGCTCACCCTCGATCCTGTCTTCCTTGTGGCTGGGGCATTCCAGTCCCCATGTGTGTCCCTCCACCTCTGGGAAGCTGTCCCTCGCCTCTGCCCTGAGTTCACTGAGTCCATCAGGCAGTGAGTTGCTCTGTTCCTGGCTGTCACTGTCATGGGACTGTGGATGCCCTGCTTCCTGCCTTGTCTCAGCTAAGACGGTGCCTGCCCAAGGTCAGGGGTCATGCCTGACCCATGTCCCCACCAGGACACTGAGTGGATACTGGTTGGGTGACTTTGGTGGGTGAACCTCACTCTTTCCTGGGTGGCTGCTCCTCACACTCACAGGCCTCTTGGCCTTTGTCCACCCATAGGCCATTGTCACCTCCATGCCAGAAATCCTCGATTGAACCCCAGTCCTTGTGCACACCTGGTCACACACCCCCCATGCACGGACTGACTCCTCCTGGGTCTCCTCCCCCCACCTCTGGCTGCTCCCCAGTGCTGGATGTCTCTGCCTGTCCCTGTCTCCTCATCCCCTTCCTAATTCAGGCCGTCCTCCACTCAGCAGCTGGAAGGGTTTTCCAGCACACTCGTGTCTCTTACCCTCCTCACCAGCTCCCAAGAGTCAAAAGGCCAATGTCAGACTTCAGCCATCCCCGTCCCAGTGGCCTCGACCCCTCCTTCCCACCAGCATCTCCCACTTGAGCCCCCATGGCCCATGTGGTGTGTCTGTTTCAGATACATGACTGCTTTGCCCAGACCCCAGGCTGCTCCCGGTTGCCAGAGTCCCAGCAAGGCCACGCCGGTATCCCCTCTTTCTTAGGTCGGCCTCTGCGTGTCTGACCCAGAGAATGGAGGCCTCTCCACAGCCCCACGTGTGTCCCTCGGCACTGCTGACCGTGGGCTGGGTGCAGGGTCTGGGACACTGGTAAAGAATGTGGCTGGCATTTGTCCCTGGTTCCTGGGAGGTAGCCTCTAAGTCTTTGGGGTTTCCCAAGTGATAGGAGCATCTTTGTGATTCATGATATAGTTTGTGCTAGAGGGTGCCTGTGATTCATGATATAGTTTGTGCTAGAGGGTACCTAGATGGTTTATGCCGACAGGACCGCTCAGGACAGGGCTGCTCTGCCAGGAAGACCAGCTATGGGATTAGAAGGATGGGGCTATGACCTAGTCGGGCCCGGAAACCAAGCTCAGTCAGCTGCTGATGACTCGATCAGTGATGCCTACACATTGATGGATTAGATCACAGTTCAGCAGTCATGCCTGCGCAGTGAAACCCCAGGAAGAGCCTGGATGCTGGTGCACAGTTGAACTACCCTGGGTGGGGCTGACACGTCCCTGTCCCTGCCTCTGTGGGGAGAGGGCATGGAGGTTTTATGTCCAGGGCCCCAGACCTCCCCTACACGTCTCCCGCCTTGGCTGGTCTGAGCTGTGTCCTTTATAATAAACTGTAATTGTAAGTGTGGCCCTTTCCCAAGTTCTGTGAGCTATTCTAGTGAAATGTTGATCCCGAGGGAATAGTGGGAAGCTGTGAATTTGCAGCCAGCTAATTGAAGTGGGGACCCCTGTCTTGTGGCTGGCATCCGAAGTGAGGGCCATACTAGGGAGGACAGTGCCCTTCTCCTGTGACATGTGGCCCAACCCCAGGTAGAAGTCATTGCAGATGGAGGTGTGGCTGTCAGAGGGGTCCCCCACTGGTCCTCAGAAGGGACTGTGGCGCTGCCCTGTCCCCTGGCCCATGTCTGACACTCTATACCCTCTCCAGACCCGTGTGCACAGTGGGCCCTTGGTGAACGCTGGATGACCTGATCCTCCATTCGCCAGATTATTCAGCACATCCCCAAGCGCTTCCATGTGGTCTGATTCCCAGAATAATAATGCCACTCTGTGCTCTGACCTTTCTCGACATCAGAAGCAAAGTTGTTCATTCCCATTCAGCCCAGCAGGGAGCACAGCCTCTGGGGAGCCGTGGAGCCCTGGCCCCCCGGACGAGATGGCAGCACATTGTTGGGAAAACAGTTTTTACTCCCAGGCATGATCCCAAAGGTTTTGTGCCGGAAGATCCCATTTGGCAAGGAAAGTGAATAAATCTGTGGGTCCCCGGGCAGCACCTTCCAAAAGCACACTTTCCAAACAAACAGAAAGCAGACCGGAATTCTTAAGGAACCCGTGACATGGAGCGGCTGCCACACACAGAATGGAGTCAGCTCTGGAATTCTGTTGGTCAGAGTGGCCGCCAGGCTCCCGGGAAGGTTTGTGTGTGTCCTGAATAACAAGCAGATGTCCTGGACGAGCAGCTGGGGCAGGGCCGTCAGAGTGTGTGTGTGGGAGTGAGTGCGCGCACGCATGCGTGCTCACACATGTGCGGTCTCCATCAGTTCCCTTTCAGAGCCAGAGGGGGATGAGAGTGCTTTGCTATCATCCCTTCTCTCTTCACGTGAACATCTGAACACAGACGTGAATACTTCTTCCCAGTGAACATGAGTTTAAAGTTGCATACATTTTTAGAAGACTGCCCTTATATACTGGTCAAAAAAATTAGGGGATATTTTATTGCTTCATATTCATTTTGAAATATCCCCTAATTTTTGTGAGCAGTATATTTTTCAGGTTCCCTATAATCTTTCTGTTACTAGTCCTTCAGTTACTCAGTAAATGATTATTGGGCATAATGTGAACCACAGGCTCGAGCCACAAGCCTGGATTCTCAGGCACAGGTGATTTATACTGGGGGCCGGCCCTCAAGGGATAGTGACTCCCAGCTGTCCCAAGTGGGGCCAGCATGGATGTGTTGAGACAAGTGCAGGGTGACCTGGGCCATTGACAGGGACCAGGACTGAGCAGCCACACTTCTGAGAGGGCTTCTGTTCTCGTATGGGGTCACACCCAGAACGACTGCCCAGGCTACCCCAGCTTTCTCCAGGGCCCAGAGTCCTGCGGGGTCCTTGGCAGGTGGTGCTTTAATTTTGTGGGAGGAGGCAGTGGGCAGAGTGGCCAGGCACTGGCTTCAAAGCCAGCCATATCTACGTTTCAGTCCCAGGTGCCCTCGGCCCGCCATGTGGCTTTGCACTGGTGACTTAACTCACGGGGCCTCGATTTTCAATTTGTAAAGTGAGAGAAGTTGTTTGCAGTGTGTAGGCTGGTGGTAAAGGTGAATGTGGCTAATGGGCTCCAAGCGTCATATAACAGGTGTCACCATCACTGTGCACCAGCCACCTGCGCCTCTTTGGTTAGTCCGGCCAGTCAGGAGGGACCTATACTTTGTTAATGACCATGGGCATTCTGAGGTGCTCTGTGAGACTCAGGCCCTTGTCTGTCTTTCCTTAGGGGAGGACCGCTTTGGAAGACGCATCATCACCTTCAGCTGCTGCCGGATGCCCCCCTCCCATGAGCTTAACCACAGGCACCTCCTGGAGTAAGTCTCCCCACTGTGCCGGCACCCCTTCTCTGCACACCTCCCCCTGCACACGCCCTCCGTCACTCAGCACGGGACGGATATTCGGGGTCAAAGGCTAACATACAGAGATTGACTACCAGATGGCTCCCCAGGCCAATGTCACATCGACTGCCAGGTCACCAAGCCTGCCCCTAGGACTGCTGCCTCTCCAGCCCAGGGTGGCTTTAGGGCCAGTCTTGAGCTTTGGCCCCAGGCCAGAAGCTGGGGATAGCGAGGTAGAAGGGACTTTGAGAGAGAGAGGGAGACGGAGAGAGGAAGAGAGAGGGAGAGAGGGAGACGGAGGTCTAAGAGGGCTCCAAGCTTGGGGTTTGCTAATGGACCAGAGCACCTGGCAGCCTTTGGGTTGGTTTGCTTTGTGAGAATCGTTGGACCCAAGTGTCCGGTCTGGTCTATTAGCAAACCCCAAGCTTGGAGCCCTCTTAGGCCTCCGTCTCCCTCTCTCCCTCTCTCTTCCTCTCTCCATCTCCTTCTCTCTCTCAAAGTCCCCTCTACCTCGCCATCCCCAGGTCCTTTGCATTTGCTTAATTTCCTGCTCAAGAGGAAGCACCTTCCACTTACCGGTGTGTGGCCTTGGCTACCACCGTCCTTCTCCATCCTGTCCCTTGCCGCTGTCATCTGCATGCTCTGTGCAATGGTCATGCTGCCGCCATGGCCACTGTTCCCGTCAAGTGTTCTCCTGTTCGGCAAGTTACACCATAAGGCGAGTCCCAGCCAGGCTACCTGTGGTGGCCAGAGGGCCCATGTGACTACATCTAGGGCACTTTTGCACCCTTGGGGCTCCTATAGGGACCCCTGCCTCAGATCTGCGGACAACTCCGACTGCCTTTCACTTCCATGGCCGAACCCAGCCTACTTCTGGGCATTTCTGGGAACATTTGTGTGCCCCTGTGAGGGACAGAGAGGAGTGCCAGCTGCATGAGGAGCCTCGCTCATGGCTGGGGACATCTCGGAAGGCCCCAGCAGTGGGGAGGCTGTGACCGCACCATCATGTCCCAGGTCCCAACCATTAAAGCCCACCAACCTCCCACCTACAGCCTGGAGGCCCCACCTCGCAGAGGCACAGCCAATCGCAGGAGCACCTGGGAGCCTTTGGGTTGGTTTGCTTTGTGAGAATCCTCGGACCCAAGTGTCTGGTCTGGTCCATTAGCAAACCCTCCAGCAGCCCAGGACACAATGGTGACAGCAGACTCCCTGCCAGAGTCAGGTGCCCGGGACTGTCTCAGCCATTCTGCTGCCAGCAGGAGACGCTGACCTCCCTGAAGGAGCTGACACCATCTGTGTCCCACACTCAGAGCTGATGGGACTCCCAGGGAGAGAGGGACAGTGCTTTTTCTAGGGTCCTCGAGATTAAACTCTCTCATCAATTTATTCCTTTAGTGTGTCAAATAATCCATGACCCGTGGGTCAGCCCTCACTGAGGGTGCCACTCCTGGGCCAGGAATGAGTTCAGAATTTGTCTTCTTTTAAAGACAAAAGTAACCCCCAACAGACAAGGCAGGCTGGTGGTTGCTCGGAGCGAGGGGGCTGGGGAAATGTGACTTGAAAGATATGGGCTCTCTTTTGGGGGGATGAAAATGTTTTAGCAGTAGATACATAGAGGTGGTAGTTGCACAACGTGAATATGTTAAATGCCACTGAATTGTTCATTTTACTATTAACTTAGGATTTCACCTCAATCCAAAAAAAATCTGACCCCAGCTGGTACACGGTCCTCTTCTTCCATGCACCTTCCCGGCCAGATGGAAACTGTACGCAGAGCCGCTGTGAACAGTTGTGTGGGTTGCTCCCCGCACAAGGGCCTCGCAGTGTGTCTGCCATCCGCTGGGGCCTCCTCAGGCAAGGCAGAGGCGGCCTAGAGGAAGGAGCACCTGTTCTAATTTAGGCAAAGGTGCTAAATTAGGCAAAGGTACTGTGGGAGCCCCAAGACTTATCCTTTTCTGTGGCTTTTGGGCAAAAATTCGTGCCACACGAATTTTTCATCTTCCCTCTCCTCTCTCGGAAAGGTGGCTCTCCGTGGCCAGAGGTGCACTCCCGTTTTTAAAATGGATGAAGAAATAAGTCCATGTCTTTGAAGCTCAGCCAGTGGTTTATTCAATGACTTCCTGGGGCAGTTGGGTTCGGACACCAAGAGGAACTCAGCACGTCTACGGAGAGTACCGCGGGCGGGGGCTGGCGCGTTGGGCCAGGGCAAAGGTGCCTGCTGTTGCTAGAAGTGTCCGGGGTAGACAGGTGAGCTGTGCAAAGCAAAGACATTCCCCTGGCTTCCCTTCTCCTGAAAGACTTGCAAAAGGCAAACGCGACCACCCTTCCAGAAATGATGAGTTCTCCGCGGCTCAGAGACCCTGTCACATTGAGGTTTCCGTCTGGGTTCTGTGAGGGTGACTCGGTGAAGGGGGACTCTCACTAAACTGTGCCCTGATGGCTTAGTCCAGGGGGCAGTTGAGAGGGTGTGCTGGAGAGTGGGTTTTGGAGTTTCTCCCAAAACAGGTGAGCCAACACCGCCTATGGCCGGAGGTCACCTTCGTGTCATGTTTGTACATCAAGGCAGGGGACCCTCAGGAGCACACAGCTCTCTGCGGGCAGGACAGTGGAGCCAAGCTGCTCTGTTCACCTCCTGCCCCTTCTTGATTCTCTGCCAGCGTCAGGTGACTTGTCAGATGGGCATAATGATACCTGCCTCCTTGGGCCATTGTGAGTGAGGGAACACAAGTAAGGCTGAGGTCCACATGGTCAGCACTTGGGACAGAGGACACTTCAATATTGCTTAGAAATCAAATGAGCAAAGGAGAAGCTGACGTCCTTTTGTGCAAGGTGTCCAAGGTGTCCAGCAGGGAAGGGCCAGTTGAGCCCTTGTAGACGGGCAGAGGCTGCCAGGGTTTATTCCTGAAGTGGTTCTGGGGACGCTTGTCCACACCATGGACCCAGAGCTCCTGCAGGCTGCAGCACCTGGCGAAAGCTGCCAGGGTTTATTCCTGGAGTGGTTCTGGGGACGCTTGTCCACACCATGGACCCAGAGCTCCCGCAGGCTGCATCACCTGGCGAAAGCTGCCAGGGTTTATTCCTGGAGTGGTTCTGGGGACGCTTGTCCACACCATGGACCCAGAGCTCCCGCAGGCTGCATCACCTGGCATATGGTGAAAGCAGGTGTGCTCCTGCCCCAGCCTCAGAGAAGCCAGGAGTCCCCAGGAACCTGCCAGGCCGGATGAATTGCAAGGTATGCTTCTAGGTGTGACACAGCCACCTGACACTTGCAATCTGACCCGCACAGTGTCAGGAGCCCCCTCCAGGGTGGCGGAGGAGGTTTGGAACGGTCTTGCGCAGATACTGTCTGTGGGGTCTGTGGGTTTGCCAGGGATGACCGAGGGCTATGCAGCCCTTAGAAGTGACCATGGGGACCTGCTGAGCTTGGACTATGGATGTGGTCAGATGACCGAGGCAGAGCAGAGTCAGGATCCTGCTTTACAGGAACATGGAAAAGTGTTAGGAGCTGACACAGAAAGAAGGAACAGCTTGCTTCTAGAAGCGCACAGGGCAGCAGGGCGTCTGAGGTGGAGGGCTGATGAGTCAGGCATGGGTTCAAATCCCAGCTCATCCTCTGTGTTAGCTTCCTGTTACAACACATGGGAATTCATTCCCGCAGCAAAGAACAACAGAAATCCGTTCTCTTGCAAGTCCTGGAGGCTAGAAGTCTAAAATCATGGTGTGGGCCCGGCCTTGCTCCCTTCAGGAGAGAGTCCTCCTGCCTTTTCTAGCTCCCAATGGCTGTTGGGTGGCACCGTCCTTCACCTTCCTGGGCTGGGGGCCGCGTCGCTCTCTGTTCTATCCCGTCTCCACGTGGCCATCTCCAGTGATAGGATTCAAATAATTTAACAACTGGTTCTCTGCTCTAAAGGCCGCTTTAAGTATAAAAAAAGATATACCGAAAGGTAGTTTATTATTTCACGCACTTAATAAATAAGAACAATAAAAGAGGTACACAACTAGATTATAAGAAAGAGTTTTAAAATATTAATGAAAAAATATTAAATAATACCTGACAAAAAAACAATAGAACTGTTTATTTAAGATATTTCCATACTGCTTCCTTTTTTTTTCATGATTTTTAATTTATTTACTATTAATTTTTAGAGAGGAGAGGGAGAGACAGAGAGAGAGAGAGGAGAGACAGAGAGAGAGAGAAGGGGGGAGGAGCTGGAAGCATCAACTCCCATATGTGCCTTGACCAGGCAAGCCCAGGGTTTTGAACTGGCGACCTCAGCATTTCCAGGTCGACGCTTTATCCACTGCACCACCACAGGTCAGGCCCATACTGCTTCTTGATTGGCGTCCTCACTTGCAATTTTTTTTCACCTGTGGACGGAATGAACATTATTACTACGGGGGCTTAGAATACACTGTTGTGCAGATGAACATAAAAAAGAGGAAGGAAAGGAAATTTGCGATTTCCATATTGGACGGCTGCCCAGGTGCCCACCTTAGAGAGAACCCTGATGACAAGTGCCATTTTAACAACCGGTTTGCCAAATCAACCAAAAATTTGCTATCAGTTGTGCTGAACCGTGAACCGGCTGAGTCCCATTACTGGCCATCTCCCTCTGTGAGTGTTCCTCTTTGGGTCTGCTGTGTCAGGGATACGTGTGATGGCATCTAGGGCCCAATTGGATAATCTGTTGATAGGATTAGGTCTTACTCTCAAGACTCTTAACTTAATCACATCTGCAGGACCCTTTTCCCAATAAGGCTATATTCACAGCTTCCAGAGATCTGACCTGGATGTCTTTTGGGGTCATAAACTCACTAGCTGTGTGACCTTAGGTAAGTAACCTAATGTCTCTGAACCTCAGGTGTCATCTAACAAATGAGGACCGGGTCCCCCTCCCTCCAGGTGAATGAGTGGATTCTCCATGTGGCCCAAGATGTGACCCCAGCCTCCGTCACGGGAAAGCCTGTTTGGTTTCCTAGTAACACGAGGGTGACTCTCATAGCCAGGTCTGTGCTCCATGCCCAGGTATCTGAAGTACACACTGGACCAGCACGTGGAGAGCGATTACACTGTCGTCTACTTCCACTACGGACTGAACAGCCAGAACAAGCCATCCCTGCGCTGGCTGCAGAGCACCTACAAGGAGTTTGACAGGAAGTGCGTGGCCTTGTGCCCTCAGGATCGTGGGCTGTGGCAGAGGGGGGGGGGGGGCTCGAGCCACAAGAGGGGTCACAGCTGTGTGGTGGGCGAGGGCAGGATACCTGGGGTCACTGGAGTCACCCCCTTTCAGAGCCAGGGACTCCATCCGGCATGGTCAGCTCGGGCGGGGTGGGCATGTGTGCTGTCACAGGGCCAGCGGTCAGTGTCTCGGCTTTTCAGGCCCTCAGGGATTTGTCACCGCGGCTCAACTCTGCCACGTAACGCGCAAGCAGCACAGACAGTACCTCAACAGATGGGACTGTGTTCCAATGAGAGTATTTTTGATGTGTGAATTTTGTTCTGTTTTCTCATGTCACATCATGAATTGTTATCCTTTTCATTTTTATTCCTAACCATGTAAAAACAAAACTCTCCTTAGCTTGTGGCGGTACAAAAGCCGCTGGCAGGCCGGATCTGACGCCACAGGGCCTACGGCCACCCTGCTGGCCCTCTCGCCGCAATGTCCCGGGCTGCTTCTGTCCCCGCCCCGGGTGCCTGCCACCTGTTTGGCTCAGCCTGGTGGCTTTGAGTTCAGTTATTCAGGAAGGAGGGTGGGAGGCAAGCTAAGAAGTGCCTCATTTTTAAGTGAGTACCGGTGCCCACCGTGTGGGACACTGTGGCCCATCTCACAGCCTGTTGTGACCTGCACAGTGAACCTCCTGGCCCCCCAGAGTCAGTTCCTAGCAGGAAAGGGGGTGACCAGGTCTATGCGGTTATAATGTTGAGAGCTGGTGCCACACATTGCCCTTCAGCGAGTACCCCTTTCCCTAGCCCCTGTGGGAGGGAGCACCAGTAAGTGGGGACAGTGGTGGGCAGGGGTCCTGATCTCCCCCCAGTGTGAACCGTTTCTGAGTTTGGTTCAATGTCCTTGCACTGGCTTAGCAAGAAATGAGTGGTTCTTCAACACGGGTGTGTCTCCATGGGGCGTGCTCACAAATCACATCACCTTCCCTCTCAGGTACAAGAAGAACTTGAAGGCTCTGTATGTTGTACACCCCACCAACTTCATCAAAGTCCTGTGGAATGTCTTCAGACCCCTTATCAGGTACACGGCCCCTCTGCTGACCACTGTCCACATGCATGCTCTGCCCCCCACCCCAAGGTGACCTTCACTTGGTGAGTGGTTATACATATACATGGGCTCACACATGTACACACACACACACACATTCATGCACACACAGCTCTGTGATCCTCAGAATGCTCTTCAAATCCCCAACCTGCCTTCAGAGCCCCATCTGCACTCCGGGTCACCCTGGGACTTAAGGAGCTTCTCATCATATCACGTGGTGTGAGGTGATTCGGGAGGAACCCCGTGTCAATGTCAACCCCCCCACACGTCAGTATTCAGAGTCCTGAGCCCTGCTTGCCATCTGCAGAGCCTGGGGTCCAGCAAATGCCTGGCTGGCTAGAGAGGGACACCACAAATGTAGATAGAAAGATGAGGCGTTCTTGGCTCTGGCCTCTTGGCTCAGTGTATAGAGCGTTGGCCCAGCGTATGAATGTCCCAGGTTGGATTCCAAGTCAGGACACACAAGAGAAGCAACCATCTGCTTCTCCCTCTCTCCTCCTTCTCTTCCTCTTCTCCTCTTGCAGCCAGTGGCTCAATTGGTTCAAGTATGTTCCTGGAGCACTGAGGATAGGTCCTTTGGAGCGCATCAGCCTCAGGCACTAAAAATAGCTCGATACTCGAGTATCGGTCCATGATGGGTTTGCTGGGTGGATCCTGGTTGGGGTGCATGTGGGAGTTCACCCCACTATCTTCCCTCCTCTCACCTAAAAAAAAAGAAAAGAGAGATGAGGGGTTCTTGCTGTAGAATGAGAGCCCCCTGAAGCTCTGAAGCTGATGCCTCTGTCCAAATACCGGTCGAATTCCCCCTTGTCCTCTAGGGGGAGCCAGTACACGTGGCTGTACCTCCCGCCACCCCTGGGCTCAAGCAGGGCTTGTGATAAAAAACAGCTCAGTGTTGGTTATAAAAGATGGAAATGTTCTGGAGATCTGGGTGGCATAGAGCCTGTGGTAACAATATAGTATCATACACTCAAAAATGAGCTAAGGGGGTGTCTCTCATGTTGTGTTCACACACATACAGACACACATACACACAAGCGAAGGGTCATGAGGAGGCTTTGGAGGCAATGGATGTGTTTGTCACCTTGGTTTTTGAGGTGGTGTCACAGCATACGCACATGTCCACACTCATCCGATTGTGTATGTCAGTTACGCTTCAGGGAAGCTGTATAAACAAGCAGCCCAGTGGGAAACAGTCGCTTGTCTGGAGCAGACGCCGGGTGTGTGCTGGTCACAGGTTCAACCCTGCTGTCCTCTCCCCACTGTGCAGCCCTGGAAGCTGAGGCTCACTGATAACAGTGGACATGAGGAGTAATACTGTTGTAACTGTGTAGGGTGTCAGGTGGGTATGAGATTCATCAAGGGGTCACTTTGTACGTGACATAGATATCTCATCACTATGTTGTACACCCGAGGCTAATATAATATTGTATGTCAGCTGTGATTGAAAGATAAAAAATTATTTTAAAAAAATAAATAAAAAAAATAACAATGGACACAGGTAATAGTGCCTGCCAGGTGGCAGACAGTGGACCGGTTTACATAGTTGCCCTTAGGAGAGAGAAACTCCCAAGGAGACTGAGGCCCTGCAGGTGGGGGTGAGGTGATTTGCCCAGTGCTTGTCTGGCCTGTGGTCCCCAAGGTGACAGCATCCTGGAGAGCATCCAGGACTTGGATATGGTCCCTGCCCTCACAGGACCCCCACAGAGGGAGGAGATGGCTGCATGGGAAGCCGCCACGGACCCCTGGCAACCTCGGGCCCTCAACCCCTCCCTGGGTCACCCTTTCTGCACCCTCTTGCCCCCATGCCATCTCCCACATCCGTGCAAATTCACAACAGATACTTATTTTTATGCAGATGAGTCCCTGGAGTGTTTGTACATCCATGATCTTATAAAAGGGAAACATCTGTGGAGTTGCAGTAGTCTTTGTTATATTTTGGTGTTAGTTGTGTCAGCAGTTATATTTTGTTACTATGAGCATGCAACATTGTTTTGTGTGTCATTCCCCCACCCCCTTTTCCTGGTGCCCACAGCTCTGTTGTAGCCTCATTTTTTCAAATCTCTTGCTTCTGCTTTTTCAGCCACAAGTTTGGGAAAAAAGTCACCTATTTCAACTATCTGAGTGAGCTCCGTGAGCACCTCAAATGTGACCAGCTGGCCATACCCCCGGAAGTTGTGCGGTGAGTCAGACCCCGACCTGAGCGGTGCGGATGACAGCTGCGCATTTCTGCAGGTCTTGGTTCTGTCCCATTCGTGTGGAGCTCTTGATTTCCAACGTGCGCCGGCCAGAGCCAGCTCAGAACTCCGCAGCATCCAGCAGGATGTGCCGTGGAGATGCTGACTGCTGACTCAGAGAAATAGCCCAAGGGAGGTCCTTTTTTTGCAAAGTGGATCTTAAAAAATAACCACAGTGGTAACTGCCATTCACTGCCTCGGTGTTCGGTGTTTTTGCTTCGGAGCAGAGAATGAGGGGTGTTTCTCAGGTGTGTGGCTAACACTGTATGAACTGAAATGTTCCCAGGTGTGTCCCAGGTGCTCTGGAGAACAATGCATTCAGTGGCTTTTGGCTGACAGACTAATTGTGACTGCTGCTTTATTTTACATGGCAGTGATGTGGCCCCTCCCAGTCTCTCATGTGGGGTGGTGGTGGTAGGGAGAGGGAGCCCAGGAAGGCGTGTGGGGGTCCTGGCCCCATAGCTGGCACAGGGTGAGCCCTGTCCAGCCCCATGCCTCTGACCCTGCCCAGGCACCCTCTGATGCTGCCTGGGTGCTCTCTGCCCTTTGCCTCTCCCTCTCTGGGGGGCTCCTCTGAGGGACAGGGCCCTTGCCAGTGCATGCAGGTGCGGTCAGCAGCCTTGTGGCGGGGGGAGGTGTGCGTGTGTGAAGATGTTGAGATCCCGCTGGGTACCATGTCATATGCAAGATGCTGAGGATAGAGCTGTGTAGAGACTGTCTCTGTCCTCAGGAAAATCCCAGGTAGTAGGGGTCACAAGTCAGAGATGACAGGGGCTGCAAGAGGCACTGAACCTAGCTGAGGAGGGGACTAGTGGAGAGGTGATATCACAGAAGGCTACCAGGACGAGGTGACTCCTGAAGTTAGTGTCAAAGGGACAGTTGGCTGGATCAAGAAGCCCGTAAAGAGTGTTTCCAGCAGAGGAGGAAGTGCCTGTGCAGACACACGTGGGTGAAATACTGGCCAGGGGTTGGCAGGAGAGACTGGACATTTGATGGAGTGGGACTTCCCTTCCTGCCTTTTGTATGAACACCCCACGGCGATGGGGGAGTGTGAGTGTGTGTGAGTGTGTGTATGAGAGAGACAGAGAGAGAGTGAGAGAGTGGGGGGGTTGGGGAGAGGGAGACACTGCAGGGTGGCACATGGGCCCAGAAGGATGAGACATTTGGGCGTCCTGCAGGCATTCATGGGGCATTTCTCCCCCAGACAGAGTCTGGATGGGGCCCCTCATGGTCTGAGGCTTCTGCCCTGCAAGGTGAGAGCCGGGCTTCCGCTGTGTCCACAGGTACGATGAGAAGCTCCAGAACCTGCACAGGGGCCGACCTCCCCCTCCCACCAAGACGCCGCCGCCGCGGCCCCCTCTGCCCACCCAGCAGTTTGGTGTCAGTCTGCAGTAGTAAGTGAGCCCAGGCCGTGGCCTGTTCTTGTTTTTCCCCTGTGGGACCGCGGGTCACTACTATGTGCGAGCGCAAAGCTGTCCCCAGAACTTTGCCTCCAGTTACCAAGCTTGACCTGCAGGAAAAGTGAAGTACGAGCTTGTCATTGAGGCTGGGTGCCCACTGCTGTGTCTGCAGGCAGGGGACCCAGCAGTGGGCACAGGACCGGGGACCCAGGCTTCTCTCCCCCACTTTCTTCACCACTGCTCACCAGGCAGTCCTGACCACAACCCCCAGGCCACGACTGGGACACTTTCCACCACCTTGGAAGTGAGGTGTGGCCACGTGCCTTGCCCTGGCTGTGAGACAGGAGCCACTGTGAGGCGGGTCACATGGCAAGGGAGCTTTAGGAGCCGCTGTGCAGTTTGCCTCTCGTGGTGACCGAGGCTAGATCGAAATCACATCTCACATCCCTGTGTGACCACAGTGTGTCCCCTGCTGACACGCTGACACAGAACACAAGTGACGAGTAAACTTCTATTGGGCTCATCTGCTGGGATTTAGGGTCCCTTGTTACTGTGGCATATCCTATCCTTCCTGACTGCTCTTCCCCCTTATTAGCCACATGACCTTGAACTCACTCCCCTTTAAGCTTGTTTCCTTATTTCTGAAATGATTGAGTTAGATGACATGATCTTTAACCTCTTACAACTCCTTGTAAAGGATTCTGGGCCACCCATTTGGGCCAACTTTGAGTCTTTTAAGACTCAGCTCAGTGATGCCTCCTCCAGGAAGTCTTCTATGATGCTCTAGTCTTCCCACAGGGCCCTCCTCCACAGCAGCCCCTGTCTGAGCAAGCTGCCATGGGGAGTCTCTCTGGCGATGTTTTATGTTTGGTGAGCTTTTTGTCCACCCCTCTATCCTCTGTCTCTAGCAGTAGGCCTGGCACTGAGGCAACTGGAATGAGGGAAGGCACAGGAGAGATTTTATCCTCCAACCACGTGGGGCACTTGGGTCTGATCTATACAATATTCAGGAAAAGAAGAGCCAGGAGAGTGGTGGCGGGTCCCGGAGAGCCGCTTGCTCAGTCCCACTGAAGTGAGTCATTTTGTGTTGGAAACCTGTATGCGACATGTCTTTTTTCACAAAAATCTGTCAAGTCCCACAATGGGCCTTGAAACACTTTGAAAGGTTGAGAAATGAGAAGACTGTGGTCAGCACCAGGGCCAGGGGATTGGGGGATGCCTACCAGCCATCCCATCGTCATTTGTCCTTCCTGAGGTATCTGGGGACAGGACTCCTGTACCCTCTCTCATGGGCGCTGGCACTAGAGGGGAGGCAGACATGGCCCTGGGGACCCCCTCCTCTCTTTTTGGCCTAGAGTGAGGAAGGCAGGGAGAAGAGTGTGGTAGACAGAATGATGACCCCCATGGACGTCAGTGTCCCAATCCCTGGAACCTGCAAATATGTCACCTTACCTGGCCAAAGGGACTTTGCGAGTATGATTAGGTTAAGAATCTTGGAGATGGGGACGTTATCCTGGACTCCCCGGCTGGGCCCAGCATCATCCCAAGGGTGCTTATAAGAAGGAGGCAAAAGAGTCACAGTCAGAGAGGGGATGTGGGGACAGAAGCAGGATGCAGAGATTGGGATGTTGTAGGACCACAAGCCAAGGAATGCTGGTGCCTCCAGCAGCTGGAAGAGGGCCAGAAATGGGTTCTCCCCTCGAACCCCCCAGAAGAACCCAGCCCGGTTGACCCTTCAGGAGTGTGAGATAATAAACGTGCGTTGTTCTGAACTAGCCAGTTTCTGGTCATTAGTGATAGCAGCCAGGAAACTGGTGCAGGGCGGTGAGAGGCAGGGAGCTGTGTGGTGTGTGGGGGAGGGAGGGGCCGGGCAGAAACCTGGTCCCAGAGCCGGGCAAGTCTGCCAGGGAACCTGGTGACGCGGCAGAGACGGGCCCAGGAGAGGCAGCTGGGCAGGGATGGGGTCTGGCGTGCAGGCGAGGAGGTGGGAGTGGGCACATCGGGTTTGTCATAGCAGTTAAAGATGGGCCATTGTTTTCCAGAACTTTCTGTGTTGCTAGACAAGGTCTCTCCACTGTCCGCGTGTGGCTGTTGAGCACTTGCAATGTGGCTGGTGCCGTTGAGGCACTGAGTTTCTACCTTTATGTAAAAATGCAACTCTGGACGGTTGGTTTTCACCTCCTCCTCCCCAACGGGACACACACGGTTGTGTTCTCATAAAGAGGCATTTTGTAAGCACTTAGCAATACAGTATCTGTTCAAATAAGCTCTCCTAAGTATATTGGGGGCAAAAGTTCACCAAGCAGTACCTCCTTTTCTTCTTTTTTTTTTTAACATTGGAAAAAGGTCCTGGTATGACCCACTAGAGTGAATGGGTGTGAGACCCCATACTCCTAACAGCCCTCAGGAAGGCAGATTGGGGAATGCTCCTGCAGTGACTGTGGGCCCCTCTGGGGGCGCTGGTGAGAGCTTGGCTCTCAGAGGAGGTCCCAGGGATGCCCAGCCAATTTGTCTGGGATTTTCAAGCCACCTGTGACCCTTTTGCCATCCTGAGGTTCTGCTGTTCTGGCGTGCTCTGGTACACAGGGTCCTTGGTGGTTGTGGCCAAGGCCCTGGGCCTTCCCACCATCAATCCCTCAACCTTATGACTATCAGTACCTTTTGGATTTACTCTTCCGTTGTTCAGAACCACTTCTGTCTCCTATTGTCTAATAAAACTTTAAAAATGAGCCTGACCAGGTGGTGGCGCAGTGGATAGAGCGTCGGACTGGGATGCGGAAGGACCCAGGTTCGAGACCCCGAGGTCGCCAGCTTGAGCGCAGGCTCATCTGGCTTGAGCAAAGAGCTCACCAGCTTAGACCCAAGGTCGCTGGCTCCAGCAGGGGGTTACTCGGTCTGCTGAAGGCCCGCGGTCAAGGCACATGTGAGAAAGCAATCAATGAACAACTAAGAAGTCGCAACGAGAAACTGATGATTTTTTTTTTTTTTTTTGTATTTTTCTGAAGCTGGAAACGGGGAGAGACAGTCAGACAGACTCCCGCATGCGACCGGGATCCACCAGGGGCAACGCTCTGCCCACCAGGGGGCAATGCTCTGCCCATCCTGGGCGGCGCCATGTTGCGACCAGAGCCACTCTAGCGCCTGGGGCAGAGGCCACAGAGCCATCCCCAGCGCCCGGGCCATCTTTGCTCCAATGGAGCCTTGGCTGTGGGAGGGGAAGAGAGAGACAGAGAGGAAAGCGCGGCGGAGGGGTGGAGAAGCAAATGGGCGCTTCTCCTATGTGCCCTGGCCGGGAATCGAACCCGGGTCCTCCGCACGCTAGGCCGACGCTCTACCGCTGAGCCAACCGGCCAGGGCCCCTCATGGATTTCTAAAGCCATCCACCTGCATATGGGGGACATTGTCAGTAGTTTGTGTCATCCTCTCTGCTTTGTGGAGCCCACCAGGGACCCCTTTTGGCCTTGGGTTTGGAGCAGGTGCCTCTCAGAACTGTGTTGCCACAGCATTCTTTTTTTTTTTTTTTTTTTTTCATTTTTCTGAAGCTGGAAACAGGGAGAGACAGTCAGACAGACTCCCGCATGCGCCCGACCGGGATCCACCCGGCACGCCCACCAGGGGCGATGCTCTGCCCACCAGGGGGCGATGCTCTGCCCATCCTGGGCTTCGCCATATTGCGACCAGAGCCACTCTAGCGCCTGAGGCAGAGGCCACAGAGCCATGCCCAGCGCCCGGGCCATCTTTGCTCCAATGGATCCTTGGCTGCGGGAGGGGAAGAGAGAGACAGAGAAGAAAGCGCGGCGGAGGGGTGGAGAAGCAAATGGGCGCTTCTCCTATGTGCCCTGGCCGGGAATCGAACCTGGGTCCTCCGCACGCTAGGCCGACGCTCTACCGCTGAGCCAACCGGCCAGGGCGCCACAGCATTCAAACTCGAGCTGAAGGCAGGTATTAAGTAATGTCCCTTACAAAAGCCGTGGTTCCTTCCTATACAGGACCAGTTGTAAAAATCGGTCCATGGTATCTTTAGGGAGTGATGAGGGGCATTAGACAACCTTTGAGAACATTCTACGTGTGCCACTTCGAGAGAGAATCCATGCAATTGCCTCTTAAAATGAATATTTTATGCTGTTTCATTGTGAACAACTGTAATAAAATGGCAATAAACATATTAAATAAAGCACCAACTATGTAATTGCTTGGACTATGAATGAATAAACATCATTAAAATTCATAACCAAATCCTATTCACAAATGTTAATTTGCTGAGTTAAGTTCAAATGCACACGACAGAAAGCTATCACCTTGGAACAAGCTAATTAAGTTAGTATATTAAGGGGAAGTCAGAGATGCAAGAGGTCTTTGCTGGCTTGCCATCCCTGGGGAGGGAGAGTGGAAGCATACATGTGCCTCTAGTACAGTCCTATCTGGGCAGATGTGGCCTCGTGGGAAGAGGGAGAGACCTCCCTAGGGTGGGGGAAGGGAGGCCACATCCCAGCTCTGGGAAGTCCAGCTAGCAACCTGTTTCTTTCTCTGTAACTAGAGTTGAAACCTTGGCCTCCTCACCCTCCAGGGATATGGGGGCTTAACAACTACATGGAGTCAGTTCCTGCTGCCCAGGGCTTTGCCTTTTTTTTCCTTCAGAGTCACTTCCTCCAGGAAGCCTTCCCTGATGACTTACACAAACAGGAACCATTTGTTGAAAAGACTATTTTTTCTCCCATTGGATTGCCTCGGCATCCTTGTCAAAAACTATTTGACCATAAATGTGAGGGTTTATTTCTGGACTCTCGATTCTATACTACTGATTGGTATGCCAGTGCTATACTATCTTTATCAGTGAAGGTTTTAGGAAGTTTTGAAATCAGAAGTGTGAGTCTTCCAATGCTGTTCCTTTTCAAGATCATTTTGGCTATTCTGGGTCCCTTTGAATTTCTATATTAATTTTAGAATCAGTTTGTCAATTTCTGCAAAAAGGCAGCTGGGATTTCAATAGGCATTGTGCCGTCTCTAGATCAATTTGGGGAGTGTTACCATCTTAACAATATTATGTCGTTGAACCCATAAACACGGCGTCCTTTCATTTATCTGGACCTTTTATACATTTCCTTTTCAGGGATGTTTTGTAGTTTTCCGTGTACCTGTTTTGCACTATTGTGTTAAGGGCCCAGTGGTGACAGATTCAGGGATGCTCTCTGCCCATTAGTGAACAGGGCCCTGGGGCCCTTGGGGCCTCTGCTTTTCGGCCAGAGTGGATGGTCACAGCTGAGCCAGGGCACACTTTTGCGAGGGAAGAGGTGATGGATGTCTGCTTTCTATTCTCTTTCCCTGTGTGCTCGGGGACACTGGTCTTTGGTCTCCTGCACCAGGTGGCTGTGCAGAGGGCATAAGATGCCATTTGGGAGGGCTGTGGGGGTGGGGAGCGGGCCTCCTGGGGCTCTGGTTCTAAGTCGTGCACTAGCCTGATTTGCCAGGACCCCCTGAGCATTAGAGTTTTGGAGGACTGGTCTAGCTGATGATGCAAACCTGTTACTTATTGCACCTGTGCCTCCCAAAGAGGGCCAGCTATGCAGAAGTGGGTCACAGCATTCCAGGGCCTGTTGCCACATCCCAGTACTCCCGCTGCACACCAACTCCCCACCTCAGAATACAAGCCTTGGGCTATTCCGGGTATGGGAGCCTGGGAGTCAGATTTGATTTGAACCCTAGGCTGTGTGACTTCAGATAAAACAATTAGCT
The DNA here is from genome assembly GCF_036850995.1 of Saccopteryx leptura. Classification (NCBI taxonomy): domain Eukaryota; kingdom Metazoa; phylum Chordata; class Mammalia; order Chiroptera; family Emballonuridae; genus Saccopteryx; species Saccopteryx leptura. Next base: position 316,138,719 of record NC_089503.1, read on the forward strand.
TCTCTGAGTCTGTTTTTTTCCTCTTTAAAAACAGCAGCACTGTGATGAAGCCCATGGCTTTGTAGTGCGGCCGATGCATCGTAGGTCCTCATGACATGGTACTTCTGTGACGCTCATGGGCACTGCCTAATTCCGTCAGCACCCAGGCCCCCCGCCTGACTTTGTGGCTGAGACCTTCACTGATCAGTGACGTGAGCTGCAGCCATTTGTCCCATTTCAGAAATTGGGAGGGGACATGAGACGAATGACCAGCTCAGAGGGAGAAAAGCCTGGGTACCCAGCCTGGCGGATGTGCCCCGCCCTCCCTGTTATCACTGATTCCAGGTTGCCCTTCCTCCCTCCCTGTTGGTCCTGTTTTAAATAAGTCACAAACTTGCCTTATCTTTGCATTCCTTGTGGGCAAAACCAGGGGAAAGAACATGCTCTGAATTCCTCAAAGCCCATCTCCTAAGGGGAGGAAGGGGAGGGGATGTGAGCAAGAATTATATACCCAGAATCCCCATGCTCCCCCCCTCTCCTGCCCCCGGGGCAGACGGCTGGCCAGGAGTGCTCTGTGTCGACCAGTGAATTGTGCTCTGCCTCTGAGAGCACCCACCCTATGTGCACCCCTGAACTTTAGTTTAGGGTATGGGTTTAACACAGTCTGAGCATCCTGGTTGAGACCTGGCCCCGGCCTGTACACATGGAGGCACATGGGGAGGACGTGGTGTGAATCTGCCGGGACTGCCCTGGGCGTCCCCAGCCAGCTAGCTGTACACGCATCTTTCATTCAGTCCCCTGGAACAATTGTCATTCTCTGTGCTGACTCTGCCAGTCCCTTGAGCAAGCCCCTCTCTGAGCCAGCAAGAAGGTGAGGGGTGTAGAGGGGAGGGGAGGGAAAGTCCCAGTTGTGGTTTCTGCTCTATGGAAAGCAGTAATTTAATGACAGGGCCCCATTCTGCGGGTAGTTGTGAAGGTGCAGGCATGATGTCGGCGCTCCTTGAACGCACAGCAGAGGAAAGCGTGCTTGTCTGGGAGCCCTGCCACACTGAGCAAACCCTTTCCCTCTGGGACCACCCGCTCTGGAAGCCTGCTTCTGAAACATGAAATGCCGGCTGAGCTACAGACAAAGGGGTTTGTTTAGCAGAGGCGGCAGTCACAGCTCATCAGGGCCCAACTGTTAGGTCACTCTCAGTTGGGCCCCCTCCCAGGAACGGTAACTAGCCCAGGTTCTCTAGTTGTGTGACCCTGTGCAAGTCCCTGCTCTGCACCAGACCTGCATCTTCATCTGTGAGAGGGGCCACCTGTGTTTGTCCTGGGCCGTCCCTCAGTCCCTGGCTTTCCAATGATTTTAATTGTCAGTACCTCTGACTTACAGCTTAACAAAGCCCTTCACATCCTTCGCCACTTTATGTTGGCAGCTCCCTGCAGGGAGTTCGCCAGCCTTCCTGCCTTCCATATAGGGAAGCTGAGTCTGGAAAGGCTGAGGGTCATTCAACCCAGGGCAGGGCCAGGACTGGCGTGGGTCTTTCTAGCTCCCAAAGGAAATAGAGGAGGAAAAAAGCCTGCAGCTTTGGGGCGTCCTGGGAGGAAGGACCCGTCCACCATGAGGCCCTTTCCCCAGGGACACAGAGAAGACACCACCTGGATACTGCAGGGGACCCAGACCACCTCCTCCCTCATAGAGAGGACACACTGAAACCACATCAAGGAGAGGAGCGAGGTCTGGCCCACATCCTTATGGCAACACAACTCCACAAGGGCAGGGACAACCCCGAGGGCCCCTTTGGTGCTTGGTGTCCCAGCTATCCAGCTTCAACCAAAGAAATAAAAAAGCCAATGTTTCCATCAAGACCAGAACATGCAAAGACCTGTCATTGCTGTTGATGGAGTGTGCATCATTGTTCATGTGGACCTTATGTTTAAATGTCTGTCAATCTTGGAATCAAATGAAAAGCAGACTCGATATCACAGCTACCTGATGAGTCTCTGCAGAAAGAACAGAAATTTGATTCAAGGCTGCTCTTGACTCCAGCTCTGCCTCTACCCAGCAGCAGGACCTGGAGCTGGTCACCTGGCCTCTCCCAGCATCTATCTCCGATCTCTAGTTTGGGCCAATAAAATAACAATGGAAATTAAATTGGTGATATACCAGAGCAAAGATTCTAGGCTCAGACTCATGGGTCTGAGTCCTGGCTCTCTGTCCACTCATGACCGTGTTTCCCTGCTAACTATGGCTTTGTCACAAATTTTCTCAGCACTTACCAGCTTTGAACAACCACTTTATGACATATCCTGATTTCTGTGAACCTGGAATTTGGGTGGAGCTCAGCTGGGCAAATTTGCTCCGTGTGGCATTGGGAGAGGTCAGCTGGTGCCTGATCAGAAGGGTCCAAGCATGCAGGACTTCTCGCTTGACATTCTCGGGGTGGCCACAGTCCCTGAAGAGCAGCTTAGGTCTTCTAGCTACAGGCTTCTGGGCCCGCAAGTGGAAACTGCCAAGTGTGACTCAACACCAGACAGAACAAAGTGCATCTCTATTCACAGGAATGAAATCAAAACCCAACAATCAACACTCATAGTCTCAAAGAAAAATGACAGGTCATGCACACAAACAGGGAGACCTGGTCTATAACCAGGAGAAAAATCTATCAGTAGAAACAGACCCAGTGTATTAATCTAGGTTCTCTAGAAAAACAGAACCAACAGAAGATTCACTGTAAGGAAATGGCTCACATGGTCATGGAGGCTGAGAAGTCCTACAACTGCAGGTGGCAAGCTGGAGACTCAGGAGAGCCCAGAGGGTGCAGTTGCCATCTGAGTCAGAACCCAAAAGCAAGAGAAAGCCAATGTCCCAGCGTGAAGACAGGCAGAAATAGCAAATTCTTGCTTACTCAGCCTCTTGTTCTATTCAGACTTCCAGCGGAATGGATGGCCTCATCTGCATTGGGGGGTGGGGCAACTTGCTTCTCAGTCTACAGTTCAAATGTTAATTTCACCCCCAAACTCCCTCATGTACACTCTGAGAACAGTGGTTAACCAAATAGCTGGGTATCCCCTGACCCAGTCAAATCGACACATACAATGAATCATCACACCCAGAAATGACAGAGATGATGGAATTTGCAGACAACATTAAAACTGTTAAAAACATATGGTCCCTCATCATGAAAGATAAAAGAAAACTCAAGCATGATGAAGAGTGATTTAAAAAACAAAAAGAGGAACTTCTAAAGACGAAAAATACAGTTTCTGATACGAAAAATACACTGGATGAGATGAACAAAAATCAGGCATTGCAGAAGAAAAGATTAGTGACCTTAAAGGCATCGCATAAAAATGATCCAAAATGAAGCACAAAGAAAAAAATATAGCTGTGGCATAAAATTAATATTACAGTCTCGTATATGTATGATTGGATTCCCAGAAAGAAGGCAGACAAATATTTGAAGAAATAATGGCCAGAATTTTTCTAAATTTGATAAACACTATAAACTCACAGATTCAAGGAGTTCAATGAACCACAGGTATAAGAAACATGATGAAAATGACACCAAGATACATTACAATCAAATTGCTGAAAACTGTGACAAAGAAAAACAGAGAAAAAGAGACACAATGTACAGAGGAGCAAAGATAAGAGTAAAGGCAGATTGCTTTTTTCTTTTTTTTTTTTAAACTTTATTTTATTTTTTTAAATTTATTTATTCATTTTAGAGATGAGAGAGAGAGACAGAGAGAGAGAGACAGAGAGAGAGATAGAGAAGGGTGGGAGGAGCTGGAAGCATCAACTCCCATATGTGCCTTGACCAGGCAAGCCCAGGGTTTTGAACCGGCGACCTCAGCATTTCCAGGTCAATGCTTTATCCACTGTGCCACCACAGGTCAGGCTAAAGGCAGATTTCTCATTGGAAAGATGGAAACTGGGTGGCAATAGAGCAAGATCTCTGTTAAGTTTGAAAAGTTCTCATCTTTTTCAGGGAAAAAAAAACAATGTGTCAAGCTAAGATTATATACCCAGCAAAAATCTTTCATAAATGAATGAAAAATCAAAACTTTTCCAGATATACAAAAGCTGAGAAAATTTATTTCCAGCAGAGCTACATTACAGAACGTGTCTAGAGAAGTTCATCAAACAAGACAAATAATGCCAAATGGAAATTTGTATCCTCACAAAGGAGTAAAGAGGGCCTGAGGCCCTGGACAGTTGGCTCAGCAGCAGATCGTCGGCCCAGTGTGTGGAAGTCCTGGGTTTGATTCTCAGCCAGAGCACACAGGAGAAGTGCCCATCTGCTTCTCTGCCCTTCCCCCCTCCTTTCTCTCTATCTCTCTCTTCCCCTCCTGCCGCCAAGGCTCCATTTGAGCAAAGTTGGCCCAGGTGCTGAGGATGGCTCCATGGCCTCCACCTCAGGTGCTAGAATGGCTCCAGTTGCAACACAGCAATGCCCCAGATGGACAGAGCATTGCCCCCAAGTTGGCATGCCAGGTGGATCCCAGTTGGGCGCATGTGGGAATCTGTCTCTCTGCCTCCCTGCTTCTCACTTAAGAAAAATACAAATAATAATAATAATAATGCAAAAAAGTGCCTGAAATGGTAAATTTATGAATAAGTAAAAAATAAACTAATATTCTTATATTTAAGCATAGCTTTGAAAGTAAGTTGACTGTTTAAACAAAAATAATAATATACCCTGGCTGGGTGGCTCCATGGATAAAGTATCCCTCCAGCATACTGAGGTCACAGGTTCCATCCCCAGTCAGGGTTTGAGAAGCAACCAGAGAGTGCACAACTAAATGAAACAACTAAGTGGAACAGCAAGCGGATGCTTCTCTCTTTTTTTCCCGTTCCACTCCTCTCTCTCACTCTCAAATCAATGGGGGAATAACCTTCTTAAAGAATTAAAGAAATAATAATAAAGTAGTGTGGGGTTTATGATACGTTGGCATACTATACGATTATGCCATTGACAACAGAGAGGATGGGGTTGGAGAGTGGAAGTGTACTGTTGTGAGGTGCTTCCACTGTAAGTAAAATAGTATAATATTATTTGAAAGTAGACCATACTGTATTCAATGTATGTATTATAAAAATAGGCTCACCACAAATAAAGAGTGATGCCTGATATATTATGGGGGGTAAATGGGGTCCTAAGGCATTACTCAAGTACAGGCAGTCCCTGGGTTATGAACAAGACAGGTTCTGTAGGTTTGTTCTTACGTTGAATTTGTATGTAAGTTGGAACAGGTACATTTACCTATTAAATGCAACTTTAGACAGATGTTTGTCTTGACATAGTATTTATTTTTACCTTTCTGTGCATATAAATACTTAAACATTTTCAAATACAACCTTAAACAATCTTGGATGGTGCAGAAAATGATAGACTTGTTGGAGAGGACGGAACTGGTGTTAGAGTCAGGGTCTGATTCTGCTGCTGGAGTCAGTTTCGTAGGCATCCAGGGAGGTTCTTACAGAGCTTTTGTTTTCCTCATCGTAAATGGCCCTGTGGCATCTCAGGCCTTCAGTAACTGTGTGGTAAACTTTGGTGAACCTCTCTGTATCAGGATCTTGCTCCTTTAATTTCTGCATCAATGAGACAAAAAGCATCGACTCTTTTATAAAAAAAAACTTTTTTGGTTCTGGAGTTTCTAGGTTCCTGTTTTCTTCCCTAAACGCTATCATCTGCTACTCTAGTTCTGTAAGGACTTCATTGGTTAGTTCTTTGCCATGGGACTCGAGCAACTCTATGATATCATTGTCACTGATGTCCAACTGCAATTGGTTACCGATAGCCCTTACAGTGCTCTGTTCGTGGGTAGGCGTTGTACATAAGTTGGATGTTTGTAACCTAGGGACTTAGTGTGATCTGCAAAACAAAGTCCAGAAAAGAGAGAACGGGAACAAAGAACAATTAGCAAGATGGTAAGATTTAAACCTAGCCATATTGATAATCACATTAAATATATATATAAGTGACATAAGCATTCCACTTAAAAGACAGAGGTTCTCAGATTGGATTTAAAGAGAAAGATCTTAACTGATGTTCACAATATAAAATTATATAAGACTCTATAGGGTTGTGTGTTTGTGTCTGTGAGGGCCTTTGTTTTATATTTGTACATAATTTTTTAAAAATTGATTTTAGAAAGAGAGAGGAAGTGGGAGAGAGAGAGGAACATTGATTTGTTGGTCCACTTATTTATGCATTATTGGTTGATTCTTGTACATACATGCTCTGACCAGGGATTGAACCTGTAACCTTGGTGTTTCGGATGACGCTCACCTGGCTAGGACTTGTACATAATATCTTAAAGTTTCTTTATATCAATCTGTATCAGATGAACACAATAAGAGACAGTGTTCACAGCCTGTCTGAGGCAACATACTGGATTTTCACTGAGCATGTTTCTTGATTGGCCAGCCTCCCAAGCAGGGCCTCTGGTTCTGCCCTCATGGCCAAATCTTCTCATGCCTCTGGGCCTCCCCCTCTGTGTTTCCCTCTGTCTGGGATGTCCTTCTTTCTTTGCTCCTCTGAAGCTCCTACTTATCCCTCAAAATCCAGCTCAGAAGTTGGCCATGTGAAGCCTTTCCCCCCTCCCCACCCCCGTATCGCGTGTGTCTCTCTGGTGGAGCCCGCAGACGCCTCCTCCTTCTCTGCAGGGCTCCTCTGTCCTGTTATCACAGGCTGTGGCGAAGACCAGAGCCCTGTGCTCAGCGTGTTCACCCATCCAGCCCAGGTAAAAATGTTGCTGTCTCTTCTCTTCCCTTAGCCTCAAAGACAAAAATCAAGGGGAACTCATTCCCCCCGTGATGAGATCTACAGTGACGTATCTGAGAGAGAAAGGTAAGTGAGTTGGCTCCAGCAAGGGGACGTGAGGGCTGCTGGGTGCACCTCCCTGGGAGGCCTGTCTCAGGTCCTGAGCACCCCAGACCAGGGAATTGGGGGAGTATGCACCCCATGTGCAGGGTGGGTGACCAGGATGGGTCAGGCTCAGGCATGGTGGCTCCAGCTGTGGGCTCTGCACTTGGACTGTCTGTATTTGAATCCTGGCTCCACTGTGTACCAGCTGCATGACCTTGGGCCAGTTACCTTCTCCGGGCCTCTGTTTCCTCTTCTGTCCAATGGGTCAATAATAGTACCTGATTCACAGGGTTGTTGTGGGGCCCAAATGAGATGACACGTGTAAAGCCCTCCATAGAAGGGACTCCTTTGACACAATAGGTTTGCAGACCTTTTCAGTGCGATTGGTGACTTGCAGAGCTGAGCCTTGTGGCTCCTCTGAGACACCTGAGGCCAGAGCTCAAATCCACAGGGAAGGTGTTTGGAGGCTGCTTTTCCCCTAATGGGAGGAAGAACGGGAGGAGTGGTGGCCACCTGCAGGGCAGGGGCAGGTGCTTCGGGGGGAAGTGGGACCACCACTGGTGTGCCCAGGAATCACACAAAGCTTTATGAAACTGCCTCTGTAGCTAGGGAGGTCTGATTGTCATCTGGAGGTGTCTCTGCCTTTAACTGGCTGTCATTTCTCATACTTCCCTTTCTGTTATTTCAGGAATGGATGAAGGATAGTGCATAAAGACCAAAGTCAGACTATAAAAGGGAGTCTCTCTTTTTATTTATTTATTTATTTATTTATTTATTTATTTTTATTTATTTATTTTTGTATTTTTCTGAAGCTGGAAATGGGGAGAGACAGTCAGACAGACTCCCGCATGCGCCTGACCGGGATCTACCCGGCACGCCCACCAGGGGCGAAGCTCTGCCCCTCCGGGGCGTCTCTCTGCCGAGACCAGAGCCACTGTAGCGCCTGGGGCAGAGGCCAAGGAGCCATCCCCAGCGCCTGGCCCATCTTTGCTCCAATGGAGCCTTGGCTGCGGGAGGGGAATAGAGAGACAGAGAGGAAGGAGGGGGGGTGGAGAAGCAAATGGGTGCTTCTCCTATGTGCCCTGGCCGGGAATCGAACCCGGGTCCCCCACACACCAGGCTGACGCTCTACCACTGAGCCAACCGGCCAGGGCCGAGTTTCTCTTTTTTTAATGTAGCTACTCTTTTATTCATTAAAAAAAACCCCACATAAAAACAGCTCACAGTAGCAGCTCAGTATATATTTGTTGAATGAACATCTGAATTGAACACTTCCTCATTGAACACCGCCTATATCCACCCATGGTCCATGCACTGGGGTTACCACAGTGACCACAGCACAGGGTCCTACCTCTTGGGTTTATGGTGGCAGTCTCTCCATTACCTTTCCCTCTATAAAGCTGTAACTGTGACCGCCAGGGACTCACTTCAACTGGGATGAGCTGGTCACGGAGATCAGGGAGGTCACTGACCTCGTTTCCTATGCTGTGTAACAAATTACCACAAACTTAGTGGCTTAAAACAGCATGAATTATTTCACAGTTTCTGTAGGGCAGAAGTCCATTCACATGGGGCCCAGTTCTCTGCTCCGGGTCCCACCAAGCTCATGTAAAGGTGTCAGCCGTGCTGCGTTCCATTCTGGAGGCTCTGGGGGAGAATCCACTTCCCCACACTGTCAGACCCTCGGCCAGACTCAGTCTGTACAGCTGTAGCTCTGAGGGTGCCCATTCCCTTGCTGGCCGTCAGCTGTGGACACAGGCCTTTTCCTGTCTTGCTTCCCTTGCTACGTGGCCCCTCCACCAATGGAGACCTTCCCATGCATTGAGTCCCTGTCCCCATTCTCTGGATTTCTTTTGCCGGGAGGAATCTGATCCCTATTTAAAAGCTCACCAAGAGCCTGACCTCTGGTGGCGCAGTGGATAAAGCGTCGACCTGGAAATGCTGAGGTTGCCGGTTCGAAACCCTGGGCTTGCCTGGTCAAGGCACATATGGGAGTTGATGATTCCTGCTCCTCCCCCCCTTCTCTCTCTCCTCTCTCTCTCTCTCCCCCTCTCTCTCTCCTTTCTAAAATGAATAAATAAAAATAAATAATAAATAAAAATAAAAGCTCACCAAGACAATCTTCATATTTTAAGGTCAACTGCCTTGGACCTAAATTCTACCTGCAACGGTCCTTCATGGCGGCACCTTAGATTAGTGTCTGACTGAATACTTGGAGAGAAGAGGTGTGTGCACCCCTGGGGTCCAGGAACCTGGGGGCCATCTCAGAACGCCGCCCCTACAGTCACTCAGCCAGGAAAGAGAGGGACCAGCACAGGGGAAGCTGAGGGAAGGGCGGGGCACGGGGCTGCCTGGAGGCTGGAGAGAGGGCTAGAGGCAGCGAGGCAGGAGAGGGGCAGCGGTGGCCAGACTGTGGGGGCCCATGGCTGATAAGGACAGGGAGGACTCCCAGAAAAACTGGTCAGAGTTGGATAGACATGTTGAATTGCTCACCGAGCTTCAGCGTGGAGAAAGATTGGGCAGTGGCGAGTATGGTGGGGGGTTCTCTGTGCTATCCCAAATGGGAGCTTCTACCTACCTGGGAAGAGCCCAACAGAGCACCTGATAGTGGCTTGCATGTTGATTGACAGTATATTTAAGTTTAAATTACCATGTGCAATGAGTGGCAGCCTTGTTAGACAGGTCAGCACCAGACACTTCTGCGAAGAGAGGGAAGCGGCATGTTTGGAGGCCCCTGGGTGTCTGGCACACGGCACACACTTTCCCATCCATCCTTTCTGCGGGGCCCGGAGGCAGGTCTCGGCCTCACTGTGCAGATGGGGCAGCCGAACTCGGAGAGGCTAAGGGCTTCCTCCGAGGCAGAGCTGCACTGAGCCCCAGTCTGTCTGACATTAGTGTGGGTCTCTTTCCAGGCCCCCTTCCTGGGGCCACTCAGGTGGGAGATCAGGTGGGATTGGGGCATGTGGAAAAGTTTGAATTGAGAGGAATTAATGAAGGTGGATAGTGAGGGGCAGAAATGAACCAGACGGGGGAGTGTCCCCTGCCAGCCACAGAAGGGTGATGCAGGGGCAGCGGGAGTCATGGGACGTTGTGGAAACCCGAGGTTCTGGGACCTGTGAGATGCCTGGAGGCTCTCTCCCTGCAGGACTCCGCACAGAGGGCCTGTTCCGGAGATCGGCCAGTGTCCAGACCGTCCGCGAGATCCAGCGGCTCTACAATCAAGGTGAGTCGGCTTCCAGAGACCCCTCACCCTGAGCCTCCTGCTGTCCAGGGTCTCAGAGCCCTGGCACCCAAGGCAATGCAGCTCTGTCCCCCAACCCCAGAATAGCCCAGGGCCAGACAGCTGCCCAGCTGGGTCCTATGTCCAGCCTCCCGGGGCAGGTGGGCACACAATGCCATTCTGCCTTTAGGGTTTCTCCATGCAAAGTGGACAGGTGATTTGAAGTGTAGGGAATTATTTCATGGAGGCCTCTTTAGGGAGCGATTCCAACCAGCTCCGCACAGCTTCCTCGGCTGCCTGTGTGTAACCCGCAGACGGGGAGACAGGGTGTCTGAGCTGAGCACCTGCAGTGATGTTGGTAGAGCAGCTAGCTCACCTGCAAGGAGGTTTTCCCTCTACTCTGTGGACCTCTTCATTTCCATAGTCATGTAGTCATTCATTAAGCGACAGGGCCAGCACCATGCACTTGCAGGTCAGTCCTCAGCCATAAGTGCTGGGCACTGGGGACAGTGAGAGCCAGGAACCTGACCTCAGAGTGCTCCCATCCCAGGTGGGACCAAGCCACACAGCGGAGAAATCGATAGCGTGCCCCAGCCTCTGCCTGATGCCCTGGAGATGCGGAGGAGGGCGGGTGGCAGCACTCCCATTTCCAGACAGGACATAGTCACCCCTAGCCCTGTCGTCCCAGCATAAGGCTCTTCCCCCTGGATGTTTAAAGCCGTTCGGTGTCAGAGCTGGCTTTGAAGTGGGAATCTCCAGCCCAATCAGCCCTCAGATACACGATGCTATGTCCAGGGAAGCCCGTGAACTTTGATGACTACCGGGACGTCCACATTCCTGCCGTGATCCTGAAGACCTTCCTGCGAGAGCTGCCCCAACCGCTGTTGACCTTCAAGGCCTATGAGCAGATCCTCGGGATCACCAGTACGTACCCTCCCCAGGGTGTAGCCAAGGACCTGGAGAGCGGGCTGCCCCAACCTGCACCTCTACTGAGGACCTGGATCCCTGCCAGCCTCCACCAGGCCACCAGTGTCCACGGGTGGGGCCCGGGGTGGTCAGGTGCATCTGGGCCAAGCAGCAGGGTGGCCGGGGGCAAGCAGGACATGGCTCCTAGCACACAGTAAGTGCTCTGTATACAGTGACTTTGTGACAGTGAGCCTGTGAGTGCTCTTTCTCGAAGGGACCACAGCGAGAGCTGGAGGTCGCCGCTACACTGGGACCCACTCTGGGCCATCACTCTCAGATGAGGGGAAGCTGGAAGGCTGAGTCCAGGACAAGATGGAACCCTGAGCCTCGGAAATACTCATTTCACGAGGCTCCATGTCCGTTCAATTATCCAGAGCAGCTTGTGTTCATGAAAGAATGGCTTTTATTAAAAAGCCAACTTGAACTCTCACAGTAGAGGATTTTGTGTCTGTTGGCTGTGGCTGTGTGAAGTACAGGGTGTTCGTGGTAACCCTGACCAAGGCACAGCAAGAGGTCAGCACACCGGCAAAGAGGGGTGTGAGAGTGTGAGGGAGTGTGTGTGTGCATGCTTCTGCAGCGGGAGCTTGGGGAATGCTTGTTGATGGGTGAGTTTTGACAGGAAGGTAACAGAGCTCAGTGCAAGATGTCAATAAGAGAGAACTGATCCTGGGACAGCTGCGTTCAGCCCCCTTGTAGATGTGGGGACCTGAGCAACTTAGGATCATAAATGGGTTACATTAGTCCAGAGCAGGGTCAGCACACCTTTCTGTAAAGGGCCAGGCACTAAATATTTCAGGCTCTGTGGGCCAGACTCAACTCTGCAACAGCAGCATGGACAATATGTGAATGAATGGATGAGGCTCTGCCGATACAGCTTTATGATAAAAATAGGCCAGTTGGCCCCCCAGGCCCTTGGGTTGTAGTTTGCCAGCTCGTGGCCTAGACATCCCATTTCTGAAGTGATTTGACTTCCTGGGAGGTAACGGCTACGGTGCCCATTGTGAAGGAGACGGAGCTGGAAGGGGGGGGGGCGGCTGAGAACATCTGCCTGGCCCAGAGGTAGGAGCGCCAGGCCCACAGTGGGATGCGGTCCTCATGCCTGTGCCCACCCCCCGGGAAGGACTCAGGAAGGACCCTCGTGTTGTTGCAGGTGTGGAGAGCAGCCTGCGGGTGACCCGCTGTCGCCAGATCCTGCAGAGCCTTCCGGAACACAACTACGCCATCCTCAGCTACCTCATGGGCTTCCTGCATGAGGTAAGTGGACAAAGCAGGGCTGTTGGGGGGGCTTTTCCCTCCACACCAGTGCCCACCCGGCAGGGCCAGGGGTCACACCCTTCCTCAGCCTTTGGGCTCCTCTCCCTGGCCCCGGAGGACCTCATCCAAGGCCTAGCAGGCAATGACTCCACTGAGCAACCTTCTGCACTGCTGGCCGGGGTCAACCATGGCCACTCCTGCCACTCCCACACCAGCTGCCCTCAGTTATCGGGGGCCTCTGCTCCCGTGTCATCCTTCGAGTGGGGGGAGTCCTGAAGGGAGGGGCTGTGTGCCCAGGTCATCTGGCTGGGCGATGCCAGAAGCCATGTGCTTACCCACTGGGCCAGAGTTCCCCAGCTGAGGGGACCTGAGTCCTCTGGAGTAATAGAGGGTCTGGGAGACACCGAGGGGCCCCAGAGGAAATCAGAGAAGGTCAAAGCTGGAGGGTCCCTGAGGGCATCAAGGCTGATCCCTTCCTTTTACAGATGGGGAAACTGAGGCCTGGAGCAGGGAGGTGGCGGCACAAGGTCACAACACTGGCTCCCCACCATTGCTCCTCCCAACTGCACAGGACCCACGGGTCATCCCTCATCTCACATGTGTCCTCCAGGTGTCCCGGGAGAGCATTTTCAACAAGATGACCAGCTCCAACCTGGCCTGTGTCTTCGGGCTGAACTTAATCTGGCCGTCCCAAGGCGCGTCCTCCCTGAGTGCCCTGGTGCCCCTGAACCTGTTCACCGAACTGCTGATCGAGTACTACGGGAAGGTCTTCAGCGCCCAGGACACTGGCGGGGAGCTGGGCGCTGGCTCAGCTGGGGCAGGAGAGCAGGGCAGCCCCGTCGCCACCCCCCCACCATGCCGGCAGCCCCTGGCAGCGGCCGGGAGAGCTCGCTAGTGCTGGAGATGTCACATTGAGGTCTGTCCGTCTGTGCACTTGTGTGTTTTGTAAACTTGCCATTAAATGAACTTCTAGTGAACCTTGCCGTGGCAACGCTATGATTCTGGTCCCTTGGCCCTCCCCCACGTTCCTGAGCTGTGGGCAGAGGTAAGACAATGGATCTGTCAGAATCATGACTTGACGTGACGCAGCTTTAAAAATGGGTGTTTATTGGCTGGGGCCTTGTGTGCAGCAGCTACTGGCTCTGTGATGCTGTGTAACAAGCCAGTGACTTATAATAGCAGCTGTTTTGGCCTGCCGTCAGCGGGCCAGCTGGGTGGTTCTGGTCTTGTTGGAGCTTTAGGAGGCTGGACAGGCACGTCCCCTCCATGCATGCAGAGGGACAAGCAGTTTCCAAGCTCTGGCTGCTGTCACATGTGCTCAAACCCTATTGGCCAAAGCCAGTCTCACCGCCAAGGCCGGGATCATAATGGGAGGGCTCTGCAAAGATTTTTGGAGAAGGGGGAGCCTAAGGGGGAGGTGGAGAAGTGGGGTGGGAAAGCAGGCGGCCTTCCCCAGGGCTCCAGGACACGTGCCCGCCCTGTGGTCCTGGCCAGTCCGTTAGTAAGGACGTGGATGCTGTTCAAGTTTCTGGAGCAGAGATGGAGCTGGGTCAGGGGTACCGGGCAGGGAGATGCTGCCCATGGAATATGTCTTTCTTGGGAGAGGGCAGCACACATGCTCAGGGCGGATGTGGTCGGGGGCCGAGGTGTGTCCCTCCTGCAGGGGTCATATGCTGATGACACCGGTGATGCAGGGCCACAGGCTGAGAAGGAGACTGCTGCCACCCTCTGCTGGGTCCCTTGCTGTGTGTCAGGTGTGGTACTGAAGGACCTTCCCCACCGGCCTCTTAAGACTATGACAGCCCAGCTGGGTAGGGATTCTTTGTTGGGGCTTGAGGGGGCTTAAGTGATGCCCATCTACCCTCCCAGCTCAGAACATGGAAAGAGAGGCCGACTTGAACGTCCCATAGGCAGAGCCGACCAGAGACCTGCCTTAGATCCATGGCCGACGACGTTTGCTCACTAGACACCTGGACCTTGGCAAGCTTACCATGTGGTTCCCACCCTGGGAAGGAGTTCACATGTCCCAGTCAGCTGGCTCCTGAGAAGGACAGTTCCACTCTCTCTCCCAGAGGAGCCAATCAGAATATTCCCTCCTCTTCCCAAGGGAGGAGGTGAGGGTGAGGAGAGGGGCTGGGAGTATTTATTTTACCTGGAGACATTTTCCTCCTGGGAACAGGTGGGACTACAGATGCTGGCCTGGAGGCGGGAGCTGTGCAGGGACCTGCTCAGTCACACAGCCTTAAGTGCAGCTCTGCTGGTCCACCTGCAGGAAGCTGTGGGAGCCATGGGGAGGGGCCTGGGCTCCATCTCCCCATCTGCACAGGGGGGGGGGGCGCTCACACTGCATCCCCCAGCTCTGAGAATGCTGGCTTAGAAACCATGAGGCCTCAGCTAGAAGTGGCTGCACCACACATCTGAGCAGGCTTAGCTTCCATGTGCCTGTTCCCTGTCTGAAGAGTCGAAAAACCCAGCATGGGCTCCAAGACTGTTGCCACCACACAGTATTTTGGATATTTCTTGGTTGACCTGGAACCATCTAGACCTTTGGTTTAAAGCAGGTTTCGTCCCCACGGAGGCCATCCACATTCCGGGTCTGTGCAGTGCTCCGGGCGCTCCTCCAGCAGCTGCCTTGCCCTGAGTGGGGGCAGCGGTTTGTAGGTGCCCTGGAGCCCACAGGCTTTGGAAGGCTCCAGCTCCTGCTCACCCCATGCCAGCCTCACCGAGCTGGACACAGAGGTGCCACAGCCTCTGTCCTCACTGCTATGGGCTCCAGCAGAGGGCTGGGCACCTGGGAGCCACCAGGGCCACCGAGGTAAGCGTGTCTCCTGGACTTTGCCTGCCTGCCCGCAGCTCCTGCCTCCTCACGGGCCTCTCCGCACCGCACCCTCTCTCTCCACGTCTCAGGGTCCCCACCCGTCCCTTTCCTCTTCACCCGTCCCGTCCAGCTCACAGTTCATCTAGGCTAGAATAATTCTCTTGTGCATCTTAAAAAGTGATCGTTTTACTTCATCTATATTCTGCTACAAACCTTTTTTCTTCTCTTTTATGCTCTTTTCTTTTGTTTGTTTGTTTTAAACACAACGCTCTGACCAACCAGCACAGGGACCCCAGACCAGGCCTGAGCAGGGGCTCCGAGAGGGTTTCCGTCTGGAGCCTGCAGATAGCCTCATCTCCCCTCCCCCAGGAAGGTGTCTGGTACTCACACAGTTCACAAAAACCCTAGCGTGGCCGGGGAGTTCTGCTGCAGGGGGAAAAACCTGAAATAAAGTCATGGCTCCCCTAGAATTAACGACATTAAGTCAGGTCTTAAGAATTACGCAGAATGGCTTATGGTACGATACGCAATTGTGAAATATACACCTCAGTTTTTTGACGCCAAGAGGTGGCCTGAGACGTTCTTCCGGAGCTGCCTTGATAACTGTCTCCCTTGACACACGGTAATGGCGGAAGCGTAGCTTCAGGCTGGCACGGCCGCGTCACCCTTTCCTGTATCAAAGCACAGTTTCCCAGTCTTTTCACAGCAAAAGAAAGTGGTTATGGTGTTCATGTCTTGGAAATACATGTGGCGCATTTTAGCTTAAAACAATGAACTGTGACGTGGAAATGAGGGTTCTGGTCTGTGTCTGTTGACAGGACATGTGGAATAAATTGTCCAAACATTTACTTGTGCAGAAATGACAGATTTTTTTTCTTTTTTACAGAGACAGAGAGTCAGAGGGATAGATAAGGACAGACAGGAACGGAGAGAGATGAGAAGCATCAATCATCAGTTTTTTGTTGCAACACCTTAGTTGTTCACTGATTGCTTTCTCATATGTGCCTTGACCGGGGGCTACAGTAGACCAAATGACCCCTTGCTTAAGCCAGCGACCTTGGGTCCAAGCTGGTGACCTTTTTTGCTCAAACCAGATGAGCCCGTGCTCAAGCTGGCGACCTCGGGGTCTCGAACCTGGGTCCTCCACATCCCAGTCCTACGCTCTATCCACTGCACCACCGCCTGGTCAGACAGAAGAAATGACAGATTTTAAGTGACTCCAGAAAGTAGGCAGGCTGCGCAGATGGTCGCTGATACCCACAGGGAGTGACTGGACCCCGTCTGGGACGTAAGAGTCCAGAGCAAAGCAAGAGGGTGGTCCACCCCAAAGAGAGCCGGGCTGTCGTCACTGGGGGATCCAGGACTGGGCACTCCACTTCTGGGACCAGATCAGATTCACAGCTGTGTGACCCCAGGCAAGTCATTTCTTCTGGGTCGGTGGGGTGTTCTAATTTGGGAGTCTCAGCTTGGGCTTCTGTCCTACACCGTGGGTGTGTGACTGGGCTAAGTTCTTCAAGCTTCCATTTATACAATAGGAGGGGCAGCATCCACACCGCAATTCCCTGTGCTTTCAAGCACCTGCGTTGTGTGCCAGGCAGTGCCCATCTCACAGTGCACAGAGACGAGTAGGGTACACCTCCTGCCCGCAAAGGGGCTTGAGAAACATTTAGGGAGAAAACAAGCAGAGAAATGCACAAGAGAAGTGTTTTTAGAGATAAGGCTGCATGTTCCAGGGCACAGGCAGGGCAGGGAGGGAGGGAGGAGACGAGAGAGAGCCATGGGCATCTCCCAGTTTTCTCACTTGAGCTACACTGGCAACTGAGGGTGCTGGTCTTCCCCCCACACACCCTAGACGAGGATGGGGTGGAAAGGAAGAGCAACTTCTGCTATTGGTTTGACAACAAAAAGCTTTACTGTTTGCTAGAAGAACAATAACTGCTCAGGGGGGAAGAATTCAAGGACAAGGACAAACTAAAAGAAGAAAAAGAAAGGGGAAATCACTCAAAATTGTACCACCCATGGGTAGCCATTGTTAATACTTTGAGGAATGGGCATGTTCAGATCCTGCTAGTGGGGATGGAAATTGTTATAAGCCCTCTGAAGAGTGATTCAGTGAGCAGGTGGCACTAAAGCTGGCCAAACAATTGTGTGTCTAGGTAAACAGCCAGACGGAGGTGCCGAGTTGTCTCTACAAACTGCAGTGCTGTCGGAACAAAGAGCTAGAGGTGGCCCGCATGTCCATCAGTGGAGGGCACGGCAGAGAGACTGCAGATCAGGTGAATGAGCCGGATCTGTCTGTTTCAACACGCCTACATCTCCCCACATTACACCGAGAGGGGGTACATTCCAGAATGAGAAAGACCGTGTGCTTTCACCTATATAAAATCGGGAAACTCCCCCATCCTATCTATAGTTTATGAATTCACCAGTATTTGTGTGTTTTGAACAATATAAATAGAAGAAAGGACTTTAAAAAAGCGAACAGGAAGGTGACATACCAAATTCCTCACAGAAGAGAGGAGCATTGGGGTCTTTAACTACATCTGTAATGTTTTATTTATGCACAAAATACGTCAAAAGGTTCTAGTTGCAGCCGGGCTGAGTCATGCCAACAAGACTTAACCTTTCCAAAGACAACATCTGTGAGCTCTGGACAAAATATGAAAGAACAAAGGCACACACGTCCACCATGACTTGAAGGCACTGGAGGAAGAGCCTGGAGGGAGGGTAACACCTGAAAGAGCGCACAGCACAAGGTGAGTTTCCATGATGTGCCTTCTATTTAACTTGAGCCAGACCCAAAGTGGCACCTCTGTTAGAGTGGCTGTATCTCCAATAGGAAGTCACAGTCATTTTGGCTCAAAGAACAAAGGACAGAGTGTGGGACAACCACTGTCACTGGAAAGGGAGTAGGGAATTCCAGATGGGAGAAGCCGAGAAGGAGAGCCTAAACTCTGTACATAAGCTGTGCTCAAAGTTCGGCCTGATTCCCAAGCCACACCTGTGCAGGAAGGACACCAGCTGTGGCTTAAAAACAAACAAACAAACAAAAAACTGAACTGCAATTTGAATCCATCTAAGTTAAATGCCTGCTAAATCAAACAAACAAAACCCAACATTCTTCAGAGGAATATAACAGAATCCAAGAGCTCTATAACATAATATTCATCATGTCCAATAAAAATTATTCATCATACAAAGAAACAGGAAAATGTAACCCACTCTGAAAGTGATGCAGACGCTGGCGACAGCAACAGTCAAAGATGTTGAGGCCCTGGCCGGTTGGCTCAGCGGTAGAGCGTCGGCCTGGCGTGCGGGGGACCCAGGTTCGATTCCCGGCCAGGGCACATAGGAGAGGCGCCCATTTGCTTCCCCACCCCCACCCCCTCCTTCCTCTCTGTCTCTCTCTTCCCCTCCCGCAGCCGGGGCTCCAGTGGAGCAAGGATGGCCCGAGCGCTGGGGATGGCTCCTTGGCCTCTGCCCCAGGCGCTAGAGTGGCTCTGGTCGCAGCGGAGCGGCGCCCCGGAGGGGCAGAGCGTCGCCCCCTGGTGGGCAGAGCGTCGCCCCTGGTGGGCGTGCCGGGTGGATCCCGGTCGGGCGCATGCGGGAGTCTGTCTGGCTGTCTCTCCCTGTTTCCAGCTTCAGAAAAGTACAAAAAAAAAAAAAAAAAAAGATGTTGAAGTAGCTATTATAGGCATCCTCAAGTATATAAAGGAAAATATCCTTGCAGTAAATGAAAAGATAGAAAAATCTCAGTAAAAAAAAAAATAGCAATTATTAAAAAAAAACCTGGGTAATTCTAGAAAAGCAAAATACACCACCTGAAATTTTAAAATACAAAAGCAAACAAACAGAAACACTGGCTGGATTAGATAGGAGAGTGGAGGTGACAAGGAAGAGTCCAGGACCTGAAAGCTAGACCAATAGAAATTATCCAACCTGAAAAATTATTAAAGGATTGAAAAAGAATACAGTAGAGCCTCAGGCACCTGTGGGAAAATACAAAAATATCCTGTATACATGCAGTTGGAGCTTCAGAGGCAGAAGAGAGAGAATAGGGTACTTCTTTGAAAATTAATGGCCAAAATAAACACCCCCAATTTGGTGGAAGACATATATTTTCAGACTCAATTATCAGCAAATGCCAAGCTGGATAAAATATATAGAAAACTACACCTAAGTAATATGATAGTGAAAATTCTGAGAACCAAAGCATAAGAGAAAATCTTGAGGTCCTGGCCAGGTGGCTCAGTGGATAGAGTGTCGTTCTGGTGCACCAAGATCGTGGGTTTGATCCCCAGTCAGTGCACATACGAGAAGCAACCAATGAGTGTACAACAAAATGAAACATTAAGTGGAATGAGTTGGTGCTTCTCTCTCTCTCCCTCTCCCTCTCTCTCTCCCTCTCCCTCTCCCTCTCCCTCTCCCTCTCCCTCTCCCTCTCCCTCTCCCTCTCCCTCTCCCTCTCTCTCTCCCTCTTTCTCCCCCTTTCTTTCTCTCTTATTAAAAGAGAGAGCATCTTGAAAGCATCCAGAGAAAACAAAACATTGCAGACAGAGACCAATAGTGACATGAGCTGATGTGTCAGCCAAAACTATGGAGGCCAAAAGATTGTGGGAAAAATACCTTGTTCCAATACAACAAAGTGCCTGAAAGAAGGGGAAAGTGTCAACACAGATTTCTATTTTTTCAATTTTTCATCAAACTTTTTAGGTAAAAGAAAACTGGAATTTTTTTACCCATAGAACTTCACTACAAAAAGATAAGTAAAATGCCCATGGAATTTCTCCAGGGCAATGGAGAAAGACAACAGATTGAAACCCAGGAGCAAAGAAAAAGTTTGGAAATGGTAACTCTCTGAGCTATTTCAAGGAGTACCTTTTCTTCTTAATTTTAAAGAAATGACATGGCTGTTTAAAGGAAAAATTATGACATTGCCTTGTAGGGTGTATACTATAGGACTATTTAATACAGAGTATAAAACTATTATAAGTATGAAGTCCACAGCAGAAGACTTACACGGCTTCAGGCTTTCTACCCACTTGAAAGAGATACAATATTAATCCTACGTAAACAGACATGTAAGGATGTATGTGATGATCCCTAGAATAACTACTAAAGAAAAAATGATGCAAAGACTATATAGCATTTTTAATAATAGGTAAAAGTGAATTCTGAAAAAAATATTTTTAAAAAATCCACAATAAGGCAAGATAGGATCACCAGGAGGACAAAAAATCGGAGATGAACAAGGACAAAACAACAACATGACTAGATAGAAGGTGACGGAGGACAATCTGACTTTGGGTGATGGGTATGCAACAGAATTGAATGACAAGATAACCTGGACATGTTTTCTTTGAATATATGTACCCTGATTTATTGATGTCACCCCATTAAAATTAATAAAAATTATAAACAAAACAAAAACAAAAACAAAAACAACATGGTCAATCTTCATCCACCTGCATCGGTGAGCATCTCTCATGTTAATGGATTGTACTCGGCAGGTAAGAGGAAGATATTGTCAAAATGGATGAAAAAGCAAGACCCAACTACACATACTTCAAAGATGGGTCAAAGGTAAATGGATGCAAAAGTGTGTGCCGTGCCCGCGGTGGGCATCAGCTGTCCATGGTGTCTGAATTAACACTAGATAAAATGGACTTTAAGACAGAGTATTACTAGATGTAGATGGCCATTTGAGAATTTTTTAAAAATGGTCAATTTATTTAGAAGACATAACTCTCAAAACTATAAATGCACCAAATAGTAGAAATTTGCATAGACAAAGACGGAAGAAACCCATGACAGATTAAAGGCATAAACAGACACTTCCATAATCACAGTTGGAGATGTTAGGCCCCACGCCCTCCATCTCAGTGACTGGAAGGTCAGCTAAACCAAAGATAAAGCCATAGATAATCTGAACAACACTGTCAGTCAACAACCTTGACCTAAATGATATTTAGTGAATGCAGCTCAACAGAAGAATACACGTTATTTTAAAGTGCACGTGATACCATCACCAACATAGAATTCTGAGACACAGAGTTCCCAATAAGTCCCAATAAATTTAAAAGAATCAAAATGATGTGACGAGTACAGTGAAATCAAATTAGTAATAAAAATCAATGCTGTGTAGGAAAAATAGATACAAGGTATTAATATAAAATAGTAAGATTATAAAACTTTTAAAAATATAGAAAAACTTAAAAAATATACATGAAATTTAAAAATATATGAAATACTCAAAACCTAACTCTCTGAGATACATTTAGGTTTCGGATAACAAATATGTAAAACATACAAAAAATTTTTTTAAAAGTTCATGCTGGAGCCCAGCGAGGGGAGCGTCCAGGTAGGACCCAGCCACATGGTGCGACTCTGAGGAAGACCTACCACCAGATGCCGACGGTCACCATGGGTAAGAGACCCCAATAAGCCAAGGGACAAGATGTCCTCATATGCCTTCTCTTTGCAAACCTTCCAGGAAGAGCACAGGGAGAAACACCCAGACTCCTCAGTCAGTTCTTCCAAATTCTCCGAGAAACGTTTGGAGAGCTGGAAGACCACGTGTGCAAAGAAGTCAGAGCACGAAGATACGGCAGAGTGACAAAGTCCGCCATGACAGGGAGATGAGAAATTACGTTCCTCCCACAGTGATAAGAAAGGAAAGAAAAAAAAAAAGATACCAATGTCCCTAAAAGGCTCCCCTCTGTCTTCATCCTGTGGTGCTCGGAACGTCACCCATAGATCAAAAGTGAACACTCTGGTTTATCCACTGGGGATACTGCAAATGGTGAAATGTGGTCTGAACAGTCAGCCAAAGATAAGCAACCAGATGAACAAAAAGCAGCTAAACTGCAGGAGAGATGGGAAAAGGCTATTGTCGTAGACCAGGGGTCCCCAAACTACGGCCCGCGGGCCACATGCGGCCCCCTGAGGCCATCTATCCGGCCCCCGCTGCACTTCCGGAAGGGGCACCTCTTTCATTGGTGGTCAGTGAGAGGAGCCTAGTTCCTATTGAAATACTGGTCAGTTTGTTGATTTAAATTTATTTGGTCTTTATTTTAAATATTGTATTTGTTCCCGTTTTGTTTTTGTTTTTTGTTTTTTACTTTAAAATAAGATATGTGCAATGTGCATAGGGATTTATTCATAGTTTTTTTTTATAGTCCGGCCCTCCAACGGTCTGAGAGACAGTGAACTGGCCCCCTGTGTAAAAAGTTTGGGGACCCCTGTCGTAGACGGTGGCCACAGGCAAAAGTGAGGAGGGAAAGAAGGGCCCTAGCAGGCCAACAGGCTCAAAGAAAGAAGGAAACAGAATGTTCAACCACTGGCTCTCCAGGACTATAAAGCCCTGCTCTGTAGTGTTTGCCAATTTCTGTTGTGTAAATACTCCCATGTGGCCAATCTCAGACTGCCCACATGAAGTCACCAAATATGGATTTGGAAAGAGAGGCACACAGAGACCCTCTGCAGCTGGTGGGAGCTGGTGGGAGCTGGGTCCAGCACCAGGGGTGACCATTTCCCTGCCCAGCCTCCCTTCCACTTCCAGTGTCCCTGCCTCGCTGGAGCCCCACTGTGGAGACCATGGGAACTGCTCTTGTTGGCTTCCCAGGTGTGGGAGGAAGCTGAGGTAGCAGCATAGTCGACACTCCCTGCTGGGAACTGCCTGCCCCAATTGAGACAAGAAAATCTCTGTCACTTGACATAAAAATGGGACCTGTTCAGAGCTGCATTGCCCTGCAGGTGGCTGGGGGTCCTTCCCTTCTGTTTGGAAACCGTGGATCCTTAGGGGTGGGTGCAGGGGCCTCGCCATATGGTAAGTGACCAGTGGAAATAACAGCAGGAGTGGCCAGCAACCACTGATCTGTGTCCTGGCATGAGGTCCTCCCAGGGGTCCTGTAAGGGGTACCCAGCAGGCAGGGACATGGAGGTCAAGTGAGGGGCAGCTGCCTGGGCGGGGGCTGGGTGCTGGGCCTTGGTCCAGCCAGGTGGCCCCACACTCTCAGATTGCTACTGCCTACTCAGACTTCTCCTAGGGACATGTCTGGGAGCTCCAGCGGAGCCCCTGGCCACATTCAGAGGGACGTTGGAGTAGGGACTAGGAACTACCCAGAAACCTCACTAGGAGACCACGGGCACTGTTCTCAGGAGCTGTGGGGGTTCTGAAAGGTGAGTTTGGAACCAAAGCAGTTTGGTTTAAAAAGCAGTGTGGGCTGTTGGGGGGTTGGGGGACAGTGTGTGAGTAGCAGCACTTAGTGAGCTTTTCTCCCCTTTATTTGTCCCCTCATGCCTCTGTCACCCCGGGACCAAGTTGCCACCTGCAGCCCCAGACTGGTGAGGTGGCTGGGTCAGGAGTATACACGCATGTGGTTCGGTAGGGTGGCCTCCAGCCATCCACACATGCCCCGAGAGATGACCAGTGTCCAATGGGAAGAGTAGCAGAGTGGCTGGGAGTGCAGGCATGCTGTGTGACCTGGGTGTGTCACTTTAGGTCCCTGTGCTTCTATTGCATGCTGGAGCAGGTCTGAGAAAGGAGCCAGGTGGGTGAACACAGAGCATCTTGCAGCTGGACTGTCACAGGGTCCTCCAGGGGGTCCCTGAGGTAGGATAAAGACAGCCCCAAAGCTCAGCAGCTTTATCTCAGGGTGAAAGGAGCTGGAGTCCGCAGCAGAGACCAGGGTTGGAGACAGCAGAAGTTGGGGAGTGTGGGGAAACAGCTGTTTTAAGCTTGCTCACTGGTTTCCTAGCTGCAAGCACTTTGCATGATTAATGCTGAGCACATGTCAGAAAGCCACGTGTGTGTCTCTATGAAAAGCTACAGGTGCTTTCCCTCAGTGATGGTTCTCCCAGATCGCTCTCCCACCATGAGATGTGGCTCCCTGATTCCCTCGGCTGCCACCACAAGGGGCAGTGTTCCTGATCCCTTGCCCTCCACTGCAAAGCAGTTTTCCTTTGTTTATTCACTCATCTTTCTCTATGAGCCTCCAATAAGTGGGTAATGGCCCAGCGCTTTCCAGCTCTCCA
Source organism: Saccopteryx leptura (assembly GCF_036850995.1). Lineage (NCBI taxonomy): Eukaryota > Metazoa > Chordata > Mammalia > Chiroptera > Emballonuridae > Saccopteryx > Saccopteryx leptura. The sequence continues at coordinate 316,162,855 of NC_089503.1, forward strand.
CATTTCCTCTACCAGCTGTCCGAATTCAGTGTGAACCTGCCCGGCTTCGACCACCGGTATTACGTCAAGCCACCAGCATGGACGGCCAGCTGAGAGCTGGATGAAGACAGCCAAGGGCTGAAAGAGCATCCGTCGTTCAGAATCAGGCAGAACCACATGACCGTGGGCCCACTAGAAACAGGACAGTATGTAGCAGACACCTGCTGGATGGGCTGTGCAGACCTGCCCCCAGCCGTGTATCTCTGATGCCCAGAGCTCCAGGGAACAGTCATTTTGTATTGGATCCCACCCTCTGGCCACAGCAGATTGCCCAGGGGTGGGCTCCTCACCGGCCTGGCCAAGTAGCCCAATATCTGGAGCCAGGGTGCACGGGGTCTGGCTTCCCAGTTTGTCTGCTCTTGAAAGGCCACTGATTAAGCCCCATGTGGCTGTGAGACCATGTGTGCCATGTGGTGCAGGAAGCAGAAAAAGTGGGTGATGTGATATGCCGAGAACGAGAAAAGAGCCAGGGCCAAGTCAGATGGACAGCACCGGTGGGCTCCACATGGCACCTGGCCGGTGAGTTTAATTGTTGACCATCAATCATGGCTCTAACAGGTGCACCTGCTACCTCCCGGGGAGGAGAATCAGCTTGGAGAGGGTGTAATGACCTTCGCTTCCTCCCACCTCCCTGGGGTCAGGTGGGGGCAGGACCCCGATTTTCAGTCTCTCCCATCCCTGTCCCACTACCCACAGTGCTCCCAGTGGCCTCTCTGCTGAAGGCAGGCAAACAAAAACCACAAGACTCTGCAGTCATCAGTCAAGTTTAATGCGTCGTACAGAAGAACTACACGGGCATATTTAAGACAAACACTTTTCTCTAGCCTCACTATCCACTGGACGGGCCTCCTTGGTCCAAAAAAAAAAAACCCAAACTAAGTCTCAAGACACGTCAGCAGCTACCCCTCCCGGGTCCAACCTTTCATATCCTCCCATTACATTTCTTAAAATTTTTAATTCGATCCATCCAAGAAGAAACAAACCAACAGAAAGGAACCTGAAGACATTTACACTGCAAGCCACGCGGTAATGCATAATCGGTGTCTAGAGTAACCAATATAGAAGACGTGTGTCTCACAGTTCACTTTGTTCCTCAATAAAAGAATATAAAAATCTTGTTCAACCCAGTGTCAAAGTGTATTAAAATAGATCTGTATACAGCACAGTTTCTCCCGGAGTCGTGAAAGTGACAGGAAGGGACCGTGGACCGTCTGGGGGACTCTGACCGGCCTCCCTGCTCTGCATGTCTGCGCGCATGTGCGTGTGGGTCTGGGACCGTGCGCGCATGCGCACGCACACATGCACACGCACATTCAATGCAATTCGGCACCGTGTGATATGCTGGGGGTGGGAGCCCTGTGGCTCCCAGGTGCTTATCTGTTGTGCTAAGTCCCTCGGGACTGGAATATCTGGTGGGTGTGGCGAGCAGGCCCAGCCCACCCCGAGAATGTGGGAGCCCTTTAGGACAGCTAGCTTGCCCTCTGCTCTCCGGGAGACCACAAGAAGAGGGACTCTTGCAGTCTCCAAAGGCCAACCCCCTTCCCGGAGGCCATCACCCTCTCCTCTTCGCTCATCCCTCTTGATGTCTCCCATCTGGCAGCCCCCAGGGAGGGGTTCCCATTCGTACCTTGCAGCAGAGACTACCGTGAGCAGAAAAAGACGTCAGCAAGCGCCCCTCCTCTCCCCACCTTCACATTAAATATCTTACAATAAAAACGCCATACAAAAATGTAAAGTTATTATTATTTTTTTTGGCATAGTGTCTGTACTGGCAAGAAACGAGGAGTGGGATACTTTATCGGCTCTTCAAAAAGGGGAGAAAATAAAAGGCTTCGGTCGCAAGTTGAATGATTCAACCCAAAACAGAAAACCTGCCAGACGCCCCCACTGCATGGCTGCAGCTCCATCTTGCTCAGAAACTCCATGAGGAAAATACACCGATGGTAAAGTGAGTCCGAAGCATCAGTAAGAGGAAGGAGGTGCGCACGGCGATGGCGCTCCGGGGCTTCTTCGGGGACACTGCCACGCCCCCTCGGAACGCAGGCCGCACAGAGTTTCAAGTCAAACAGCTGCGATTCTTAATGCTAATAATACTGACAGACGGGCCTGGGAATGTTCTGGAAAGGCACCCAAGTGCCCAGGCCCAGGCGTGGACCCCTGTGAGGGAGGGGCCTGGAGTCCTACCTAGATTCGCTACCCACTTCTGTCCAACTACCTGTACTACTCAGCTACGTCTGCATTTCCGGCTCTGTCCCCACAGGACACTGGGCAGGTGCAGGCCCTCAGTGGCACCAGGCACCCTGGCCCCTCCACACCTCTGCACGAGGCCATGGGGACAGCTATGCTGTTAGCTGGAGGCCTGGGCAGTCCCACCACAGCTGGGGCTGATGGTGAGCCACCCACCTGGCTTCTGGGTGTCTTGTCTGAACGTGAAGTGGGTAGGACTCCCCCCCACCCACCCACCACCCATCCTGGCTCAATGACTAGGACTTACACCAAGAAGGGAACTCCACCTCCCTTCTTTCCTCTGTCTTTCTGTCTGGTTTTATTTTTGTCTGAAATTCATAGTGTTTATGAATTAAGGCTGACAGAACCCTCAGGTCGTGTGAGCAGGGTCCCAGTGATGTTCCATGGGTGTGAAGATAGCTCCTGTGGGGATCAGTTGTGCCCCTGGGGGTGCTGAAGGGCTGAGTGCATGGCTGTTGCTGAAGGCTTGGTCCAGGGCCCGGCCAGCAGTGGGGTGGGGCTGGTGGTCGTCATGGTGACCTGGAGCATCTGCTCGCCCTGTATCAGTCTCAGGAGGGCCCGCAGGCGATCCAAGGATGACTGGGTGCCCCTCTGCCGGGCCAACAGGCTCGTCTTAAGCTCCAGGCATTTCTGTCAGGGGGAGATGGGGGCCAGAGAGAAGGGTCTCAGAACTCAGCTGTGCAGGCATCCTGGGGCAGCCACCCCGCGGCCCTCTCTCCCGAAGCCCCTCCCTCCTATTTCAGGCCTGAGAGAAACCAGGCAGAGGGCCTCACAGAAACCAGGCAGCAGCAAAGAACAGAACTAAACAGCAGCCAGACACATAGAATTTTGTTTTAAATACAGGGCTAGCAATAGTGCACTTGTGCAGGAACGTGGGAACCTGCTCATGGCTGTGACGCCACCTAGCTGACCACCTGTTTCTCCTCCTCCTGGACGAGGCTCAGACCAGCTCTGGCTCAGCCATGGCAGCTGCACAAAACCTTTAGATCATCGGCCAGCTCCTTGCTCTCTCTCTCTCTTGCAGTCTGTGTTCTTATCTTTTTCTAGCCTTTATATGTATCACGGCAGCACAGTAAGAGAGCTAAGGACTGATGCTTCGACTTAGAGTTGCTGCTTAGGCCAATAGCTTAAAATCCCTGAGTCTCTGTCCAAAACCCTAAGAAAGGAATAATTATAGTCTCTCCATACCACATTTAAACAGTTTTAGCAGGGTATGGCACTGCTGTTACCGTCATCATCACTACCATCATCACCATCATTACCATCACCATCACCATCACCACTATCATCATCACCATCATCATCATAGTCATCATCACCACCATCATCACCATCACCATCACCATCATACCATCACCATCATACCATCACTATCACCACCATCACCATCATCACCACCATCACCATCAGCACCACCATCATCACAACTATCAGCATTATCTTATCACCCCCCCAACAGGAGAAATCATTATGTTCACTTCACACAAGAGGAAATGGGCTCAGAGACACGCAGGGCCTTGTGGAGGCCACAGAGCCGGGAAGGAGCAGAGCTGGATGCTCATTTGCTTGCTCACTGCTGAATGAATCACAAAGCTACATTCTCCACCTTCTGACTCGCTGAGTGATACTGGAGAGTCGGTCTTCTTCTGGGGCCTCAGTCACGGGACAGTGACGCTTTGGACCGACATCTTGTAGTCCTCAGGCAGCCCGGCCCCCACCCCGCCCCCACCCTGCCCTGCCCCGGGCGCACCTTCACCGTGGAGGCCAGGCACCGGTCCCGTTCCTCCAGCTGCTGGTGCTCACTCTGCAGCTCACTGCCTCTCTGCAGCAGCTTCTGCTTCTCCTCTTCTTTGACTAGAGAGGGGGCCAGGCCCCACCGAGGAGGGCAGATCAGCAGTGAGAATCCCATGTCTGTGCCTACAGGCCACGCCCTCCCGCAGGAGCCAGTGGCCCTGGCTGGATGCATGGAGACTAGACCACCACCTCCCACAGTAACTGCCCAGACACAGGACTGGTCCCAGGGCCCCTCTTTTGAGAGTTCCAGCCTGTCACAGACTCCAATGGGCCTGAGTGAGGCCAGAGGTGGGGCTGGAGAGAAGGGGTAGGTGCCCTTTCCCACTTCCTACCTGTCTTGTGGGTGACGTAGGAGTGCACGATAGCCAGCATCCCGGTCCAGGGCACACCTTCATCTTTCTTTAAGGCCTGGAGGGCAGAAGGGAAATGAGCAGGCAGACAGGTGGGGACCTGCTACGCCCCCTGCGTGTGACCTTGGAGGAGGCAGAAGCTCTCCAAGCTGCAGGTCCCCCGGTTGTAACCAGGGATGGGGCCACACCTGCATCAGGGGTCTGGCTCAGTGGCTGCTCAGAGAGGACAGGACCTGCTTTTTGCCAGGGCCTCACACACTGCCTGGCATGAGCAGGCTCACATTCTTCCTGAACAGATGAATAAATAAATGATCACTTGTCTTGTTCCCATGTCCTGGGGACCTGAGAGCAGCCTGGGACAAATCAGGGACCCTGTGAGACCACACCATCATGCTGCCAGCGCCCAAGCAGTCACAGTTCAGGGGCTGGCAGCCCTTACAGGGACATACAGCCCCTGACACTGCAAAGTCCAGGATGATGGAACTCACCAGGGTCTGTGTTTTTTTTGCAATAAAGGTAACTACCCTATGATTTTATAAGGAGGACCTGCTGTAGAAAAGCATACTTTAAAAAAGGCAATCAATGCTGCTCTCACTGCCCAGCCACACACAAGATTAACACTACATTTCCCCCAGGTTTTTATTCTGTACACTTTTCTGAGGTAGCTGATGGTCCAACTATAATAGCAGCTATAAAGCCTGTTTTTCCCCATTTTTACATTTCTTAAACTTAATTTCATATAGTGAACAAGTCCCAAAGAATCACATCTTTATAAAAAATCATATTCAATGATCACACAGCTCACTGAGTGCAAGCATTGGAATTTATCTCTCCATCTTTTATTGTTGGGAAGTTAGGCTGTTTCTAGCTTTTCCCTTTTATAAATGAAGGCCGGGGCTTTCTTTGTGCACAGGATTTTATCTGTACTTAGATTACATCCTTAGACTACATTCTCCCAAGCAAGATTCTAGGTTTAAAAGGTATTCAAATTTTTTGTATGTGACAAAGACAGAGAGAGAGATAGAGAGAGGGACAGATAAGGACAGACAGGAAGGGAGAGAGATGAGAAGCATCAATTCTTCGTTGCGGCTCCTTAGTTGTTCATTGATTGCTTTCTCAATATGTGCCTTGACCGGGGGGCTACAGCAGAGCAAGTGACTCTTTGCTCAAGCCAGTGACCTTGGGCTTCAAGCCAGTGACCTTGGGGCTCAATCCAATGACAATGGGGTCATGTCTATGATCCCACACTCAAGCTAGTGACCCTGTGCTCAAGCTGGTGAGCCCGTGCTCAAGTTGGCAACCTCGGGGTTTCGAACCTGGATCCTCTGCGTCCCAGTCCAATGCCCTATCCACTGTGCCACCACCTGGTAAGGCAGTATACATATTTTTAAGCCTCTTCATAAAATACAAGAGTGTTAAGAGTGCCTGTCTCACCCCATCAGCACCAGAAGGGTGTGTTATTGTTTTTGCTAATTTGATAGCTTTTCATTTGTGTCATTACTATTTTTGTGGTTTGTGTTGCTAGTCCATTCTACTGGGGGACTGGAGAGGGGAGGGTCTGTAGCTCAGAGGTTGAGTCGCACAGTCAGACAGCTGCAGAGGGACACCTCTGATCTTTAACTGGCAATGTCTAAGATGGCCCCGACCAAGGTGCCAATGCACAGGACGGCTCCACAGTGGATTATCAAGCCAAAGCTGAGAAAACCTGTTCTACAACCAGCCCCTCTTCTCACACCACCCCAGGCCTCCCTGTCTCAGCCTCTGCAGGAGTCACCCAGAGAGCACAGGTTTGAGGGCTCACCCACCCGTGTGACACAGACCCCCATACCTTCTGCTGGCACTTGGGGCATACCCACATGCCCTTTGGTGCTGTCTTGAGGGGTGGGTGCAGGCAGCTGAGGTGGTAGGCCCCCGGGCAGGTGCCACAGGGCTGCAGGTTGGCCCCTCTCTTGCAGGCAGCACAGTGCTCATCGTGGGTGATCTCCTTCTGAAAGAGAAGGGAGGGTGGGAGGTGGGTGGGGTCTCTAGGCAGGTGCCACCGCTACCAGCTTGTGACCCAGCCATGTTTTTCAGCAGCTCTGGCAAAGAGGGACAAGCCCGAATGTGACCAGGAGGAGCAGCAGGGTTCTAGGGCACCCACGGGCACATTTACTAGCGTCACTGAGTGCTGGAGTTGGGCACAGAGTGGCCCTAGTATCCTGATTCTGGATACTGGAGGCTCTGAGACAGGCCTCCAGGGGTGGGGGCAGGGCAGGGGGTCCTGCTGTGTGGCTTAGGGGACAGACTCCCTTATAGTCTGCATTGTGCCAAGGGCTTATATCCTGCGGGGGAGGGAAGGGCACTGCTCACAAAGCTCCCCCTATGGGGTCCTCAGCGCAGGGAGGGAGGATGTGGGATTTCACGATCCTCTTCAATTCTCTTAACAACATCTCAATCTAACCTGGCGTCTCCAACGTCCTGGAGGTGGGGTTACTGAACACCTCCATTTCCACATCTGTAAAGTACACTGATACCTGCCCCACAGCTGTTGGGGGAACTCACAAGATAAGGCACACAAAGTGCCATCTTGGTAGGAACCCAATGAAGGATAGCTTCTCCATTCCTCATGATGATCATCATCTATCGAGTCATCCTCATTTGGTTTTTCAGTCTCTGCTTACACACCTCCAGGGACAGGGAGCTCACTACCTTTTAAGCCTTGGCTACACCGTGAACAACCCTGAGAGTGAGTAGCCATTATAACCACCCCTCACGTGACCTGCCTAACCTGCATGGCCTCCCACCACCCAACAGAAGCCTTTCCCCTGCACATTATATCTGTTCTCTAGCCACATGTCTACACCTTCTACCTTCAGACTTGGAAGGGACCAAAGGGCTCTCATCTGGAATGACCCATGCCACCATGACAGTAAGCCTCAGGGCTGTCCCTGAAGGAGGCTTCAGAGACCCCATTCTCACTTCTAGTTTCAGTTCAAGGGCCCAGGGAGGGTGAGCCACTTGCCTGAGGTCACACAGTGAGCTGGACGGGGACCCAGGACCAGCATCTGGGTCTCCTACTAGAAACCAAGGTCCCTCCGGCACTGTGGGCTCTGCAGAAGTGGGGCACAGGCTCGAGGTGTCTCCAGTCCCCACCCCTATGTGGGCTGGGCACAGGGTGGCTGAGGACAAACACTGCCCCCCACCACCAGACTTGATAGCTATTGCCTATGGTCTCCCAGCAGCTAGACCGTTACAGGCATGTACGGGCTGGGAACCTCTTTTAAAATTAGATCTGAGACTCAGTAAAGAAAACCACTGAATAAATTCTGAGCCACACCATCAAGTGAGGTCATGACCAGCCAATATCCTGGGAAGCAGGGACATGCATATGCATGGGGGGCTAGAGCTCAAAGAATCACAGAAGTGTAGGACTATGGGGCAGGACCCTGGGGACTATCAAGTCTGACCCCTTGAGGTTGGACACTGAGGACCAGAGAGGGGCAGCTTTGCCCAGGATCACATAGGCCAGGCAGAGCCTAGAAGGGCCCAACTGGCATGCAGGTCTTCCTGAGTCCTGGGGTCCCTACATCCTCAGCACCAGGCAGGGAAGCTCCAGTTTGAACCTGTAGGCTGCCACCTGCAGTGATGCCCAACTGCTGGGAAGGCTGGACAGTGGACTGGGTGTAAAGCTCTCAGCACCAAGGGCAGAGTCCAAAGATCCTCTGCTCAGCTCCAGGACAGCTGGACACTGGGGCCCTTCACCCTTGCCAGGAGAGACCCTGCTTTGACTGTAGGAAGCATACCCCACCCCACCCCAGGTATTAAGAGAGGGGGCACATACCTTCCAGCAGGGGTCCTCATTGGCTAGCACAAGGAAGAAGGGCGGAGAACATGTTAGTGGGCATCTGGGAGCACCAATGAGGACTGGAGTCCATGAGGCCCAGTTGGCTAGGTTCTCACCCGGGGCATGATGGGAGCATCACAGGCCCCAGGGACAGTTGGTTCTCACCCAGAACACGATGGGAGAAAGAGTCTCTGCTTATGATCAGGACCCACCATGAACCAGGCTCATCGTGGCCCTCGGGTTCCTGGGGAACAGGGTAGCAGTGAGCTGTCCAGTGGAGGGAACCATGGCTCCAGTGAAAATAAGCGATTTACTTTAACTCTTTTTTTGGCCATAACCCACTCTCATTCTAGTAAGTGGTGCCAAGCCACACATTTGAATGATCAGACTGGTCTGCAAATAATACCACGCAGCAGGAAGAACAGCTTCTTGTGCACACAGCACTGTCATGTTCACCCTTTGTGCCACTGTCCCAGTTCTTCAAGGCAGGTGCTATTAGGACCCCATTTTATTAGTGAACCAAGCCCCAAGGAGGTGACATGGCATGTTATAACCCACATGGAGCCCCAAGAAGAGGACCATCATTTCCTGCCCTTAAAGCCTTTTTAAAAATAAAAGACACTCTCCTGGTTGTATTTGTGGGTGTTAGTTCCTTGGGCCTGGAGGTCCTGCAATGGGGCAAGGCTGGCAGAGGACAGAGGGGCCATGGACCCTGGGGTGAAGGTCTCGGGCCAGGTCACAGTCTGCCAGCACTGGGGGCCCAGGACCCTTCTGTATGAAAGGAGCACGAGGCCCAGAGGGAAGTTCTGGCCCTGGCCATACAACTGACCACACAGCACGTCCAAGGCAGGGCTGGGCCGAGGACCCAGGATTCCCACGTGCAGTCCAGGCTCCTCGCTGACCAGGGCAGGAACATGAGGGTGTGTGAGGCAGGGGTCAAGAGCCACCAGCCAGCTGCCTGTGCTGGGCAGGGGTGGGGGGAGATGTTCTTCCATGGCTGTGTGGTGGCAGGTGGCGCCTGGGCAGAGCCACAGGCTGCAAATGCAGGTTCTGGGGGTCAGAGGCCCCCCCGGCACACTGTCCTCCCCCAGACTCAGGGCAAGTTCTGTGGTGAGTGGGTTCTGCCACAGGAGCCTTTGGCACCATGGGGCCTGGTTCTGCTCAGGATCACACCTCAGGGTGGGACCGAGGGGGCAGCCTGGAGCCCTGGGTCTGTTACTCCTACTCAGAACCTCAGTTTCTGCATCTGTTAGATGGGGATACACTCCACCAGCCTTCCTCCCCAGAGCAGGGTGCAGCCGAAGACCGCAGCATGGAGGGCTGAGGAGCTATAACACGCTGCCCAGCAGAAAGCAGCTGCTGTGAACAGGGCAGGCCAGAAGCGGAGGGTTGCCAACGCCCCGGCCCACAGCAGCCCTGGCTAGAGGAGCCTCAGCCCTCCTGTGCTTACCTCGCGCTGTGAGAAACAGGGGGCTGTTGAGATAGTTGGACGCCAGCCGCTTCCTCTGTAGGAGAAACAAAACCAAACCACGGTTGTGTGCAGCCTCCTCTGGCTGTAACCCCTGCCAAGGCTCACCCGGGACAGGCTTCCCACCCAGGCTCGGGCTCTGGCTGGACCCCCAGGGGCAGGGGCAGAACACGCAGGGCAGGGGGGAGGAGGGTCGGCAGAGCAAGTCGGCAAAGGCTCTGCCCTCTCCACGGTAGAGTCCAGCCCCGCTCCCTGTGGGGACATCAGTCACACTCAGGAAGGACATGCTGAGACCCACATGGGGCAAATCAGTAACAGAGCTGACATCTAGTCCCCGTCTGCCTGCTTCCTATATCTTCCTTCTCCTCTGGCTCTGGAGTTGGGTCGGGAAATGAAGGTGTCACAATTCACCTCCGTCAACTCCACTTCTGGCATGTGGCCTAGGCCCCTGTTGCCAGACAAGAAGCGGCCCTTGTGCCCAAGCATCATGGGCAGGTGAGAGTGAAGGGTGGCCCTGCCGCTCACCCACAGGCCACGCTGCTCCAGACCTGGGTGGTTTAGGGTGGCTTTGGCTGTAGTTGTTCGGAAAGCTTGTTCTAGAGTTTGTGTTTGGCTTTAAACTTGTCTCTCTGAATGTGGTCCAGGCCAAGGGAGGATGCCACAGAAAGGTGGTTCTTGAGGCTGCATATGTGTACAGGGGTCAAGTTCACAGGGCTTTCATTGGTTCCTGATTTGCTCATCGGGTCATCTCTGGCCCCAGACTTGGGAGACCAAGGTCTGTCTGGCTTGTATATTCAGAGCAGAGAGAGGGTTTCATCCACGAGCACAGCAAAGGGAACAGGACCCTCCTCAAACAGAGACTACCACTTCCAGGTGGAGGGTCAGAAACAGTGTGGCAATGTTCTGACAAATGGGACACCAGTGCTCAGGGGACCCTGCCTCAGGCACAGGGCCGCCCTCCCCGCCCAGCTGAGTTCTCGTCCACAAGTTGCAGATTGGGGACAGCTAACCCAGACGGACCAGCACCCTGGGAAGGCGCAAGCACGGCACTTTCTTGACCCTCCCCCCGGCCCTGCAGAGCCTCGCAGGTCTCCCGGGACATGGCTCCACTTCAGAGGGCTGCCCCAAGCTTTGGTCTTCAGGGCCCTAAAACACCTGGTTCTAGTCTAGTAAACAATTCCAGGGTGTCCCTCCCCCATGCCTGTGACCGGGAGACATGCATGGTAATCGGGTGAAGAGTCAGGAAGCCACTGCGTCCTGCAGGCCGGCTGCACCCAGTGCCGCTTATATGAGGAACGCAACCGTTTTGATCTCCTGCATTGGTCACTCAATTGATTCTGAACTCAGGGGTGAAGGACATGATTTACTGTCCCCCCCCCCAGCTCCCACCCAGGGAGCGCTCCCCCCCCCCCACGCAGCGATGGCAGCCTCACCTCAGTCTCCAGGAGGCCACTGTAGGCGGGGTTGGCTGTGCTTCTCCTCTTCCGCTCCTGGCGTTTGCTCTGGATCTCTGAAAGGCAGGCGCAGCCGTTACTGGATCCTTCCTGCTCCAGGACCCCGATACACTTCCTCCACCGTCCCCTCCTGTCCCGCAGCCTCAATGCCCCAGAGTGGCCCAGAGCAGAGCAGGGTCTTCAGGCCTCACTCCCTCTGAGGCAGGACAGATGTGCTGGCCTCAGGCTGGAGGACAAGTTGGCAGGAAGGTGGCAGGTACCCAGAATCCAGGAACCACTCTCGGCTCAGGGTTCCCTTGTGTGCCATCATCTAGCCTGGGGCCAGGCCTTGGGACTCTCAGAACAACGGGTACCCGGCGGTCGATGCTGGCCCGGCTGAGCTGCTGAGCGAGGCCGAGGGGTCCTGGGGGGACCTGGGCCAGACCTGTGGCTCAGGCAGCCTCCATCCCCCCGAACAAAGCTCCAGACACGAAACTTCCAAGAGGACTGTTGTGGCATGTGCTTCATGCAGTAACAATGACGAAAGTTTACTTTGTTCTCTCTGTCTCTCTCTCCCTTCTGCTTTGACCACCAGCAGGGACCTTCCGCCTGCTGCTCTGTGTGTGAGCTGCTTTGACATTTGGCCCTGACTCTTCCTTTTACACCTTTTCAAGATTATTTGTGTGGTTCCTATAAGGCACCTCAGACCTTCTGGGGAAGAAGAGAGGGAGCAAGTAACAGTATCACAGGCTGGAGAAAAAGTTTCCAAACTGAGAACCATTCATGCAAATCATAATGACAATCACATGGATACGAGTAAAAACTTCGGCTCTCAGTCCCCACGACGACCAGGCAAAGTCTAAAGAGGCAGTCTTCCTCATGTTGTCGATGAGGAGACTGAGGGTCAGGGTGGGCAAGGGGCCTGTCCCAGGTCACCTAGCTCCAAGCAGCATGAGCAGAACCCAAACGCAGCATTTCTTACATGACATGGGGCCTGGACTCCATGCTGCCTCCATGGCTTTTGTCAGAGCACAGACAGCTCTCAAAGGCTTCCAAGCACAGCCAGACTCCTTACATTCAAGTTCAAGCAGGAGCATTCAAACATTCAGGCCGAAAGCTCAGAGAAGGCCTTCCAACTCTGCACTGCGGGGGGCTGCCCGGAGGGGGCTTCCCCACCCAGAGCCAGGTCAGCGCTGGCTGTGGTCTGGAAGCCACATTCCTGTCCTCCAGGGAGCCGAAGGGAGCTGGCTACAGACAGGTCTCGACCCACCTCCCCAGCTCAGACGTCAAGGGGGAAGACTTGGCCCCCGGCGAGCTGTGTGACCTCGCCAGGTCCCTTCCCAACCCTGGACCTCAGTGACTCGCCTCCCACGCTGGAGGGAACCTCTGCCTCACCTAAAAGACTAAGTGCCTCAGGCAGTGTGGTTGTCAGTTCACTCCCTTCCTGGCCTCGATTTTAAGAAGGAAAAGCAAATTAGGCTTTCTTCCCAGATCCAAGCTTACGTGATGGGTGTTCTCACTTTATAAAATGTCTTCAGTAGGCAAGGCTGGAATCATGGGCAACACTCGGGGCTGGGAGTCAGGAGACCCGAATTCTGGCCTGAGCCTGAACTGACTGGCTGTGTGACCCTGGGCAATGAGACAACCTCTCTGGTCTCAGCTTTCCCACACGGGCAACAAGAGCTGGTTTCCATGCTTCCCAGGCCCCAAGAGTCCACGACGATGGTCACAGTGGATGTGTAATGGCTCTCAATGGTCAAGTCAGACAGTACCTGTGGAGTCACGCTCACCTGCTGCTCAGATAAAGTAAGGTTCTGACTCCAAATGATGACTGATACAGACATAAGCCCACAGGCAGTTAGACAGCAGCGGGTGTGGGGTGCTGGGCACACCTCATGGTGCTTTACCACAACCTCAGGAGGAGGGTTCCGTTATTATCCCACTTCAGAGATGAAGAAACCGAGGCACAGAGAAGCCGAGGAACTTGCCCAGGCTTGAGTAGTGATTAAATGGGGAGCTGGGCAGTCTGCTGCAGCAGTTGCCTCTTATCCCACCACTGAGCTGCCTCTGATTCGGAGGCAGGGAACCCACGCGGTCCCGGCACTGCAGCAAGGAAGCGCTGCACAGGGTTTTACGCAGACGGTCACGGAGCCGGGGAGAGCGGGGAGGGTTTGTCTGTCTCTGGGAATGACCACCCTTGGCTGGCGCTTGGGCAGGCCTCCCAGAGGCTGGTTCACGCTCAGGTGCTGCCATCTGACCTGGGGGATCTGGAGACCCGCTGCTTCTGTCTGATTCCAGCAGACCTCCCGCCCCCACTTATCCAGTGGGCCAGTCCCAGCCCTGCCCACGCTGCAGAGGCCTTACCTTCCAAGTGCTCCGTTGTAACCAGGCCTAGAGCTACCATGAAGGCGATTTTCTGAGGGGAGGAAAGAGAGAAGTGTTAACGCAGCCTCCCTTTCTCATTCATTCATTCAGCAAGCATTAGCACCAACCCATGCAGCTGGCTTATCTGCTGTGGGTTTCCTTAGTTTTCGTCTAATGGACTTTCTCTGTCCCAGGACTCCATCCAAGATCCCAAGTTACATTTAGTCATCCTCACGCTTCCTTAGCTCCTCTTAGAGGCTGTGACAGTTTCTCAGGTGTTCCATGGTGTTGATGACCTTGGGAGGACTGGGCAGGTATTTTGTAAGATGCCCTTTACCTAGGATATGTCTGACGTTTCCCTCAGGGTTAGACTCAGGTCATGGGTTTGGGGAGGAGGAACAGAGGGGAAGTGCCATTCTCATCACATCTCACCAGGGGATACACTTTCAACTTGATCCCTAATTACCTAGCTGACTTTTCCTCCATTCTATTCTGTCCTCTTGGGAGGAAGTCCCTATGCACAGCTCACACACTTACATACGGAGCCAGGAATTTCCGGGGTTTTGTGGGGCCATATGTAGGTTTTTAAACATTTGTGTGGAGTAGAATTTATCCATCTTTTCCTTTGTAGTGTGGGTTTTTGAATCTTGGCCAGAGACTCTGAGATAATAAAGCAAGTTGACTGTGTTTTATTTCAGGGCCTACGTTCTGCATTTTACATTTGGATTTTAGACCCACTTGGGATGTATCTGAGAATGAGGAAATCGGTGGGCATGTTGACTGTGACGGTGTTACAATTACAAACTAACTTACGGTGTAATGACAACTGTATACTACATTTTCTTACCCAAAACCATGGTGTGCCTCTATTCTTTTTTGTCTTCAGAGGTTTTAAGTGGGTGCTGAATATTTTCATTATGATTATTTCTAAGCACTTAATCTTCTTGTTGCTATTGTGGGTGGGTTGTCTATTAAGCTTCTAACAGGTGTTCCTGTGCGTCCGTAAGGACCATTGATGTTTGTACACCAATATCACCACCGCTGCCATGCCGAATTCTCTTCCCATCTGTGGGAGTTTTTCCATAGATCCTCTTGGGTTTTCTACGTCATCTCAAACATGACTGTCCACTCTCCTTTCTAACGTTTACTTCTGTGCTGTTAAAAATACTCCTCCCCAACTTGTCAGCTGGAAATGGTATTCTTTGATTCATTTAAAGTCCCAACTACAACCGATGAGCCCATCCGACAGCTTGTTCCACCTCCCACCTTCTCCCCCTCATCCTCCCAACTTTCCTCGGCTGAGCCTTTGACACATTATGGGAGCAGGTGATATTAAAATGGTCACAACATCCTCATCCCGGCTTGGTTTTACTCTGCAGTTAATCACACGAGATGCCTGCCTCAGGGTTGGTGCCAAAGTGGTTCCAATTGGCTCACGGTTGACTGGGGTTGAGCCTGTAGTAGTTTTTCATGAACAGTTCACAGGAGCCCATCTCCTGAATTCTTAGCAGATTTAACCCTTTTTTTTTTGTAGCCTTTCAACCTGAAGGCCAGCTTGGCTGGATAGAAAGTGCTTGGCTCTTTTCGTCCTTAGGATCCTGCTGATGTCGATTGGCTGTGTCCTGAAGGTCAATGTCACTTTGTGGACAAGTCAGAAGCCAGCATGATCATTCATTCTCCCTTGAAAGCTGCTTGACCGTTTTTGCCTGGATGCTTACAGGACCCTTTCGTTTCCACCAGAAGTCAGTGACATGCAATGTATAAATGCAGGGGTTAGCAGTCCCCTTGACAAGATGGAAGAGGCTCCGGGGCCTAACAAAAGTTGGTAACTTTTCTGGGTTGTCTCCATAATGATGGGCCATTCCTCCTGGTACTCAAGTGTGTTCATTCAATATGTAAACTAGTCTTTGATTTTAGTAAACTTTTCTTGAATTACATATTTTTTAAAACACTGAAGCATCACCACCCCAAGAAAAGTGAGTCCCCTACAATTCAATCCTGTAAGAGGTATGTCCAGGTTACCGCAAGACTAATGCAATGACGAAGGTGACCACAGAGCCACTGGAATGGGAACCCTGGGATCCAGCAGCTTCTGCCTGTAGACACCATTGATAGCAGCCTGGGCTGCAGTGTGGTGCCAGCTGGTTTCAGTCTCACTTCCGGGCCCGGTGGCTGACTGGAGAGTGGCAGGGCCTCTGGAAAGCCCCCGGAACTGGCACTCATTTCACTGGTTAGATCTGGGAAGACTGGGCTGGGTGAATACCAGGGCCAGGGGCCTGTGTTCCTGCCTCCTGGTTCCCACTCAGCCTCCCCCCACTCACCCCTTTCCTCCACAGACAGTAGCTTCATGCTCTTCTGAGTACAGGTTACAGGTAAGTCACAGGAGCCAAATGCCTACTATGTTACAGCCTAATTCACATCATCGCAGGGGATTGTGGGAGTCTGTATTTATCCTGCTCTGTCGTTCCAGCCTTCAATCATTGATCTGTGGTACCTTCTTTGCTTGTCTTCTGTAGGTATTACTTTCTGATACCCAAAAACTCACTCTTTCTTCTCCATTTTGTATATATCTCTCACTTCTGCCTCCTTGTCCCTTGCTCTACCTTCTGCTGTGTCTAGGGTACCCTCTGCTCATCTGGTTATGTATTGTAATGTCTGTGACGGTTTTTATTATTTTTTTTCCTAAATACTTGCAGTTCATGTTTCATTGTCTCTAGTACATCAGTCATTTAGCCGCCTCTTCCCTAAGTCCTTGGGTTTCAGCTTTATTGTGTCCTTCTTATTGGTGATTACTTTGTATTTTTCTTTTTACTTCCTTTCCTGTCTTCTTGGGGAAAAGAAAAAATAAGTCCCATGTTCACCTCCTTTTCCTCCACTGATTTGGAAATTCTAGGTGGCATTTTATTACTTTTATAGATTAGCCTAGATGTTTGTAGCCTGTGTTCTTAACTATTCATTTTTCTAATGAAGTCTAAAGGTTATTTAGTATTTCTATATTTCCCCAACACAACACTAATCTTAGCATGTTCTAACTCCCCCCTCTAAAACACCAACAACCACCTTATTATTGTCGCTTAGAATTTTCCTTCTACCTGTTTTGAAAAACAAAACTGGGAGCCCTGGCCGGGTAGCTCAGGTGGTTAGAGTGTTGTGCCAAAATGACAAGGTTGCAGGTTTGATCCCCAGTCAGGGGACATGGAAAAATCAGCCAACGAATGCATAAATAACTGGAACAACAAAGCAATGTTTCTCTCTCTCTCTCTCTCTCTCTCTCTCTCTCGGGAATAAATGGTGATAGATGACGACTTGACTTGGGGGGGAGGGTGAACACAGAATACGGTGTACAGAGAGATGTGTTGTAGAACTAGACCCCTGAAACCTGTATAATGATGTTAACTAGTGTCACCTTAAAAAATTCAATTTTTAAAAACATGGGTATTTTTTTGCAGTCTATGCTTAAATAAACTACCTGCCATGGAACAACCGCGGTGCTCACTGTGGCTTCTCACACCCACTTCCGTGGCCTCCCATCTCCGTGCTAAGGCACAGTTTTTCTAATTGATGGTTGGTGGGTGAGAAAACCCTTAGTCTCTCTATGTCTAAAAATGTCTCTATTGTGCCCTGGCCCTTGAAAAAATGATTTCACTGGGTGTGAAGCCCTGAGTTGGCAGTTTGCTTCCTCTTAGCAGTCTGTGGCCATCCCTCTGCCGTCTTCTGGCTGCTGCCAGGAGCCCACCGCACTTCTGTCATTCTTTTTTTTTTCTTTTGTATTTTTCTGAAGCTGGAAACGGGGAGAGACAGTCAGACAGACTCCTGCATGCACCCGACCGGGATCCACCCGGCATGCCCACCAGGGGGCGACGCTCTGCCCACCAGGGGGTGATGCTCTGCCCCTCCGGGGCGTCGCTCTGTTGTGACCAGAGCCACTCCAGCGCCTGGGGCAGAGGCCAAGGAGCCATCCCCAGCGCCCGGGCCATCTTTGCTCCAATGGAGCCTCGCTGCGGGAGGGGAAGAGAGAGACAGAGAGGAAGGAGAGGGGGAGGGGTGGAGAGGCAGATGGGCACCTCTCCTGTGTGCCCTGGCCGGGAATCGAACCCAGGACTTCTGCACGCCAGGCCGACGCTCTACCACTGAGCCAACCGGCCAGGGCCACGTCTGTCATTCTTGGTGGGTGATCTGTCCCTCTGCCCTGGCACTTTTTACGATCTCTCTTTTTTATCTTTGGACAGAGATGTCTAGCCTTCTAGATTTACTCTCCTTCCTCCTGCTGATAGATGGGGGTGACTTCTGGACAAAGACTTCACGCCGATGCTCCTCAACCCTAGTAAATTTTTACCATCATTCTTCACTTCGTGCTTCCTCCCCTTCCCTCCGTCCGTTCTCTTACCTGCTTTTACACAGACGAGTGTATTTTTGGACACTGTGTCTCTGTGCTATACCTGTGTTGTCAATTCCAAAGCATTTATTATCTCGTTCATCTTGTCTATTTTTTTTTAAATTTCCACTAATCACCATGGTTTTCAGGACCAGATTTTCAAATACTGTTTATATTCCTCTGATCTTGTTCTGTTTTCGAGATGTTTTGCTTCTTATTCCTTGTGTGTGTTATTCCCTTTTCTGAACTTCTTTAAGTATCCTAAGCATCCTTACTTAAAAGGTGCCATGAGAGTATTCCATGAAATGAGCTTCCTCTTCAATCAAATCAGGTTCCAAGTGTTGATTTTATTGACTGTCATTCCTAACATTAGCCCCCTTCACGTGTTTCAGAATTCTGTCTACAGGCTCATTTTGGGCATAACGTCTTTTTTTCCTGTTTACTTTTTGTTCCTCCTTCCTCCTGCTTATTACCCTTCCATTAGGACAAGTTTGTTATTGCCTCAAGCAGCTGTGGCCCCAGACTCAGACTGGCTCCTGGACAAGCCAAGAACCCTGGTTCCACTCTTCTCTCCCCTCCCCCACCCACTGCCAATGTGAGCTGCCCACCTGGTCCCTCGCGCCTGATTCTGAGCCTGCAGCCCAGGCACCGGCCCTGCTCTCTGTTGGTGTCCTGGTCACAGCGATGCATAGCCAAACCTTTGTCTCTGCCTACGTTTTATCTGTTGTTGCTGTGGGTTTGCAGCAGACAGGAACATCCAAGAGTCATCATGACGCAGGGATGTGCTTTGATGAATTCCAAGGGGGTGACTTGGTTATTTCTAAACTTTGGAAAGGTCCTTCTAGGTGCAGCCTGAACAAACAGGGAGGAACCCAGCTGGGGGCCGGGAGACCAGAGCCCGGGGAGAGGCACGGTAGGAGCAAGGCCTTGGCAACAGGCAGGGCGTGGAGGAAGGGAGCATCTGCACTCTCAGGTCTGGCCCAGAGAGGCGGCCAGGCTGGGGTTGCAGTCAGGGCTTGTCGGGGCTGGATCCCTTGCCCTGGCCAGCTCTGTGCAGGGCACATGGTGGTCTGAGGGTGGCCTGTTCGGGTAGACGCCACCCAAAGCCAGGATAATAGGTGGCACAGAAAAGGCCACGACTGTCCTAAAGAAGGCATGGGCCTTGGAACAGAAAGGAGCAGACAGAGCCTAGGTCAGGAGCCAGGAGCCTGTGACCTCTCTGACTCTCAGCCCTCTCATCTAGACCATGAACATGGTAGTCCCTGCCCTGCCTTCCCTGCGGAGCCACTGTGAGGACGAGGAGAGGAGGAGCAGAAGCACCATTAGTGATGAAGCCTCAGCAGCAATCTGGGGTGACCACCCCGTGCCCATGCAACCCCTTGGGTGGGCACTGTCACTTCATGTGCTTCATCTCCCTGCCCACCTGAGGGGGCTGCCTTGAGGCTCGGGGGATGGATGCCCAACGTGTGAATACACATCACAAACTGTACAATGTCACAGGCATGAACGGCCCTGCCACGAACCATGGTCCATCTTGTCACTTGATCCTCACTGTGAGCAACCCCAGGCAAGCTTCCGGCCAAGCTGAGGTGGTAGGAGAGCAACAGGGTCTGGCTGTGGCCAGATCTACCCCAGCCTTGACCTCCTTCTACACTGTTTCCTTTAGTGCTCGTGTTCTCTTTATTCTCATAGTTGTCAGCTGTGGTGTGGACCCACATTAACGTGACACGTCATCAATGAAATCAGGAGGCACCCGTGGAAAGACCAGAGACTAGGCTCAAGTACCTATATTCCTACAACAACCATTATGGAGGCTTTTAGCTGCCCTGAGCCTGGGGTTTACACATCCTAAAACAGGAGACACGACTCCCGCTCCTGTGTGGGTTCAACAGCATAGCCATACTCATGTGTGTCCTGGTACAGAGTGGGTGTGTAAGGGTGTGCCAGAGCCCTGGGTGTTGGATACGGAGGGTCATGTGATGTGTCTTTCAGGAGTGAGTGGGGCAACCTCAGCCACAAAAAAGGGTCCTTTAGAGAAGGTTCTGACCTTGATTATAGGAAAAGCAGGACATACCTGAGATTAGCACTAATTACTGAGTGATTGATATTTAAAATGCTATTTTGATGACAGAAAAGGGATTTGCAGTGGATATATAAACAGAAAACAAAATAAACAAGGAAGTAAGAAGAAGGGGGAATAAACTTAGGAACATAAGATGAAGGCAGGTAGGTCTGGCTTCACACTGCAGGTCAGGGGCCCTATACAACTGCTAGAGGAGGGTCACGTTGGCTGTGAGCTCCTTCCCTAGAAGCCAGAGCAAAGAGGGGAATTGGATGGAAGCATGGCACCATGATCCACTGACCCTCTGGAATCTCTGGGAAGTGCAGGGGCCCTAATGGGGGGGGGGAGCCTTGTGACCCCCCTGAGAAGGTGAGTCATGGGGACCCTTTCACACTGATAATCATTATTTGGAGGAAAGGCTGGGAGCTTCCTGTGGGAAAACCAGGAAAGGAGGCAAGCCCAGGGAGTGGTCGGCCTCCCCAGGACTGTCCTGAGCAGTCAGCTCTGGCCCAGACCTGCCCCCTCAGCAGAACCATGGTGGAGGAGGCCAGCATGGCTCAGGGTGCAGGATGCCTGGAGCAGTGGCCTGGAGTGGTTCCCACCTCTGATGGTCACTGCTTCTGGGTCTCAGTTTCCCTACCTGTACAAGAAGTTAACAATGGTCTCCAGTGCACAGGTTGCTCACGCTGAGGGCTGAATCCAACCCATGTGAAGTGCCCCCCTGGCTGCAGTGACCACTCTGGATCCCAGAGCAACTGCCATACTCCTCCCTGTGGTGACCAGGAGCCACTGCGGGGCGCTGATAACCCTGCTGTCCCTTCCCCATTCTGTGCTGTCTTAGCACCCCCGGGGGACCAGCAGGCTGGCCCACCTGTCTCAGGCTGCATGAGGCCCTGACTGCTAGTGGCACTGGAAGCTCGACAGCCGCTGCCCCCAAAAGCCACCATTACCGCCGAGTCTTACAGACACCAGCCAATCTTTCTTTGCAAAACACCCATGCCCCCACCCAACGACCCGGGCTCCCAACAGATGAAGTTCTGGGGCTGCTGCCGCTCGCGCCTCAGGTGTGCTTCACCCCGACTGTTTCCAAACAGGTTTGAAGCTGCCACTGCTGCGCTGGGCCCTCTTTAAAAAGAAACTTTGACAGGGATTTTTACACCGGCACATGCTGTACTTGCAAGTTCTATTTAAGCCATTACATATATTTATGCCAATTATGTAGTTAGATGTAATTATACTAATTGTATAAATGCACAATAATTGACTAAGACAACTTTGAGAGAACAAAGAATTCACCCAGAAAGCCCTCCTGAAGGTTAAGGGTGTGGCAAGGCCCCATGGGGGACAGAAGGACCCTGTGAGGGCTCATGGGAGCCTTGGGCTGCGCACCGACCTGAACCTCACCATGCACATAGGTACTCACATGCCATAGAACCAAATTGACTGTCTCTCTTTCTTTTTTCAATTTATTTATTGATTTTCATGTTTTCAGAGAGAAAGGAAGGGGGAAAGAGAGATTGATTTGTTGTTCCACTTATTTATACATTCACTGGATGACTCCTATATGTGCCCTGACCAGGGATCAAACCACAACCTTGGTATAGCAGGATGATACTCTAACCAGCTGAGTCACCTGGCCAGGGCTGACCATCTCTCTTAGGACAAAATTGGGCCTGGGGGCCACTGAAACTTGGTTCCATGTCAGCCTTGAAGAGTAGTCAACTCTATAAATCCCGCAGCCTTTTTGGATATGCAAAGAACAATGATCAAGTCACCCTCCTGCTCAAAGCTCTTCCACGGCTCCCTGCTACCCCAGAATGAAGTTCTGCACCAGGCCCTTCACGATGGGCTGTCTATTCAGCCCCACATGCAGAAGCTCTCATGCTGTCCGCACTGACCAGCTGGCTTCCTCAGGCACGCTGTGTCCTTTCCCACTTCCACGAGGCTGCCCGGGCGGTGCCCTCCCTGAAGTGCCATCCCTCCTGCTTCCTGCTTCTCTACTGAGACGCTGCCTGTTCCTCCGGGCCCAGCTGGGCACACCCCTCCTTTGCCGAGCCCTACATATCCTTCCAGATGCAAACACGGCCTCTCCCTGGCTGGATCTCCCAGACCTCTGAATTTGTCATTCTCTGGGGACACCTGGCATTTGTTAACCCAAGTCCTTGTGGCTGTGCCTATCTCTGCCAGGGGGAGTGAGTCTCCCTAGAGCCAGGACTACACCTGCCCCATCTCAGCATCCCCACCCTTGGTACAGAGCCTGGCATAAGACATGCTGGACAAATAACTGAATGTACAAATGGTGACTTCTTTTGATAATGACAGCATGTTGGTGTAAAGCAGGGGTCCCCAAACTACGGCCCGCGGGCCGCATGCGGCCCCCTGAGGCCATTTATCCGGCCCCCGCCGCACTTCTGGAAGGGGCACCTCTTTCATTGGTGGTCAGTTAGAGGAGCACATTGACCATCTCATTAGCCAAAAGGAGGCCCATAGTTCCCATTGAAATACTGGTCAGTTTGTTGATTTAAATTTACTTGTTCTTTATTTTAAATATTGTATTTGTTCCCTTTTTTTTTTTTTTTTCATTTTTCTGAAGCTGGAAACAGGGAGAGACAGTCAGACAGACTCCCGCATGTGCCCGACCGGGATCCACCCGGCACGCCCACCATGGGGTGACGCTCTGCCCACCAGGGGGCGACGCTCTGCCCATCCTGGGCGTCGCCATGTTGCGACCAGAGCCACTCTAGCGCCTGAGGCAGAGGCCACAGAGCCATCCCCAGCGCCCAGGCCATCCTTGCTCCAATGGAGCCTTGGCTGCGGGAGGGGAAGAGAGAGACAGAGAGGAAAGCGCGGCGGAGGGGTGGAGAAGCAAATGGGCGCTTCTCCTGTGTGCCCTGGCCGGGAATCGAACTGTTCCCTTTTTTTTTTTTTTTTTTTTACTTTAAAATAAGATAAGTGCAGTGTGCATAGGGATTTGTTCATAGTTTTTTTTTATAGTCCGGCCCTCCAACAGTCTGAGGGACAGTGAACTGGCCCCCTGTGTAAAAAGTTTGGGGACCCCTGGTGTAAAGAATCATAAGAAGCTGTGGGAGCCCAGAGGGGCTTCTACCACCCTCTGGGTAGGTGGTCAGAGAAGGCTGCCTGGAGGAGTCAATGTCTAAAGTAAAACATAAGATAAACGAGGGTCTGTTAGAGAGATAAGGGGGCCAGGAGGGGACAGCTAGATGGGAAAAGGCCCAGAGGGTTGACTTTGGCCCAGGACACCAGCAGCCGCACAAGGACAGTCACTTGCTGGAACCCGACACTCAGCAGAGAATGGCCGTGACTCAGCCGCTGCCTCTTAAACCTCCACCAGCAAGGCAGCTGCCCCAGGAGGTGCGGAGAGCCCATTCATCCCTCCTCCCTCATGTAGGGGTTGGGAAGGAGGTGCTATGTACAATCTCTGGAATGTTCTATGAGCACCTTCAGGAGACATCTGCGTCTCCTGTGCCAGCCTGGGGCAGTCGCTAACTCTCAGCCATTCAGGGTCCTGTCCTGCCCACCTTTAGGCACTCGTGATTGGTCACGGGCAGAGAGAAGAGCCAGGGCTGCTTTAGGGCCATGTGTTCCCAAGAGCCACTGTCCCCTAGAATGGGGGTCCCGAGGACAGACTGGTCTACAGCCAGGTCGTGACCCAGCACCCCAGGCACCATTCAGATGTTTGGCTGGCACTGTTCGGGGGCTTGACTGGCACCGACTCATGGCATCCTCCCATTTCACAGACAGGACAGATGTGATCTGCCCCCTCACACCTCTAGAAACCGGCAGCCCTGGGATGCAAATGCAGGCAGCCTGGTGCTGGGACCTGCGCTCACCACTGCCCCACACTGCCTTAGCACACAAACCCATGAGACAAACCACTCAGACCTGGGCTCATTGGCTGAGTCCCCACTTGGAGTGTCCACTGCCCAGGGTGGCTGTGCCCTGGGTTTGTCAGCTAGCTGACCCCATGTGAAGCCCATCCCACCCTTGCAGAACAATCCCCCCAGACCACAGCCACCCTACCTCAGGGTTCTCCTGGCTCGGGGGCCGGTCCTCCTTCTTCTTTTTGGTGGCCTGAGCTCCCTGAGATGGCTCCTCCGTGGGCGGCCGCGACTCCGCCGTGCTCTCGGACTGTGTCTGCACTTGAGGCTGGAGGATGATGACCTGGAAGATGCAGCGAGGGACGAAGGGATAGTGAGGGGAGGGGAGGGGGAAGGAGAAGCTGGGAAGGTCCAGGGTGGGCAGGGTGGGCAAAGGCTGGGTGAGGCCGGGTTTGCCCGTCCCAGAGGGCACTGGTCCCTCAATAGCAGGATCCCAGAGGAGTGAGGAGGCCTGCACTGAGCTCTCCAATCTATGGTGAGGGCGTGTGCCGCCCGGCAGCCCTTACATGGTGAAGATGGTCTACGTGAGAAACAGGACTGGTTTAGGAACCAGGAGGGCCTGGGTTCAATCCTGTGCTACCATTTCCTGGCTGTGTGGACTGGGAGGGGGGGTCACTTTGCCTCTATCCTCAGCTTCTTTGTAATAAATACTGCTAGGAAGCTGTTCAGTTCTGGGCAGCATGAATGAGAAGGTGAGTTTCTTTATCCCTGGCTCAAATGCAGGCAAGCTGAGGCTGGGGGCAGGGGGGGCTAGGACACCCTGGCTAACCACTCCCTTCCCTGCCTCTTGGGCTCCAGGCCACTGTGTCTCAGGTGCTCACACTTGTCTGGGGGTGTGGGGGAAAGGGGTGCAGGTGAGAATAACGATGTTTCTCTCTCCCTGAGGAGCCCTGCCAAGCCCCGGGGTGGGTAGGGGTGTGGGGAAGGAAGAGGTGGGCCTCAGACCCCACACAGAATCACCCGGAGCAGCTCTGCTTCAGCCAGTCCTCACCAGGGGTCAGGGTTATCCTCGGGTTTGATAAAGGGGCAGAGGGCTGTGAAGTCTGAAATTGACTTCCATAGCCCAGCCTCTGCCTGGGCCAGCCAGGGTCGAGCCGGAGCCAGGAATAACCTGAACTTGCATTTTTCTCCCCCGAAGAACATGTGGTTACTACCTTCTGAACCTGAAGGTCCTATACCTGAAGAGAAGATGCACCCCACTTTTCTGCTGGCTGAAGGAAGGGCTCTTTGTTCTTCTTTGTGTCACAGGTTTTAAAACCCCAGAATTCTCTGGATGGAAAATAATGTCCCTTCTTATATTCATGGGGAAGAAAAACATTAAGATCCCCAATAGAAAAAAAAGGGGGCAAAGACTGCTCCAACAAGTCACACAGGTGTCAGAATTCTTGAAAAGTACAGTGGAAATATTCAAGCTTAATAATCACCAAGCAATTCAACTTTCAGTAGCAAGTATCTGTTTGCACCAATTAAATGAGCAAAAAATTTAAAAAATGTATTTAAAATGACAATACGAAATGCTGGTGAGGCTGCAGTGAAACAGGTACATTCATTCAACAAATATCTGCTTAAGCACCCAGTCTGGACCAGGCACTGCCCTGGGGTGCACATTTCCTCCCTGTAACTTGCCATCTGACCAGAGCCCACTAATAATGCTTCAGGCTTTCAGAATCCCTAGGGACATGGTCCATGGGTGTGAAAGCTCAGAAATGTTACACACCCAGAAATACACTGTATGTAATAATATATGGTGGCATGACAGGAGACTGGCAACATTCGGCTGGGAAGTGGGTGGGACACTGGCCATAACCAAAGGAGGAGGGCAACCTAGTGGGAACCGCAAACTGGGAGCAGGAAAAAGAGGCCCAAGAGAGGAAACGGTACCTCTATGCAGCCCCAAAAAGCAGAGGGGAATGGGGAGGCAATCTTTGTTTGTTTCAATCTGGGCAAGAAGAAATCATAAATTTTTCCATGAAACTCCAGAGGCCAAGAGACATTCTCAGTACACAGCTCTGTTCTAGTCATCCCTTCTACCACATATCTTATTAGTTAACCAATTATTCTAATAAATAAAATAATTCAGCCTTGGCCAGTTGGCTCAGTAATAAAGAGTTGGCCCAACATGTGGATGTCCTGGGTTAAATTCCTGGTCAGAGCACACAGGAGAAGCACCCATCTGCTTCTTCACCCCTTCCTCTGCCCCTTCTTTCTCTCTTCTCCTCCCACAGCCATGGCTCAACTGGTTCAAGCACATCGGCCCAGGGCGCTGAGGATAGCTCCATGGAGCCTCCACCTCAGGCACTAAAAATAGCTCAGTTGCAAGCATGGCCCCAGATGGGCAGACCATCAGCCCCAGATGGTATTGCTGGGTGGATTCTGGTTGGGCCACATGTGGGAGTCAGTCTCTCTATCTCCCTTCCTCTCACTTGGAATAGAAGAAGAAGAAGAAAATAAAAGAAATAATTCATTCATTGACCAATAATTTTTGTTTTGCTATATTAGTTTCTGAACATCTATTTTTTCAGTCCTATATCAATTTATTTGTGCCCTCAGTCATTCATGCATGGATCCATTTGTGTGACCCTTACTCATCCATGGCCCATTTATACATTTGGCTGCTTGATCATTCTGCCATCAGTCACTCATTCTGCCTGAGCACCTCTTGGACAGTTGCCTCCAGTGTGTGCGGGCACACCCGGAACCTACCTGTGGACACAGCCTCACCTTGTTGTCGGCACTGATGAGGAGAGGCTGGACTTTGATGCTGTCGCTGACCACGGACACAGCGGTGCTGGGGGCGATGGCGGCGGCATTGCTGGGGGCAGTGGAGATGATGGCGTAGGCCACCCCGGCACTGCTCAGAGAAGAGGTGATGGCGGCCGGCTGGGCGAGGGCCTGGGGCTGGCTGCCGGGTGTTGGCACATGGCTCACGGTGTTGTTGGCAGTTGGGAGAGCTGGGCTGGGGTTCTTGATACTGACCACAGTGGCCTTCTGGAAAGTTGGGGGCTGCTTGGGTGGCCGATCCCGGCCTGGGGTGATGGGGAGGCTGTCTGGAATCAGGGTCTTTGGCCTAACCTGGGAGGGAGGAACAGGTGCAGGGTCAGACAGACACGCAGGCGGGTGACGAGAGGCACAGCAAAGGGGCAGCCCTGAGCAGAGCCAGGACGTAGGGAGGACAGAGCATGGGGGCCGACATAACCTGGCTCACAGACTTCCCAAGTCAGAGGTGAGAAAATGAGAGCTGAGAGGCCACGGGACGGCCCACCAATGTCTCCCGCGTCCTGGGCTTGCACTGACTGGCCTGGGGGCTCAGGAGGAGCCACTCTGGGCCACAGTCCCTCCCAGCTCAATTCAGATAAAGTGGTACTGACCAGAAAAGGAGGATGGGGGAGCAGACAGATGAGTCAGAGGGACAGTGGGTGCAGTATGACCCTGTCCGTATCGAGTCACAAAGCAGCAAAGTGCCCTCTTACACCAACATGGACACATCATGTGGAAGACCACAGACAGACTCCTTCTGGCCTGTGCCAGCTCTGGCTGCCAACAGTGACTGGCTCTGGGACTGCAGTTCCCCCCCTCTGAAGAAGACCAGCTGACATGGACCCCAGCTGTGACCTATAGCTCACACCAAGGGCTGCTCCATGCTCTGCTGGCTCCTCCCTGTCATTCAGGTTTGCCATGGGCTACGGACAGCACTGCCAGCTAATAGTACATAATCTGGACTTGAGTGTGAGTAAGCCAGGCCCAGATAACACGGGCGGGATTTGAACATTGGCCATGACATGTGAGAAGAAGGTTGGGGGAAGGTGCAGAGGCCAATGGTGAGGGACTATGAAGACAGCACATACCTGTGCACGTGTGTGTGTGTGTGTGTGTGCATATACATGTGTGAACTCATGTTAGGGTGGAAAGAAAGGGGGGCCTTGGAATTTCACAAGTATGGGGTGCACGTGGGTGCACGCTGGAGTGAGAACTCCAAGGAAAGTGTACCAATCTTGATCAGAAGCACCAATCCTGACCCTCCCTTGCTCTGAAGCTGTCCAAAGCTCCCCACAGCCTTTGGGTCATTGATAGGCAACACCCAGGTCTGTGGCCTGATATATGAGCCTCCCAAAGGCCCCTGTGGACACATCTCCACCTCTCTGCCTGCTCCGACCGCCCCTCCTTGTGCTGTGAGGACTGTGATTCTGCCTCCATCTCTCACTCCTGTGCCCTCGTGCTTGCTGACCCAGTCTGGAAACAAGTTATTCAGGAAACAATGCTAGGATGTGTCTTGATATTTTCAGTCTTATTCTAGTCCAGCCTAGTTTATTCCATTAAAAAAGAAATCCTGGTCAGTACCCACTGAATTGATCTCCCCCAGTTCCTCACTGGGGAAAGCTAGGTCTTGTTAGAACACCTCTGCAAGACAGGAGAAGGTGGGCGAAGGAAGGGGCTCCCGCCCAGCTCAGTGCCCACCAACACCTCAGAACCACGGGGCTGGGCTTGGAGGGACAGGGATGGAGGGACAGACACACCGGGCTGCTTACCTGAGGTAGCACTGCCGCTCCTTGCCCGGCCAACCTCTGCAAGGAACTGACCTGAGGACCCGTGACAGGCACTGTAGTTATGGATCCCAAAGTCTGGAAGACAGGAGGGCGCTGCTGAGACGGGAGGCGGCAGGAAGTGCGCACGGCCCACCCAGCAGACACCTGAGACGGGACGCGGCAGGAAGCGTGCACGGCCCACCCAGCAGACACCTGAGACGGGACGCGGCAGGAAGCGTGCACGGCCCACCCAGCAGACACCTGAGACGGGACGCGGCAGGAAGCGTGCACGGCCCACCCAGCAGACGCCTGAGACGGGACGCGGCAGGAAGCGTGCACGGCCCACCCAGCAGACGCCTGAGACGGGAGGCGGCAGGAAGCGTGCACGGCCCACCCAGCAGACGCCTGAGACGGGACGCGGCAGGAAGCGTGCACGGCCCACCCAGCAGACACCTGAGACGGGACGCGGCAGGAAGTGTGCACGGCCCACCCAGCAGACACCTGAGACGGGACGCGGCACGAAGCGTGCACGGCCCACCCAGCAGACGCCTGGTGCACTGGCAGGGCCAGGCCGCGGAACGGCCCACCCAGCAGACGCCTGGTGCACTGGCAGGGCCAGGCCGCGGAAACAGCAAATGCTGCTCTCTTCACCCTTAATTATGAAATTTCAGTTGCAAAAGTAATAGATACACATGCAAGAAACTTTGGAAACCAGAGGAAGGAAAAGAAGGGCATCACCCAGAAAACCTCCCTTAGTCGCACATCAACTTCCTTTCTTTTTTTTCTTTTTTTTTTTTTTTATATTTTATTTATTCATTTTAGAGAAGGGGAGAGAGAGAGGAGGGGGAAGAGCAGGAAGCATCAACTCCCATATGTGCCTTGACTGGGCAAGCCCAGGGTTTCGAACTGGCGACCTCAGCATTCCAGGTCGACGCTTTATCCACTGCGCCACCACAAGTCAGGCAACTTCCTTTCTTAAAGCACAATTTCTACGAAGCTACACTCAGAATTGTGTCCCCTGTGTTTCTACTTCCACTCAAGGGAACGTAGAATTTTCTGACATTGCTACAACCATCACAAGTCACTCCAAGGGCTGCTGAGTCTCACTCAGTGGACTGACGGCCATTTCCACAGCCAGTCCCTCCTCCCACAAGTGTGGGCTTTGTCCCATCTTCCTGCGATGCTCAAACAGTGCTTCAGTGAATGGCCATCGTGGACAAAACCATTGCACATCACAAACTCCATAGGGGAGATTTTATAAACAGCTTCCTAGGCAGGAATTAAGAAGGGTATTAAGAATTTTGGCCCTTGATACATGTCCCTACTCTGCCCACCAGGTGGGCAGTGACCAGGGCACACCTGACATACCCTCGAATCCCATCTCCTCAATTCGGGGCTCCCTCCAATGTTGATGCCACACCAACAGCAGGGTGGGTATTTATAGGGTGAGGAGATGGGAGAGGACCACCTCCCTGGGATGCTAGGCACACACATATATAGATGTGATTGAGGTGCCTGCTTGCCTAAGCCTCCTTCTGTGAGAATCACCACTACCACAGCTGATGAGGGGCAGTCCTACTCAGCCATGATTGTGCCCCATGAGCCTCCCCAATGGGGATGAACATCTCTCAATCAGAGTCAGGTGGCCAGAGATCAGCGAGGATCTCTCTCAAATTTAGAAGAGAGAGAAGAAGTCTAAATAAAGTGTTAGCAAATCAATCCCAACAATAATAAAGAGGATACTACAACATGAGCAAGTTGAATTTATCCCAGGAATTCAAGGCTGCTTCACCATTTGAGTATCAGTTAAAAAATAAACAAAATGGCCCTGGCCGGTTGGCTCAGCGGTAGAGCATCGGCCTGGCGTGCGGGGGACCCGGGTTCGATTCCCGGCCAGGGCACATAGGAGAAGCACCCATTTGCTTCTCCACCCTCTCCCTCCTTCCTCTCTGTCTCTCTCTTCCCCTCCCGCAGCCAAGGCTCCATTGGAGCAAAGATGGCCCGGGCGCTGGGGATGGCTCCTTGGCCTCTGCCCCAGGCGCTAGAGTGGCTCTGGTCCCGGCAGAGCGACGCCCCGGAGGGGCAGAGCATCGCCCCCTGGTGGGCAGAGCGTCGCCCCTGGTGGGCATGCCGGGTGGATCCCGTGGGCGCATGCGGGAGTCTGTCTGTCTCTCCCCGTTTCCAGCTTCAGAAAAATACAAAAAAACAAACAAAAAACAAAAAAACACCAGAATATGGTTATCTCAATAGATGTGGAGAAAGCATTGAGCAGAACTCAACATCTATTCAAGACAAAAACTTTCAGTAAACTAGTAATAGGAAACAACTCCCTTCACCTGATAAAAAGTCATCTATAAAAAACCAACAGCTAGCATCATACTTACTGAGGAAAGACTGAAGGCTTTGCCCCAGAGATCGGGAATGAGGCAGGGATATTTGGTCTCACTCCTTCTATTCCCCATTGGACTAGAAAGCCTAGCCAATGCAACAAGGCAAGAAAAAGAAATCAAAGGCCCCCAGATTAGAAAGAAGAAATAAAACTGTCATCATTTGCAGATGGCAGTATCATCTACATAAAAACATTTTATGAAATCTACAAAAAAAAAGCTCTTAGAGCTAATAGATGGGTTTATTAGCAAGGTTTCAGGATGCAAGGCTAACAGAAAAAATTGTATTACTATCTACCAGCCATCACCATTCAGAAACCTTAAAAAAATTTAAATGCTACTTGTAATAGCATAAAGAAATAAGGAATATATGTTCAGATAAGACATTAGCTCTCTAAGACCTGTGTACTGAAAACTTCCAAACACTGCTGAGAGAAATTTTAAAAGACCCATGTAAAGAGAGAGACATACTGTAACCATGGATCAGAAGGCTCAATGTTGTTAAAATGCCAATTCTCTTTCCTGACTTGATCTACCTATTCAATTACAAATAATCTCAATACAAATCTCAGCAGGTATTTTTGTTTCTTTTCTGGTAAAAATCGACAAGATAACTTAAAAGGGCATATGAAATGCAAAGGACCAGAACAGCCAAAAAACCAAAAACACCCCCAAACCCTCTGGAACAGACAAAAACCATCAAACAAGGTAAAGGACTTAAACTGCATGACTTCAGGACCTGCTACACAGCTATGGTGATGAAGACTGGGTGGTGCAAGTGTTAAGTTATAAAGATAGACCCATGGACCTGGATAGGGTCCAAAAATAGACTCACACATACATGATCAACTGGTTTTCAGGGAAGTCAATTAATTCACTGAGTGGAAAAAGGATCAGGGTTTCAAAAACGGTGTTGTAACAAATAGACACTTGTGTATTAAAAACATACAAAAAGTTAACTTCAACCCATACCTTGTGCCATGTTAACAAAGAAAGAAAAAACTCATAATGGATCCAAAACCTAATTGTAATGCCTAAGAAAACAATAAAACTTTTAGAAGAAAACATGGGAGGAAATTTTGGGGACTTCCTTCGGGTTCGGCAAAGACTCTTACATGTAACACCAAAAAGCATAATCTGTATAAGAACAAATTAATAACCTGAACTTCAAAACTTTAAAAACTCCTGACGTTGGGAAGACAGTGTTAAGAGAATGAAAACACAAGCCGCAAGCTTGAAATAAAACACACACACACATACACGCACATACACACACGCACACACATCAATTATCTGATAAAAACACTTGTATCTAGAACACATAAAAGAACTCTCAAAACTCAGTAACGGAAATCAACCCACTTTAAAAAATGAATAAAAGATTGGAATGGACACTTGAGTGAAGATGTGCTGACCGGCAAATAAGCAAATGGAAAGACAGTAAACATCATTTGTTATTTGGAAAATGCTTAATTAAACCCTTGATAAGATACTCCCACATGCCTGCCTATTCAGATGGTTAAAATGAGGAAGACTGCCCAAGTCAGGGGCTGGGGAGGCTGGAGGGCAGCCACTGCTCTTGAGAACATAAAACAGTATAATCAGTGTCTTAAAACATTAAAGATGTCTGTGTTCCCCAAAATTCATAGGTTGAAACTCTCATCCCCCCCAGTGGGAGCCTTGGAGGTGGAGCCTTTGGGAGGTGAGCCAGTCACAGGGGCGGGGGCCCGTGATGGGGTGAAGGCCCTCATAAGAGGAGACATGGGCAGGCTTGCTCCCTCTCTTTCTCTCTCTCTCTCTCTCTGCCATGTGAAGGTGGCATCTGCCATGGTCTGAATGATTGTGCCCCCCTAAAATCCACTGGCTGGAATCCTGACACTTCATGGGAAGGTGTTAGAAGGAGGTGCTTAAGTCTCAAGGGTGGACTTTCGCAATGAATGGGATTTATCTCTTATAAGAGGCTCCAGGGAGATGCCTGGCCCTTTCCCCCAGCCTAGGAGACAAGGAGAAGCCAGCAGCCCAGAAGAGAGCCCTCACCCATGTGCTGGCACCCTGACCTTGGGCTTCCAGCCTCCAGCACTGTGAGCAAGACATTTCTGTTGCTCATGAGCCCCCAGCCTGCTGGGAATTTTGTTATAGAAGCTCAAACAAGCTAAAACAGGCTCCATCTGTAAACCAGAAAGAGGGTCCTCCCCAAAACTGAATCAGCCAGCACCCCGATCTTGGATGTCTCAGCCCCCAGCACTGCCAGAAGTAAAGGTCTGTTGCATAAGCCCCCCCAGCCTGTGGCCATTTCGTAGCCGCCCAATCAAGGTCATCTGCCATAAGGTCCGGCCATTCCATTCTCAGGTTCTACTCAAGAGAAATGGAAGCTTGTACCCACCCAGAGACTTGTAAACGAAAGTTCACAGCAGCTCTACTGTGACCACCCAGACTGGAAACAGCCCACATGTCCATCAGCAGGTCCACAGATGAACACCTGGTATATCTCTCCCAGTGGAAACAGGGCCACAGACGAACATCTGGTACACCCACTTAATGGGACATTACTCAGCAATAAATAAGAATGGGTGATCGATACACAAAACAACAGGGATGAGTCTCAAAATGACCCTGCTGGAAGGAGCCAGATAAGAAAGGGATGACATACTGTATGATGCCATTTACAGTATATAAAATTTCAGAAAATACAAACTAACCTAAAGGGACAGGAAACACATTGGGGGTTGTGGGGAGATGGAGGAGATGGGAGGAAGGGATCACAGGAGGCAGGAGTGAACTTATGAGGGTGACGGGCATGTTCACGATCTTGACTCTGGTGATGGTTTCACAGGTGTATACACATGTCAGACTTGTCACGTGGCGCACTTTAAACGTGTGCAGTTAATTGTATATTGCACTTCAACAAAGTTGCTAAAAATAAATCGCTCTTTACTTCCCCCCTTATCTTAGATCTCTCTGCCCCCAGAATGACTGTTAACTATTCCCAAACGACCCGGCAAGTATCACAGGCCCACAAACCACTGGGCTGCTTCTCCAGATGATGATGATGGGATGGCTCCTCCCTCCTCCAGAATGTACCACCTGCCCCACATGGGCGAAGTTCCGGCTCAGGTCTTGTCTCTCTGTCAATGGAGCCAAGTTACCTACATTCAAGCTTTGCTGTGCACATCGAGCTTTATGTATGTACAACACAGAGAGAATGAACAGACATGGTCGCTTAGTGAAGAAGCGTCTCAATCGTGATATTTCATGTCCCTCCCCAGCACAGCCTGGGTGGGGACAAGCGCTGACCAGTTCCCATGTTAAAGGGTCTGCCCCACCTTTCACAAAGGGACACACATAGAAGGCTCTGCCCTCTCCTGCCCCTGGCCCTGTTGGCACGTGAGAGTCACCTGTAAGGCCTGTCTGCATGAGATCCCCAGGCACCAGCCCAGACCTGCACAGGTGGGAGGCAGGTACGGAGCAGCACCTGATTACCAAGCTTCCAGGTGATTCCGCCAACCTGTCCTGCCAGCAGGCCCTACAATGAAAGACCCACACGAGCACTTCGTCAGTGGGGAGCCAACCAGAACCACTAGGGA
The DNA here is from genome assembly GCF_036850995.1 of Saccopteryx leptura. Classification (NCBI taxonomy): domain Eukaryota; kingdom Metazoa; phylum Chordata; class Mammalia; order Chiroptera; family Emballonuridae; genus Saccopteryx; species Saccopteryx leptura. Next base: position 316,197,203 of record NC_089503.1, read on the forward strand.
CCCAGAGCCACTCAGGCACAACCACACCTGGACCTGTGGGAACCAGAGAACCAGCACAAGCCTGCCTTCCTGGGGACTCCCTTCTGGACAAGATGCCCCATAAGCCCTCCAGACGCCATCAGCCCATGAGGAGGGTCTGGACAACACCTCCAGATGAGGCGTGTGCTGTCTATGAGCTTGTCCCATGTGCCGACATGCTCCTGGGCGGGTATGAGGGCTGCGGTGTGTCCGTGTCTGTGTGCGTCACCAGGCACCAGTCGGTCTTGTGTGGTGCAGGCACCTGTGTTTCCATGAATTCCTCTCTGGGTCCCTCTTTTGCTCTGTAGACTCCAGTGGCTGAGGAACTAAGCCTTCTTCCCAGTCAATGCTTGGCCCTCCCTTCTGACTTGGGACACCAGCAACTTCTGTCCAGAGGGAAGACGGACCGAGAGGGAGAGACAGACAGAGGCTGCCAGAGGGCAGAGCTCAAGGGCAGTGCGGGGGGAAAAGACAGGAACTTTGCTCTGACCTCGTTCTCAGCATTCGGCTACCAATAGAGAAACAGAACCCACTGCGTGGAAAATACCAACCAGCTGTCATCCCACATCTTTACCCGTTGACTCCATGAACTACACTACTGCCCAACTGCAACCCAACCAACACTGGCATTGCTACAGATGCTGGGGATGCGGGGGGCCCGCAGCTCTCCAAGGAGCATACTGCAGGGTGCAGGTGCCCCTGGTGCCAGGGCAGTGGGAAGGGCACAGAAGATGAGGTGATCCCCCCAGGTCAGAGCTCAAAATCCTTTGAGAGGGATGTGCTACCAATGAGGCTGCTGAGCAGAGTCCCCCCACACACACACACTCGGAAGGACGGGTTTCCTCCCTGAACGCCAAAGCCACCTCCCACCTATCTTCCTTTCTCTTCTGGGGGCTCACCCATCTCCACCTATCAGCCCTGAGCCCGCCTGAGCGTGCTTCTCCACATCCTTACAGCCCTTTAATTAACAAGCTGAGAAGACACTTTGGCAGGGACTGACCTCCACCCACGTCGGAACTTATCGACACCAGCAGACAACGTGGCGGAGGCTAGTTCAGGAGCACAGGATAGTTTACAGCTGAGCTTTTCTCAAGATAAACGCGTCCTCATGACGGCACTTACAGCTCTACGCATTCTAATAAGGGAGAAAAAGGACCATAAAAGTCAAAGGTGCCCTGGCCGGTTGGCTCAGCGGTAGAGCGTCGGCCTAGCGTGCGGAGGACCCGGGTTCGATTCTGGCCAGGGCACACAGGAGAAGCGCCCATTTGCTTCTCCACCCCTCCGCCGCGCTTTCCTCTCTGTCTCTCTCTTCCCCTCCCGCAGCCAAGGCTCCATTGGAGCAAAGATGGCCCGGGCGCTGGGGATGGCTCTGTGGCCTCTGCCCCAGGCGCTAGAGTGGCTCTGGTCGCAACATGGCGACGCCCAGGATGGGCAGAGCATCGCCCCCTGGTGGGCAGAGCATCGCCCCTGATGGGCGTGCCGGGTGGATCCCGGTCGGGCGCATGCGGGAGTCTGTCTGACTGTCTCTCCCTGTTTCCAGCTTCAGAAAAAAAAAAAAAAAAAAAGTCAAAGGTAACTTCAACTTTTTCCTGCATCGGCGGAGTCCCTGGGGAGGCCCAGGAGACCTCAGACAGGGCCCGGACCTCAGACACTGAGGCAGGTGGCAGGTGCCAAGGGGACAGGTGCGGGGCCGACTGTGCATGTGGCAGGACAGGCTGGGCTTGGGCCCGGGCTCAGATTCGGGCTCTGACACCAGCTGTGTGGCCCTAGCTCTGTGCCAGTCACCTCATCTGCAACAGGGCACGTTCCTGCTGTTCAGGGCAGGACGGAGAGGGACCTATGGCATAGCCTCAGTGTCGGCCAGTCCAGGTGTCAATCGGGAGTGGCCCCTTTCTTACTGGGCAAATCTGTGCAGTCCCACTTGCTCTGCAACATCCATCTCCCATCTCTAAAAAAGGATCATGTACTTGCCTCCCCAAAAGCAAAGCACTCTGATGCCCAGCAGTGGGAGAAGGTAGGAGAGGAAACCAGTGCCACCATGTCTACAAGACTTCCTCCCTGGTCAGAGGACAGATGCCCCACCCCTCCTGCGACTCCCTTCACTCCATCATTCATTCAGCAAGCATTGCATGGCGCCCACTGGATGGCCAGCCAGTTCTCACCTCAGCCCGAGAACGGGGTGGTAAGGATGGGCAGTGCCCAGCATCTCAGGCTGCGCCCTCCCAGACCCTGACCCCATGGGTCAGAACTGGCCTTTCACTCTCTACTTCCCTGATGAATGGTGGCTCCTGCAGGGTCCAGTCTCAGGCCTCTGTCTCCTGGAGTTCAGCCCAGGTCCCAGTCAGAGCAGGAGCTTGGTGACAGGTCTGACAGATGACATCAAACAAGGAGGGTCTGGCGCCCCCAGGGTCCAACTTAGGGACCTTGCTCAGCAGATGGCCAGGGAGCTGTGCGGCACAGGGAAGGGGCTCCTCCTTCACCCCTGAAAACACTGTCACCCAGAGCCACCCATGCAATAGGCCTGTCACCCACCACCCCACAGGCTAGCAGGCCATGGCCAGCTCTCCACCTAAGTCCACTCCCATAGATGTGCAAACCGGCTCCCTGACCTCCCAGAATTGGTTACCATTTCTGTGCCCAGAGTGACCCCAGACCTCAAAAAGCCACCCTCCAAGAGGGACCCTTGGTGTGGGTGTCAACAACCTGGAGGGGGAGGGGGAGGAGTGGGGTCCCGTGCTGTCCATGTGAATGTGTTCCCAAAGCAGACAAAAATCCAACTTTGAGAACCAGTCCACCTCTAGGACTGGACAGGACATTCCCACGAGGTACCCAGGACCAGGGTCCACCCTGGACCACTGAGATCCAGTCCACTCTCACTCTGAGGATCAGCCTTGAAAGCCCTCCCGATGGTCACACCTTCTATCACATCTTGGGCAGCATCCATGGGCAGGTTTAGCCTGTGCCTGCCCAGCGGGAGCTCGGCCTCAGGCCCCCCAGGGAAAGACAGAGAGGAAGTGGTGTTTTATTAAATGGAGCAGGTTCAATAACCCAAGGCCAGCCCAAGGCAGAGTCTGGCTCTTATCACAGCCTGAGGCCCTGAGCCACCACCTGGGAACACCAGACAGCTCAAGTAGGGGGGGTTCCTGGGATTCCCACGTCCTCAGTCCTCAAATGTCCCTGCAGATCGGCCCCCTAGCTTCATCCCAGGTGGCCCCTGGCTCCTCCCTTATATCACCCCCTGCCCAGATGCCCACCAACATCCTTCTGATGCAAAGTGAGTCCTGGGCCGAGACTCTGGGCCAGGGGAGAGGATTCCGGACTTGGAGCTCCGGGAGGAGAGGAGGGTGTGGGCTGTGCAGGTGGAGGGGAGGCTGGGCCTCAGGCTGGCGCTTAAGAAGCTCCGTCTTCATCACATGAGCTGCAGTCCCCATGAAATGAGGCTATACCACATGGAGAGGAACGTTTCCAATGGTAATTGACACAGGGGCAGGTGTCAGCCTGGCTCCCCTGCAGAAGGAAGAAGAGACCTCATTCCTGAATGCCCTATATCCAGGCACATTCCCTGTGTCCAGCAGGGGACACTGGGGGCTGGCCAGGGCAGCTGTGGCCTGGACCACTCACTGCGGGTTCCACGTGTTGGGCACGGCTTCAATGACACCAGGGAAGGGAGCATTTGCACCTCTCCACTGCCTGGGCAAGTGCTCAGCTGACCAGAGTGGGGCTCCTGTTGCCCACACCCCATGAGGCTCCTGCCTCCAGCCAGCTGGATGAGAAATGTGGGGCAGCAGTGCAGGCCTCCAAAAACCACGCAGGACACCCCAGGGGCAGGGGGCCCTGCCTCCCACACCTCCACGGGCCTGGGCCATGCAGCTTCTCGAGTTGCAAATTCTTGCATCTTGACAGAATCACTGTGGTGTGGGGCAAAGGTGACAACGAGGCTCCCACCCCGGTCAGGGCCAATAAATATATATATATATATATTTAAAGTAAGATGGAAAGTTCTTTTTATTTCTTATTTTTATTTTATTACTTATTCATGTTTGAGAAGAGAGACAGAGAGAGAAGGGGGGAGGAGCAGGAAGCATCAACTCCCATATGTGCCTTGACTGGGCAAGCCCAGGGCTCCGAACCTGCGACCTCATCATTCCAGGTCGACACTTTATCCACTGCGCCACCAGAGGTCAGGTGCAATAAATATATATTAATACAACATAAGCACCACTTTCGCTGTCATGTGAAGCCAGCTTATTATTCATAGATGAGACCTGACCGCCACCGTCATCCCTGTCAGGAATGACTGACTGCTTCATGTGCCACTGGCGTGCTCCCGCTGGGCCTGCGTCACACCGCTAGGGGCCCCCTCCTATTCCCACTGACCCCGTGCTCGTCCACACAGGACCATCGAAGGCATCTAGGGTGTGTGTGACAACCCAGGAAAATGCACACCTGTTGTCTTTGCTTCCCCATCTCCTGGAAGTCTCTGCTCCTCCCAGCCCCTGTCTGCGTCCACAGCTGTGACACAGCGCATGCCCAGGAGCAATGCCGACCAACCTGCCCTCAGATTTCATTCTCAGCTAGCCTGGGTCACACCAAGCATCCCTGTCCTCACCTCCAAGGCAGGGGCAGCGAGAACCCCCTTCCTGGTTCCAAGGCCTGGAGGGGAGGGTGGGAGGCGCCTGGCACAGAGTGTAGTCTGTCATCGCAATGGCTCCTCCCCTCACAAATGCAGACCAGGAGCCACACATGGTCACAGGGCGGAGGGAGAGATGAACCCAAGGTGTCCACCTGCGCCGCCTGCAGGGAAACAGGTTCGCCCGACAAAGTGAGGTCAAGCACACCCAGGCCTGCGGTTCTGCTTCTGGGCATGTCTGAAGCCACTCACGCCCACATGTGCAGGGACACAGACACACAACAATGCCTTCGATGGAACACCTCCCAGCTGTCAGTCAACAAACCCCTGTACACATGAGTCAATGAGTTTGGAGATGCGCCCCTGTGACACCACCTACGGAAAGTCAGCACCGCAGGCTGTGTGGTTTGGGGACATTACAGTCAACAGGCAAACCTGTGTGTAGCTGTGGCTACCCTGGAGAGGGGGAGGAGGGAGGCAACACAGGGGACACCTACTTCCTCTGCAGGTCTCAGCTCTTCAAAAACTAAGCCAGAGCCAAAGGGACAAAATGTCATTTATTCATTTAGGTGGGGAGCACATAAAGGTCTGCTATTGTACCTTTTGCACATTTTATAAGCGAAAACAAGTATAAAAGGAGGTAGAGAGGGAGCTCTTTACAGAGCTGGGGAAGTGGGAAGGCTTCCTGGAGGAGGTGGAATCTGAGCTGGACATTGAAAGTTGTAGCAGAATATTCCAAATGGGCAGTCAGAGATGGACATGCATGGGGATGAGGGGTGGGACCGGTGGGGGGATGGGCAGGGGCACCAGCAGTGGGGGTGTCAAGGGGATGTAGGCAAAGCCCACTGTGGGTGTTGAAGGGAGGCATGGAGGGCAGGGGGTCTGAGCCCCAGGGGCAGTGAGAGCTGCACCCCAGAGCTCTGCCACTCCCCTACGTGTGGTAAGGGGCCGATGCAGGCTCCTGGCCAGGGCCCAAGTGGGGCTGCCATGTGGAGGCAGGACCCAAGGTGACACCGGGCTGGCAGAGCCCTCTGGGGCAGGCAGGGAACCAGGGTGGGTTCTTACCTCTCCTGACATGACGGAGCACCAGCGGGCTGTCTCTCTGCAAGGGCAAGGGCAGGATGCCCGACTGGCCCACGCGGTGCAGGGCCCTGCTGAGATCTTCCCTCCCAGGACCGGCTGTGCCGCGTGCCCACAGGCGCCTCCCCTGCCGGCCCAGCCCTCAGCACCCTGCTTCCTCCCAGGGTCCGCAGGATGTCCCCAGTGCACGGCAGCTCCCTAGGGAGGGGAGCACACCCAGGGGGCTCTCAGGAGACTTTTAATGCTGGGTCTTTAAAACAAGAATCCTCTTCCAAACCCAGGGTTTCAAGCCCCCAGAGGGAAGTCATTTCCTGAAGCTCAGGCCCAAGACGAGCACACGCCTCACCTGCCCCAAATCAAAGCAGAGTGGCTCTCGAGTGCACCTGGGGGGAAACGCTGGGAGACCGTTGCAGCCTGGCTGCCCAGGTCCCAGTGACCCGATGAGTCAGGCTGAGCGGACTGCCCAGGGCCACTTAACCAGCACAGAGGTCTTTGCAGGGGAGGCCGTTCAGAAAGCCCTGAAGACACAAGTGGCTTCTCTGCGCTGATATTTACAACATCCATTCAGCAGGCCCCAGTGTGGCAAAGTGGTCTAATTAACTTGAAAGGGTGTAATTTTATGCTATTTAGTAAGAAATGCACAACCTAAATGGCACTGTGGACTAAGAACTGGGCTGTGATCTTGAGGGTGTGCAAAAACTGGCCATTTGTGTCTGGCAACCACAGGTGTGGGCTGGGAGTGGGGCGTGGAAGCTTCCCCACAGACGGCAGCCCCTGAAGCCACACTGGATGTGTGGCGGGGTATCCACGCGACCAGCGAAAATGCCGCATCACATCAATTCAACTGAGAAATGCCACGTCTGAAGGAGAACTGGGGGGGGGGGGGGGTCTGGAGGCCAGTCAGGACCCTGGTGAGTTCCCCCCAGGCCATTGGCGCACCTCTGATCCCCAAGAGGGAGAGGCCAAAGTGACGGGGTAGGGGGTCCGTGGGTCCTGGGTGGTAGCCTCTGGCTAGAAGGCAGAAGAGCAGGCTGGCTCACCCCCACTGGAGGGCCCCTCTCCTCAGGAGGACACACAGGTGAAGACAACGCAGCTCACAGCCTTGGAGAGGTATGGGGGAGGCAGTGTGTGCACAGAGGACCCAGGGGTTGAGGGGAGCCTCACAGGCCACTGGCAAGACCCTGGAGTGTGTGCCTCCCTCTGGTCTGTCCCTGGAAGGATAAACGAGTATTGGTCTCATCTCCAGGGTGGGCCTCCCAGGGCCTGGGGTGACAGGAAAACATGGAGGAGTTGGTGCCTGTCCTTTCCCATCCCCTGATCCCCACAGACCACCTATCCCCCTCACCTCGTGCTCCCCAGTATCTGAGATTGGGGAGCCTTTGTGTCTGCTCCTCGGCCGGGAGGCCCAGAGCCATGACCTGGGCTCTGGGACCGTGGAGGCCACCGCCAGGCAGGCATCTTCAGAACAAATCTCAGAGAGAATAAATCACCAAGGATAGGAGTGTTTCTAATGGCCTCTCCCCCACCAACCTCCGTACCTCCGTAAAATAAACAGTCATTTAGAAAATCTAAGTCCATGTGTGATCAGCTGACTCCCACTCCCAGCGGCCTCAGCCTTGTCATCCTGCCACCTCCGATGCCCTGGAACCTAATTTAGGGAATGCACATCGCCATGGTGCCCCAGGAAGCCCACTAACGGCCCACGACACACTCCTCACTGAAGCGAGGCCCCCTGGACCGTGGGCAGTGACCCAGAGGGGCAGCGCCGTCCATTCAGAGTCCTGGCTCCCCAAAGAGGGAGCACTGAGATGCAGTTTACATTGAACTGCATCTTTTACAGTGAACGGCGCAGGCTTGAGTCGGTAGCTCCATGGACTGTGACAAATGTCTACACCCCAGTACGCACCACCCAGACCACGATGCAGAACGTTCTGGCAAACCCAGGTGCCCCTGGTTTGAGTCCCTGAACCAGCAGCAGTTAGGAAAACAGAACTAAATCCCCACGATCTTCTTGTCCTGTTGGCACCAATTAAACTCAGCAACTATGGATTGGGCAGCTGTCCCGTGTCTGGCCCTATGGGGACAGATGTAAGTAAGGCAAAGGTCCCGCCCAGCCTACGCAGACCAGGATGTGAGCCCGGATCTGACACCACGCAGCCAATGGAGATGGAGGTGGATGGGAAGTCCCCACCAACAGGGAAGGGGCAGGGGTGTCCGACGTTGGCAGAGCATGTCTGTGTCTGGACGATTCCCCCCATTCTGGGAGATGAGTTCAGGACCCCACCTGCAGATGGGGAAAACGGGGTGGGGGGGGTGACCTGCCCCAGGTAAGCAGTTGGTGATGTGTGTGGCAGGGGACCCAAAGAGACCCTGGCCCTCTGGCTTTGTTGGACCGTCCCCTACCACTCAACCCACCCTCCCTCTCTTCCTCCCAGAGCTGACCTGCAGAATGAGACCAGGTCATGGAAATGAATGCAGGAGACACAGGGCAGAGCTCAGTGTCCCCTGCAGGGCCAGCACGGCCATCTCAGACTTACAGGGACACTGGGACAGAGCAGTAATATCATGTTCCAGCCACATAGGAGGTGCTTAACAAACGCACCTCCCTCTCAGAGGTGCGTCCCTGCACTGGCCTGTCCCCAGCAGGGCAGAGGGGACTGTGATGCTTGACAGTGACACTTGGGGACCTGGGAGGCGACGGCTGTGGGGGAAAGCTCAGGAGGGGAGGGGCCATGGCTGGGCACACCTTCCCCATGCTGAACACAAACACTTCTTGTTCTGCCTCCACCTCAGAGCCGCCTGGCCCTAGCGCCTTCATCTCCTGACTCAGTTTCCCCACGTCTGTGATGGGGCCACCAGTGTCTATGAGATATAGTCAGATGGGTCACTAAAAAGGATCTTCTAAAATTGAACATTGAGATAACCCAGGCCTAGAGCAGGAAGTATATATAGTGGGGACCACAGGAGAGGTGCCACCTGGCCACCAAGCTCCCCATGCATCACTCTGGCGGCACCCAGCGCTATGAGCACACTCATTCTGCAGGAGAGAAACCCATTCAAGCCTCTCTTTCCACAAGAGGTTTCTGGATGCTATACCCACCTTATGCTCAGCAGGCTCCCCTGCCCAGAACCCACCTCCGGCCTCCTCACATCCCCACAGTGATCCATCTCTTGGCGGAGGCTGGGGGCCAGTTTGTCATGTGGCCACAGGGTGGGAAACTTGACCACTTGGTGCCCAACCACTGCCGGGGCCACACACTCTCCCCCTGGCCAGGCAGATGCTGGCTCCTGGCCTACGACCTTCGTCTCCTCACTGTGTGCTGGCCCCCCACTTGCAGTACCCATTCCACAGACAGGGAAACCAATGCTCAGCCAGGCAGACGGGCTTGGCAGAGGCAGCGGCTAGATGTGAACTCAGTTCTTCACGGCTACAAGTCACCTCTGTGTTCCAGGACCACCACGCACCTGTCACTGGAAAGCACTTGCAATGTGGCTTGTCCGACCCAAGTCTCGGTAAGTATAAGATACCCGTGGGATTTCAAAGACTTTGTGGGGAAAAAAAAGTAAAATATCCCATTAATATATTTTTTTAAAGAGTTTTATGTTGAAATGACAGTATTTTAAATCTACTGGGATACTCGGCTAGTAGAAGATTAATAATTACATTTGTGGCTCCTTCCCTTGGACGGAATGTTTCCAAATAAGACAAAAGCCGAGGACTTCCACCCACCCCCCATTAGGAGGCAGAAGAAAGGAACCCAGTGCTTCATGGCGACAAGAAGACACACAGGGCAGAATAAGAGTCAGACTTTCCATGGGACTAGAGAGAAGTGTAGGTCTGACAAACCTGACGAGCTCCAGGGGGGCAGACACCCTGACGGCTGAGCAGAGCAAGGACACCCACACCAGGTGAGCACCCGTGTGAGCAGAGCAAGGACACCCACACCAGGTGAGCACCCGTGTGAGCAGAGCAAGGACACCCACACCAGGTGAGCACCCGGCTGAGCAGAGCAAGGACACCCACACCAGGTGAGCACCCGTGTGAGCAGAGCAAGGACACCCACACCAGGTGAGCACCTGGCTGAGCAGAGCAAGGACACCCACACCAGGTGAGCACCCGGCTGAGCAGAGCAAGGACACCCACACCAGGTGAGCACCCGTGTGAGCAGAGCAAGGACACCCACACCAGGTGAGCACCCGTGTGAGCAGAGCAAGGACACCCACACCAGGTGAGCACCTGGCTGAGCAGAGCAAGGACACCCACACCAGGTGAGCACCCGGCTGAGCAGAGCAAGGACACCCACACCAGGTGAGCACTCGTGTGAGCAGAGCAAGGACACCCACACCAGGTGAGCACCCGGCTGAGCAGAGCAAGGACACCCACACCAGGTGAGCACCCGTGTGAGCAGAGCAAGGACACCCACACCAGGTGAGCACCCGTGTGAGCAGAGCAAGGACACCCACACCAGGTGAGCACCCGTGTGAGCAGAGCAAGGACACCCACACCAGGTGAGCACCCGTGTGAGCGCAGGTGCAGTGGACGGGGACACCGCCAGGGCACGATGTCACATTTGGGGAAAGAGTTTGGAAGTTTTTTTTTTACAAAACCCCACATCTGTGCCCCAGGATCAAGCAGTGTCACTCCCATTTATCAACACGAGACATGAAAATGTGTCCTCAACGTGATTTGGGCACAAATGGTCACAGCAGCTTTAGCCTGAATTGTCAGAAAGTGGACACAACCCACATGTCTGTCCACTGGAGTGCACAAATGTGCTGAGGGGCACAGGTGGACCGCAGGCACGCCAGCAGCACGGAGGCCCTTCAGAAGCACGATGCTGAATGAACAGAGCGAGACAGAGGCCGCGTACTGAAGTCCAGGGACAGGCACAGCTCCTCCGGGCAGGGGTGGGGAGGAGGCGGCGGCGAGCACACGGGAGAACCTTCTGAGGTGATTGGAAATGTTCTGTCACAACTGGGGTGTGAGTTACTTGGGTGTATGCTACTGTCAAAACTCATCAACCAGTACAATTAAGATCTGCGAATTTCAATGTATGTAAATTACATCTAAAAAAATTACATATGTAAAAAAAGGCAAGAGCCATCTCAGCAGCCACTGTCATGCGGAGAAAGGGAAGGGGCCAAGGGAGGGGTGTCTGCTTCCACGCAGACCCAGGCCCGCTGAGGAAGCACCCCCAGTCTTTCAGCAGCTACACAGTAACCGGCTGCCTTTGGAATGGAGTCAAAACGTCATGTCAGTCAGACCTGAAAAGCCAGGTGCTGTCGCCAGGAGGGGACGTGGGACCTGGAACAGCATTGGAGACAGGTAAGATTTCTGGGTGGCACTGAGTGAAGCAATGGGACCAATGTGGCCGGTTCATGTAGATAAAATGCTCATGGCCTCACTGATTACCGATGGAGTTTTCCTGACCTCTGTTCTCACAGCTCTGCAGAGGAAGGCTTGAGGACTAAAGGGGACGGAGGACTTCCCCAAACCTCAGTCAGGCCCCTGGCTGGGCACACAAGGCACCTGCAGGGAGCAAACGTGCAGAGCGGGCTCCGATTACAGCGGCGTCTGCCTTCTCTAAGGCCTTTTTGGACCTTCCAGCAGAGCCCAGCAAGGCTCCAACAGGACCAGGCACAGAACTTGGTGGGACCCCCAGTGAGGGGAGGTGACAGAGGAGACACTAAGGCAGGATTCCCACAGGTGGGAGACCCCCCCAGAGGAGGCAGGATGTGATGTCGCAGGTGACAGGGAGTCCAGGAGCAGATGTGAGTGGCACAGTGGAGGAACAGCTCGAAGATGCAAGATGGACCCGAGGCTGCACAGGAGGAGGCAGGAGGTCGGGGGCAAGGGGGCGGGGGGGTAAGTGCAAGGGGCCCGGGGCCTGGGGGGGACGACACATGAGCATGAGCAAGAAGGCATAGAGAACTGTTCGGGGCACTTAGGTCACTAGGAAATCACTCCCGCCTTCTCCTGGTCCTGGTCCTGGTCCTGGTCCTGCAGCCAGCTCCAGGTCCAGGCCTGCTCCCAGACCTCGAGTCAACTTTGTTATTTCCAAAGTCCAAGGAGTATTCCAAGGGGAGCCAGCAATCAGTGCTCCCCACTGCTAATGACCACCAGTAGCGTATCCAATCTGCTGCCCGCCCGCCTGCAGGGAGCGACTTCTGAGGCACCCGTGTCCAGCAGCATCTTTGCTGTAATAAACAGGAGTAACAAGGCCCAACAGGATAGAGGGACACTGTAATTTCAGAATTTTGGGTCTCAGGTTATGACGGAGAACCCTGGGGAGAAGCAGGCACAGCCCTGGAGGCTGCAGGAGGGGCTGAGTGACTTGCCCAGGGTCACTCAGCTCTGAGCCTGTGATGCACATGAGAGACATCCCAGAGACCCCCAGGGGAACTCGAGGACAGCCAAGCCCCTCCCTGTGCCTCCCTCATCCTGTCCCTGTGAGCAGCACAGCACGGGGCTCCTGCCAGCCAGCTCAGTGGTGACCTCAGCAGGCTAGGGAGCTGCCGTTGCCCCAGACTGGGTCAGGCCAGCCCGTCCTTCATCCTCTGTGACTCAGCATTCTGGTCCTGCTCCTCGGGAGGAGGCTCAGCATCTGCCCACCCTCTTCAGCTCGGGTTTTATCTCAGTTGCCCAGAGTAACAGTGGGCACAGGAAGTGGGGACAGAAAGACAGAAAATTACAGATCCCACCGAAGCCCAGAATGCCTCCTTTCTCTGACCTCGTGGTGAATAAAGAACACAACTCCATTACCCACACTGACGCTAACGGGGCAGGAGGAGGGGACGAAAGCCACGACCTGGACTATCAGTGCCTTCCCTCACTCAAAGAACCGCTCTGCACACACCTGCTGTGTCCAGCTGGAGACAGAACCACCTGCTGATGGTGACACCCTTCCATGCACTCCTTCATTCAGCACCAGGGATGGGATGAATTAGAAACAGCCCCGTCACCCAGGAGCTCAGTTCAGTGGGGCACAGCCCTGCCCTTCAACGCCTGTGATGGTTTGGAGAGGACAAAGAACCCCTCCCCCCACCCCTGCCGGGCCTCACTATCCCCATGGTCTACCCCACAGGACCTTGGTGAGGACTAGAGAGGAGCTAAGTACGCAGCCAGGACAACGCTGACACAGAGCACAAGCTCAGTACCAGTAGCCTGTTGTTTCTATTCAGTCATTCTCATCTGCTCTTCCAAACCAGATTGTGGGTGGAGTATTCTCACCTGTGTTACTATCTTCTGAGATAGACACAGAAAGGTGAAGTGCCTTGCCCAAGGCCACTCAGCAAGACGGCAGCTGAACTGTCTCAATCTGGGTCTTCACACACCAGGGCCACTCAACCTGAGCCTGCACCTCGGGGCTATAATGAAGGAACACTCGACCCTGCAGCAGGGGCAGCAGCAGGACCAGCAGCCATGGTCCAGTTAAGCCCAGAGTGACCAGTGTGGACCAGTGGGACCACAGATCAGCTGGGACAGGCCTGAGAGGACAGAGGGTGGCAGCAAGGTCCCTGGTCAGCACTGGCTCCAGACTTGGATAGCGTGGCTCATATTCCTGTCACAACTCCTAGGCTGTGTGACCTTAGGAAGGTCCCTGAGTCTCTCTGGGCTTCAGTCCCTGTCCCTCCCCCCACCCCGTGGGTACCATGAGCTGTGCTCACAGAATGGTTATGGCCATTAAGTGAGAAGATGCAGGAGAGGTATTTAGAACTGAGCCTGGCCCGCGGTCTGTGCTAACAACTATGTACTAACGTTGCAGATGAGGTGAATGGCCCAAGTTCACATAATCATTTAATAAACACTTCACGAGAACCTGTCCATGCCAGGCAGGCACCATACTGCCCTCCTTTCCTCTTCCATCCTGCAAGGAAGAGCATGAAGCTCTCAGGCCCAAAGACAACATGAGGCAAATGCATGTCCCAGTGAGCAAAGCCCCCCCCCCCCAGGCGCCTGGATGGTCTGAGACCCCGACTCTCTTGGGAACAAGGCAAGGTTCCTAAGTGTTACCTGGGGGAGGGGCTGAGTAGCAATGACAAAGAGGGCTGTCACCAAATTTATGGGGTGGGGGCCTGACCCGCTGGCCCAGAGAGAGGCAGAACTCCCTCACCCTGACAAGTGCATCTTTTCCTCATCACTCAACTCTTAAAGGGGTGACAGCCAGGATTAAAGAGTAAGTCATCTGCAGCCCCATTACGGCCCGGCAAGATGGCTTCAAATTAAATCTAACAGTCAATGAAATCGTCAATATTTAATTTACTCATTGCAGGTGGCAATTCAGCCCTCACAACGCTGTTGTTTAATGGCAGCGAGGCTGGGATTTATCTGGGGTGGAGACCCCTGGGGGCCTTCGTATGAAGTTCTGGAGGACGGAGGGAGGCCCCGAGGAAACATGACCCCAGGGCTGCTGCTGAGTTGCCCAGGGCAGTGGTTCCTGCTTTTGGAATCTACTTGGCCCTGTTTGGAAACAAAAACAGGAAGAAATAAAAGATGGGTGGTCCTGTCAAGCAGTGAGTTCTCCTTCCTGATCCTCTGACCTCCCTCACCTGGTGTCCCTCCCCGGGAGCTGGGACCAGAGAAAGGGCTCTCCTGAGCGGCATCGCAGGCACTCTAGAGAGATTGGAGGTCGAGAGTGGCACCCCATGTCCTCCTTCCACTGGTGGGAGCTGTCCCACAGCCACAAGTAAGTGAGCCTGCCCCTCCCCGCTGATGTCACCACCTCCTGTCCTGTACAACCTTGTTCCTTCCTGGTCTGCCCCCAACCCACAAGCCCACCACCAATGATGACACTTCCCTTGGCCCAGGGCCTCTGCCCGAACCGGTTTTCATGTGGCCAGGTTGAGCACACAGCCAAGCAGCATTTGTCGAGCCCTTTCGTGGGTCAAGAACTGGACAGTGTACGGTCTGTGCAAGTAACTCTCCTTGAAAAGGTTTTCCCCCTCCCCCTCAGGAAGGCACAAAAGCGAGGTCACACAGTTGGCTGTCTAGTCTCCGTGGGAGGCGCTTCCCTCCGCTCATCCTCCATGCTGCCTCTAAGGGGAGCATTCACAGTAATTTTTATTTGTGTTTAAATAATGCAACAGTCAACCCTCCCACTCCCACACAACTGCTGTTCATCTACCTTGAGTTTTCACTGGCTTGACTTTGGAAGGCCCTCTTGCTAATTTCTCCTAAATTTCCTGATTGAATTACAAAACCCTCTTCTGTACAACCAGGTGCTGGTCCTTTTTACCCCCCCTCCTGGAAGCCTCGCTCCTCCACTTAAATTCCCTGTTTCTCTGGGTTTAGTGTCCTTACCTTGGTGGAGCTCCTCACCCAGATTTCTGCGAGAGGTAACGGTGGAGACACCTGCCAGGCGCCGCACGTCTTAGGGCAGGGCTCAGATTCTATGGTAGAGCTCATCACCCGTCGGCATCCTGAGCACCCGTGCATCCTGACCCCAGTGAGTGACCACGCTTTCTCGCTCCCCAAGTTCAAGTCCTGCGTCTGGAGTTTCATGGGGATGCCCGGCCATGTGGACCCCTGGTTGTGCTATGAACTCAGGATGCCTTTTCCATCTGCAACCCGGTGCCTTTTAATTGCAAAGAATGTTCCTATGCCTTTGATCTTGATCTGTCTGCCAATGTCCCCATTTTATCTGGAACTCCTGGTAGTCAGCTGGAGATCTCCCCGATTTTCTCCATTTGGCTTATCCACTCCCTTCCACTCACCGCTTTACTCTACTTGTCGAGAGACCTTCCAGGCCTTCCAGCGCTTCCTCCTTTTAGCAATGAAATTAACACTGGAATCAGCACACTGAGTGCGGCCCTCCCCAGGGTGGGTAGGCCCCACCCACTCCACTGGAGGCCTGAATAGAACACACCCACGTAGGAACAGGGAACTCCCCCTGCCCAATTGCCTGAGCCCAGACGTCTGTCTTTTCCCATGAAACATGGCCCATCCAGGCTCTCACGCCTACTGGCTCCTGGTGGCCCCTGGACTGGGACTTATGGCACCTGCTCTCCTGGGTCTGCAGCCTGCTGACTGCACACACGTCTGTGGATTGCTCAGCCTCTGTCATTGCAGGAGTCAAGACCTTGTAACAAATCTCTCCTATATGTGTGCGTGCATATGTGTGTGTATGTTTGTGTGTGTAAGTCTTCATCCTATTGTTTCTCTCTGGAAACCCTAATCCAAGCTGGGTAATGTGTAGCCCAGGGTCTTGCGCATGGAGACACTGACATTGGATGGATACATGAGTAGATGAAGCCTTCCTCTTGGCTCCTCATTGAATGGTGGTGGGGCAGTGGGTGGTGGGACTGAGGAAGACATACCCTACTCCTGATGTGGCCACCCTATTCCTGATGTGGCCAGCGTACGCAGGCATTCCCAGATCACCTTACTAGCTCAGGTAGGCACAGATCTACACACTGTAGGGTTTTTCCTCCACATACCATGATGACAATGACGGTGATACTACTAATGATCCCTTACAACTGTGTAGTGTCCCTAGTGTACAAAGCATGGGCTCCTCCCCTCACACCTGGTCTCCTCAGCAGCCCCGGGCAGCAGAAATTACCATGTCCACTCTGTAGATGAGAAAACTGAGCTCTCTGGGGCGCAGGGGCTCCCCTGGGTCTCACCTCATACAGAATCCGACTGAGCGCTGCCTCACGGGGACACTCACTGTGGAAGGGGTTCCCAGCCCTCCCACTGCCTGAGGAGAAGTGGCTGCTCCAGTGAGCCTAAGGATCTAGGCTATTTTCACACCTTCCAGCACTGGCCCAGGGGGCGAGACACCACAGTGACAAGGAAAGGGTGACTGTCACACTGGACTGTTTCAGGACATGCAAGATGCTGAGGAAGTTGTGACTCTTGCTATCCTAATGCAAACAGATTGGTATTGTTTTTACCCAAAAGGAAAGTCACTGCTGACTGGGCCCTGTCCAGCTGTGTGAGTTTGGGGGAGGGGCCCTGGGAGCCCCGCTGAGATGGAGGCAGGTCTGTCAGTGCAGACAGTGCTTGGGACAGTGACAGACATGCAGTAGGGGCTAATGTACTTGATATTATCAGTGATCGAGGACCTAGCCCTCCGCCCACCCTGCACAGTGGTTTACCATTATCTTCCTCCAGACACAGATCCCGGGAGACACCCTCGACAGTCAGATCACTCTTCTGACAGTGAGCCCTAGATCTGAGAGGGTGGGGACGGGCCTCCTGTGGTCCACCTCAGTCCCAATTTACTGCTCACCCCACCTTCCGGCCCCACTGGGCTCAGCAGCCCCCAAGGGCCCAGCTCCCACACCCCTGCACCTGGACCCTCCCACCGGGAGCTCAGGCCTGACCACTGGGCAGTCCCTTCTGCACCTCTGACCTCCAGCAGGACCACAGCCACCCCCCCACACACACTCCACAGGAGATGTTCACATTTAAATGAACCAGTTTTGCTAATTTCAGCTACAGTGATTAATAAGTACATTTTAAAGGGAAATACCTCCCTGAGTGAGATCTTTGCAGGAAGTTCTTGCCTGTAGCATGTGTTCTATGTGACCCTGGACAAGAAACGGAGGCTCCTCAATTTATTTATTTATTTGGGGTGGAAAGTATAAAAATAAAAGCCTCAGCCCTGGCCAGGTGGCTCAGTGGATAGAGTGTTGGCCCGGCATGCAAAAGTCCAGGGTTCGATACCCAGTCAAGGCACACATGAGAAACAACTATCTGCTTTTCTTCCCCTCCCTCTCCCCCTTCTCTCTCTCTCTTCTCCCGCAGCCAGTGACTTGGCTGATGCAGAGCATCAACCCCAGACGGGAGTTGCCGGGTGGATCCCAGTCAGGGCACATGCAGGAATCTGTCTATCTCTCCTCCTCTTGTTAAAAAAAAATTTTTTTAATAAATAAAAGCCCCTTCTTTTATCAACTGGGCAATGGAGGATGGAGGCAGCTGCTGGGCCCTGGAGCTGTATGACCATGGCCAGCGTTAGAGGCAGCCCCTCGCCCCACACCCCGTTCAGCACGGGCCACACTGCCCACCTGCTGGGGAGTCAGCTGGGAGCCACAGCCAGATGCCAGGCCAAGGGGTGGACAAGCCCTACCCAGCAGCCTGGTGTAAGCACCAGCCATTTACCCAAAGGTGCCCCAAGCAGAAACCAAGGCCTGTCCCATCGCTGCCCGCCACCTGCACACATCACTTCCTTCCCCCAGGAGGTGGAGCCCATCAGAAACCCAGTGTCCAAAGGACCGTGTCCACATGTGCGCTCACCCACCTGCTGCGGAGGTCCGGGCTGTGTCTGCATGTGGAACTGAGCCACACAGAAAGGCACGACACAGGGTTCAGTGATTCTAGAGACCACACCACATGGTCCTCCTGCGGTCACTTCAGTCTGGGAGGTCTTCTCCTCCCAGCAGCTGCCTGTCAAAGACCCAGCTCAACCCCACCTCCTCCAAAGCTGGCAGCTGCCCAGTCCCCATGCTCCTCCACCTGCTGAGGACAGAGGCCTGCCTCCTCCTGCTGTCTCCCGAGCACCCAGGACAGGGCTCATCTGAGTCTCTGGCACCTGGCTCCTCAGGCCTAGGCTCCACAGTCAAAAAAGCATGTTTCTGGTAAAATGATGTGCAAAGTCCAGGTCCATGAACCCGAGCCCAGCTCTCCACGGAAGAGCCCCAATGTACGTTCATGGGGAGCCTCTTTGCCTGCTCCCAGCACATGTGAGGAGGCCAAGCTGAGGAGGAACTGGCCTGGTCCCCGCATACCTGGCCGGGCCCCTTTCAGCTCCCAACAACCAGCTGAGAACTGAACCCCACTCCTTTCTCCGAGAGTTCTCAGAAGACTTTAGTCATTCCTCTGTTCCTGCCATGTCCTACCAAACTGGCCATCTCGTGAAACCACAGGAGGTCACCTCTGGAAAGGCCCGGAGATCACAGCCCCAGCCAAGGGTTGGGTACCTGGGAAACCAAAGCCAGAGAGGCTGTGTGGCTAGCCCAAGACCACACAGCTAGCTCATCAGAAAGCTGGACAGCATCCCTACCTCCAGCTCAGCAGACTTCCATCTGGGGGAGAACAGAAAGGTTCTGATGGGAAAACAGCGTAAATCCTGACTCGTCCATGCCATGTCCCTGGGATGTGTCCTGGGCCACGTGACTGTGGGATTTCCCCACCGCTCTAAGCCGGGCTGGCCGTGTGCCTTGAGGGGAGTGTGGGGGAACATTTTCTACACACTAGCTTCTCACAGCAGACTCCAGCCATTCCTAGTTCATTCTGCAAAGCCATGGGAAGCACCTTTGCCAGGTGAGGACTGGACCAGGTAGCCCAAGTGTGCAAGGTGACAAACTCACACCCACCTGCCCAGATCTGTGGCCACATAATCGCCAGCAGCCCCCAATGCCTACCCCTTAAGTAAACTCAGTACGGCAGCCAGGCTCAGTGGGCAAAGGTGAGCAGGACACTGGTGTGGTCAAAGGTCCCCTGGCCACTGCAGTGCACCCCATCCTCAGACCTGCTCTGGGGAATGATGGTCCTGGCACTGGTCCTAAGGCCTCATCTTGGAAAAGGAGGCCTAAGCATCTGGGTCCCCCACCTTTCCCCCCTACCCCTACGGCAGGACCAGACAGAAGGGGTTCCTAACACACCTGCTGAGTCACTTCCCAGTGCCTCCTCGCCCCTGTTGGTAGCTGGATGCAGGAGTCCTGCACAGCCCGCTCAGCATGGGTGCTGGGCAGCCCTCCGGCACACCTCTCACCTGGCATGCACCCTCAGGATCTCCGTCTTCCCTGGAATGTTTTTGCCATTTTCAAGATGATAAGTAAGCACGTGCCCGGCAAACAGCCCACTCCATGTGTCACAGCCGGTGTCAGGGCCCAGCAGGGCTGGGAGCAGAGAAGGTGTGCCCCAGGTGTCCCCACACACCCACAGCAAGCATTCTAGAGTCAGAACTCTGCATCTACCCATTGTGTCCTCAGGTACCTGCAGGCACCGGAATTCAGGACTTCCAGTGCCTCCCTGTGGCCGAAAAGGGCCTGGCCATGGGTGGCTCTGCCCTCCCCATGCTGTTCCACCCACCCCAGGTATGCCCGGTAGACACTGTCTTCTGGGTCTTTGCATGCTGTGACTTGAGCCTGTGTTGACCCTTCCCATGCAGGGTTGGGTCCTCTCCCCACTGGGCAGAGAGCTCCCCAAGGATGTGTTCCATCTTACGCACCTCGCACCCCACCTGGCCCAGTGCGGTCAAGTGTAACAAGTGAGGCAGGCTCAGAGGCACTAACACTGGAATCCAGGGGTCAGGTGGGCTTGGTGGGGGGAAGAAGAGCATCACATGGGCTTACAATGGGGCTGCCCACACAGTAGGCACTGAGCACTTTCAAGTAAGCAAAGATGCCACATTTGTTTGGATTCACGCGCGCCCCTAATGGATGACACGGCTGGGTCTTGGGGGAGCCCTCACAGCAGAAAACAATAATGAGAGATAAAGGCCTGGCTTTGAAATTCAAATTCCTCTGCATTCTTCAATAACATCTTCTAAGGTGACTATGATTCCATGTGGTTTTCCCAGACCTAATTGCTTTGATGTTGCTAATGAAAATATGAAAGATGGTAAGGGGAGCCCCTTTTCTTCTTTATTATTATTTTCTCCTACGCTGAGAAAATGTATAATGAGTTACAGATTGGGGCACTTTGGCCTAGTGTGCATTTTTGTCCTTTTGTTAAAGGGAAGAAACAAAAAAAAACCCCAAAGAAGTCTGGAACCTAGTCCTGGTTGTGACGGCTGCCCAAGTGGATGGAGGAAGTGGCTGTGGCTCTTGTGGTGCACACTGTTGAGCCCAATCTTCTCCCTGGGGGCCAACTCAGGGTGTTCTAGGCAGAGCCAGATACAGGGCCCACACTCACAAACCCTCACTCAGTCAGTCAGTCAACAAACATGGAAGCACTTCAAGCATGCCTGGCCCATATGGGGCTGACCTGGGACTAGGAAGACGCCAGCCCTTTCCCTCCTCAAAGCAGAGTGCACCAGAGTTCTGTGTGTGCACCCCCCAGACAGAGAGCTCCTCACACAGATAACTCAGCGCTAGCACAGATACAGGGAGGCGAGGCGGGATGCAGACAGGTGGCCACAGAGAATCACAGTTTCCGTGAGCAGAAGCCGCTGGAACCAGATACTTGTAGGAATGCATAAGTGGTAACTTTAGCGCATTGTTAGAGGCAGAGTGTGGACTAGCTTGAGTTTAAAACTCCTGGGGGCCCTACAGTTTCATGGATTTTATCTCCAGGAACCCCATCAGGTTCTCACAGTGAAGACTGGAGAAGAATTCTCTTCTGTGTGACCAAGGGAAGGGGACAACTAATCAATCTGAAATACAATGAACATTTATCCGGCACCTACTGAGTTCCCAGCTTTGGCAAGGCGCCATGCAAGGTGGGGTGGGAGCACCATGGGAGGGGGCTGTGCGGCTCCTGCTGCCAGAGCTGTGCAACCAGCGGAGGAAGACCGAGCCTAGCACTGCAAAGTCAGGAAAGATCTCTCAGAGGAGGAGGTGCCAAATCAGTTCTTAAAGGATTAGCAGGAATGAGCCAGGAGGAGGCAAGATAGAACAACATGGGGAGAATTAAATGCAGCCACAAAACTCGTATATATTTTGGACACCGATGAGTCAGCCACCCAAGCCTGGAGCCTGGGGGTTGGGACACTCACAAACCCTCACTCAGGTGTCCCTGAACTCCTTGCTCAGAAGCACTAAAGCTTCGACCTGGGGTCACGGCAGGTATGAGAACAAACAGGCGTGAAACATCAGTTCCATTCTTAGTCCTGGAGTGTTGGTGTGTGAAGTTGAACACACATATGTGTGTGTAAGGACACAGAGGTCTGCATGAACAAGCCCTGACATGACCCACGCTTGCATGTTCACATACACAACATGCCGAATGTCCTAGGCTACATGGCAACAAATCATACATCCACACAACTCACACCAAGCTTTAACACCAGACAAAAGCCCTGTGCCGACAGCTGGCCACTTTTGGGGCCTTGTTGCCAACTCTCACAGACGTGACCTAATGCTGAACAGTGTACAGTATGTCAAATCAAGCCAGACATAGGAGAAAAAAGACAGATAGCTCTTCAAACAGCAGGCAGCCTTCTACTCATGCTGGGTTTACAGTTCAAATCGGAGCTGCTGAGCATGAATATGATTTAGATTTAATAAGACCAGAGTGGTATATGGAGACATATATGCCAACCAATTTGTTTTAATTAACAGTATAATGTTCTCTGCGTTATTGAGAGTTTAGATCATATAACACTGCTCAATGCCCAATCGCCGAACAAATAAATCAAATAGAAATGTGATTTAACAAATGAGTGTTGTTGTGACTCGAAGCAGATGCCCTAGAATTTAAAGCGAGCAAACTCAGAGATCTTCCTGTCAGGCTTTTCCTGCCCCCCCCCCCAATGGGGCAACAGCATGGCAGTTCTCCTAGTCAATGACTCCCGCCTTCTGCCTCCTCCACTTGCTCCCCCATCCACACACTGAGCTGAGGGTCTTGCTTCTTGTTTCAGGGAAGGAAGGGAAGAGAGAACTTTCCAGAAGCAGTTACCACTATCTCTCTACCCCAAAAGTGCATCAAGCCACCCTTCTCTCCAGAGACTGAGGGCCAAGAGTCCAAGCTCCTGACTGGCACTGCCTGGCCTCGCTCCTCCTCTGGTAGCTTTGAGGCTGGTCTGAGCAGGAAGTGCAGGTGGTGAGTAGGCAGGTGCCTCAGAGAGCCACAGTGGGGCTTCACCACCCTGCGGAGGGGCCCCCATCCCATGCCAACCAGCTGATCACATGGCTCCAACAAGCAGGACTAATCAGGTGCCCCCTGACCTGACTTGCTTACCGCTCCCCTCTTGAACACTCACTCTTCCAGCAAATTGGACACTTCACAGAGACACATGTGACAAACACACTTGTTTGGCTATAGGAGCCCACTCCCCTCAATAGCACAAAGGGTCTCTAATGGGAACCATTCTCAGAGTACCAAGAACATGCTGGGCGCTTCCTCACATTATCGGCTACTGCGAGGCAGACAGGAGCGAGGCAAGGCTAAGAAACTTGCCCACGGTCACACAGCTAAGAAGGGCAAGAGGCAGGATTCCACCCCAGGTCTCTAGGTTTCAGAGCCGCGCTTCTGCGAAGCTGCCCACTCAGCAATACGCGCAGGCCTGCACCAATGCCGAATCCGCGTGGGCGCTGTCCGTGGTGCTGAAACAACGCGGCCAGCCGTCCCTCCTCCCGGGACGCCAGCGCTCCATGCCTCCTTGCCCAGGAGAGGGCGCTAATCAGTTTTGCTTTCTTTCCAGAATTATTCTTTTTTAAAACAATCTTTAAAACGTGGCCTTGCCTGACCTGTGATGGCGCAGAGGATAAAGCATCGACCTGGAACACTGAGGTCACCAGTTTCAAACCTTGGGCTTGCCTGGTCAAGGCACATATGAGACGAGTTGATGCTTCCTGCTCCTTCCCTGCCCCTTTTTTTGCTCTCTCCTCTCTCTAAAATCAAATAAATCACAAATAAATAAAATAAGTAAAAATAAAATGTAGCTTTTACTTTACTTTAATAAAAAAAACCTTATGGCTTACACTTCACAATGTACACAGCTCACACACTTTTGACCATTCTGTCTTGTTTTAAAAAGTTAAACAAGTTTGTTTTATTTTATTTTATTTTACTTTTTTGTCTCTGGGAAGCTGGAGGTGCCCTGTCCCTGGAGGTTGTATGGCCAAGAACAGCCCTGATCTTTGTCCACCTGCCCTAAAGCCCAAAACCTCACTGTGGGTTTGAGACAGGACATGCCATATATGTAAATTCACTTTATAAATGCACGTATGTCTTAAGTACTAAAGAGATACTCGAAATAATCAAGTACGTGTAACAATTAAAGGATGACATTACCAGCTGGGTACACAGTACCCACTTGAACAGAAGAAAATTGACACAGCTTTGAAATTTCTCTGCATGCCCTCCCTCCCCCACTCTCCCCCCTCCGCCATGCACCATTAACTGTGATTTTGTATATCATTCTGTGACTTTTCTTTGTAGTTTACCAATATGTTTATCAAAAACTACATTGTTTTGTTTTACATGTTTTTGAACTTTATAGAAATAAAATCATACCAAAGTAGTCTCCAACTTCCTTTTTGGACTCAACTGCATTGTCCCAAGTAGTCTCCAACTTCCTTTTTGGACTCAACTGCACCTGGCCTGGCTCCTCCCTTTCACAACCACACAGGGCATGCATGGACCTACCATCCACTCACTGTCAGTGGTGCCTCAGTTCCCACCACGTCTGTTTTGTTTTGGCTGCTAGAGATGGGTAGGTCTTCTGGCCCACCTGTGTAAGACCTTCTCTAAGATGCATATACACTTAGAAGTGAAGTTTCTACTCACAGGATATGAGTATCTATCTCTGGCTTAACCAGATGACCACAAATTACTTGCTAAATTCTCAAACTGCTGGCCCACGAGCACTTCACAAGAGTCCACTGACACCCATGCTTGCCAGCCCTGGGCAATATCAGCACACTCCATGGGCGCAAAGGTGACACAGGTGGGGCTGGGCATCTTCTTACATGTTCATCAACTATTCTTCTCTAGGGAGGCCTGTCCAAACACCCACTACCCTCAACAACCATCGGAAGCCTCTGGACCAGGGTCTCATTCCAAGGACCCCAACATGGTCCACTGGGGAACTAGACAGTCACTGTTCTGTGTGAACTCTACCAAAGAAGTGGGCCTACCCACTCCTGGGTCCTCACCGGGAAGGACAGCACATTTTCATAGCTCACAGCTAAACATTTCCTGTGCTGATCACCCCCCTTCACTTCAATAATAATAATCCCTTAAACTGCAATCGCACTTTCAGTTTAGAAAGGGTGTTTTCAAGCTGTCTTTCTGTAGACACCCCACATGCAGCCTTGGGCACTCTGAATGGTGCCCCAGGTGGGGAGAACACGTCCGTCTCATTCTGTGGTACCCGTAGTGCCTGAGCCAGGTCTGGGCCAGATCTGCAGCCTGGGAGACTGACACCCAACAGTTTGGGGGTCGTGAGGGACTATGGAGCTGCCAGCTGGGACTGCCCCTCAGAGTGGCCCTGACCAGTGCTGTAACTAACACCACATCAAGGATCATCCCCATCCTCTGGCTCTGCGTTTGCAGAAACTTCATCTCACCGAAGCCTATGACGTGCCCAGTTTACAGTGTCTGGGCTTCCAAAGTATCTCTTAGCACTTTCCCTCATTTTAAAACTGAGATGAAATTCACATAACAAAAAAACCACTTTCAAGTGAACGAGTCAGTGGCATTCACGACATTCACCTGGTAGGAGAACCACTACCTCTATCTAGTTCCAAACAGTTTCATCCCCCGCCCCCAAGGAGCACGTGGCTTCTTGCTGCAGGAAATTTGGGTGTCTGGTGCCCCATCAGAAGATGGGAGCCCCTAGATAACACATGTTGAAATAAACAAACTTGTAAAGATGCAGTCACATAGTTCCCAGTGTCTCCTGAGTCTATGCCAGCGGCCTAAGTGTTACCAGGCACCCACCACAGACCAACAAATGTAACTGAGGGCATCCTCACCGCAGCCCTAGCTGAGCCTGGGACACAACACAGGCCAGGAGGAGCTGTGCTATGACCAAGACCTGTGGAGAGATGAGCAGGGGACAAAGGGATTCTTTGCTGCTGTCATCAACAGTGCCAACTCAGGGCAGCCTAGAAGGTTCCAGCCCCCTAAAGGTTAGGACCCTCATCCCCACTCTCTCCCACCCTGAAAACCAAGAAGTCACTTTACGCAACGCAGGCAGGTCGTGCACATGTGTCTCCATGAAGGGACTAATTAGCTGTTACTCAGACTTGCTGACAACCGAGCCGGGGTCCTGCATGCCCTGCCCCCCTGGGGAGCTGAGCCCCTTCACAAGGGTAGAGTGCCCTCCCAGTCTAACCCTGGACCAGGAAGCACATCTGTCACCCTGCACTGCCACCCAGAGTCATCAGCACAGCTAATTACCGCTAATTGTAATATCGTTTCTGTCTTGCTGCTAATACATTTAGACTTGCTAATCAAATCAAACCATCCACCTTGCCATGCTGCTTTCAAATAAACATTTCTGCAAAGCGAGAAATAAATAAATAACTCCCCAGCTTTGTTCTCCCTTCTCTGCAGAGACATGGGGGTGGGGGTGGAGGGGGGGTTGCCATTTATTTATCTCTGAGACCAGAGGCATAGGAGGAATCTAACAAGAAACTGGCCTTTACTGTCCAAAGCTTCCAAGGAGAGGGGGAGACAGAGGAGAATAGATACCTGGGGAATGAGAGGGAGGGAAGGGACAGGTAAGCAGGAATTAAGGAAGGGAGGAAGGAGGAAAGGAACTGTCACAGTTGAGCCTGTGCCATCTGTTAACCACTTTTCCTGGGTCGTGTCCACCTTCTCTGAGGAACGTGGTCTCCTGCAGCCCCTGACTGGACTGGGGCTCCTTCTCAGCCCCCTCAGACCTCTGAGCTCCCTGTTTTCACTCACCACGTTGGGATGCTCTGATCTGCCTGTGAGTTTGTTAAGGGTCGGGACCGTGTTGTTGATCAGCTTCCCAGCACGTCACCCAAGGCCTCGCATGTGGCAGGTGATGAGGAACCCTGGCTAGTGGACACATGAACAAACAGCGTCGTTTGCAGATGAGGAAACAGGGGTGCTAAGAGATGCTAAGTAAGTGCCTAGCACTTGTGCTCAGTTAGGGGCGGAACCAGCAGGTCTGGCCTTACACCTGTGCTCCCTTGCAGAAGGTAGGGGGGAGGTGGCCCTAAACAATAGCTACACAAGGACCAATAGGAAATGAGAAGGGCTACAGGGGCGATCTGCTCAAGGACACGCTGGAGTGTTTCTGAGAATTCTGGAATGAAACCAAGAGGTTTACCATAAATGCAACTCAATAGAAATGTGCCCAGTTACTATAGCAATCCTACTGAGGAATTTCCTCACCCTCACACAGCCACCAGCTGCAGAGAAAGGGGCTCCTGTCACACCAGGGGTGAAGGGACAAGGATCACAGAGCTGCCCACCCACGGCCCTCCCTGGGCTCCCTTTGTCTGGTGATGCCAACCTCCCACCACCCCACAAGCCTCGACAGGACAGGAGTGCTGGGTGGACCTGGCCTATACCATATCGTTGTCTCTCTTAACCTCAGAGTTCTTGCCCCAACGAGAGAAACTCTGTTGGGCATCCTCACTGTCTCCATTCCCTTCAAGTTTCCTTTTCTCTCTCATGGCAGAAATGAGTAAATAAATGGATGAATGAATCCTTGTGATGGCAACAACGTCGTGCAAGTTGAGCCTTCCCAAGGTGGGTTTGGAGCAGGAACGTCCTCACCATCACCTTGAGAGATGCTCTCAGGTGGACTACTATACCCATTTCACAGATAGGGAGCCCGAGGCTTGGAAGGTCACTCAGCCACTGTAAGAGGATGCAGGGCTGCCAGCCAGGTATGGATGACTTCGAACCTGGGTGCTGCCCACTCCACATGGCGCCAGACAGCTCAGCTGGTCCACCAGCAAATCCCCCGCCTGGCATCTCACAGCCACAGCTTCTGCCCGAGTGGGACCCACACGGCTCACACATCCCTAAACAATGAGAGGCGCGACCTGCATCAAATTAGGCCATTGATTTTAATTCATTTCAGACTTTGTGTGTCTCAGGCAATTGTTTGTAACAAGGTTTACAGAGGGCATTTAAAATTAATTGTGATTTTTATCTGGAAATCAATCCTTATTTTTTTAAGTAGCTCATTAGGGGTGAGTACGTATTACGGGAGCAGCAGATTCTGTGCCAGGGAGGAGGCGCCTGGGGCTCAGAGGAGACATCGGCCAGGGAAGATGCCCAAACAGTGACCATGAGACCAAAGCCAGCAGAATCATGATGTGAAGCTTCAACGGACAAAACCAAATCTGAGTCAAAGCAAAATGGGGAGAAACCCACTTCATAACCAAAACTGGGAATAGAGAGCTCAGTTCCTGCGGCCTCTCAGCCTCGGCTGGTGGCTCTCAGGGGGGTCCAGCCACCCAGGCCTCAGGCTCAGGGGAGCTCGGGGACGGGGACAGAAGCGCAGAGGCAGCACCTTGAGTGGCAAAGGCCCCACGTGGAAACGAGAGGGGCCACCCACAGGCCTCAGCAGACCAGAGACAAGCCAGAATACGAGACACAGGACCCACGCCTGTCCCCAAACACCAAAGGGCAGATAATGAAGTTTGCGCAATTATCTTTTGTACTTTCTGTTTTTATTTTTAAATTTTTCTTAAGAAATAAGTTTTAAAACTCAACCTAAGAAAATCAATGCAGATGAACAGATAGGTCTACCAATCACATGAAAGAAGTAAAAGCAGTCTAACATCACAGACTCTTTTATACTGTTACCTTCTTTCCTCCTTCTTACTTTTACATAACGATGTCACATAATTAAAATTGAGTGTAGTCTTCTGAGATACAATAATAAAACTACTAATGCTTGCATAGCCTTTATAGCTATATAAAGATCATTACTCCCATTTTACAGGCAGGAAAACTAAGGTTCACAAGTTTCCACTCCTTACTCAAGTGTGCAAGGTGAATAATCCACGGACCTGGCGCTGGGCCCTTCTCCATGCCCCAATCTCCCCAATCCTGCCCTGAGCTGAGGAGAGAACTACCATCGCCTTCACAAAATCACCACTGTCACATTAATAACCATATTACCACACCACCGTCATCATTACCATCACAATAATCACTATAATCACTACCATCATCACCACCATCACCATCACTACCATCATCATTACCATCACAGTATCACCATCACTACTACTATCTTCATCACCATTTTTACAACCATCACCACATCATCATCACTACAAAAGAGAAAAGGCTCCAACCAGGGCTGAAGCAACATGCTGTCCACACCTTTGTATTTTGCCAGGTGGCCAGGGAAAGGCTCACCGTCACCCAGGGCCCTGGTTCTCACATTATGCACTTTTGGGCTCCAGAACCTTGCGGGGAACAGCCCCACACACTCCAGGGCCCAGTGGTGGAACTCCTGGCCCCATAGTGCAGACTGACACCAGGCACCTGCTGGCAAACGGAGCTCCCAGGAGAGTCGGGGGGACAGACCCCCGGGACCCTGAGCAAAGCTCCAATCAGGGCCTGGGTCTTTGCAAAGCCTGAAAACACTGCAGTTGAGAGCAAAGGGTCCCGCAAGAGTTAAAAACTGCATGTTAAGTGTGATAAGTTGCAATTATGTCAATGAAAGTACTCAACCCATACGCTAGTTATAGATAAATCTTGCTCCAACATTCACCTATTAAAATGTGTAGGGCAGTGGGATTGTTTCTCTTGTTCCTTTCCACTTAAAGTTTTAATTTTCAAGAGATTATCAGGTACTGTTTTCTACTCTTGCGACTTCCTTCCAGAACCTAGGTCCAACCCGCTGGCTGCCAGGGGAACTGCGGGCTCAGGCAGAAGGGGCAGACAGCGTTCCAGGAGTTGCCCTGGGATGTTTGACACCTAGTAAGTGACAGTAAACATCACAAAAATAACTGCCAAACTAGATACACTGCCCAGGAAAATGCTATCTGAGCCTCAATCTTTCAAAGTAAGGCTGGGCAAATTTTGTGCCTCATGTCACCTTGTTATGAGCTCTGGGGAGTAGGGGGGCTCCAGGAGGACGTCCTAGATGCACAGGGACGTCACTGCTTGGGTGTCAACTTCAGTGACTTTAGAACTTTTAAAGCTTCACACAAACAAGCATCTTGTTTTTAGGGACATAATGTAACGGCAGAACATTTCTGTCACATTAACAGTTTCTGAGGCACCTCCACACCCACTGTTCACTCAATAAAATGTAACTCTTATGCTTTTATGTGTCACACAGATAACAATCCCTATTGCACCTGGAGTCTGATCCACCACAAAGTAGCAGAGCCAAGTCTGGCCAGCCTAGCTCCTCAGTCTGTCTGTTTCCGCCAGTGTGGAGGGAGGATAACTTCCTCAGTGGGATGGGCTGTGATGTTAATCACACCTACTGAAGGAAGTGGTCCATAATGGGAGTCAAATCATCATCTCTGATGTTATGATCATCCTCACCATCACCACTATCACGATAATCCTATCACCTTTATCATCACTCTCTATCACCATCACCAACATCACGACCATCATCATCATCACCACCACCACGACTATGATCCAATCCAGATGAACCCAGAGGTGTCTTTCTTGAGGATAAAGAGCAGATCTGGGCCTTGGGGAATGAGAAGGACCTTGGTCAAAAAGAAAGAGCATCCATCCAGCAGGAGAGCCACCTGAGGGAAGGCCTGGTGGCCCACAGGCATTTAGTCCACCTGGGAAACAGTCAATAGTTCCAGATCAGGAGATGAGGCTGACGAAGTGACCGGAAGCCAGATGATGAAAGACCTGTCTAGCAATTGCAAATGTCTATCAATTGCAAAGAATTTTTTAATCTTTTTCGTCAAGTCACTGGCTTCCAGGCTGTGCTTCCTGGAGCCCCTGGTGTCTCCCACTGGCCAGCAGTCCTGCGGTTGGGGGCAGAGGGCAGGCTGTTTTGGGGAGGCCCAGCCCCCACCCAGCTTCAAGCACAGCAGCTCCTATGCTCAGATCTGGGGGAGAGGCCAGGAGAGCACTGGCAGCTAAGGCTGCAGGCAGTGGAGAGTGGGAGATTGTTTTTAAGCACAGAGAAGTAACATGAGGGTGAAACTTTAGAAAAACAACCTCAGTAACAGCGGAAGACAGGCGCTGGAGGCAAAGAGAGCAGTTAGGCAGGCAGCTGCTGGAACTATGCAGCCAGAGCTGCTGGGAGGCGGGCTAGAACCACAGAGGTGGGGAAAGTGAGAATCATTTAGGGGGTGAAATTGGCAAGCCGGGGGAAGAGATGAGAGCCGGGGCCAGCGGGATGCCAGGGAGATGGGTGTCTCGGAAGCTCAGCATCGCATGGGAAGAAAAAGGCCCGGCTGGAGCCACACAATGCGAACCCACATCTGAGCCCTCACCGTGCCCCAGGCGCTGAGCTGAGCTCCCGACACCTACCTACCTTGCATCATCTCCACCCCACAGGTGAGTACATGGAGGCATAAGAATGGTCAATAACTTGCTCAATGTCACAAGACTAGCAAGGGTCAGAGATGGGAGCTGAGAGGTGAAAGCACAAAGTTGTTCCGAGTCAGGATTTAGAAGAAAACACTTCCCTGTCCTCGAGCATCCTGGAGCACTGCCAGCTGCCAGCTCTGGTCATCACGCCCTGTCCCCAAGATGCTACATAACTGTTCTCCATGGCGACAGGGAGGTCCTTTAGGACAGACTTTGAGGCTAACAAGCCTTCATTCTAAGAAGCATTCCTCCTCCTCCTTCAACTCTCTCTCTTTCCATAGCTCCTAGCAGTCTCCACCAATGGGTGGATGGATAGGTGAGAGGAGGGGGAGTTAACAGACCTCTGATGGTCAGTTGTCCAGACTCGGAATGAACTTGCTTTACAGGAATGAACTTGCTGAACAGCTCCCTGTCAGAGACAGGTCTCAAATAGGGGAAATAACAAAGAGGGACCTCCTGGAGGATTTGGTCAGCATTTGTCAAACTTATTTGGGAAGCAGAGCCGAGAAGTAACATCTTTTCAAAACATCATGAACTATAGACATATTTCATTCTGTCAAGGAAAAACTTAACTGTTTAAAACATTAATTGCATTGATCTACAAAAACACCTAAAACAAAAGACAAAGTCACTGGAAGAAGTCCTCCCAAGTCTTCAAAGTAATCACCACCGACTATATGTTTTTGTCTGCTTCTTATATCACTCGGTCATCTGTTAGAGCCCAACACAAAAAGTTTAAGAAATAGAAATGCCAGGAAAAGAAGTTTAACTGAGAAAGACCTGCATTTTGCTACATGTTGCAGAATTCTCCATTTTGGGGGAAAACCAAACCATTGAAGTTAGCAGTGGCAGACCTCCACCGGGATGTGTCCACACGGCTCAGGAACACAGCCCAAAGAACCACAATTAAAGAGCCACGTCATTAGCAGACTTTGGGGGGACCTTCCAACAATGACATTCCTGGACCACAGAATCAAGGAGTGTGTGAGAAGTGGCCGTGACATGGGAATGGACAACAAAGTCTCTGGGAAGCTGCAGCCCAACCCCACCTGCCCCCTAGGTCCTCACTCACGGGTGCCTTGGACAAGACTCACCTGCCCTCAGGCCTCGGCTGTTTTACCAGTGGGCATCCCTGGGTGTTAATGTGCATGCCAGTGTCTGACACACTAGAGTGTGGTATGCAAATGTTAGGTGTTGCTAACAGGCGAGAGGAGTCTGGGCAAATCAGTCCCATACATGCGTTGAGTAATCATCAGAAGAGAGGAAAATAGCCTGATCAGGCAGTGGCACAGTAAATAGAGCGCCGGACTGGGATACAGAGGACTCAGGTTCGAAACCCCGAGGTTGCCGGTTTGGGCACAGGCTCACCAGTTTGAGCGTGGGGTCACTGGCTTGAGTACGGGATCACAGACATGGCCCCAGAGTTGCTGGCTTGAGCCCAAAGGTCACTGGCTTAAAGCCCTAGGTTGCTGGCTTGAGCAAGGGGTCACTCACTCTGCTGTAGCCCCCCAGTCAAGGCACATATGAGAAAAATCAATGAACAACTAAGGTGCTGCAATGAAGAATTGATGCTTCTCATCTCTCCCTTTCTGTCTGTCTGTCCCTATCTGTCTCTCTGTCTCTCTGTCACAAAAAAATAAAAAAGAGAGAGTAAAATAAATCACTTAATATAAAGACTGGACAAACCATCACAACAAGGCTAAATTTTTAATGCCTATGTTTTTAACATCAATGCAAATCTCTAGTGGGAGAAACTAGAACACATGTCCACGCCTTCATAAAGTGTATACTGAAGTGGCCCACAGGCCTCATGGATGCTTGCACTTGTGTCCACTCCTACCCATGCCCATATCCCCAGAGCAGAGACCTGCCAGGGACCAAGGAGCCAGCGGAAGACACCCACATTCCCTAAAAGACAGTGATGTCAAAACAAAGGCTCCCCGGGTCTGACAGAAGGTGGCCACCCCTGGACTATCACCCCATGGGAGACCTTTCAGGGTTCTCTCCACCAGGGTTTGTCTAGGATGAAAAGCAAAATTCCAATTCAGCAGTTGGGTATAGACACCAAATAACTGAAAATGGGGACTCAAAGATATTCTTCCACACCTGCGCTCATGGCAGCATTACTCACAAGAGCCAAAAGGTGGCACTATCAAAAACACCCACAGACGGTGAGTGGATAAGCACACCATGGCCTGTCCATACAATGGAACAGGACTCAGCCTCATAAAAGAAGGAAGCACTGTCCATGCCCCAACATAGATGATGAAATAAGTCAGACAGAGAAGGACAAACACTGTGTGATTCCGTTCACGATGAACCCACAGGAATCACATTCACAGAGACAGAAAGTAGTAGATGGTAGTTGCCAGGGGCTGGGGGAGGGGCAGATGGAGCTGAGCTTAGTGGGGACCCAGTTTCCGTTTGAGATGAGATGGTGGTGGCGGCGGCTGCATAACGATGTGAATGTGCTCAATACTGCTGAATTGTTCACTTAAAAATTAGAGTTAAGGTGACAAGTTTTATATTATATTTTACTGCAATAAAAATTCTAACCACTGTCAACTTAACTTATCTGATGTGTTAACAACAAGAAACAGGCAAAAGTCCACAAACTGCCCATCGGAGGTGAGCTCTGTATACATGCCTCACAAGAAAAGCGGTGACAGCCAGCAGTGACAGCCAGCGGTAAGAACTGAGCAGGCCCCTCCTGCTGAACCTATCTCAGTCCTGTGAGTTGCCCACCTGTCAGGACTGTCGCCAGGGTCCCATCTGTGATGGGCAGGGACAGGTTCAGCTCAACAGCAGCCCAGAGAGGATGTGTCTCCTGAGACTTAAACATGGACCCCAGTCTTCTGGTCAGCCAGAAGGACCGGCTGCAGCCACCAGACAGCAATTCGAAAACTGCACATGCATGCACACGCATGCACACACATGCACTCATGCACACACACAGCAATCTGCAGGTCACAAACGTGCCTCTACATAAGGCGTTTAACTCTATCTTGTAGGCAGGGTCCTTCATCACGGGCACATTACAGATGTGAAAACTGAGACTCATGAGGATAAGCCACTTGTCCAAGTCAAGAAGCTCCTGGCTGGTGAGGGTAGCAAGAGTGGCCTCCATCCCAGTACAGGAACCCCTGCCCTGCCCGCGGGGCAAAAGGGGGGCTGTATGTACCATTCAGCAGGGGTACTTCTACTAACCGTCTATTTTGTTCTAAGCACCCTTTCCTCACTCCAGAATGAGGGTAAAGTCAGGGTGAAACCACTGGCTGGCTGTTTTTCAAAACCAGATCCACAAATTCACGTCAGACGCTTCACTTCTGGTGAGCCACACACGGGGATAAATGACGCACCCAAGTTTCTGCTCCCAACGGAGTTGTGGGGTCCGCAGGTTCTCCCTCTCAGCTCCTGGCTGTAGGAAGGGGTGGGGTGGGGACTGCGCGCGGAGCCTACAGCATGCCTGGTGCTGGGCTGGTGGCGAGCACTCATCACCTATCTGATCACAACCTTAGTCTGAGGGAGGTGTGCCTGGCTTCAATTGACAGGTGTAGTGGACTGAATTGTGTCCCAGCTCCCAAAATTCATGTCCATCCAGAACCTCAGAATGTGACCTTATTTGGAAGCTGGTTCTTTGCAGATATAATTGAGGTCATGCTGGATTGGAGTGGGCTCTTCATGCAGTGACTGGGATCCTGGTACAAGAGACACTGACACAGAAGAGAGGCCATGTGGAGATAGAAGCAGAGGCTGGACGATGGGGCCACAACCCAAGGAGCACCTGGAGCCCCCCCAGGGGCTGCCAGGGGCAGGAAGGACTCTCCCTGGAGCCTCTGGAGGGAACTCAGCCCAGCTAACAACCCGACCTTGGACTTCTAGCCTCCAAAAGTGTGAGAGGATACACTTCTGATGTTTGAAGCCAGCCACCCATGTGTGGTGGCGTGGTACAGCAGGCACGGGAGACTCACTGCAGACACAGAAGTTAAGGCTTAGAGAAGGGGAATGAGCTGGTGAGGGCCCTGTGCTCCCTGTGAGCAGGCAGGGCTGAAGGCCCCTCACGCCCATGCCCGCCCCTTTCCTCTCCTGTGCTGCCCCCTTCCACGTCATCTACAATACCTCCCCAAGCCCTGCGTAGAGCCTGCAATGAAAGATTTGCAAACATCCCAACTTCCAAGGTATCCAAATTAGTGTCGTTGCAGGGAGGGAGTCTAGATAAAAATACCCAAACCCAGGAAGCACTGGGGACAGAACCAGCCCAGGGACAGGGGCAGCTTGCAGCGCCAGGATCGGAGCTCCAGAAGGGCCACCCACCCACAGCCTGGCCCACCATCCCTTCCACGCCAGCACTGCCCAGCCAGGCAGCGAGGTCTCTGCTCCCTGAACCCGGCCCCTCCGTGTTCGTCTTTATCATCAACTAAACAAAGCAGGAGAGGCGCTAGCACAGCCTTGGGGGAAGCAGAGTGCATTCCTCCCTCCAGTCAGAGTGGGGGGCGCTGGGTAGGGGCGGGGGAATAAATTACTGTGCATGAGTCCAGCTGCACCAGGATGTAATAAAATGTGTTGCTAAGATACAAGTGCCAAAGAAGTTCATTAAAGGACACTTTAAACCAAGCTGCCAGACTCTTCTCCTTTTCAAGGCTGCTTATTTGGTACCATCCCTCGTGTTTATAATTAGATCCGCAATATGAAAGCTTGGTCCCCATTCAAGCCCACTCAGCAGAACTCGTTAATAAAATAACTTCAAGGAGATAGACTCAGATCTGGGTGTGTGTGTGTGTGTGTGTGTGTGTGTGTGTGTGTGTGTGTGTGTGTGTTTGGCGGGGGGTGGATGGATGGGATGGCTTTATTTACAGAAATAGTTTTGAGTTCCATTTGCTTATCTAAACTAGAGAGGAACCCTCTTGAAGAACCTCAACGGTCCCACCCCCAGCCGCATTAGCAAGCACTGTCCCCGACAGGAGTTGGGTCTCCCAGAGCACAGGCTTGCTGAGATTCTCAGGCTCACTGTCAGACACTCTTGTCAGCTCAGAACCTGAAGGGTTCAGACCCTGAGCGCCCAGGCCCTGACTCCCAGGGCAGCTCCGAGTCTGTGGCTCTACATGTAGGCCATACGTGAGATGGGGAATGAACAGGGGCTGTCGAGGTGTAGGAGATGGGAAATCACCATATCACAACCCAGTGTGATGGAACTGTGAAGACGCAGGCAGGCCCCGGGAAGAGAGACACCAGCCCTGCGGGGAGGAGGAAGGAGCCAGGCGACAGGCGGAGGACCATGGAAGGTTGGCAGTGGAGCTGCCGCGCCACGCCATGTGGGCTCTGGACTACGGTACTGTTCTTCCGCCTGCCCTCACCCCCTCCAGTACCCCCCCCCCCCTGCAGTATGTAGTAAAGGCCTCTGTGCACTGAGTACATCTGAAATCCAAGGAGTGGCTGTTGTGCAGCAGAGCTGCCTGGCGGCAGGAGCAGGGCTGGGCCACACTACCCGGGGCTTGGCCAGTCGAGGGCCACTCACTCGTTGGCCCGCAGTGTTGGGAGTTTGTGGTTCTGCGTCAGTCAGAGTGTCTCGGGTTGTCATTAGGCAGGGACGGGATCCTTGAAGAGTCTTCGCATTTTTGAACCACAGATGCTGGGCTCAGGGAGAACCAGCTGGTCTCCCCTCCAACTCCCATTGGTGCTGCCTCTCTTCCACCGATCCGGGAGGAAGGGGAGTTGACAGGTGAAAGTCTCAGAACTATCACTTCTGTCCCTGGACAGCCCTTGCTCTCAGGGAATCCTCCCAGACCCAGAGCTAGTCAGCCTTCTGGTAATTTCCAGCTTCTAGTCAAAATTCTGCTCCTCTTATCCCTTATGGTCCGTTGGCACTTCAAAGGCAGGGGTCAGTTACGGTGGAGAGGATAACACCCCACCTCTTGTCCCACTGGCTCTCTGACCTGCTCCCTCACACGCACTTGTCACCCACTCTCGCCCGGCCACACTGGCAAGGCCAGGTGCCACCTCAAGGTTTTTGCACAGGCTGCTTCCTCTGCCTAGAGCCATCTTCCTGCAGAGGGCCACAGGGCTCACCCCTCCAATCTCTGCAGACCCTTCCTCCAGTGCTGCCTTCTCAATGAGGCCCCTCTCAACCACCCTATTTAAAATAGCCACCTGTCCTATACACACACACACACACACACACACACACACCCCTTAGCCGGCTCTACTTTTTGTGAGAGCACCCATTACCTTCTAAGCCACTGGTAATCCATTTGTTATGTTTCCTGTCTATTACCTGTCTCCCCTCTGAGATTGTGACCATGTCTCAAGGGCCTATCCGTCTACTGCTGTGTCCCCAGCACTGCACTGGCACAGAGGCATGGGCTGAATGTCACAATTCGATAGCAAGCAGTGACTGCTGGTGACCTTGCATCTGAGCACCCTCTTCTGCACACACACTGGCTGTCCAGCCCAGTGGGCATACAGCAAACGGGCTTGAGACACAGGGAGCTCTGCCACCCTGTTCCCTTCCAGTCCCCCCCACGCTGAGCATCCTGGGCAGCCCACATCCCAGCTCTTGCTCTAAGACACCAAGGGTGCCAAGGGTGGCTCCTTGCAGCCTTCCCACTAGGTACTCACTTTCAAGTGACTGCAGCTGGAACAGCATCCAGGGCAGAGACCCTGTGCTCTCTGTCCACATTGAAACCGGTAACTCTGTGCTGTCAGCTCTCTATCAAACCAGGACAAGACGTTGGCGGGACCCTTTTTTTTTTTTTGTATTTTTCTGAAGCTGGAAACAGGGAGGGACAGTCAGACAGACTCCCTCATGCGCCCGACCGGGATCCACCCAGCATGCCCACCAGGGGGCGACGCTCTGCCCACCAGGGGGCGATGCTCTGCTCCTCCGGGGGCGTCGCTCTGTTGCGACCAGAACCACTCTAGCGCCTGGGGCAGAGGCCAAGGAGCCATCCCCAGCGCCCGGGCCATCTTTGCTCCAATGGAGCCTTGCTGTGGGAGGGGAAGAGAGAGACAGAGAGGAAGGAGAGGGGGAGGGGTGGAGAAGCAGATGGGCGCTTCTCCTGTGTGCCCTGGCCGGAATCGAACCCGGGACTTCTGCACACCAGGCCGATGCTCTACCACTGAGCCAACCGGCCAGGGCCGGTGGGACCTTTTTGAGCACATGTTCCCTTGGCGATGGCCGCCAGGCGAGGGCCATGGGCAAGGCGGGCAGGGAGAACCCCACACTCGGTGGGGCTGTCAGAGGGCACTCGGGGAAATCACTCAGGCATTTATCTGTGGCACACTCATTGCCACCGAGACGCATTAATCATGGAGAAGAGTTGGTATCGCTGATTGTGGGGAATGCTGCTTGTCACTCTGTAACCTACATCTTGCATTCAATGCTGGATCACAGCCTCTAATATGTATATATTTTTAATTGCATTTTCAAGTTCATTTACATGTGCAGATTGGCTTTCCGCCTGAATGGCATCAAAGAGAAGTGCAGCTCCCTCCCATCCTCTCTCTCCCCTAACCCGTCCCTTCCTTCTTCTCTTTCCTGGAGCCAACAGCCTCTCCCCAAACTGATTGTAGCATCACTCATGGCCAGCCTGCTGGCATCCCCAGGGAGGCCCGCACAGACCCTCCAACTGCTATTTCAAGGAACTTTCCGCTGCCTCCACTCAGGAGATTACAAGGCAGTCATTACTTGCCCTTAAGATACCCCCACCCCACCCCTGCCCAATTACCATCTTTTAGCACCTTTTATTTTGGATGGTGACACTCCCACCCCTTTGAAGACTTTGAGAGCAGAACCTCGTGACAAACAGCCCCAGCTCTTTCTCAGCCCCCTTTGTGAAATCTGCCAGCACCTAGACATCTACAGTCCCTCTGATCCGGTACGTGTCACACGATGGGCAGTTCTGGAGCACACTGGACTCTCCAGAGTTGCCTGTTCCTTCCTTCTGCGCCTCCCAAGTCTGCCTGCTCTAAAAGCCTCACAGCCGATCTGAAGCCACTAGGGTGCTGCCCCAGGGTCCTTTCTTGGTGGCCCTGTTGTCACCTGAGGACTGCTTATTCAGGACCTGAGCACATCGCATGCAAGGGACACACTGTTGGGCGAGGAGCTTCTGAAAGAGAACTCTAGTGAACAGAATTCAATTGCTTAAACAAATACATCAGAGTTTTTGAGTGGCTGCAGCAGTATATGGTCAAAAGTCCCTGGGTGCTGTCCCCATCCCCACTCAGGGCCATAATTTCCACATGTAAGAAGGGAGCTGGCGGCCCTGGCTGGACAGCTCCATTCATTAAGGCATGGGCCAGAAGCACAGAGGTTGCGGGTCCAAACCCTGGTCAGGGCACAAGCAAGAATGGATTGATGTTCCTCCTTTCTCTCTCTCTCTCTCCTCCCTTCCTCTCTGGCTAAAATCAATAAAATAAAATAAAATAATTAGGAAAAAAAAAAGAAGGGAGCTTGGATGTGCCCTGTGAAGAGCCCTTGCCTCTCACCTCCTGTGCTTTAAGTCATCAGATCAAGTCTGGGGGGCACTTGCCCTCGCATCTACCGAATCCCAAGTGTAAAGCCCAATCCTGGCTGTGGATGTAGAGAAAAAAGCAACCCAGAGATTTTTGTCCTGACAAAAAGCCACAGGTGCCTGTCTATTTCTCCATGGCAACAACATCTCTGTGGCATGCACCTTTCTGCATCTTGAATTATTTCTAATAAAGTGATATTGATAACAGCCCCCTTCCAACTCAGCTGCCCTGCTTGCTGCTTGTTGGGAGTCGCTCCTGGCATGTGCAGCATGCGTCCTCACAAATCCACAGGACAGCGCAGCCTGGGAAGCAGCATTCTCCCACTGTGAAATAGATAAGGACCCAGCCACCTGCCCCTCCCAACCTCTCTTGGGGGCTGAGGGTTTTACTCAAACCTGGACAGAAAATTAAATCACCCTACAGATGTACCTCCTTCTGCTGTGTTTTAACCAGACCAATCCATGTGCCAAGCAAAAAACACAGCACAGCCCATCTGAGACTGTGTGGGACGCCCGCCCCTGAGACCGCACGGGACCCTGCCTCTGAGACCCCACAGGACACTGTCGGCCTCTGAGGCTGTAACCAGAATGAGGCTGCATCAGCAATTTCTCCTCACACCCTGGAAACTGCTACAACTGTACAGTAAGTAACTGCTAATAAAAAAATTATAACTTAAAAAAGCATGTTTGTTCCTTCAGAGAACAGAAGCCATGTCAAAACAAGAGGTACCTCACCTTAAAGTGTAAAATAACAACAATAGTAATAATAAGAAGAAAAATGATAACCACGCAGCAGTGGTCAGAGGAGCCCAGGGTGGGGGAGGTGGGTTGGGGTTCTTCACAGATGGCGGGAGGTGCACTCACTTCAGCTCCATCCAAACCTCCACCTGCCACTGACTCAGCCTCTACTGGGCAGGGACCCCTCCCCGAGCCCAGCCGGTGCCAGCCGGAGGCGGGCGGGCAGTCTCCGTGGAGATGTAGGGACTGGGTGTGGATCCAGGCCCCCTCCAGAGTTCTAGGACCTTCAACTTCAGGGTGAAATTCCCATTTATTAATCACACTTTGTCTCTGACTCACTGACTCCATTTATTTTTATCTGAATTTGTGCCCCGGAGCCACAAGACACACCAGAGCTTTCACATCCATGGCACAAAGTGTTGTCATCTCTCCCCCACACAATGTGGTGGGGGTGGGGTGGTTAAGGTCAGGAGCCAAAGACAGGATTGCAGCTCCTTCACTTGCAGCTGTGTGATGTCTGCAAGGTCCTCAACCTCTCTGGGCCTCAGCCTCCTCCTGGGTAAAATGGAAACTAAGACCAGGCCTCCCAGCAGGACTGTCTGTGTGGTGAACGAGCCAGTCGGAGAAGAGTACCAGGAGGGGCCTGGCTCGGTAGGAGCATCAGATAGGAAAGCTGAAGGGGGAACAGATAATGTCCCAGTCCCAGTTGTAAAAGATGGATGATGGGCACAGAGCTGAAGGTACCACCTCACTTAATCCTCTTAGTGCCTCTTTCATGTCATTTCTTGAGTGCTTGCCACGTGGCAGCCATCTGCCATCTGATTGGTGGTGCACTGTTACTCCCATTCCTAAAAGCCTTTCTTCTTTTTTGTTTTATAAGAGTGAGAAACAGAAAGGGAGAAGAGAAGCATCAACTTGCTGTTGCTTCAGTTTAGTTGTGCATTGATTGCTTCCCCTACATACCTTGACCGGGGATCAGACTGGCAACTGCTCGTGCAAAGCCAGCGACATCTTGCTCAAGCCGGCAACCTTGGGCTTCAAGCCAGTGACCTTTGGGTTCAAGCCGCAATCTTGGGATCATGTCGACAATCTCATGTCTATGATCCCATGCTCCAACCAGCAACCCCACGCTGAAGCTGGTGAGACCACACTCAAGCTGGTGACCAAGAGTTTCAAACCAATGACCTGAGTGCTCAGGGTCAACCCTCTCTCTACTGACCCACCTATCCTGCAAAGTTGGGAGGCTGAGCCAACTGACACCCCCAAAAGGGCCTCCTTCAGCCCCCAGGTAACCAGCGTGTGGCAAGGCTCTGCTTCTTGGCAAGAGCCCCCACCACTAAAGAATGATCAACTGTGCCTCCTGGTGCTTACGGGCTGTGGTGGGCACACCCAGTGGCAGCCACGGTTAGTATGGACTCACACAAGTGAGAAAAAAATGGCACCAAGCCCATGATTCGCTTCCTGAAGAGACAAAGGCATTGGAGGAAATGCTTCCTAAAACTCGGGGCCAATCAGCACAGCCAGCAACTCTAATGGGGCGTCGTGGAATTACCAAAGTGATGATCAGATTCCTCCCACTGAAAAAATTCAACGTTAACTGGAATTGATGGTACAGCTCCAACAGCAGCTGTCTTAATAGGCTAACATATCACCCTAGGTGGGTAGCTCAGTTGGTTAGAGCATTATCCCAATCCGCCAAAGGTTGTGGGTTTGATCCCCGGTCAGGGCACATACAAGAGTCAACCAATGAATGCATAAATAAGTGGAACAGCAAATCAGTGTTTCTCACTGTGTGCTTGTGTTTGTGTGTCTCTCTCCCTTCCTCTCTCCCCCTAAAAATCAATAAGTACATTATTTTTTGTATTTTTCTGAAGTGAGAAGTGGGGAGGCAGAGAGACTCCCGCATGTGCCCAACCAGGATCCACCCAACATGCCTACTAGGGGGTGATGCTCTGCCCATCTGGGGCATTGTTCCATTGCAACTGGAGCCATTCTAGCACCTGAGGTGGAGGCCATGGAGCCATCCTCAGTGCCCGGGGCCAACTTTGCTCCAGTGGAGCCTTGGCTGCAGGAGGGGAAGAGAGAGACAGAGAGAAAGGAGAGGGGGAAGGGTGGAGAAGCAGATGGGTGCTTCTCCTGTGTGCCCTGGCCGGGAATCGAACCCAGGACTTCCACACACTGAGCCGATGCTCTTCCAGTGAGCCAACCGGCCAGGGCTAATAAGTACATTAAAAAAAATTTTTTTAGCCCTGGCCAGTTGGCTCAGTGGTAGAGCGTCGGCCTGGCGTGAGGAAGTCCCAGGTTCGATTCCCAGCCAGGGCACACAGGAGAAGCGCCCATCTGCTTCTCCACCCCTCCCCCTCTCCTTCCTCTCTGTCTCTCTCTTCCCCTCCCACAGCCAAGGCTCCATTGGAGCAAAGATGGCCCGGGTGCTGGGGATGGCTCTGTGGCCTCTGCCCCAGGCGATAGAGTGGCTCTGGTCGCAACAGAGCAACGCCCAGATGGGCAGAGCATCGCCCCCTGGTGGGCGTGCCAGGTGGATCCCGGTCAGGTGCATGCGGGAGTCTATCTGACTGCCTCCCTGTTTCCAGCTTCAGAAAAATACAAAAAAAAAAAAATTTTTTTTTAAAGGCTAAAATATCAAAGTGAACTCCTGGGCTGATGGGAGAAGACAGCAATCACTGTCCACCTCTACCAGGAGTAATGAGAAACAAGGTGCCCGGAAGAGGACAAGGCCACAGTGTGAAGGCTCCAGTTCCCCCAGCGCAGAGCAAGGCTTGACGGAACTTCCTGTGGTCACGGATGCAGCAACCACAATTCTCACAAAACGTTATCTGGTTTCATCTGAACAATGTGGTGTTATTAGCACACCTGCTTTGCAGATAGGAACCAGAGCTCAAGGAGGCAAGATGACTTGCCCGGGGCTCCTCAGCCAGATGCAGGGAGCTGGGATGTCAACCCTGGTGTTGTGACTGTGGGGCAACATCATGTTATACTCCACAATGCAGGGGGTGAACTGAGGTGAAGCAGGGGCTGTAACAGAGGGCATCCTCCCAATGGTCCCAAGCTATCTAACCTTGGGAAGTCCCCTTTTCTGATCTGCCCAGCAGGGATGATTTGCCTACCCAGCCTGACCCAAGTCAGGGGACCGTCGCAACAACCAACTAAGAAGATGAGCATCAAGAAGGTGATGGGCAAGCCCGTGGAAGAGTCCAGGGGCCACAGACGTTGCATGTGCAGTTTGCCTCCATGCTTCTCCATAGGTACAAATGTCACCTCCTCAGGGCCATCCCCACACACCCCGTCACAGCACACACCCCTTCTGTTGTCAGGTGAGTCTGGTGGTAAAATGTCTCATGCCAATAGCTCACTGGGCTCCACGGGATAGGGAACTGTGGTATCCTGCCTCCCCAACTTTATGTGACCATGTTTGCAAGCAGGGACCAAGTGAAAGCACTTTGTAAATATAAAGCCTTAAAAACTGAGACGTCACTGTTACTAACAGCACACTACCCATCATCATCTCCAAATCCCCATACCTGGCAGGAGTTTATTAAATGTTTGCAGAATTAAACTGCGTTGCTCCCAAGAGATGTCCATAGTCCAGTGTTAAGTGTACACAGCAGGTTAGGAATCATATGCTTAGTGCTTCCATTGGGCACATTTATGGTGTTGCAGGTGTTTGTGTGCTTGGAACATGCCCTATGGACACACCTCAAGGCCAGCACAGCCTCATCCACATGCAGGGAGGGGCGGGAGGAAGAGGGGCTCACAGTTTACAGCGTTCAAGTCCGCACTGTGAATTCTTTTCCCAACAAGCCAGTGTTCTTTTATAATAGAAACTTTTAAAAAGTGGATGCTTCATCTCCTAAATGCTACAGAAATAACAACACGATCACCACCTTCCTCAGTGAGAGTTTACATTTAGCAAGAGAACAGTAATTACTTTTCTTCAAAAACAGATCCTCTCACTTTAGTAACATAATCCTGGCAAAGTAATTTTATATACATATATAAACATAGACTTCATGTGTATTCTATTTATTAGTATATATCAGTATATTTATTATTACATACTTTATATAC
This sequence comes from Saccopteryx leptura, assembly GCF_036850995.1. Lineage (NCBI taxonomy): Eukaryota > Metazoa > Chordata > Mammalia > Chiroptera > Emballonuridae > Saccopteryx > Saccopteryx leptura. The sequence continues at coordinate 316,241,400 of NC_089503.1, forward strand.
AGTAAAAATATCAATAATGAAAATGCAACCAATAAATGTAAATGTGTGTATATGAACACACACACACACACACACACACACACACACACACGTTTTTCCTTAAACCAACTGAGCAGAGGTGCCCACAGAGTCACCTTCTGGAGGCCTGTGGAAGTGTCCCCGTGAACCTCTCAGATCTAAGAAGCCCTGGTGAAGGCAGGAGGACCGCCATGTGGCCCCCAGCCCTCACAGCCTGTTATACCCTGGCCACCCAGGGCTATGGGTCCAGCGGCCTCCCAGCCTCCTCTCCCATGTCATTCCTGGGCCCCACCATCCCTGCAAGGTCCTTCTCACACAAGTGACAAACTATGGAGCTTATACGGCCGGGCCAAGCCAGAGGGAGTCCAGGTTTCCTTCCCTGTCCTGCTTTCTAATCTGCCCTCAGCACACTTCTTGCCTCATGGGGGTAAAATCCATGCCCTCCACTCGGGCATCTGAGGCCTTCCCCTGGAACTGCAGGTTTCTGCAAGCCACTGCCTGTTAGTGGGCTTGGCCAGGGGCCCCTCCGGCCCCGACCTGGAGGCCCCTCTCTCCACCTCCTCCAGGAAGCCAGCAACCTCCAGACCAGACATAACACAGAACACCAGTACAAGACTTTTACAAAACTCTTCTGGATAGTTTCCTTGAAATGTGGTTCTCAACGCCTCACTCTTTTGTGAGGTTTCTAAGGGTGGGGAGCTGCTGGTCTTATTCATCTCTGTGTCTTCTCTCTCAAACATATGATTTTCAAAGCCTACCATTGGTCCCACGCCTACTACGGGCTGGGGACTCTACTAGGACAGACATCACTGCTCAGCCTCACACCATCTCTTTACAAAGTCATCCACTGCTCGGTATGTAAGCTCTCCGCCCCTCGGGAGAACCGCTCTGAGCACACAGGGAGCAGGGAAGCAGACACAGCCCCACCCTCAAGGAGAGATCAGGACAGGCATGGCCAGCCCTCTCCAGAGGCAGCAAAGTGCTCGAAGTGCCAGAAGAGCTGCTGGCAAGCCACCAAGGGTGCCAGAGTGAGGTGGGAGGTGCCCAGCAGAGGCAGAGCAGAGTGCAGGGCCATCCCCACAGGCTCTGTGGGCCCTCAGGTTCCATCCCAACAGCAAGGGAGAGAGACAGCCATGATGGTGCACAGGCTTGAAGGCACCTGCTCTGGTGGAGAACGTAGCAGAAGGGGCCACAAAGTAGAAACAAGCAAGTGTCCCTCGGCTGCTGAATGGATGGACAGAGCATGGTCCGTCCAGACAGCAGAGAAGGATTCAGACATAAGAAAGAACACAGTACTGACAAGGCTGCATCCTGGATGGACCTTGCTTCAAGGTGAAGATCTAACCAGTCAAGCCATCCGACCAGGGCGGACCTTGCAATGTGATGGTCAGTGAAAGAAACCAGTCAGGTAAGACCACGTATTGTGTGATTCCAGTCATAGGAAAGCCCAGAACAGGCCTCTCTATAGGGACAGAAAATAGATGAGTGGTAGGTAGCTTAGGGCTGGAATGGGGATGGAACAGGGGACTGATAGTCAGCTTTTTAAGATAAAAATGTTCTCAAATGGATGGTAGTGATGGTTGTAAATATCTGCAAATATTCAAAAACTATTTAACAGTACACTTTAAGTGGGTAAATTATATAATATGTGAATTATACCTCAAAAAAAGCTGGGTTTTTGTTTGCTTAAATGGATAGAGTGAGGAGACTACTGCAATCTTCTAGCTAAGAGATGATAGTGGGAGGGACCAGTGTGGAAGGACAGAGAGAAAGAAGGGCTAAGATAAAGCTCAGATAAAGGTGTGGGCCCGGGACAGTCTGGTTGTGCACGGGACAGCAAGGGGTCAACGGCGTGCAGGCAGCAGTGGACGAAGCCAGGACTATGTCCTGCTGTCTCAGTCCCACACTTGTTCCAGCAGAGTTTGACATGAGGGGCACTGGGAGATGGCATTGGTTCTCTCTTTAGCATGTAATGATGCCGCTTGGAGAATGAGAACTCAAACTCTTGGCTAGATGTACTAACATGTAGCCTCCTGGACAGGAGTAGACTCAGGGGGAGAACCTGGAAAATGCAACTTCCTTATAGCGCAAGATGACAAACTGTCAGGGAGCTTTCAGAGGGAAAGTGCCCCTGCCTCCCTCGGTGCACGCTTCCAAGGAACCCTCTAGTGTCCGATGTGGTTAAAAGTGAATCAAAGTGAGGACATGATTCCTGGGTGCATGCCACATACATAACACCTTTCAAGAAGACATTTTTATTGCTACACTCGAGGATGGCTCCTCGGAATCCAGAGTTCATCAAACTGACAGATGGAGCAGAGCACAAGGCCCCAAGTTAACCTCCAGGGTCTCTGTCTCTGTCTCTGTCTCTCTCTCTGCCGCACTGGCAGGGACTACGGCTCACACAGCAGGCTCCTCCATGGTGAAGCTGAACTTGCATGAAGTTCAGGTCTGGAGATGCCCACTACTTGTGGCACCCCTATGTTGTGCTGAGAACACCACAGAGGGAGAAAAAGAAATAACCCCTCCAGTATTTGTGATGGGTCTGTTATTTATACAGAAGTGCTTATTGCTTGACAATTGAGATAAAAATGTTACTGCCTCTCTGCATGTGCTGCAAATTCATTGCATAAAACCACTGGAGCAACTAATGGAGTCTTCACACATCATATCTCATTAAAGAAGAGGGGTCCTGGCTCCACCGGAATCATAACCCAGCCGCTAGTGCAGCCACACCTGGGAACGCAGCTTGACTACTCTTAGCGGGGCCACAACTCAGCCCTCACCAAGTCCCCACACCCAACTCCTTCTTTTTTAAAGTAAAAATATGAACTCTTTTTTTTTAAAAAAAAGACCTCTATTCTTCCTCTGGAAGCTGGTTTCCTGTTTATCCCCTAGTCCACCAAGGACAGGAGACACGCTGGGGAGTTATACAGAATTTGTATCTCTCTACTTCTGATCCACAGCCTACCTATTTACTTCTAGGAGTCCTTGATACACATCTTCAGACAATTGTCTGTGTTTTTAGAAGTTAACTGAAAAAAAATCCCAGTGCCAAGGATATGAATGGGAAATTGATGACTGTACACCGAGGTATTACTCAGCCGCTACTGTATCTCTATCAAACGTGGATAATGGGGTCACCCGTTCATTTACTATCTAGTTCACCATCCACGTGTGCACTTTTAATTGAAACTTAACCTTTATATCCCAGTTTCCAAGCAGGAACAGCACCAAAACACATCTCTCTCCACAGGTACAGATGGCATGAGTTTCTCCCCAGGCAGATCTATAAATGAACACTACCTCTAAATTTATGTTGAGTTAAAAAAACAAACTCTGAAACACTGGCTTTTTCACCCCAGTTCCTCTGTTTTAGCTCCTCCTGGCCAGGTTCTGGGTGACCAAGTATAGTCGGGGTGCAGCTCAGAAGAACCCCCAAGAGCTAATTCATTGACCTTTCCCCAGCCAGGCTTGACAATCACCACCAAACTCTCCCAAGGAGAGAGACCAGAAAATGTTAAGTCTACACCCAACTCACTGCATAGGTGACCTCTGAAAGATTTCACCTCCAGAGCTTCGGAGAAACAAGGCAGCTTTATTAGCATGCGGCACCATGGCCTCAGCCCCCTCCCCTCCCTCTTTTATGAGCCCTTGTTATATAAAATGTCACAAAGGGAAAAGGCAAAACAACACAGTCACAAACACAAGTTCGGTTGGCCAGGTCAAACCCTGGCTGCTGACCAGACCTTATTTTTAGTAATTTAAAAGAGAAACATTTTAGAAGGCCAGAAAACAAAAGTTTTCGTTGTTGTCTTTCTTCTTAAACACACACACACACACACACACACACACACACACACACACACACACACACACACAAAGATGGAGGTACATTCTGTTCACAAGCATCCTTCCCCATTCAAATTTAAAGGCAAAGGCAGCCTGGAGTCGGACAGCTCCTTCGGAGGCGCAGCTTTCAAACTGGATTTTCCAATGTTTCTCCTCACCCTCATCTAAATTCCGTCAGGACAGATAATAAATAGCTACTCATTTACGATCATCATAAAAATTTAAACAGCCTTGAAATAGTTGCTACAATATAGAAGAAATGATCAAACCTAAGCGCTAAAAAGCCACTCTGAATAGTAAAACTACTGCCACGTAGAAGCACACATAAAGAGACATTGTTGCAATAAAAGCTGCGGGATTACTGGATTTCTCTCTTTTAAATCTTCCGTCGGAGCATAAGAGTCAACAACTTGCTGTTCTACCCAGTGGAAAAAAGGATTTAGTAACCCTCAGTTATCACACTGTGCCAGATTTGGTGGTGGTTTCTTTTTTTAAAGAAAGTATCTGATTTGATTCTGCACAGTGATTAAACATCTTTGTGCTCAGCAGAGAAGGGTCTTCCAACCCCTCCCCCTCCAAAAATGGCATCAAAGCAATCAAAATGGTAATGCCGAGCCTGGGTCCCCTCCCCCCGCGAACTCCCCGACTTCGCCGGGGCCGCGCTCCGGGCCCCCCTCCGGCGGGAATGGAAGCTTCCACTCGAAGACGGGAGCGCGCGGCCGGGGAGGGGGCCGCGGCACCGGCAGAAAGGGGTTAATGCTTTCGTTCCAACCCTCCCGTCCAGCAGGGCGCCCCCGACCAGGCGCGGACCAGCGGCGGGGAACAGCCATCTTTCTTTCCGCAACCCCCGGACCCCTCCTCCTTCGGCACGCCCCCTCCCACCACTTTTCAACTTTAAAGACTCAAAATGAACGCCAGGCCTCCGAGTTCTCCCTCTCCAGAGTCGCCGCCACCCCCGCCAATCTCCTCCAGGTCTTCCGTCCCCAACCTGAACGAAAATTCCTCCGGGGAGAGGGCATCTGATCCAACCGCCCCGGCCAGGACTGGGGAGAAAAGGAGGGGACGTGATCAGTGGCGGAGCCAGGGGCGGGGGCGGGCGCTGTCCAAGTTTGGTGCTGACGGCAGCGGCCGGCATTCCGAAGGAACCGCGATCGATGGCCAGGGGGCACAGCGGGTGGGGGCGGGCCCGCGGGGCTGCGGGAGGGCGGGGAGGAGGCAGCGGGGAGGGGCGCTGGACCCCCCCCACCCCCAGTCCCCGCCAGCCTCGGAGCCCCGGGAGCGCCATTGGCTGAGCCGCTCAAAGTTCTCGGCTCGGAGCGGCGCGGGGAAGGGGCGGGAGCGCGGTGCGAGGAGGAGGAAAGCGGAGGGGGAGGGGTGCGCGGGGCCGGAGGGAGGGGGCGGGGGCGCGCGGCCGGCCGCGCTCCGGCAGCGGCATCTGTTCGTGGTGCTGAAATCCCGAGCGCTGAGCTCAGCGCAACTAAGTCACAAAGGACAACTTTTCCTCCCCGAGAGGCCAGGAGGGGGACGGCAGCCGTGGCCCCCAGCGTGAGGAGCTTCTCCTGAGTCCCAATCTACACCTGACGCCGCAGACCAAAGTTGGGGCAGAATTGTGGGGGTCTTGGGGGGCGCATTTCTTTTGTTCCCCGGGAGCTGGCGTCAGATTCCAAGAATAAAAAGTGATGCTGGAGAAGTGAGGGGAGGGGGCGCCCAAAGGAACGCTTCCGTAAATAAGGTTTGCAATGGCACCCAGAAATCGCTTCCAAGTAGTTTGGTGTCCAGGCCCGAATTACCGCCCTCTCGATCCCTACCCTCACACCAGCGTCAAGTGGGGGCACCGAGCCGGGAAAAATGCCCACATTCCAAAAACATGTCCACCAACTCAAAATGGACGCCGGGCTGCTCGCTGCCTTTTAAGTGCAGCTTCTGTCTTTCGGCCACTGCGCTCTCCCCCCTCGGACTCCGAGAACCTGGCTCTTTCTTTCCAGAAAAGGGGGGGGGGCGGTAACTTTCAGGATGGCACACGGACTCCTTAGGGAGTCTGAGCGCGCGGCGCCGAGGCCGGCACTTTTAAAGGTGCTGCCAAAGTAGCCGATGACCCCTTCTTCCTACCCCGGCGAGGGGTGGGCGCAGGCTCCAGCTCGCTTACTTGTTTGTCGCTGAGCGCGGCGATCCGCGGCTGCCTCTCGTGAAGCTGCTTCTTAAGGTCTCCGTTCTGTGGAAACACGGAGGAGTGGGCTCAGTCTGGCCTCCCAAGGAGTCGGGTGCGCCCAGAGCCCCACGGTCCTTAGCCCCCCGCACGACAGCCCACGGGCCGGGCTGTCCGCAGCGCGCCCCAAGTTCTCCGGCCGCATCCCGCACGCGCAGCGGCCGGGCAGTGCCGTGCGGGGCCGCTTACCTGTGGCTGCCGCCTCATCGGGGCAGCTCGCGGGGCGGGGCGGGGGCCGAGGCCACCCGGCGGCGCGCCCCGAGCCGTGCAAGTTTGCAGGCCGGGGTGCGTGTGCGAGTGAGTGTGAATGTGAGTGTGTGCCGGGGGAGGGGGGAGGAACAAAGAGCCAAGTAAACACGGCGAGTCCGTGTCGAGCAAAGCTCATAAATATTCAAGTCGCGTCCTAATCTCCCCAACACACGCGCACACCGCAATACCGCTCCGGGTCCGGCCGTCATGCCGCTGCTCGCCGAGCAACAATCGCCAAAACTACTTTTGCAAACTGTGCAGGGTTGCACGGGGTGGAGGCGCAGGGGGTCGGCGCACACACTCGCACAGACCCGGGAGCAGGCTAACGACGGATCTCGATCCGGCACACTCAGCCCTGCAGACCGCGGGTCGAGAAAGAGAAAACGCCGGGCTCGGGTCCTACACGTCCCCGACTCCCACCCCCAGAAACTGGAGGATTGCATCAGAGGATGTAGGGAGAGCCCAATAGGGTCCTCCAGGTACCTACTTCCCCCACCCCCGGGGCTGGCTCAAGGAGGAGCCCCCTCCGGGCACCTCCAATCCAACAGATCCTGCGACAAGGAGCAGGACCCTTGGCTCGCGTCCCTTGAGCCTCCACCCCGGCCCAGAGACCCGGGTCGCCTACCTGGTGGCGCGCGAGTTCCACGGCGAGCGCCTCTGGCCGGCTCTGCAGCTCCATCCCGACAACTTGGGCAGCACTTTGCTCTTACTTTGGCCCCGGCTCCCGAGAAGTTGCACGGCTCCGCAGGGGTGGGAGCGGGTGGGGGCGGATTGGGCCTCCTGGGAGTGGGGACAAGAGCCCCCCACGACTGAAAGGGTTGTGAGTTCTGGCGAAGGGGAAGAAGGCGACCGGGCGCCGCGGCGCCAAGCCCGCGGCCACCCCAACTACTCAGGATGCCCGGCAAGTTGCGCCGGGTCCCCCGGCTGCCAGCGCCGCCCGGCGCATGGCCCCCCGGCGCCGGGAGCCCCGCGCAGCCCCGCGCAGCCGGCGCGCGCCCACCTCGCGGCCACCACCGCCGCCGCGTGCACGCGCGCGAGAGCTGCCTGCCGGCAGGGACTATATTTCCTCCGGCGCGCGCGCCTGGATCTCGCTGGGTCTCGGAAAGTTGTGCCTCGGCCCGATGCTAATTCGGCAGTGCCCGGATGGAGCTGGCCCTGGCGGCGGGGGGCGGTGCCGGAGCCTGCCGCCCACCCCGTTCCGCCCCCGCCCCTCCCGCGCGTGCGCACTGCCGACCCTCCGCGGCCCGGCGCCCCGAGCGGAGAACAAAAGTGGTGGCAGAGAGCGGCGCAGACTACCCGGCTTGCGGCTTGGGGCGCCTGCCCCGGGACGTCTCTAGCGGGGTGCTGGGAGTGGGGCGCCCGCGATCCAGCCCTCCTCTTACTCACCCCAGTCACACCCGTGGATAACGGAGCGGCCCCACCCCCCTCCGCTGGGAAGCCCAGCCTAAAGCCGGGGTTAAAGATACTTATCCGTGGGAGGAAAAATGTCCGTTTTTCATTTCTTTTCTCCCCGGCTCTCGCCAATCCCTCTTTCCCTTGCTACCGTCCGCCATCCTTACTACTTTGAATTGTCTTCCATCCCTTCCTGCCTCCCTGCGCTCTAGCGCTGCGACTTGGGAGATGAAATTAGTCAGGTCGCCAGACTTCCCCACCGCCTGATGGCCACCGTGTTGTTTAAACAGTATGGAAATTGATCTCTTGACTGTTCCTTTAATGATTTTTTTTTACACTCACAATTAAACTCTCAACAGATGTCACTGGACTTTTTAAGACTGTTGTTAAAAATCGTAAACATGCCCGGTCAATGGGACATAAAACAATTATAACTACAGACGCGGAGATCACATTTCAGAACTCCCAGGCCCGCAGCCAGGAGGTTAATGTCTCTGAGTCGATATTACCATCTTGGAGTTACCATCCTGGTCAATTAACGTGGGAATGCTTTGTGCCAGACGGATAGCCTCCCAGTGTGTTTGAAAGATGCTGGGGAGAAACGGTGCAATCGTACTTCAAAGTAAACGTTTAAAGTGGTAAATCATTATATAGCTTCATATTCCTCCATGGCACAAAAAATACCCAGGCACACACAATCAACAAATGTCCCCTTTCAACAACATTTGCCAATATGCTAGAAACTGCACCTAGAGTCTGCAGAACTGGTGGGAATTTTTCTTTTCAGCTGGAGACCCCAGTGTAGTGCTGGAGTCTATTAGTGCACTTGCCACGAGTGACTTACGTGTTTGCCTGTTGGGGTCCCCAGACACTGAGAGCCCTGCCTCTTTAGGAAGCATTCAGTAAGGGATCACAGGTTAACTAACCCATGTTCTATCTAAGTGGTCATGCTCCCTTGGGTCTAGCACCAAGCAGGGAGAAGCAGAATTTACCAAATGCAAACCAAAAAAGGCTAACTCTGGGCAGGCCGAGGGGGCTCTGGCTCCTTCCATCCTGGGTTCAGCTCAGATGGTGTCCAGCTCAGGGTGGTATTCCTCCTTCTCAAAGTTTTTGCCGGCCTGGACATGGGCGTGGACACCAGTCTGGACACCAGCCTGGTTAAAGTGGACTGCCCAGGGGACCAGGGTTTAGGGAACCAGCCAGAGAGAGGGAGCTTGTAAGAGGATTCCTACTGTAATCTCTGTAAATGTCATTGGCTTTTTATAAACACTTTTTAAAAATAAAAGCCAGTGGCTAAGCCAGTGGCTTTTATTTTTAAAAAGTGTTTATAATCATTTAATTGGCCACACATGTATTGAAATCAACAGAGGGGATATTCAGTTTGTTTGAGAGCTGTACAGACTTGGGCAGATGGTGGCTGAAGGATAGTGGCTCCTACTGTACTAAAATTAAAGTGCTGTTTGCAAGTTTCCATTAATTAATTCAGATTGCAGACACGATGGTCTACATGCCCCTCTGTTGTTTTCATAGTCACCCAATTCCTGAGCAAACCCAGGGGCCAGGGGCTGAGGTGCTCTCTCACAATGGGAGAATCCATCCTGCGGAGGAAAACCAAAGCCATGATTTTGTAAGCAAGCTTAGGAGGCGCCCCGTGCTGCTGTCGCAGACACATTTCCCTCCATGCGCCCAGCACGCCAGGCCACCCTCCCTTTGCCCACGCCAAGCCCTCCCTCTGGAATGCCCTTTCCCTCCAAGACCACCTTTTAAACAATTCTCTTTATCCTCCAAAACTCACTTCACATGTCAACATTGCTAGGAAACTCCCTCTAATTTCCACACATAAATTCTTCACCGTTTCCTCTGAAGACTCACCATGCAGAACTCACTCAGCCTGGAGGCATTCTGTCCCCTTGGAGCCTGAGCCAACTCAGGCCTGTGGGCAGAGTACAGTGTACATGTGTTGAAGGAAGGCATGGTGTGCCTGGAGCCAAGTAGATGCTTCATGGAGGAATAAGTGAGTGAGGGAGGTGAATAAATGAATGAATGAATGCTCAAAGAGAGGTGCATGCTGGTCATGGAAAGGTGGGTCATTAATGATGGCCATAGAGAGGAGTAATGTCTACACTTCTTCATTCCAGGGTCCATGTTTCTCTTCACCTGCTTTGTGGTCAGGTGGACAGGGGCCTCGAATGGGAACTGAATCAGGATTTCAGAGGTGGCTCCACCCCTTAACAGTCTTGTCATTTGGGTCAAGTTACTCAGCATCTCAGCCTCAGTTTCTTTGGAGGTAAAGTGGGAATCATCTGACCAATTTAGAGTTACCCTCAGATCCACTCGGTTCCTCCTGACCCCAACCTCAGTCAGACACTGAGGGTTCAAGGCCTGCCAGGTGCTCACCAGCCCCTGGCTTCACCTCTGGGAGTTTGGGGTTCCTCTTGGTATAAGTAGTTGATATGGAGATCGAGTAACAAAGGGAGGGGCAGGGGTTTCCCAGGTGCAGCCTGACTATAGTCCCACTGTGGGCACCACAAAGACAAATGTGGTTTCCAGCAGGAGCCCAGCCCTGGGCACCATTTCTGTCCCAAAGCTTCTGTTATTAGCCAAAATTAACACTGTTACACCCACACTTAAGTGCTCTTTGGAGAGTGGGTCAACACGTTGCACATAAATGCAAGCTGCCTTTCATAAGGAGGAGAAGCACACGGCCAGACAAACCCTTACTTCCCTGTCACCTTCACATCTGGGAGGCCCAAGGAACTGCCAGATGAAATGGATTCTCTGTTTCTTTCTCACATTTGGTGATGTTTTCACTCCCAGGCTCCTGGCTCAGCAGCATTTCTAACCCTGAAACCTTTCTGCGGGGTAATAGCGAAAGTTAGCTTTCACTCATCTGCCCCCAAGCCTTGTCTTCCCTCCATGAACACAGCCAAAGTGCCTGGTGCAGGGAGGTAATTCTTGGGGAATGAGTGAGGAAGAACTGGCTTTTATATGGCATCGCGGGGTCCTGCTACTGGCGCATCGGGGTCCAGAATAGGTGCCAGCCTGGGGAATGAGCAGGGACTGGAGCCCCACAGAGGAAGCCCTGTTCCCACAGACAGGCTTCACACGCCCAACTGACCTGGGAGGGGAGGATGGTGTTGCTGTCACCTCCTCTCTGCATGGGGAAACTGAGGTGGTGGTTCAGTTTCTTGCAAGTCACTAATTGGTGGATGTCAGTGGGAGGTTTAGTGAGACCTTGGGCTTGAGGTGGGCTCCACTGTTTCCAAGTTACAGCTGTGGAGATCAGAACAGCTCAGGACAAGGTGTCCAGGAAGGCCTGGTGCAGAAGCTGACCCCAGGAAGAAGCTGTGGGTGTGGGAGGTGAGCTGGGAAGCAATGGAAGCCCAAGCAAGGTGAATTACAGAGCAGGTCACCAAGCTGGGCCACAGGGCTCAGTCACACTGGAAATTCTGGGAGACCGTGTGTACTGCAACTCCCAGCTGTCCTACTGAAGAGGAAAGAGCTGGGGTAGTTCTCCCCCGGCTTCCTGCCTGCCATTGGTCAAGAGCTGCTCTCTTATCAGTTCAGAACCCGTAGGCCACACCTGCCCCCAAGGCTGGAGAGTGCAAGCCATCGGTCGCAGAAGCTTCGGGTGCAGGAGAGGAAGGTAAGAGTGTGGGCAGGATGGGCCAGGACAGCACCTACCCCTGTGAGAGCGGATTGTTTCAACAGGAATGGAGGCAGAGGCAGTTGGGATAGTCAGCAGGCAATCAGGAGCCATTGATGTTTAAAGTTCTCTGACCATGTTGGTGTCTGCAGAATCCAGATGTGGAGAGACATGGAGCAGGGTGACAGATTAGGACACTGCCCTGGGAAGACAGTAAAGACCAGGTCTGGCTGAGGTGGGAGAGGCTGGTGGAGCAAGGAGCTGGCTGGGAGTAAGAGCTGAGGCCAGCCAGGTGAGAGTGCTGGGGAAGACAGGTCTCCCAACCATTCCTGCCTGTCTGACCTGTGAGCTCCAGTGGGCAGTAGTACTGCCCGGCACAAGCAGATAGACAAGCAGAGAGGCAGGTCTGGGAGAGCTGCGGCCAAGGGAGGCTAAGAGTTAGGGCACCTGTGAGGATCTGGAGCAGGCAGCTGCAGGGTGGTCCACAGTGCCAGGGGACATGTCCAGTAACTCTTGTTGTCCCTGATGTGCTGCCCTGAATATGCCCTGGACCTTGGCCTCGGGGGGCTGGGGGGAGGGCTGATGCTGGGGCTCCTAAGATGTCCCTCTGGAGCCCTGTGCTTGTCTTTTCTGAGTGGAGGAAAGAGCTGTGCAGCCTAGCCATCTGAGGTTGGGAGTTTCAAACCTTGGCTCTCACCAGCTGGCCTAATGACAAGGAGAAAGCTATTTGCTCTGTGTCTCTGTCTCTCCTTCTATAAGATGGGGTTATCCATCCAGTAGACATCACAGAGCTCACACTATGTGACAGAGGGAACATAAAGTGTGTGAATGAAGTCCCTCTGTCTTGGCGACACCCCATTGCGGTGCTGTGGGTGCTGGAATAGATCAGTGCCTTGAGGCGATGGGCCGGAGAGAGCCTGGCCCCATCAGGACTTGCTGTGCTGGGCTCAGCAGATCCCAAAATGCAGGTGGCACACCTGGGAGGCAGCCATCTAGAAATCTAGGCATCAAAAGCCAAAATGGTTTGGGGCAAGGTCACCCGCAGTCACTCAGCTGCCACTGCATAGAGGGGGAGGTTGTGGCCCCCCAACCCTGGAGGCTGGGACAAGCAACCAAGGTGAATAATAGCAGTGGGACCCACAGAGTAGGAGAGGTGGAAGTGACACAGGTTGAGAGGTAGGTGGGGGGAGCAAGGGGGAGGAGGGCACCCGGGGCAGTGTAAGATATCTGTCCTGGGTAACCGGACAGTGGAGTGGGATCTGCTGAGTGCAGGAGGGGAGGTTGAGCAGATGGGGAGATGATGAGGTCAGGGCATTAAGGTCCTCGCCCTCCACCAGGCTTGTCTGGGAGACACTGTGAATGATAAAGGGCCAGGTTTGAGTGCCAGGGCAGGCAGGCAGACAGGGGAAAGGGAGGTGTGTGACCAGCCCTCCTATTGCTCCTTCTCCCCTTCATTTCCCTCCCTGGATGGGGTTGGATATGTTCCCCCCACCCAAATTCACATCCTTCCCAGAACCTCAGAACGTGACCTTATTTGGAAATAAGGTCTTTGCAGGTATAATCGAATCAGATAGGTAGGTAGGTGGGTAGATAGGTAGGTAGGTAGGTAGGTAGGTAGGTAGGTAGGTAGGAGGATAGACCCTTAATCCAATATGACTGGGATCCTTATAAGTAGAGGAGAGGCACAAGACTGGCACACACACAGGAACACAGGACAATGCGATGTGACAAGGGACGCAGAGCTCACCTAAGACTGCCAGCCATACCAGGTGCTAAGAGAGAGGCATGGAGCAGATTTCTTTCTAGAGCCTCCCGAGAAAGCGCAGCGTTGGTGACACTTGTGGTTTCTAGAACTGTGAGCTAACCATTGTCTGTTGTTTGAAGCTGCCCACGGAGGGACTCTGTCACCGGGCCGCCCCGGCACGGACCCACCCCCTCTCCCCTCCCTCAGCTAAGTCTACAGCCTTCTCCAGGCCGCTCAGCCCGAGTCTGACAGCTGTTTCCTTGTCCAGGGGATTGAGGCTGGACCCGATCCTTCATGGTAGCATGACCCCTGGCCAGGCCGCTGCTGGACTCCCCTCCTCCCCTCCAGCAGGGTGGGTTTTTGTGGGCTCCCTCTGCTCCCTTCAAGCCTGATGATGCTCTGCTGTCCTCAGATCCTGCTCTTCCGCCCTGCCCTGCGTTCGCGGTGGAACATGAGTTAATTCTTCACTCTCATATCCAGCACTGATTTTTTTTCCCCCCGATAGTTCATTGAAAACTTTCAAACACTTTCAAAAACAATCCCTTTTCTTCTCCACCCTGGTTATTCTGCAGAACACCTGAGCGGGAACAGAAGAGCCGACTGCTGCGTGCGACACCTCCCGCACCTCCCTGCCTCGCGTTGGAACGTGCAGGATCCAAACTAAAGAGCATTTGTTAGGAACCACCGTGTGTCTGGGACCACGGCAGGCATTTTAAGTGACAATAATAGTGATATGTTTATTGGAAGAGTGCACATTAAATGTCAGGCTTTATGCTAAAGGCTTTCCATGTTGCCTCATTGTAATCACTTTAACCCTTCATAAAGACCCTCGGAGGTAGGTGGTGTTAATCCCATCGTACAGATGTGGAAACCTAGCCCAGCGTACATTCAGAGAACTACCTCACGACTCATCTAAGGAAGAAGAGCTGCTAAGTAATTCTTTCTAACTGAAACTAACCCAGTTGGAAACCCACTGGTGTGCTCCCCTCACCGCGCAGCTGGGCCGGCCTCGCAGACGACACCGGCACTTGCTGGCCGAAGGGCCGGCCACTGTGGCCTGTGGGCACATTATGGGCTGAGATGTTGGAGTACAGGCTTCTAGCCCCTGTTTTATCACTCTCTGGGGAGGACATATGTTAAAAAAAAGAAATCTTCAATTGTCAAGTGGCAGCCACTGGCAAGAATCATAGTTAAGTAGTTACAAGTTATTAATAACATTTATAACAATGAAATGAGGATGTTTCCTATAACCATAGGAGGTGCTGTGAACTAGTGTTAATTGCAATAATTATAACTTGTTGGGGATATTAGAAGTTGGCTCAGATTTGTCAGTCAGGGAGGAACAAAGAAGGGAAGTATGTGAGACGATGTGTGAAGTTGGAAGTTCTGGACCTCTACCTGACATGGTCAGAGAGTTACAGAGCCATGGCTAACCCAAGGGCACATGTATCAGATCTCCTAAAACCAACCAACAAACCTACTACCCAAGACACTTTGGCCCTAGGACCACCCTAAGGCTCCCAGCTAAGATGGTAGCTATTTAGACAACCGAGTCTGCACCACAGCTAAACCCAGGAGCAGACAGGAAAGGTGAGGACATATTTGCAGCACTGGGCATAGGACTGGGAGCCAGCATTTATAAATAGAGCTGGAGGGGTAAAAATATACCTGTGAAGAACATGGGGCAAATAGACTATAAAGAGTTTATTTATTGGGGTGACCCAGGTGGGCCAGCACACAAGCAGCCCCTGGAGAGTGGGATGCATGGGTTTGAGTCTGAACCATGCACAGAGGACCCTCACGTGGGCCCCAGAAGGGTGGCAGAGGCAGATGGGCCTACATCCTTGATCTCCAGATAAGAATACTGACCCTCAAGGCAGTAAAAGCATTTACTGAGTCACCAGCAGGTAGGAGGTACACGGTGGAACACATCCAACTTCTGCACACTCAAGGACATGAGGTACCTCCCAGCATGGACCATGGCTGGGGACAAAGCGAACCGACCTCAAACTTGGATGCCCTCTTCTATCCTGCACCCCACCTTATTGAGTGACTTTAAGCACACTCTTTTCCTGCTCCCCAACTGAGAGTCCCCACTGTAAAATGGGGTTGTGGGGGTCCTTCGCTACTGCCACAGAACCTGCAGCACCCTCCCCTTGGACCATGACCAACCTAGCAAAACAACACAATGCATCCGGAGGGCTCTGCGCCATGCTGGGATGCTCTGGAGAGGTTAGGTCTACTCCAGCCTTCGCCCGGTGCCTGAGCTCATCTCTCCCCTCCCCACACACATCATCCCCATGACCCCCTCCCTCTGAGTCTCTGCTCATGGTCTTTCCCAGTCTGGAGTGACCTCTTTGCCCCCAGCTCACATCCCCTCATCTCCCTGCCCTTCCGGCCTGCCGACCTGCCTCAACCTCTCCCCCCTGTGGCCAGACTCACCCGGTCCCTCTTTTAACCTTTATCTCCTGTTTTCTTCCTGAATGGCTCCTCTCCCCTCCCACACCCCACGTTGGAAACTTCCCACAGAGAAACATGGTGGAAGCCACCTGTCTGGGTGGGACTGCTCTGCTGAACCCTCACGTCCCCACCAGAGCTCTGTGCTGGTAACATGTGAGGCTCACCCCTTCCCTCCAGCTTCAGCTTGTTAGATGGTTTCTCTTACCTCCACCATCCCCACCTCCCCCCAACCCTTCACTCTCAGAGCCTCTGTCCCGTGCTAACTTGGAGACCATTCTCGAATCTGCCTTCCTCAGTGCCTGTGCCTCAGACAGGTCCCACGCCACCCCAATCATCACCGCCACCTCCACCCCAGTACCAGGCTGGCAAGCTTCTGCTCTGTCCTCCTACCAGAGTCAAGTTATCTCCTAGAACACAGCTCTGGAATGACACTGCCCTGCTCCCCACTGCCCCATGGCCTCGCCCTAGGACTCGCACAAGGCCCTGCTCTCTGCCACCAACCAAGCCTGTCCCCTCCTCTCCCGACACAACCCTGCCCCCACTGTCTAGCCTCCTCCCAGAGTCCCTGTTCACTTTCACACCGGGCACCTCTGACAAACTTCCCTCTCCTGGGAATTCCCGGCCCTGCCTCCCGTCTGGCAAGCTCCAGGACTTCCTGTTGGATGTCATCTGCATGTCCCCTGCTTTGGGAAGGTTTCCCAGGCGACCCTCTCCAGGCGGAGCTCCTCCGGGAGGGGGGCATGGCTCCACACTGCCTCTCTGCCTCTCTGGGCGGGCTGGCGCGGGGCTGGAGCTCAGCAAGCATGCTGGGGGAACCAGCAGACCTAAGAGGGCCATGCGTAAATAATTTTTAATATGTGGAAGTGCATTAACAATGCATTAGGAAAGTCGGCTATTTAAAGGAACTCCACTGGGAACCTTTTTCTAAAAGAATGAGAACCTCTTTTTAACAGGAGTAATCGCTGCCTAATTCATACAGTGCCGTTGTGCACCATCTTCATTGACAATATTGCATCTCTTAATAAAAAGAACATCTCGCAAGGACATTCTTTGTTGCCAGCAACTTTATTCCCGCAACAGCAATGAGACCAGTGAGTGGTGAGGCCAGAAAAACACAATGAAACATTCGCTAAAATGATGTCAAATGCCAAGAAACTAAGAAGTCCGTTCCTAGGCATCTTTGCTGGAGGGAAGTTAAGGAGGTAAGGCTGAGCAGGAACTGGCTACATAGCTCACACAGCTCAAAGCGAAATGAAAAATCAGAGCCTATCCCCACCACTCAAAAATGATTACAAATTTCAAGGCGGCGACAGCAGAGAATGAAACCAGGTATGGAGCCCTTCTGAGCACCGGGTCCTGGTGTGACTGCCCAGGACCCACAGAACTCTTAGAAGGGGTTCTTTTAGAGTGAGGTGTCACAGCCTTCATCCAGCCTCACAGAGGGAGTCCTGGCTTGGTGGGGAGGCTGCTGATAGGGGGTAGGATTCTGTGGCTCTCAACACTGGACTGTGGATGATGATGGACGTCCTTGGTATTGAGATGAGAATGGGGTCTGAGTGGACCCAAGTTCCTGGGGAAAGAGTTTGTGATGAATTCTAAAAGATCCTCCAAAAACCAGACTCAGTGTCGGCTCCCCTGGTGTGACACTGGCCATCCCTCCATAGCTCCCCTTCAGAACTGTGCACATGTGTCTCACCACACTCTCTCCCTCACCAGTACTTGTTGGTAGACACGCCTGTCTTGCCCACCATGCAGAGAGCTTCTGCAGAGGGCAGGGGCATAAGCCCAATTTTCTTCTGGCCCAGGACACTGGAGGAGCCCAGCACGTGGTCCTCAAGTGGGCAGATCAATGAATAAATGAATGAAGGCACGAACATGGGCCATGCACTTGAGTGCAGGGTCAGGATCTGAGCCAGGCAAAGATGGGGACTGGGCCCTCCAGCAAGGGGAGTCGGCAGGGAGGCTCTGGGTGGGGGTGGGGGTTCACCTGATGGTTTGAGGAGCTGGTGGAAGAGCTGATGGAAGAAAGAGGAAAGAACTCATGGAGGCAGGCAGGTGGGCCTGTGCACCGTCAGCTTCCCGTGCCCCCTCCCTGCCCACGTAGCTGCTGCTGCTGCTGCTGTTCTTTGATTTCTGGCTGTAAGGTGATTTAGTTGCCGAACACAGAGGTCTGTGATACCCAGCAGGCACAGGAGCTGAGTCTACATGGACTCCAGACTCTGCCAGTTGGAAGAGCTGTAAACACCTGTAACATCAAGGCAGGGTGACCAGCAGGTGTCCCACAGAGGTGTTTGCAGTGGCAGAAGCTGTTGAAATAATACCCAGGCCAGCCTATTCTTTCAGCCAGACAGCAACCTGTCCTTCTTCCAGGCAGTGCCTTTTCCTTCCTGTCCCCAGCACAAGGGTCTCTGGCCTGCCTAGGTCTAGCCTGTCTCCAGCTGGTCATCACCCACTCCTCCCTCCTCCCTGTCTCCATCCCCTTATTCATTCTGCACATCACAAGAGGAAATTTAACCACTGCCTCCATCCCCCAAGAATCCTGCATGTGTGCGCTCTCCCCTCGGAGGGTAGGTGTCTTCACCTGCAGAGCCAGTGGGTCGGGAATGAGATTAAGGTGCTTTATAGCTTCAGTATCCTTGAACCAGGGCCTCACTAGGGAATGAAGGAAGTGTGGGTAGGCAGGCCTGGTTCACATCTGAGGTCCAATTTGACCAGCTGTGTGGCCGTAAGTAAATTATTTATACTGTCTGAGATACACCCTTTAGTCAGTAGCTCTCTTTCTCACTCTGTCAACGAGGATTATAAGCCCTGGCTGGCAGAGGTGTTTTTGGGAAGCTGAGAGGAGGGACATGGAGTGTCTAGTCCATATCTGGTACTAACTACACAGCAGCATCATTACAATCATTATACAGATTATGAGTGATTTCAACTCCACAGTTAAAGGGGATTGTTTTAGATTTAAAAGCCATTTAAGGTAAATCAGGGCTTTGGCCAGCTAGCTCAGTGGTAGAGTATTGGCCCGGCATGTGGATGTCCCAGGTTCAATTCCCGGTCAGGGCATACAGGAGAAGCACTCATCTGCTTCTCCACCCCTCCCCTCCCCCTTCTCTCTCTCTCTCTCTCTCTCTCTCTCTCTCTCTCTCTCCCCCTCCTGTAGCCATGGCTCAATTGAAGCAAGTTGGCTTCAAGCGCTGAAGATGGTTCCATGGCCTTCTCCTCAGGTGCTAAGAAGAGCTCTGTTGCTGAGCAACAGAGCAAGGGCCACAGATGGGCAGAGCATCACCCCCTAGTGGGCTTGCTGGGTGGATTCCAGTCAGGTTGCATGTGAGAGTCTGTCTTTGCCTCTCTTCTTACTGAATAAAAAAATTAAATTAAATTAAAAATGCAAAAGAAAAACCCACATAGGGGAGGGGAGCGACAGAAGAACAAGATTTCACAGTTAGTAGACATGGAAAATAGTAGAAATACTGTACAGGTACATCCAGACACAAAAATAATACTACCAAAAGCATCATCTTATCTCCTGAAGAAATTATTTGAGGGGGGGGGCTGTCACCCGGAGACATTCAGGTGAAGAAATAAAGGGAAAAAATTAAGAGAGACATAAGTGGATGAATTGGACACTGCGTCATGCTGGAAGCTGAGGGAAACGCTGTCATCATGTGCCTGAGTTATAAATGGTGACTTTTAATAACCAAAGAGAAACACATTGCGACCAGAAATGGCACCTATGAAACACTCCTTGCATATGGACCTCCAAAAATAATACAACAAAATATAGAAACTCAAAGAGCCTGCTGATGAAATCTAACTCGTAGGTTAAAAGAACACAGTTGGAAATCCTTTTGAAAGAACAATTTTTTTAAAAACCACAGGCGATTTTTCCATTGGAATTTTTAACAAAGGAGATTGGGGAATGAATGCAGGAGATGGTAGCTAATGCTGAGAAAGGAGGCGGAAATGAGAAAGGTCACACAAGGAAGGACCCAAAATGTAAGGGGAGCCTCACCCAGTCTGACTGCTGATAGCTCACTGAGGACTGTCAAGTCTGGAGTCGGTACAGTTCTGATGGGGGGAGGGGTCATGGGCACCTAACGTTGCAGATTAGCCTGCTCCCATGGCCCGGGGTCTGGGAGCTGCTCCTGCTCTTCTTGTGCAGACAGCCGGTTCCTTGTGGCCTCGGTGCCCAGCTAGCCCTGGCCAGTGGGTGGAGCAGAGAAGGGCGCTGGCGGGGAGCCCAAAGGGCTGGCCCCAATCCCTGCTCTGCAGGTGCTCTGTGAGCCCCAGTGTGCTACATACTGAACGGTGCAGGCCTCAGTTTCCTTTTTTGTCCACTGTGGATGATAACAGCCCCAGCCTCATAGGGTAAAGGTTAAAGGGTCATTTCATATCCGGTACAAAAATAGTGCTTCAGTGACTCAGCTGCTAGAAACCACCATTCATTCATTTACTTTTGGAGTAGTTTCAACACTGACATTTTTCAAAGACAGCAGAGCAGACAGAAGTAAAGAGTACAGGGTCCCCACATTGCCCATAGCCCCCCTTCCCAACAATGGGTAACCAGGGACCAGTTTCCTTGTGTCCCCCCGGGATTTTAATACATCTACAGGCACATGTGAGCATCATTTGCCCCTTGTATAAAAGGGTAGTCATATTAGCTTTCTATGGTTGTGTAAGGAACCAACTTAGCAGAAATACACACGGTTATTATCTCATGGTTTCTGAGGGTCAGGAGTCACTGATCCAACTGCCCCCGTGCTCCCACCTTACGGGCCATCACGTTGTCAGCCGGCTGGGGCTCTCCCTGTCAGGCCACGTCCTCTTCCAGGCTCGCTCAGTGCTTCGGGTTGTAGGACTGGAGTCCAGGTGTTCTTGCAGGGTCGGCAGGGGCTGCTCCCAGCTCCTGGGCATCCCCCATGGTACTCACCACGTGTTCCCCCAGCCCTTCTCCCAGCTTGCTCCTCGGAGCTGACAAGGGTCGGGCTCTCTCTGCTGCTGCTAAGAGGGATCTTATGTGAGGGGGAGTGGAACCAAGGGAGTGACAATGTAACCTTTGCCAAAGGATGTCGTCAGTCACAGAAGTGACACCATCGCCCTTGCCATATTATGTCTATGAGCAGTGAAGCACAGGACCCCCTACACCCAAGGAGAGGGGACTACACAGGGCAAGGCCCATGGAAGTTACCTCAGGTGTGTCCATCTGGGGTTAATTGCATACCTTAATTTTTTCCCATCTATATTCTTTTGTCTGTTCCCCAAATCACACCTCCTACCAAAGGAAAGATGGTGACTGCTGGAAAGATCAACCAAGTATACTGAGGCTCCACATGACCCCACCAACAAGAATAGAGGCTGGTGTGTGTGCATGTATACATGTGTGTATGTATGTGGTGTGTGTGCTGTGTATGTGTGCACGGGAACATGTGTGTATGCATGTGCAGGGTGCATGTATGCATGCTTGCCTGTGTGTGGTAGGGGAATCTCAGAGGCCCCCATACTTCTGACTCAGAAACTCTGAGTGGCAGGAGCCTGGCCTGGGGGTAAACACCTTCGTCCTTGGCAGAGTTGCTTTCCATGCCATGCTTTGTGTGCTAAACATAGTGCTGCACTTAACTAAAAGGCTGAATCACCACACGGAACACATCAGCATCCTATAAATAGTGTGAGCCATTGACAGCAGAGTCCTGCATGGCCATCTCACCCTCCTCCCCGCCCAACCTCAGTCACCTGCCCATCACCATCACAATGCTAGTCCCTCAGCCACCTGCCAGCCCTGTGTCTCCTGCCCCTGAAACACTTGGGTGCAGGCCTGGTGGCTGCAAAGGTGGAGACACCCAGGCCCCTCACCTTGGGGGCCCCCCAAGCAGTCACCAGCCAGTCAGTGTCTTGTGAAGTAGGCAGTGGGCCCCCCATTATGGAATACATTCACACAGAGGGGAGCAAATTCCTGTTCTGAGAACCTCACCTCAGTGAAATATCACAGTGCCTACTCTTTTGGGTCTAGTTTCTTTCACTTGATGTAATTTTCTGGGAGACTCACCTATGCAGTTGTATACTTAGATCTTTTCTTAATTATGTTAAGGTTTTATTAACCCTGGCCAGTTGGCTCAGTGGTAGAACATTAGCCCAGCATGTGGGTGTCCTGGGTTTGATTCCCAGTCAGGGCACACAGGAGAAGCGCCCATCTGCTTCTCCATCCCTCCCCTCTTGCTTCTCTCTCTCTTTCTCTCTCTCTCTTCCCCTCCGGTAGCCATGGTTCGATTGGAGCAAGTTGGCCTGGGCTCTGAGGATGGCTTCAGGGCCTCCGCCTTAGGCACTAAGAAGAGCTTGGTTGCTGAGCAACAGAGCAATCTGCCAGATGGGCAGAGCATCATCCCTTACTGGGCTTTCCAGGTGGATCCCGGTAGGGGCGCATGTGGGAATCTGTCTCTCTCTTCCCCTCTTCTCACTGAATTGAAAAAAAAAAGGTTTTATGATCTATTGTATATAAAGTGCTACTGTCTCATGGTTTTATGAGTCTAACACCACCAGTTCTGGATCTGAGCTTTGAGAGCACCTCAACATGGTACCACCTGTCATCGGTGGCAGTTCCTACATGGGAGGAGCAGGGTCAGTTGGGTGGGGTGGCGGAAGGGCCATAAAGGGGCTCTGGGGTCCAGCTCTGGCTCAGCGGCTGGCTGGGCTCGCCACCTGGGCAACTGCCAAAGGGAATCTTTGCTGTGTGTGGAATCTCTGAATCTTTGTGGCGGGTTTTTTGTTTTCTGTTTGTTTTGTTGTTGTTTTTTTTAGTGAATATAATAACTATGAAGCAAAGTGCAGCAATATAAAAGTCAATAGAACCTGAGAAGATCATGAGTCCTTTACTGATCAAATACATAAATAAATCCAAGAGAAATAAATTCATTTTTCCATGAATTGCGTTGTGGAGACCTCAGTTTCAGAGTGGAAGTTTCTGGAAACCCAGAAGTAACGACAGGCTCCCTCTGCTTTTCTCCCTCGTGTACTTCCACACGTGTGCACGGTCCAGTGCATCTCGGAAGCTCACAGGCCGAGTGATCCCGGGCAATTTATCTCTGGTTCCTGAGCTCCCGTTTCCTCCTAGACCGAATGGAGATCAGGGCAGATCCAGAGACCCCAGGGTCATTCATCAGCCTAAATGTGTGGACCCAGGAAGGCCCTGAGAGCTGGCCTGGCACGTGGTCAGAGTTAAATAAATATTAGCAGTCTCCAGTGGTGAAGTCCCTATTCTAACCGCAGACTGTCCTCAATGTCTCTACCCTCTTCTGCGTGACACATCACCACCACCTGGCCTGATGCCCTCCACGCCTCCGTCTAGTTTTCCCCCCATGCTGCGTCTGCCTCCTGTTGGGTTGTTCTAGTTACTCGTAGGGACTGGTTTTAAGGGTTTATTACTTTTGATCAGAACTTAAAAGGACTCTGTTTCCTAAACGTGAAGCAGTTGGTCATACAGAGCAGTGGTGGGGGCCCAGCCCAAACTTAGGGGTTTTCTCCAGGAGGGGGGTCAGGCTGTGGAGTGTGCTGGGTGGTCCTGGGAAGTCTCTGTGTTCTGTCTGTGTCCAGGTGGCAATCTCTGTGGTACCAGAGGGCGGAACCCATACCCTCTGACTCTGCTTCCAACCCTGAGGTTGCTGGGTCAAGTCCTTTCATTACAACTTTTCACTACCTGATTGTTTTTCAATTTAATCATGTATTTTATTTGATCACATATTTTCAAAATGTTACCATTTTGACATGTAATCAATATTCTAGTTATTGATGAGATAGTTTGTATCCTTTTGTTGTTGTTCACTAAATCTTCCCAACAGCAGCGTGTATCATTCACCTATAGCACTCCCCCAGCTTCCCATTCACCACGTGAGACCTCGGGAGGGCTGCACCTGCAGCAGTCCACGGGAGGGGGACATCAGACTCACTGGTGGCCACTGAATGAACGCTTGACCGCTCACAGAACTCCACGTGTACCCTTGGCAGCAGCCTCAGAGGCCCTACCTCCTCTTGGTGAATGAGAAACCGAGGCTGACAGGTTGTAAGCGGTCTGTTCTCTTTGTATATTTGACCTGCCACGTTCACACCCACTTGTGCCATCTCTGGTGTGGGAGGGTGGGACCTTGCCCAGTGAAAGTGCCTGGGCTTTAGCCACGGGCACACAACAGGGGGTCTATTTGTGGACAAGGCATGAAGACAGTCTGCAATAGCGTTCATTCCCGGGGAAGCCCAGCCTTCGGATGCAGAGACGCTGCAGCGCCTCCATTTTGCTCACGGGCTGCCTTCTGCCGGGCCAAAGTTTTTGTTGTTTCCTTGGGAAGTTTGGGAGGTGGGTGGTGGTATTTTTAGCTGCTGTTTTCATGCATCATTCTTCGTCACTGTGGGCAGCTTAGGAGCCAGCAAGAGCTTTTCCACTGCCTGGTGCTGCTTATCTGTGCCCCCACCTCCCAATTTAAAGACACACAAACCCAGGCTCACACTCATGATCACGCTCAGGCTCAGGCCAACCCCAAAGTGACTTCTGGCTTCTTTGGAGATG
Source organism: Saccopteryx leptura (assembly GCF_036850995.1). Taxonomy (NCBI): domain Eukaryota; kingdom Metazoa; phylum Chordata; class Mammalia; order Chiroptera; family Emballonuridae; genus Saccopteryx; species Saccopteryx leptura. Next base: position 316,265,512 of record NC_089503.1, read on the forward strand.
CATTATCAGCTCCCTTCCTATCTGAAACATTCTCTAGAACTGGAAATACAGAGACTGATCTCTGGACATTCAAACTCTAGATGCCCAGCATCCAAACCCTGTGGTTCATGCATGAGAGAGCCCCTCAGGCTCCTGCTGGAAGCATTTGTATTTATTTTGGATACAATTTAACAGTCTTGATCTTCAATCTCAGGTGGGGCGGATTCAAAGAACAGATTCCTAAGTGTCGCCCCTGCAGCCCACTGTGCAAGTGATTAAAGCTAAAGCGTTACAGGCCGTATTAGCAGGTGCATCTTAAGGTTCCCCAACCCTAATATTTCGAATTTCCATAATCCTCATCATACATCATTATGAAAGGAATTTCCATAAAGGACACAGTTTTACAATTTATTTCTCCACACCAAGCAAAACCAACATTTCCATAAGTATTATCTAGGGAGACAAGCTTTCTCCAACATGCCCACTCCAACCCTGACCACCTGGTAGGCCGCTCTGGCCCCTCGCCTCTGCGCTCTGTCACCATTGCCAAGGTAATGAGAAGGGATTCTGGTGGAGGCGTCAGGCAGAGCACTGCAGACAGGGTCCCAGCCTTGAACATCACTGCCCAGCTGGGTCCCGGGTGGGCAGGGCCGGCTGACAAGCAGGGGTGCACACAGTGAAGGCTAAAGGCCAGACCCAGAGGCAGAAAGGCCTAATGAGCAAGTCTCAGACTCAGAACTTTGTTTATATTTATATTTCTTCTTGCATTGGCGTCTGGGTCCCTAGGACATCGCTGCCATGGGTGCCAGAGTTCGCATTTCTGAGCTCAGCCCCCTCTCAGGACTCCTACCTGCGGGCACTTTCACAGGCTCGCCCTTGCACCCAAGGCCATCAGTCCCTAAGTTAACAGAAGCTTATCATCCCCCATAAAAAGTGGGAAGGGAAGAAAGAATGACAAGCCAAGTGGGGAAAGCCTCCTGCAGGGACGCCCCAGCTTCTCTCTGGGGACACAGGGATCTCTCTGGTGGGAGGGGCCAACCACACACATGCACGTGCACACACACAGACCTTTCTATAAGAATTTGTGATGTTCGTGCTTTTGGTAACATCAAAATGCACTGCCCCCTGAATACCCCGTAGCACCCCAACTTGCACAACGCTGTCAACCACATGTATTGTCAGGGCTCACCTTCACAAGGGCTCATGAAGGAGAATTTCATGACAAAATTTCATGTGAATTTGTGGCTGGGACTAAACCAGCAAGGGCCAGTAATGCACGGGGCTGGCCACAGTGGGAAGTCACTGCCACTACCCTACAAGTAGAGGAGGCACAGGACCCAGAGCCTACAGGAGCTGTGGCAGGAGATGAGGTCCCACGGGAACTGCGGCTTCTTTCTGGCAGAGAAAAGCCACCAGGGGCTCACCCTCCGTAAACCCATAGGGACTCATTGGGTTGCTAGATTCCACAAATAAAAACACAGAATGCCCCAATAAATTCAAATTTCAGATAAATGAATACTTATATTTTGGACAAGTATGTCCCAAATATTCATGAGATATATTTATACTAAAAAGTATGCATTGTTTATCTAAAATTAAAAAAAAAATGGCTTGGGTCCAGGTTGGCTGGCTCAGTGGATAGAGCATTGGCCTGGCATGTAGATGTCCCAGGTTTGATGCCTAGTCAGGGCACACAGAAAAAGCAACCATCTGCTTCTTTTCCCCACCCTCTTCCCCTCCCTCAGCCAGTGGCTCAATTGGTCAGAGTGTCGGCGTCAGGCACTAAGGATACCTCGGCTGATTTGAGCATCAGCCCCAGACGGGGGTTGCCAGCTGAATCACAATCAGGGCACATGTAAGAGTCTGTCTCACTATCTTCCCTCTTCTCACTTTAAAAAAAAAAGAAGGCCTGGCCGGTTGGCTCAGTGGTAGAGCGTCGGCCTGGCGTGCAGGAGTCCCAGGTTCGATTCCCGGCCAGGGCACACAGGAGAAGCGCCCATCTGCTTCTCCACCCTTCCCCCTCTCCTTCCTCTCTGTCTCTCTCTTCCCCTCCCGCAGCCGAGGCTCCATTGGAACAAAGATGGCCCGGGCGCTGGGGATGGCTCTGTGGCCTCTGCCTCAGGCACTAGAATGGCTCTGGACGCAACAGAGCAACGCCCCAGAAGGGCAAAGCATCGCCCCCTGGTGGGCATGCCGGGTGGATCCTGGTAGGGCGCATGCGGGAGTCTGTCTGACTGCCTCCCCGTTTCCAGCTAAGGAAAAATGAAAAAAAAAAAAAAAAGAAAGAAAGAAAGAAAAGAAAATGAAAAATAAACCCTAAAGACTGACTCATAACCAAGGCACTGGAGTGTCAATATCACAGGACTCCCCCATGTCAATGTAATCAATGCTTATTAGCTTACATGACTCTGAGAACTAGTAACCCCTATTTCCTCTCCGATCCTTACACAGCTTCATCTTCCCAATACCTCATCCTTCTCTTCCCAATCTTTCCTGAAAAGTGGGGAGCCCACAGTGACCTTTGTTCATTTGTGTTGTTCACCTTAGTGGAAAGCAAAATATCTCAGAGGAAGCCCTTTCCATGGGGGAGAGTGGAGAGTGAGGTCATTCTCTGCGGGGGGGAGGGGGGGGGTGACGTCTGCCCAGGGGTTTAAAACAACAGCACTAAATCCCTCCCAGGCCCCTTGCTGGGCAGAGCAGGGTGCACACCAGTGAGTTTCTGAACTGGTGATAGAAAGACTTGTGTGAAAATAACAATTAAACAAGGAAGACCGATTGTTTGAGGACTGAAAAGAGACATGTCCACTAACGGTCGGAGCACTCATGACTTCACCAGAGCTCACAGGTGAGTGAGCACACGAGAAGGTGCTCAATGGCATTAGTCATCAGGGGAATGCAGATTAAAACCACAATGAGAGAACTCTACACTGGCATTAGAACAGCTACAATTTTTACTGAAGCGTGAAAGCCAACACTGGGCTTCTTCGGAGAGGAGGCAGCCAGGACTGGGTCACTCACACAGGGCTACTGGAACTGCTGGGAGCCAAAAGAGAAACCAGCTGCTTCTTGAAAGTTCAGTGCACACTTGCCGCACAACCCCCCTCCTTTCCGGGTTTCCCACCTGGGCACTGACCCCGGGGGAAAAGAAGCATTTGTCCTCACAAAGACTTGCACACAGATGTTCGCAGAAGCTTTGTTTGTGATAGCCTCAGACTAAAAACAGCCCAGATGTCCATTAATAGATAAACGAAGAACAAAATGATGTATGGCCATGCACAGAATAGCCCTTGGAAAAGAGAAGAAACGGGTTACTAATACCCACAGCACAGGAATGGCAACATCACCATGCTGAGTGATGGAAGGCTGACACAGAAGAGTTTATGCTGTATGAGTTCGTTTGTGTGCAACTCCAGAAAATGCCAACAAACGTCTGTAACGGAAGGAAGCCCCAGGAGACAGAGGGGCACAGAGAGGTGAGGGAGGAGGGACAGGACATTTGGCATGACCTGAATCTTTGCTGCAGTGGCAATTTCACAAGCACAAATTGCTGTCAAAACTCATCAAACTGGATCATTGAAATGGGTGCAGCTTATCGTACCTAAATTATGCCTCAATAGGTAAGTATTAAAAAATATATAAAGCCACAAGGGCAAAAGGAGAGGAGGAAAAGCAAGGAAAAGATATCAATACAATTTCTTAACAGCTTAGTGGAGGTATGATTGATGTACTCAAAACTATATGTATTCGATGAGCTTGGTGTCAACATACTTTTAACAAAAAGAAAGGAGGGACAGAGGGAAGGAAAGAAGGAAGGAAGGGAAGGAGGAAGGAAGGAAGGAAGGAAGGAAGGAAGGAAGGAAGGAAGGAAGGAAGGAAGGAAGGAAGGAAGGAACCAAGCAGGGAGGGAGAAAGGGAGAGAGTCCCCAGAGGGGGGGTGTCTGACAGGGCCTGACACATGGGCAGGCAGAGAAGGGAGGAGGTCATTCTAGAAGTGAGGAGACAGGAGGGTCTATGGGGTGCTCTATGGTCTACATGTGAAGGTAGTTCTATCAGGCTGGGAGACAGGAGGTGGGGATCCCCAAGCCAGGAGAGGTGAGGGGTGTAGAACGGGGGCCTTGCCTCTGCCATGTGTAATGGCATTATGAAATGTTTGTGTGTCCCCTCCATATTTGTATGTTGAATACCTACCCCCCAAAATGACTATTTAAAGATAAGATCTCCAAGGAAGTCATTTAGGTTAAATGGGGTCAGGAGGGTGGGACCCTGAGTTGATGGGTTTAGTGTCCTATAAAAAGAGACACCAGGGAGCTCTCTCTCTCTCTCTCTCTCTCTCAGCCCCCAACCCTGTCTGTCTTGTTAGGACACAGCAGGAAGGCAGCTGTCTGCAGTGTGGGGAGAAGTCCTCACCAGAACCAGAACAAGAAGCAGACCATGCTGGTACCTGATCTCACACTTCCAGCCTCCAGAACTGTGAGAAGTCAGGTCTTTTTTAAGTCCCCAGGCTGTGGTACTTTGTTACGGGGGCTGAGTTGATTGTTATAGGCCGTTGACCTTTACCATCCCCCCCCCCACCATGCTGCTCTCCTCTTTACCACTGCCCTCCCCCGGCTCCCACCCAGACCACCCCAGGGGCTGCAGTTGCTCTAGGCACCAGTGCCTTCCACTGCCGAAGCCAATTGGTGTGTTGATGTCCCTTGACTTTAAATTCTATCATGCATCGGGACTCTCAGATACTCCTCAGGCCTGACTCCTCCAGCCATCAGGCTCCCCTGATGGCCCAGCAAGCACCCCACACACCCCAACTCAACCATCTCCAGTCTCCAAAGCCTCATCGACAGCCGCCCCAGCCCTGGCCGGGTGGCTCAGTTGGTTAGAGCGTCGTCCCAATACACCAAGGCTGTGGGTTCAATTCCACAATCAGGGCACACATAAGAATCAACCAATGCATGCATGAATGGTTGGAACAACAAACAGATGTTTTTCTATCTCTCTCTCTCTCTCAAATCAATTTAAGAAAAACCCCCAAACCAAAAACCAAACAAACACAAAAACCCAGCCCCAGTCCTCCAGTTGCTGAAGCTACAAATCTTGGAGTCCTCACGCCCCTTCTCTCTCATTCCCACATCCATCCGTGGACAATCCAGGTGGCTTTGCCCCTGAGTTATGTCCAAACTGACCTCTTCCCTCCTCTTCCTTCCCACCACTGGACTGTTTTAGTCTCCTAACAAAGCCCCAGCTTCCACCCTCACCCCTTGTTTCTGCACCTGGGCCAGAGTGGTCCTCTGAGACCTAAACCAACACATGCTCTGGTTTGGAGCTCAGAGTTTAGGTATCAGTTGCCAGAGGCACTTGCTGAGTTCCAAGCCCTCCCAGTGGCCAGCAAGACCCCACATGCTTATCCCCAGACACCCTGATGTCCTTGGACAGGCCTCAGCCAGCCCATCTCCCCTCCCCTTCTCCTCTTCCTCACTGAGTGGCTCCTGAATCCGCTCCCTCCTCCCATTCCCCATCACAGCCTTGTTCTCTGCCAGAACCAGTGCACTGACCTTACAAGAGATCACACCCCTCCTTCTCACCCTCAGGGCTCCATCTCACAACCACTGAAAACCTGCCCTTCCAGTAGGCCAGGGATCCCAGCACATCCCTGCTTTAAACCCTTCCAGGGTCTTTTGGGACACACAGGACAAAGCTCAGACTTCTCAGTTCTGCCCAATGGATCTCAGAGTCCCTGTCCTGCAGCCTCCCTGCCATGGAATGTGCCCCCCCCCCCCCCAGCTCTTGTCCCACAGGACCACTGTAAGGACGGCCCTGTAAGTGAAGGCATGGGCGGTTCAGTGGTTGTCAGCCCCCCCCCCCCCCCCCCCCCCGTAGCTCTTGTCCCACAGGACCGCTGTAAGGACGGCCCTGTAAGTGAAGGCGTGGGCGGTTCAGTGGTTGTCAGCCTCCCCCCCGTAGCTCTGTCCCACAGGACCGCTGTAAGGGTGGCCCTGTAAGTGAAGGCGTGGTCGGTTCAGTGGTTGTCAGCCCCCCCCCCCCCCGTAGCTCTTGTCCCACAGGACCGCTGTAAGGATGGCCCTGTAAGTGAAGGCGTGGTCGGTTCAGTGGTTGTCAGCCAGCCCTGGCAGCTTTATGGCATCCCCCCTCCAAAGTCACACACTGCTTTCCCTGCCCTGGGAGAAAGTTCTTTGCCCTTCTTTGACCGTCCTGTCTTGTTAATTCCCGGTGGACATTCAAGACTCAGCTCTGGGGCACTTTCTCCTGGATGGTTTCCTTAATCAAATGAACTGTTTAATCAAACATTTGCGGAGCATCTAGTGAGTGAAGTGCTGGGGGCCATTTTAATGGACTTGACTAAACTCACCCAGTCCCCTCCCACTCATCTGGGTTCGTCCCACTGATTTGGAAGCTCAGGATGTGGATCCCTGGCAGCAGGTGTCTTCTGCAAGACTCCCTTTGATGGACCACTGCTGCCTGTGCTTTGAGAATGGCTGGGAGAGAAACCAGAACAGCTAATATCTTGTGCCCAGGGGCTGTGCGGGGCGCTTGACTTGTCCTCTAATGCGCACACCCTATGTGGTGATAGGTACTATGATTATTCCCATCTTACAAGATGAAAACACTGGGGCTTGAAGGGTTTCTTGCTGCAGGTCACCCAGCTGATGACAGCTAAAGAAGATCTCAGGGGCCACCTAACCCAGGGGTCCTCCACTGCACTGCGCCAGGTCTCCTGGGGGCTCCATGAAGCACTGTGAGAGATTCTGATTCAACGAGCATCAATGTAGGTCCTCTCCCTAGGTCCTCATGCACTGCCATAATTGATAACCACTCCCTAATCCGATCTACAGATATCACAGGTAGAGAAATTGAAGCCAGAAGTGTCCAGATAACATGTTCCAGTTGCACAGAGTTCTTAATGAAACTAGGATTAAAAGGTGGGATTTTCTGACCTCCGGTCTGATGCCCTTTCAAACATGCTGGTGTGCTCCCAACACCATGATCCCTTTTAAAAAGGAGAATGGTGTGGGCTTCTCCAACTAAAGACATGAGAAACTGAAAAACATTGCCAAGTGTCAAGGCAAGGTGACCTTAGGTGGGGAACACTACAAAGAACTCCACCACCACCACGGGGCATAAGGAGTCTCTACCCCAGCCTAGAAGAAAACAAAGAGAGCCTTCTCGGAGGAAAAACAACAAAAAACACACAAAACAAAACTACTCTCCTGCGCCATCTAGTGACCCAAAGAGGTACGACTCGGAGCTTTTGCAAGCAGAGAAGGAAACCAGAGCATTGGGCAAGGGTGAACACAGAGGGAGGTCCCAGACACATGGAGGAAAGTCCTCAGACACGAGGCTCTATGATGGAAACGGCCACAGAGTGTCACCAAGGAGGTGTGGCTTGAGGAAAGCTAGGAATTTATATCAAAACTAAGTATTTTACTGAAAAAAAAAGGGAGTTAGGTAGGGCTGTTCCTCACAATAACTAAACTCAGAATAACCCTATGACCCAGCAAGGCCTTTTCTGGGTAAACATCAAAGAAAATTGAAAGCAGGGACTCAAGCCTGACCAGGAGTGGTGCAATGGATAGAGCATTGACCTGGGATGCTGAGGTACCTGGTTGGAAACCCCAAGGTTGCTGGCTTGAGCGCGAGTTCAACAGCTTGAGTGCAGGGTCTCTGAGTTGAGCGTGGGATTATAGACATGATCTCATGGTTGCTGGCTTGAGCCCAAGGCCACTGGCTTGAGCAAGGGGTCACTGGTTCAGCTGGAGCCTCCCAGTCAAGGCACATATGAGAAGCAATCAATGAACAATTAAACTGCTGTAACTATGAGTTGATGCTTCTCATTTCTCTCTCTCTCTCTCTCTCTCTCTCTCTCTCTCTCTTGCTAAAAATAAAAAAGAAAAGAAAAGACTCAAACAGATACTTATCTATCTTGTTAATAGCAGATCTATTCACTGTAGCCAAAAGGTGAGATGATTCTTTGGTTGTTTTACTGCTTTACTTTTATCTTGGGTCTGTCTGGCTCAGATCAGGTTTTTATTTGTTCCCCTGACTTCATTCGTCTTTGGGTTTGGCTGCTACCCCTGACCAGGGTGATTTAAGGTTTTTATTCTCTGGTCAGAGAGGAGAGGTGTAAGTCACTTATCCTCAAGTGTCCTTGGTTAGGGAAGATAAGGTCCTACAATTCACTAGCTGCCTGTAAATTGGTCACATTTGTGGCCTTGTTTAATTATCTTGTCTCAGTGTCCCCATTCCACTTGCCCAGGAATTTCCTAGCTTCTTAGTAGCCTGCCTCAGGTTGCACAACGATGTGAATGTACTTAATGCCATGGATCTGTATACCTAAGAAAGGGCTGAAATGGTGTTTTATGCTCCGTATACTTTGCCACAATTTAAAGAGGGAGAGAGAGAGAGTCAGGTGTCAGCCCCACGGTGCTGAGTCCAACTGGCTGGAGAAGTGCTCCCAAAGAAGGACGGATACTCGTTCCTCGCTCACGCGGTCATTCGTTCGCCCTCAGATACTGATGCCACCACATGCCAAGGATTACCCTAGGCACTGGAGAGACAATATCCCAACCAAATGGAGGGAATTCCCTGCCATGGTGGAGCCTCCAGTCCAAGCAAATACCTGGCATGACAGGTGATGGTACTGGTGTAGAAGAAGAGGGTGGGAGCTTTCATTTTAATGGGGAGGGAAGGGAAGGGCTTTCTGACACGGTGACATTTGACAAAGGACTCTGAAGACAGTGAAGTGCGCAGACCCTGGAGGGGACCCGCTCCCAGTGCTAGAGTGAGGGGTGGGGAAGAGGGTGGCAGAGGGGTAGAGCAGGGGCCCAGGGTTGGATCACACTGGGCCTTGCTGCCCACTGTGAGGACCGTGGCTTTCCCTGGCAGGGTGATGGGAACCATGGGCTGGGGGAGTTTGGATGGAGGAGGGTCTTAGGATTTAACAGGGCTCTGTTGGGGGACGGACATGGAGCAGAAAGATCAGCTGGGAGGCCGCTGCAGAAATCCAGGCAGGGGACAATGAAAGCTTGAAGAGGGTGGCCTTGCCAACCAGTAAAAGAAAAGCAATGATAGACCGTCATGACTGTGCAGGCAGTAAGCAACAACTGCTCATGTCATCATGAGAGACGAGCAGACATTATGAGCCCTATGATTAGAAGGAAAAAAAAGCAACATGAAAGGGAAAGAACCAGGTTCCCAGTGTCAGTGTGTAGGAAAAGGCAGGAAGAGGAGCACATTGGGAAAGTCCAGACACAGGGGGATGCTGCAGGTCAAACGGCCTGGGTCTCAGCAGACAAATCAAAAAAGAAAAAAAAAGATTATCTAAAGCACAGAAGGGAAACACAGATGAAAAGAACTGAAAAACATACTAAAATATTTAAATAGGCAAAAGTAAACTGTACTGTTCATAGATACACACTTGAGTGATAAAGTGATAAAAAACAATCAAGAACTGTGGGAAATGATGTCTGTAACCATCAGGCATATGGTGGGGCTTCTGGAATAGCTGGTAAAGTTCTATTTTTTTTTTTTACCTGGGTTAGGGTTAAAGGGTGTTGCTTGTTTGTTTGTTTGTTTGTTTGTTTTACAGAGACAGAGAGTCAGAGAGAGGGATAGATAGGGACAGACAGACAGGAATGGAGAGAGATGAGAAGCATCAATCATTAGTTTATCGTTGCAACACCTTAGTTGTTCATTGATTGATTTCTCATATGTGCCTTGACCGTGGGGTTACAGCAGACCGAGTAACCCCTTGCTCGAGCCAGCGACCTTGGATCCAAGCTGGTGGGCTTTTGCTCAAACCAGATGAGCCCGCGCTCAAGCTGGCGACCTTGAGGTCTCCAACCTGGGTCCTTCCGCATCCCAGTCCGACGCTCTCTCCACTGCGCCACCGCCTGGTCAGGCGGGTGTTGCTTGTTTTAACCATTTACTGGGGGGGAGGGGGAGGGGCATATTTGTTTTGTGGTTCTTCCTGTATACTGTCCCCTAGAGGACATTTTGGAAACATGAAAAAGTTCTAGAGATGGATGGTGGTGATGGTCGCACAGCCATGTGACCGTACCTAATGCCACTGCATTATACACTTACAAATGGTTAAAACATTAAATTTTCTGTTATGTGTATTTTATCATAATAAAACAGGGGATAGCATTATCCAGGTAATTATCCAGAACCTTCTTGCACTGAAGCTCTGCCTTCACCAGAACATTTCATTCTCCACTTTCATTTTTTGTTTCTTCTTAGTAGACACAGACTCCATTCTCTGCATAAGAATCACCTACAGAGTTTAAAATGCAGATTCCTGGGTCTCCCCACACACACAATGTTCAGATGCAGTTGGCCTGTGGGCCACCCTTTGAGAAAGACCCTCATGGACTCCATGGTCTGTCAACGGCAACTGGCGGAGTCACACACAAAGACTTCTTATTTTCCTACCTAGGAAACAGCTACCTGTCCCCACGCTCAGGATGAGGGTGTGGAATTGCTCAGCACAAAACCACGTGACCTATGGCTCTCTAAATGCCCACTTATTCATGCATTCACTCAACAGGGCTTGACCACCCTGACTGCCTCCTACAGCCTATTAGAGAGCAGACCAACAAAAACAGACTCATAGAAACATACACCAAACCGATGGCTACCAGAGGGGTGGGGTGGGGGTAAGGGAATGGGTGAAGAAAGGTAAATGGGAATATAGTCAGTAATATTATGGTAAGTTTACACAGAGACAGGTGATTACTAGAATCAGTGGGGTGATTACATGGTAAGGTATATATAAATGTCAAATCACTACATCATATAACTAAAACATAATACTATATACCAGCTATATTATACTTAAAATAATTTTTAATTTCTAAAGAAAGAAAATAAACGATTTTACATGAATCAATCTAATACTTAAATGACAGAAACTCCCTGCCTAAAAAGTACACATAGAAAAAGAGACCATGATATCTACAAGCCTATAAAGCACAGAGGAGTTAAGGCCTGGAATCCTGGTAAAGGCACCCACCAGTATTTATCATGCCGGCTTTCTGGGAAGAATGATAAATGAGACTCTCGTTCCTACCTCCACTCCCTTCCTCCCCTTCCCCCTTCTTCATCCCCCACCTCCAAGAACTCTCAATGGACTGTTTAGGTCTTAACAACTCTGGAGAACCATTATAATCCATCAGGTGAAAAATCATTTACTTTACAAAGTGGTGTGTGTGATTTCCACCCTCAACGGTAATAGCAACAGAGAATGACTGCAGTTGGCGGAGTGCATAATCTCTGTGTGCGAAACTTCTCTAAGCGTGGAGTTACACAATGGAAGCAGAGAGCCCCCTGGGATCCACTCAGTGCCACAGAGTAAATAAGCGTGCGTCTCATAAACGGGCTGAGCACGAGCCAGAACCATGGCTTGGGACTTTTCGTGGTCAGTCTGGAAGACCATCCAACACTTTATAGACTGTCTTCACAAATCCTTCTGTGGTAAGGCAGGGGGACCCCAGGTCATGAACCCACCAGCAAAGAGTCTTGATCATCTGCTGGTCTGCCACCAGGTAGCCAGCCAGTACAGGGAAAGCAGCAGAGAGCCAGTCCAAGGCTGGGTGTGCCCCTTGCTCCTCTCCTTCATCACAAGGATGACTGTTACCCTGAGTCAGGAGTAACAGTCAGAAGGGAAAATCACGGGTCCCATTGCTTGCTGACATGTACATAGATAGCATGGGGTCCTGAAGAAGTGTTGGGGTTACAACAACTGGGTGGTCAGAGAGTGTCAGGACTTACCTGGATCCTGGCCCCAGTTTCTCCATTCTGGGTCCTCCTTGGAGAGCTCAGTTCAGCGCCGGGGGGCTGGTGATCTTTCTGAGGACAGGCACTTCAAGGAGTCCAGGCAGGGGCTCCACTTAGGATCATCAAGACAGTAACTTGAGGCCTGGCCAGGTAGCTCAGTTGGTTAGAGCAGTGGTCCCCAACCCCTGGGCCGTGGACCAGTACTGGTCCGTGGGCCATTTGGTACCGGTCCGCAGAGAAAGAATAAGTAACTTACATTATTTCCGTTTTATTTATATTTAAGTCTGAACAATGTTTTATTTTTAAAAAATGACCAGATTCCCTCTGTTACATCCATCTAAGACTCACTCTTGACGCTTGTCTTGGTCACGTGATACATTTATCCGTCCCAACCTAAAGGCCAGTCCGTGAAAATATTTTCTGACATTAAACCGGCCCGTGGCCCAAAAAAGGTTGGGGACCACTGGGTTAGAGTATCGCCCATATATGCAAAGGTTGCTGGTGCAATCCCTGGTCAGGGCACATACAGGAACAAATCGATGTTTCTCTCTCTCTCCCTCCCTCTCTTGCTAAAATCAATAAATAAAACTTTAAAAAAAAAAGGCAACTTGAGGAACTCATGATTTTTAGGGGGGAAAAGCAGGTGCCAAATTATGAACACAGCAGAAGCCCACCCAGATAAAAGAAAGAAATAGGCCAACCCATCAGATATAGCTACCTTTACCACACTTTCAGAGTGAGGGTAATTTTTTCCCCTAAAAGTTTTTATAAGCCTGACCTGTGGTGGCGCAGTGGATAAAGCGTCGACCTGGAAATGCTGAGGTCGCCGGTTCGAAACCCTGGGCTTGCCTGGTCAAGGCACATATGGGAGTTGATGCTTCCTGCTCCTCCCCCCATTCTCTCTCTCTCTCTCTCTCTCTCTCTCCCCCCCCTCTAAAATGAATAAATAAATTAAAAAAATTTAAAAAAAGTTTTTATAATGAACATGCAAATAATCATAATAATAATAATAAAACAAGACGTTAAAAATCTCAAGGTCGGCCCTGGCCGGTTGGCTCAGCGGTAGAGCGTCGGCCTAGCGTGCGGAGGACCCGGGTTCGATTCCCGGCCAGGGCACACAGGAGAAGCGCCCATTTGCTTCTCCACCCCTCCGCCGCGCTTTCCCTCTCTGTCTCTCTCTTCCCCTCCCGCAGCCAAGGCTCCATTGGAGCAAAGATGGCCCGGGCGCTGGGGATGGCTCTGTGGCCTCTGCCCCAGGCGCTAGAGTGGCTCTGGTCGCAGCATGGCGACACCCAGGATGGGCAGAGCATCGCCCCCTGGTGGGCAGAGCGTCGCCCCTGGTGGGCGTGCCGGGTGGATCCCGGTCGGGCGCATGCGGGAGTCTGTCTGACTGTCTCTCCCTGTTTCTAGCTTCAGAAAAATTAAAAAAAAAAAAAAAAAAAAAAAAAAAAATCTCAAGGTCCCTCTCTAATCTTATGTTCAAGTTCTGGTAGCAAAACCCACATGCAGGGAGCCCAGTGAGCAGCTCACACCTGACTGGGACATCGCAACACCCAGAGTTTCTGTAACATGCAGAGAGGAGAGCACTGGCTCAGAAGACAGGGGACCTACCAGTCATTTGGGTGGGAACTACAGTGAGCCACGCCCTGACCTGCTATCTTGATAGGCACATGCTTTCCCTGCAGGCACAAGCTGGCCCCTCCACTTCTGCAAAGGGCACTTCGTCTGGCTTCCTGCTCAGACTCCTCCCCTTACCCACTCTCGGCAATTCTGCTGGATGGCCCAGCTCCTCCCAAGCCAGGATGGACTTGTGAGGCAGCCTGGACAGAACACAGACATGGTGCTTGATGGGGCAGGGGGGAGACGGGCACATCAGTGGGCAAAGTGGACCACTTGGAGTCCAGAGAAATTCTCTTCTTCGGGGGGCAGGGGGATTCCAGCATTGCGGCTGGGGAAAGCCTGGAGCTTCTTTGCAGTGCAGAGAGAAAGGCTGTTTCAGGATGAAGCTAACAAATGACAGAATGGCGCTGAAAGGGAGAGACTGAATCCTGGGGACATCATTGGAGCCCTGAGTTCAGCATGACCAAAGCCAGTCCCAGCACCTTGCAAGCTCTTAATGGAACCAATCCCTTTCCTTCTGGAACAGGGGCAAATTTAAGGGCCAGTGAACCAGGCGCGCGCCCTGGGCCCCGACTTCTGGGCCCTGTAAAACCCCAACTTTACACTTTTTTCTAGTGACACCAAGTTTGCTTTCATATGCGCAATTTTAACATTAATAGTACATAATATTTTAAATTTATTTTAAAATATGGTTAACATGTATTTTTATTTTCCCTGTCTCTTTTTTTAAGGGGCTCAATATTTTCTTCTGCACCCAGGGCCTCAACTGACCTTAATCCCCTCTGTCTGGAGCCTTCCAGAGCAAGTTTGGGTAGAATGTCTACACCCTCGCAATGGAAGGACTCCCGATGCAGCCACCTTACAGGTTTGGGGTGCTGTGACACCACTGGAAAATGCGGGGGTAGCCAATGGGTGGCCTGCATGCCAAAGGGCCCACGAGGGGTTAAAAACGTGAGCCAATGCTAAAGCCTGGGTTTTTATAGAAAACTACTGTTCTGTGTCTCTGAAAACAGAAACAATTCAAAAACCTGCTGACACTGGGCTGAAGTCCTCACAGGCACGATCAGCAGGGGCAGTGAAGGGGCCGCCTTTGTGGTCCTGGTGGTCATTCACCAGCAGGTCTCTCACAACACAGAGGCTGGATGTCGGCTGACCTGAGCAGCTGGACCTGCCCTGTTTGGTTTTGTCTTTCTTATAGCACGGAAATATCTCTCTGTAACCATGTTGCTGTCAAAACCGTTGTGATACGCCGCAGGCGGAGATGACTGACCGAAATGAATCCCACCTCCTGGGCTGCAGCCCTCGGTGGGGCCCCGCCCACGCTGATTCTCAGCCAGGCCCGTGTGACTGGTTTTAGCCAATGAGGCTTCAGGGCATAACAAAGCCAGAGGCTTAGTGAGCTGTAGGCGTTGGAGTTTGCTCTCTTTAAAGGACCGTCTGGGGTGAGAGACCACACAAAGAGAGGGGCCAGAGTGAGCAGGAACGCGTTCAATGCTCCTAGGATGATGGGGACATATCAGAGGTGGCTACTGGCCAGATCTAGTATGATGTGAGCATAAAGATAATGCTACTGCCCTGGCCGGTTAGCTCAGTTAGTTAGAGCAGCATCCCAAAGCACAGAGGTTGCGGTTCGATCCCCAGACAGGGCACTTATAGGAACAGATCTATGTTCCTCCCTCCCTCTCTGTCTCTCCTCCCCCCCTTCGTTCTTCTCTCTCTAAAATCAATAAATAAAAATTTTAAAAATGGTACTAAGCCCTGGCCAGTTGGCTCAGCAGTAGAGCGTCGGCCTAGCGTGCGGAGGACCCGGGTTCAATTCCCGGCCAGGGCACACAGGAAAAGCGCCCATTTGCTTCTCCACCCCTCCGCCGCGCTTTCCTCTCTGTCTCTCTCTTCCCCTCCCGCAGCCAAGGCTCCATTGGAGCAAAGATGGCCCGGGCGCTGGGGATGGCTCTGTGGCCTCTGCCTCAGGCGCTAGAGTGGCTCTGGTCGCAACATGGCGACGCCCAGAATGGGCGGAGCATTGCCCCCTGGTGGGCGTGCTGGGTGGATCCCCGTGGGGCGCATGCGGGAGTCTGTCTGACTGTCTCTCCCTGTTTCCAGCTTCAGAAAAATGGGGGGGAAAAATGGTACTAACAGTTAAGCCATTTAATTATAACAGGAAACCATGAATCCACCCAAATAAATAAATAAATAGATAGATAGATAGTTTGATGATGAATGGGGATACTTGCAGAGCTTCAAAGAACCTCCCACAAAACAGCAGGAAATGAGGAAAGAATAACTCTATGAAGGAGAGGCCTGGCAGGTACCACCTTCATCAGGTGATCAAGGTGAACCTCGGACAAGTAACAGCTGAAATGGGTGCTGCTTGATGGGTGGCAGAGAGAAAAGAGGCAGCATTTCCGGGACAGTTGCTTGCCTCAGAGAAAGGGCCAACAGGGAAGCGTAGGGGGAGGAAAGGAAAAACTCTTGTGAATCTCAAGAACAAATGGACACCAGCCTTGAGAACTCCCTGAGCAGACAAAAGAGTTTCAATCATGCAAGTAAAGCTTGATTTAGCTCGTTTTGTAAGACCGTAAGACCGACTGGACCTGGAACTTGTCTTGCTGCCTCTGCAAATCCTAAGCAAAACTTGAACTCTTTCCTCAAGGTTGATATGAGGCAACTGCTGAAAATGCTCATGTTACAACCAATCACTGTGAAGAAGAAACAGTCACTGCTTTCTGCTAGATATAGCTGCTGCTTTTGGACTCATCCTTGAGGCTCCGCCCACATTCTGATCTGAGTGCTCGCTCTGGGTTTGCAGACTGTCTTTCTGGTGCACACCGGAGTTTCAGGTGCACGGGAAGTTGGTCTCAGTGTGTGGAGGCGAGGACTGGGGAAGGAGGGCGCCGACTATGTGTCACTTCGCCCTCTTTCTTTGGGTTGAAAGAGCCATGCCCTGAATCGGGGGTTGGGAAGTAGTAAGGAGTCCCACCACCTGCCCTACTTCACCCACGTGCCCACGAGGAGGGAGGTGCAGTCCGCATCTCCCTCCTAGACATCCGAGTGAGGTGGTAAACGGGCTAGGCCTTAGCAACCTCTCATTTCAAAGACATCAGAGTGAGGTGGAAAACCGGCTGGGCCTTAGCAACCTCTCATTTCAAAGACATCTGGGTGAGGTGGAAAACGGGCTGGGCCTTAGCAACCTCTCATTTCGAAGACTACCAACCTACCAACCACTCTGCTGCTAGACTCCAATCCTGCTCTCAACGCTGATGTGTACACACCCCAATGTGCTAGAATGTCAACGAAACTCACTTTCTTCAAAAGTGATTAGAGTAAACTTACTCACTAGGGGAAGGCAATGAAGGAGGAGAGGAAAAAAATAATCTAAATATCTTGGGCACTTCCCTTGAGATGTAATTAATGTATTTTGGCAATCACTCATCTCTAGCTCTGTTGTAATTTTCAGCAGCAGGTTAAGCTGTGGAGTATGAAGGAACAGCTATTAATTAGTACACAGACTCACTGAGTAATGATAGCAATAGAAAGAAATTGGTCAGGGAACGGAAGTATAAATCATTCCATACACTGATTCCCACCTCGATTGTACCAATTTGGCTGCCGGGCTTAGAGGCCAGCCTGCTGCCTTCTCTGACCAATGGTCTGGTCGCAGCTATGACTGCCTGACCACTGGCAACAGGGCAATCCGAGACCACCTTCTGGTGGGCAGTCTTCCCACCCCAGCTCAGCCCAGAGCCACTTCCCCATTTCTCTGAATTCCGAAGCCTGTCATTTACAAGTTTATTCTGTCCTATCCCATGACACAGCTTGTGCTGTTGCCTTCTGTCATTGTTAAATGCCTACTGCTGTTTAACTTCTACTCTCATTTAAAATATATTCCCAATGAGAATAAAAACTTGAGGGTAGAGACCATTCATTTCCCCCACATGTCCAGAATTGAGCCCTGATTTCAATATATTTAGGAAATCATTGCTGCTTTAACTGAGAGATGTATTCCCTTTCTGCAAAAACAAACAAACAAACAAGCAAAGAAACAGAACAAAACACACACGCACACACATACACACACACACACACACCCCTCAGCCCACTGAGTGGGAACTTGTGTATCATGAGCTGCAGGACATTCAGAGCTGAGACTGAAGGACAGCAACGCACAGGCAGAGATAGAGGCAGGAGCAAGGTGGGACCCTTGAAACAAGCTTAGGGCCAGGAGACTCTGGAGTCCCACAGCGATGCAATGGGAGGGACTGTGGTGATGGAAATGGGAGGTACACGTGCCTTGTTTAAATTAAATGTTTTCTTTCAAATGTTCATACAACTTCACTAGTCTCATTTGGACTCTACCAGAAGTAACTGCTCTGCTTTCATGCTCTAGCCCAGTGTTTCCCAACCTTTTTTGTGCCATGCCCCACCTTAACCTTTCTAAAATTTTTATGTCCCCCCCATGTAACATACATAATTTTTAACATTAAAAAATTGATTTGTTCACTTAATAAACATAAATGATAGGTTCTAGGAAGAAATCACTATGAAATTGTTAACAAAACACAGTAAGTGCCTGACCTGTGGTGGCGCAGTGGATAAAGCATCGACTTGGAAATGCTGAGGTTGCCGGTTCAAAACCCTGGGCTTGCCTGGTCAAGGCACATATGGGAGTTGATGCTTCCAGCTCCTCCCCCCTTCTCTCTCTCTGTCTCTCCCTCTCCTCTCTAAAATGAATAAATTAAAAAAAAAATTAAAAAAAAACAAAAAACACAGTAAGTAAAATTTCAAAACATATAATGAAAAACAGAAATTTAAATTCCAAATAATTTTAATACAGATTTTTCTATATTAATTTATTATTTTAATTTAGTGTGATCCTTGCGCTTGATGCTTGCTGCACAGAAATTTTATTTTAGGTTCCAATTTGGTTAGCTTTAGTCTCAAGTCTCCACGTTGTGTTATATCCAGCCGATTTCTTTTTTTTACCAGTAAATCATTTACAGCACTAAATCCACATTCAGCTAAAAATGAAGATGGAAACGGTAGCAATAGTTTTCTTGCACATTTGGTTGAATTTGGGTATTTGATTTCTGTTTCCTCACAAAGCCATGCCATCGCTCCTTTGATATTAAATAAAGATTTAACTGACTCATCATTTTGCAATTCTGAGAGTTCTTCTTGATACTGCATATTTGATATATCAGACCAATCCACTAACATTGGCTGTATCATCCATGTTGGGAAATCAATTTGTTTTCAATCGGAAAATCCTTCTTTTAAATCAGCTGATAGAATATTCAAATGATTGGCAATAACAAGTAAAGCGGTATCAGTTACTTCACATTTTTGGAGCCAATGAAACTGTTTAAAGTTTTTGTTGTTAATATGTTTCTGACATAACTCAATATTGGTAATGAAACCAAATATCTTTGCTTTTGCATCGACAAGAGTTTTATTTGTTCCTTGAAGTTGCTTATTTAATATATTTAGTTTTTCAAAGATATCGGCTAAATAACTCACAAATGCTTTACCATCTATTGTTAACAGATACTTCATTTCAGGTTTGTCGCTTAAAAAATCACTAAGAGTATCAAACAGTTCCATAAATCTTTTCAAACAGTTTCCTTTAGATAGCCATCTTACTTCAGTATGAAGTAAAAGTCTCACATGGTCTTCATTTTGTTCTTCACAAAATAGCTTGAAAAGACGCTCACATTTGGCACTAGCTTTAATAGCATTAACACACTTGATTACTGGATGTAATACTTCATTCAGAACAGGCGAGATGTTTTTAGCTACCAAGTTTTCCCTATGAATAACACAATGCACAAGAATCATTTCTGGATTCTCATCTTTCATCAATTTTAAGCAGCCATTTTTCTTGCCCATCATATTGGGAGCATCATCTGCAGCACAAGATGTTTTATTTTTCATTGGTATATCATTGACATCTAAGTAGTTTTTTAGCTTATTATATATATCTTTGGAGTTAGTGGTGCTTTCTAATCTTTTACAGAACAACATTTCTTCAGCAAAATGTCCTTTATCAATATATCTTACGTAAGTTATCAATACTGCCTCACTGTCTCTCAAAGTTGATTCACCCATTTGCAAGGAGAATTTTCTTGTTTTCAGCTTTTCAATAAGTTGTTTTTCAATATCCTCACTCATTTCGTCTATTCTTCTGCTAACAGAATTGTTACTGAGTGGCATAGCTTTTACATCTTTGTCATCTTTTTCAAGAACCATTTTAAGAAATGCTAATAACGGTTTTATTAAATTCTCTCCTATAGTGTGATTTTCTCCAGTTTTAGCAATGAATAAAGAAATTTGATAACTAGCCTTAAGAACACGATTATTAGTTGAAGTATGAGCAGTAAATAGAGACTTTAATGTTGTTCTTTTTTCAAAAATTTTCTTTAAAGTTTTAAAGTAACTCAAATCTGAATTAATATGAGCACTATGTTTCACCTTCAAATGTGCCTCAAGACGACCTCGTTTCATTGATTCGTTGGTCAAGCATTGCTGGCATAAAAGACAAAAAGGAATCCGCTCATCGTGAACAGCGGGTATGAACCCAAATTTTAAATATTCCTCCAAATATTGACGAGTTTTTTTCTTGCTTGCACCACTCATTTTACTATGGGCTATAATAAAAATAAGATCAATTAAAAACTAATATTAAAATATGTGTTAAAATATATTCAATGTGACATAGAGTAAACGTATACTAAAAATTCATATTTATTTAAATGTATATAACACATTTACTACACTACCACCGCAAATAAAAAGGTACCTATATTTTTTCCACTTGACAAAATTTTCTGGAAAGTTATGCTTCTAAAATTAAAATTGTCGTGCATGCACTATTATAGCCCCAATAATATTTATAAAATATTATTGCTTTCTAGCCCCGATGCAAGAAGTACTTAATAAAGAGTTTAATATTGATAAAAATAAAATCAAATACTTACCAATTATATCTATACAATATATATATGTATATTTATTAAATCAATGAGCTTTTACAACAGTTTTGACTGACACTTATTTCAAATTAACACCAACTGAATGATGTGAAACACTACAGAAGTTGCGATGGGCCAATTAGGTGAGAATAACTGCGTTGTTTAGCGAGTTTTTAAAACGTCCGGGGTTCCCCGCGGCAGACAGCATGCTCCGTGGTGAACCCAGGATGAAGCTTACTTGACGACGCCAATCACCCAGTTGATATTTTGGTCTCGTCAAACGAAATTATACTTAATAATTATTTACCGCAATTATTTAAGAATTGCATTTTTTGTTAAATTTGGCACCGATATCTAGCATTGCATTTATATGGCCCGGGGAGAAAGAGTTAAAGTTGTGTGGAGTCCATTTTCAAATTGCCCCCCTTAACTATCGAATTGCCCCCCTGTGGGGCGTGGGCCCCACGTTGGGAAACACCGCTCTATCTACTGCGCCACCGCCTGGTCAGGCTGTTAATTTTTTTAATTTAAGGCAATGCACAAATATCCTCCTCCTCGTTGACTTTTGTTTAAGAAAGAGAAAAGAAGGGAGGGAGGGAGGAAGAAGGGGGTGGGAAGAGGAAGAAAGCTCAGCAGTGGAGCAAGAACAAAGCTGCCTTCAGAGAGAGGCATGTGAGGGGCCACAGGAGGTCACGGGGGCTCTGCAGGCAGAGGGGAGGGAAGACACAGCATGTGCTCGGGAGGTACCATCAACCAGAACTGTTATGTTTAAAGACGGGGCATGAGGCCCTGGATGGTTGGCTCAGTGGTGTGAATGTCCATCAGCCAAGCGTGTGGATGTCCCGGGTTCAATCCCTGGTCAGGGCAACACAGGGAAGTGCCCAGCTGCTTCTCCACCCCTCCCCTCTCACTTCTCTCTCTCTCTTCCCCTCCTGCAGCCATGACTCCTCTGGAGCAAGCTGGCCCCAGGCACTGAGGATGACCTCCACCTCAAGCATTAAAAATGGCTCTGGTTGCAACAGAGCAAGGGCCCCAGATGGGCAGAGCGTTGACCCCTAGTGGTCTTGCTGGATCGATCCCAGTCGGGGTACATGCGGGAATCTGTCTCTGCCTCCCCTCTTCTCACTAAGTAAAAATAAAATAAAATGAAATAAATAAAATAAAAAAGATGGTGTGTGAGAGAAAGGGGAGATTCATGGCTGACGCTAGTAGTGGTGCCAGTGCAGACATAGGGAAGGTTTGGGGAGAAGCCGCTGTGGGGTGGGGCTGGGCACAGGCATCAACAGTTGAGGGGGTGGCAGAGTGAAAAGTTTGAGATGCCGTTAAGATATCCAAATGAAAATAATGAGTGGGCAGTTGGATAGAAGAGTCTAAAGGTCATGAGAAAGGGCAGGGCAGAAAATACACATTTTGGAGTCAAAGTTGTAAGTAAACCGGAGGTTACCTGGAGAGTATTGCTAAGAAAAGAAAAGAAAGTGACGAACAGAGCCCTAGAAAGCTCACATATTCAGGGATCCAGCAGAGTGTGCACAGGGGCAGCCATAGGCAGAGGGGAACATAGATGTGTGCAGTATCACTGTGGCCCACAGAAGAATTCCTTCAAGGAGACATGGGTCAGCCATGGCCAAGGCAGGAAATGAGGTAGCTCTCATTTAATTGCATATGTGTTCTCCACAAAATCCGAGGCAGTCATCAGCTGAGTTGTGTCAGAAGTATAAGGGTAGAAGAGAAGGTGTAACCATCACCTGGTAGATTATGAAAGTAAATTTATCAGGGAAGAGTGGCAGGATTGTCTGGGTGTCTAGAAGTGTTGAGTTCCCCGTTAAAAGTTATGGTCCAGCCCTGGCTGGTTGGCTCAGTGGTAGAGTGTCAGCCTGGCATGTGGATATCTCAGGTTCAATTCCTTGTCAGGGCACACAGAAGTGCCCATCTGCTTCTCCGCCCCTCCCTCTCTCACTTCCCTCTCTCTCTCTCTCTCTTCCCCTCCTGCAGCCATGGCTCCATTGGAGCAAGTTGGCCCCCGGTGCTGAAGATAATTCCATGACCTCTGCTTCAGGCTCTAAGAAGAGCTCAGTTGCTGAGCAAAAGAGTAACGCCCCAGATGGGCAGACCATCATTCCCTAGTGGGCTTGCCGGGTAGATTCTGGTCAGGGCACATGCAGGAGTCTGTCTCTGCCTCCCCTCCTCTCACTGAATAAAAAGTTAAAGAAAAGAAAAAAGTTGTGGTCTATATATGAAAAGTAAGTTCCCACCTGGCCTGTGGTGGTACAGAGGATAAGGTACTGACCTGAAATGCTGAGGTTACCAGTTCAAAATCTCAGGCTGGCCAGTCGAGGCACATATGAGAAGTAACTACTAAGAGTTAATGCTTCCTGTTCCATGCCCTGCCTTTCTCTCTATATATATATCCTCTCTCTAAAAATCAATAAATAAAATCTCTTAAAAAATTAAAAGGTACAAAAGCTAAAATTAAAATACCTTCATGGCACTGTCTAGACTAGTTAGTGTTTGACTAAATATCTGGGTACCATTAGCCAAGGTGACACATAAAATTAATGATCACATGGAAGAGAGAGCCAATGGGATACATCGGCTAGTATGTGTGGGGTCTGAGACCAGGAGAGGAGTTGTCCAAGTACCTGTGGTCATGGAGATCCCATTAACTGAGATGGGAAGGCTGCAGGGGCAGTGGGCAAAGTGGGGAGAGTCAAAGGTGGAAACCAGGCTTTGGGGGTTCAAGCTTTGACGTTTGAGATGTCAGACGTCCAAATATAGGTGCTGTGTGTGGGCAACTGGAGATATGGAAATGGAGGAGTTCAGGCTGGAAATCTCCCACAGACTTCTAAGTTGTTAAAGCAAATCTCTGGTGGCCCAGTTTGGGAGGCAGAAAATGACTATAATTAAAAACCAAGAAGCATTACAACAGAGAAAGGCCAGCCTTGCGGTGACGGCACGGGGTTAGCAGGCTGGATTGCGGGGGCTGAGCAGGACCATGCACTGGAAGAGAGGCCATGAGGAAAGTTAATGAATGGCCTTCGCTGAAGAACTGAGAATGATGCTAGCCCAGGGTTGTCCTGGGAAACTGGCACCCAGATGCTCAGTACATTGGCCAGGCCTCTTTCTAAGGCATGGTTTAGGAGCAGAGCCAGCTCCTGATATTCTCATGAGCAGCATAGCCTCCAGAGATTTTTCTGGATTTTCATCCCATTCCCGCAGTTTCTTCTAACCTAGGATAAGTGATCTATTTTCTCTTTGACTCCATCCCTTTGTCTGTCACAACAGAATCACACTGCTGCCAGCTCCCTGGGGTTGTGGTGAGGACTAAGTGATATATTGCCTGGCTCAGACTTCCTGCTCCATCACTGTCAGTTCTGATCGGGGTCATCAGAGCTCTGTCTCCAACACTTCTAACTCCACAAGAGCCTTGGAGTTGTTCTCACTGTGTTACCAGCTCATAGCATTCAGTGTAGGGCACGGCCAGCAGTCAGTACGAGTTTGCAGAGTTAAATCGGACAGAAAAGTGGCACCCTCCCATGGCATTAAGGAAGGGAGTATTATTACTCAAACTCTCCTGCACCTGCTAGCATCCCCTCTCTCCTTCCCTCCTGCTCTCCTCGGTCAAACCTCCCCTTTGTGCCCTGGGTCCCAGCCCCTTCCACCTTCTCCAGAACTATATTCTATTATCTTTCTCTCTTCTTAATCTTCAGCCTCTCCTTAGATGCTTCCCCTCTGCATTTTAACATGCTCCCACTTTGAAAAACAAGAACCAAACAAGCACCCCTCCATCCCACCGCCCCCTCCAGCTGTTTCCCAAGCTCTAAACTTCTGTTCTGAGCCCAACTTCCAAAAAGTTCTCTGCTCCTCATTTCCCAATCCATTGCAAAGGGCTGCTCCTCAACCCTCTCTTCTCTACAGTGGCTTTCTCCACAGTCACCAACGACCAACTCTTTCACTTCATCTGAACCCTTCAGCACATTCAACACCCCAACCATTCTTTCTTCCTTCACACACTAGAAGTCTTCTCCCAGTGTGCTTGCTATATGCCGAGCTGACTGTTCTGGCTGGCTCACCCTCCTTCAGTGATATTTAAAACCAACGGAAGCCCTCAAGAACATCCTTCCCACTTTAAATTCCACCGCCAGGCAGTTGCATCCACTCCTGTGGCTCCGGTAACTCCTTGAACACTCTGACTCGCAGCTCACACCTCCTCTTTGAACTTCAGACCCACAGGGATCCATCAGAGGCATCTCAGACCAATACATTCAAAACTGAACTTCCTGTCTCCTTCCCACCCTAGACCCAGACCCCTTCCAACCAACAAGTGCCTCTCTCGTACGCAGAGAACTGGGGTTCATCCTTAATGTTACTGTCCCATGACCCCTATAAGTCAATAATCCTCAAATTTGGTCAATTTTCCTCCCACAAATCAGACTAAATATCTACCAAATGCACCCACTTCCATCTATCGTTGATGCTGGGGGAATGAAGCACCCTCCACACGACTCCACTGGAAGCCCCATGCCGAGTCTCTCCTGGACACTGCCTTCCGCCTATTATTTGTGTTGATTCTCATCTGTATTCTTGCATAGTAATATGCCATGACCATGAGTATAACAGCTTTTCTGAGTTCTAGTGAGTTTTGAACCCGAGAGTAGTCTTAGGGACCTCCAGCATAACAACACGTAATCACATGCTAAGGATCATGATCATAGTCTTGAATGTAAAAGAAAGAAATGGGAGAAACCTTTTCAGTTCCTCATAAGACTAGCTGCATATTGCAAACCTTGACTATGTTGATTATTGTCTTCAGGCTAGGGACGGGGATGGAGGGGCTAGCTGGAAATGAGAAGCTATTGGACAGTGACATTCCCATGTCAAATAGGAGAATTTTAGAGCTGAAAGGCAACTTAGAGAGAGCATCTAGTTCAAGGTCCCTCACTTGCGAGAGGAAGCGATGAAAGAAAGCCCAGGGACAAAAAAGTGAATTGACCCAGGTCACAAGGCTGGTTCAAATAAACTGAATGCTCATTGACTATCAGGGGCCAGGTACAAGGTCAGATGCTGGGGAAATTCGTTTCTGGAGTATGAGCAATGCAATGTAAGAGTACAGCAAGGAGTGGAGGATGCCTAAGTCAGTGGCCACTACAACTGGAGCACAGTGATTGACAGCTGCCCCATGCAGGGTTCTCAGACCTCTGCTGCTGAGCAGAAGAGGAAGGAGCCCTGCCTTCCTATGGGATCCAGGGTACAGGGGGGCAGGGAGGGGAGACAGAGAGGAGACTTCGGAGGGGAACATCAACGGTGACTGGGGCAGCTGCCCCTGGGGCCCTTTCCTCCCTGCCAGAACCCTGTTCTCTTAATTTTGCACTTTTGGGAAAAGCTTGTTGGATGGTAACTTGTAGCAAGGACAAGGATACCAGGTGAGTGTGTACTTACGGGCCTCTGTACCTGACTGAACGGACAGCCCTTCAACTGAGATGAGAGCTACTGAGGCCACAAACCAGGCAAAGCTCTCAGTCTTTAAAACCAAGCATGTGACACTAGTCTTTTATGGATTCTTGCTGTATTGGCCAAGAGTTTGCTTAAAGGCTTTAATCACTGTAAAAAAAAAAAATAGAAGACTAGATAAAGAAGATGTGCACATATACACCATGGTATACTATTCAGCCAGAAGAAATGATGACATCGGATCACTTACAACAAAATGGTGGGATCCTGATAACATTATATCGAGAAAAATAAGTAAATCAGAAAAAAACAAGAACTGCAGGATTCCATACATTGGTGGGACATAAAAACGAGACTAAGAGACATGGATAAGAGTGTGGTGGTTACGGGGGGGCGGGTGGAGGGAAGAAGGGAGAGAGGGAGGGGGAGGGGGAGAGGTACAAAGAAAACTAATTAGAAGGTGACGGAGGACAATCTCTCTTTGGGTGATGGGTATGCAACAGAACTGAATGACAAGATAACCTGGACATGTTTTCTTTGAATATATGTACCCTGATTTATTGATGTCACCCCATTAAAATAAAAATTTATTTATTAAAAAAATTGCTAGTGTTAGAATAATTGGACTAATAAATGTCATCCAGCCCCCCCCCAAAAAAAAAAACAAAAAAAAAAACCCCCAAGCATGTGGGGACCCCTCTGTCAAGGAAGGATCCCATTCAGGCATGTGGTAGGCCACATACACATGTCTTATGTGGTCCCAACAAAATGGCAGGTCTGCCTTGAACGTGCATACATGTTCAATGTGGCTCTCTTTGCTCTTGGGTCTGCATTTACATGCTAATTAGCAAGTCCATACCTGGATTCCAGTGAACAGAGATCTGGGACAGAGGACAAGATCATGGAGCAGGCTGAACTCGGTGTCCTCCTCGGAGTCCAGGGCCATCCTAGAGCTCTGGGGAGTGGGGGGACAAGGCAGCAGTGTTGGGAGGAGGGGCAGGTGGTGGGCCTAGAGCAGGGGGAGTCAACCTTTTTATACCTATCGCCCACTTTTGTATCTCTGTTAGTAATAAAATTTTCTAATCACCCACCGATTCCACAGTCATGGTGATTTATAAAGTAGGGAAGTAACTTTACTTTGTAAAATTTATAAAGGAAAGTTACAGCAAGTTGAAGCATATAATAATAATTACTTGCCAAGTACTTTATGTCATATTTTCGCTAAGTTTGGCAGAATAAATCTTTATAAAACCACTCACTATAGTTAAATCTATCTTTTTATTTATACTTTGGTTGCTCCACTACCGCCCACCATGAAAGCGGAACGCCCACTAGTGGGCAGTAGGGACCAGGTTGACTACCACTGACCTGGAGCAGTGGTCCCCAACCTTTTTTGGGCCACGGACCAGTTTAATGTCAGAAAATATTTTCACGGACCAGCCTTTAGGGTGGGACGGATAAATGCACAAAATAAAATTATGCGACCGGCGTAAAAACTGTGGTATTTTTAAATATAATTGTTGAACTTACAAGACAAGCGTCAAGAGTGAGTCTTAGACGGATGTAACAGAGGGAATCTGGTCATTTTTAAAAAAATAAAACATTAAGCCTGACCAGGCGGTGGTGCAGTGGATAGAGCATCGGACTGGGATGCGGAAGACCCAGGTTCGAGACCCCAAGGTTGCCAGCTTGAGTGCGGGCTCATCTGGTTTGAGCAAAAGCTCACTGACTTGAGCCCAAGGTCGCTGGCTCGAGCAAGGGGTTACTCAGTCTGCTGAAGGCCCACGGTCAAGGCACATATGAGAAAGCAATCAATGAACAACTAAGGTGTTGCAACGCACAACAAAAAACTAATGATTGATGCTTCTCATCTCTCCGTTCCTGTCTGTCTGTCCCTGTCTATCCCTCTCTCTGACTCTCTCTCTGTCTCTGTAAAAAACAAAAACAAAAAAAATCATTCAGACTTAAATATAAATAAAATGGAAATAATGTAAGTTATTTATTCTTTCTCTACGGACCGGTACCGGTCCGCGGCCCGGGGGTTGGGGACCACTGGCCTAGAGGGTCTAGCCAGTTCACTCCCCTGCATTGTTTTCAGCCCTTCTCCAGGGCTCCACCTTTCAAGGGATTAGTGTCCTGAGGTTGCTGGAACAGAGCACCGCAGACCCAGACCGGGGCTCACACAACCAAAACGTGTTCTCACGGGCTGGTGGCCAGAATCCAAGATCAAGGTGTCTGCAGGGCTGGCTCCTTCTGGCCACCCTGGGGGGAGACTGTCCAGGGCACTCACCACCCCATCTCTGCCTCTGTCTACACACAGCTTCTCCTTGGGAGTGAGGTCTGTGTCCACATTTCCTCTTTATAAGGATATTAGTCATGTTGGGTTAAGGCCCACCCTACTCCAGTATGACTTCATCTTAACTAACTACACCTTCAATGACCCTAATTCCCAGTAAGGGCCCATTCTGAGTAACTGAGGGTTAGGAATTCAACGTGTAAATTTGGAGGAGGCATGTTTACCCCAGAAAAGTCTCCCTCAAAGTTCCCTGGTTCAGAGTAGTCTTTATGCCCCCCATCCACCCACTCAGAGCATGTCTTCCCATGTTCACTCTCTGCCTCCCGGGCCTGGGGTATGGAACACTGCCTGCCTCCAGCCCAGCACTCACAGCTCCCTCCTGTAATTGACTGGGCCAGCAAGAGCCAGAGGACAGAGGCCCTCAACCACCAAGTAAAGTGACTTCTTCACACCCTCAGACCACTGCTCTCCCTGCACACCATGAGGCCAGCCTGCTCAGGGGCTGCCTCTCTGCCTCTGCCAGCAGAGAGCAAGGTGGGGGGTGTGAGTGAGTGATGGTGGGAGGTGGGTCCTGTTCCTCAGTCTATCCGCACCTGGTAACCTGCTCTTCTAAGCTTGCTGGGCACTTGTGTGACCCAATCAGACCATACTTGGGTCTTCAGTTTCTCCTATGTCTCAGTCAGTCAGAACCTGGCACAATCAATATGTATTTAATGAATGGATTTATTGAACCTTGGAGACTAGAGAGAGGTGGGCAATGAAAAAAGACAGGAAGCCTGACCTGTGGTGGCGCAGTGGGATAAAGCATCGACCTGGAACACTGAGGTCGCCGGTTCGAAACCCTGGGCTTGCCTGGTCAAGGCACATATGGGAGTTGATTCTTCCTGCTCCTCCCCCTTCTCTCTCTCTCTGTCTCTCTCTCTCACTCCTCTCTCTCTAAAAAAATCAATAAATAAAAAAATATATATTAAAAAAAAAAGAAAAAGAAAAAAGACAGGAAGGAAGAGGAGGAGAGAGAGAAGCACAAAGAATTTACCCCACAACTGGGGTCCCAGGGAACCTGTATGGTCCGAGAAATGACCTCCCTTGGCTTTAGACACATACTTTTAAATGTGATTGTAACACCCTGATTCTGGCAGACCTCCCCGGCCCTCTCAGCTTCTGCGGTCTCACTCAACATTGACAGTGGCTTTTCTAAAGCTAGCTTTCATCTGCCTCCTGGCCTTGAGACAGTTGCTCCAGCCTTCCATTTCCGCCCCCAATCCCCAATATTCAGCCGCGCTTTCACATTCTAAGGCCTGCTGCCTTTTAGCGCCTTCTCTTCCATGACCAACTAATCTACCCTCACACACATCTCAGAAGCAGAAGGAAATAATGTGCCCTGAAGGAGTGTGAAAGTGATTGCTAATTTTATTTATAAATCACATACATTTTAGAGGGAGCCACAAGTATATTCTGAGGAAGTGGGATGTGAAATAACTCAGGCAGAAATTTTAAATAAAGGCTTCCTCCCAAGTTTTCTGAGCAAAGAGGAGGGAAGAACAACGTTGGTATTTGTGAAGTATAGAAAATGTCCAGGAATGTGCTAGACCCTTTTTGTCTCAATGACATGTGATTCCCCCAGCAGCAGACAGCGGTGTCCTCATTTAACAGAAGAAGAAGAAGAAGAGACTCAGGGAGATTAAGTGATTTCACTGCTAAGTGGTAACATTGGAATCTGACCTTAGCTCGGGCTTTTGCAAGCGCTGGGCTTTGTCCACTCTAGGAGAATGTCCTTGGCTCTGACCTCTGGGCAGACTCTAGCTAACAAATGCTGTGTCACTGAATGGTCTGGCCACAGTCATGATAAGGAAAGCAAGGGTTCCATTGGGTTGGGTAAACCAATGTGCTTCAAGTGTGTTTCGGTTGCTTGCTTGTATTTTGCATTGGCATGGGCAGTGCCATGTGTATGTGGTCTGTGAAAGGCTGCCTGCTTGCCTCAGGGTGGCAGGTTGCAAATTGCAATTGCCTTCCTGCTTGGGAAGGGCCATTGTTTGCTATTGTTTGCCGGAGAAGGGGTTTTCTCCCAGCCTGTTTTGGAGAGGGAGTGCTAAAGGGTTTGGGAGCCCTGATTTCAGCCTGCCTATTTTGCTGGGGAGTGCTGTGTTGCTTGTGGGGGCCTGTGAGTCCAGAGGGAGAAAGGGAAGCAGTCTTCCCTGCCTGTTTGCTCGTCTGCCATTACAAGTCTTTAATAAGCGGAATGGCCCACCATCCTCTGGCTCCAGTTCTCTTACTGTCTGCCCAAATCCAGTGGGAACCTGCATCTGCACGGCCACAGTGACAGCCACTGGCCTTACACATCGTATCAGCTCCACTTCTCTGTCCATGGCTGCATAAAGCAGATGGTTTAGTATGAGCTTAACATTTTTATCTAGAATTAGTGACTGAGGTAAGATATGCTTGTACTCTTAAAAGCATGGGGAGAATGAACCGTGTGGTGATAAAATGTTGGCAAGTCAAAAAGAAAAGTGTGTTCAATTAGTTCCAGCCACATTAAGCATTTAATAAGGGCTGAGGAACTGAGGATACAGGAAATCAGGGTGGTCCTTCCCCTCACAGAAATCCTGGTAGCTGTTCCCAGTAGGGCACAAAGTAGAGAGATAGACACAGTGACACCAATATGAAGAACAGTCATTAGGACATAGGAAAGGGGTGGATGGACAGAAAGAAGGCTAAGAGAGGGCCAGACACAAAAGGAAGCAGATGAAGGATCAGAGGTTAAAGCAGCAAAGCAGGTCATGGAAAAGCAATGACACAGCCTGGTGCAGGAAGGCTGCGGGCTGCTTTAGGACAACTCTCAAAGACCATGTTCCCATTACATGATCCCTATGAGTCCTCTAAGAAAGATGTCACTATACTCAACAATATCTAAATGAGGAACAGGGAGTCTCTGACCCGTAGGCAACACTTCGAAAAGCTGACTGGAAATTATAACTCTAACTCAAACTAGAACTGTCCAGCTACCTGCCAAAATAGCTATAATCAACAAATCAACAAACAAGTGCTGATGAGGATGTGGAGAAAAAGGTGCCCTTGTGCACTGCTGATGGGAATGCAGACTTGTGCAGACACTGTGGAAAACAGTATGGAGTTTCCTCAAAAAATTCAAAATGAATCAGTCTTTTGACCCAGAGATTCCACTTCTGGGCATACATCCTAAGAATCCTGAAACACTAATCTGAAAGAATACATGCACCCCCGTGTTCATTTCAACATTATTTACAATAGCCAAGGTCTGGGAACAGCTCAAGAGCCAATCAGTGGATGAGTGGATAAAAAAACTATGGTACAGCCCTGGCCGGTTGGCTCAGCGGTAGAGCGTCGACCTAGCGTGCGGAGGACCCGGGTTCGATTCCCGGCCAGGGCACACAGGAGAAGCACTCATTTGCTTCTCCACCCCTCCGCCGCGCCTTCCTCTCTGTCTCTCTCTTCCCCTCCTGCAGCCAAGGCTCCATTGGAGCAGAGATGGCCCAGGCGCTGGGGACGGCTCTGTGGCCTCTGCCTCAGGCACTAGAGTGGTTCTGGTCGCAACATGGCGACGCCCAGGATGGGCAGAGCATTGCCCCCTGGTGAGCAGAGCGTTGCCCCTGGTGGGCGTGCCGGGTGGATCCCGGTCGGGTGCATGCGGGAGTCTGTCTGACTGTTTCTCCCTGTTTCCAGCTTCAGAAAAATGCAAAAAAAAAAACAAAAAAAAACTATGGTACAGCCTGACCAGGCGATGGCGCAGTGGATAGAGCGTCCGACTGGGATGCGGAGGACCCAGGTTCGAGACCCCAAGCTCGCCAGCTTAAGCACGGGCTCATCTGGTTTGAGCAAAACTCACCAGCTTGAGCCCAAGGTTGCTGGCTCGAGCAAGGGGTCACTCGGTCTGCTGTAGCCCCCCCATCAAGGCACATATGAGAAAGCAATCAATGAACAACTAAGGTGTCCCAATGAAAAACTAATGATTGATGCTTCTCATCTCTCTCCGTTCCTGTCTGTCTGTCCCTATCTATCCCTCTCTCTGACTCTGTCTCTGAAAAAAATAACAAACAAACAAACAAAAAAACACTATGGTACATTTGCACAGTGGAATACTATGCAGCTGTAAAAAAAATCTAATCTAACCTTTTGCAATACCCTGGATGAATCTGGAGATAATTATAAGTGAAATAAACCAGAAAAAGATAGTCAAATACTGTATGATCTCACTTTATATATGGAATTTAATAAACACAATAAACTGATGAACAAAACAGAAACAGAGGCATGGACTCACGGAACAGACAGCTGTTCCATGAGGGGAAGGGGGTGAGGGGACTGGATGAAAGAAGGTGAAAGGGTTAGTCAGTGTGAGTGTGTGTGTGTGTGTGTGTGTGTGTGTGTGTATAGGGACAAATATATGGTGATTTGACTTTGGGTGATGGATACACAACATAATCAACAGTTCAAATGCTATAGAAATGTTTACCTGAAAACTATGTACTCTAATTGATCAATGTCACCCCACTAAATTAATTTTCTAAATAAAAATTTTACATATAAAAAAATTTAAATATATATATAACATGGCGGTGGGGTGGAATGGGGACAGAAAAAGATTTTGCTTGGGATGAAGATGGCGCAGATGGTGTTATACTGAGTAGTGCGCCAGTGAACCAGTGCCATCCCGATAAATTCAATTAGAAATAAAAAAGTTATCCAGCTATAACATCTCAGTTCTTTGTTTTTAGAACTCACTGCAATTATGAGTTACAATACAAAGGAAAAACCCTCTGAATGTCAGCTATCTTTTTGATTAGCAAAGGAAACTGAATTATTGTTTCATAAATAAAGCTTTTAAAACAAGAATCCCATTCGAAAAAATAATAGCTAAAAACCTTTCATAGTGTAGGGGGATGAAGCTCCAAGGAGCTTAAACATAGGGGCTACAGGGTTAATAATAATGGTCCGTTAACTGATCCCTTATGGTGAGCTTTCTGTGAAGGTTCTCGTTTAATCCTCACAACCCCATGAAGAGGTTACAGGTGAAGGAACTCACTCAAAGACTTCAACGCTTGTCCAAGGCCACCTGTCTGGTAAGCAGCATGGTCAAGAATCACACTAAGGACCATGAACTCTAAGACTCATGTTCTTTTTTGTTTTGTTTTGTTTTTTCATTTTTCTGAAGCTGGAAACAGGGAGAGACAGTCAGACAGACTCCCACATGCGCCCGACCGGGATCCACTTGGCACGCCCACCATGGGGCGATGCTCTGCCCATCCTGGGCGTCACCATGTTGCGACCAGAACCACTCTAGTGCCTGAGGCAGAGGCCACAGAGCCATCCCCAGCGCCCGGGCCATCTTTGCTCCAATGGAGCCTTGGCTGCGGGAGGAGAAGAGAGAGACAGAGAGGAAAGCGTGGCGGAGGGGTGGAGAAGCAAATGGGCGCTTCTCCTGTGTGCCCTGGCCGGGAATCGAACCTGGGTCCTCCGCACGCTAGGCCAACGCTCTATCGCTGAGCCAACCGGCCAGGGCAAGACTCATGTTCTGAATGACCGTATTACACTATTTTTTATTCCTCTCCCTCCCCTCTCAGTTTGGAGTACCTTTTCCTCTCCAACAATTAGAGGACTTTCCGCTAGGTTCAAGTTTAGGCAAGAAGACCCCTGGGAGGAAACGGAACTCTTGGAGAGTGCCTGTGGACCTCTGACCAGCTGCTGGACTTTGGTTCTCAGACAAGTCTGGGGACGTGTGCATCTCCCAAGAACTCGAGTTCCCTCTTCATTCTGCTGCTTCAGTACTTAACTTCTCTCTACTGTTGAGGCCATTTGATCAGTATTCAAAGCCAAATTCATGGAGAACAGAAGAACAGAAAGAGAAAAGCAGTGGTATATGACATTATTCTCAGCACTGCATGCTACCTGTCCTTTGCCCACACCTTTCTTTTCTTTAGGTAAAAGATACTCTAGGAAAGAGCACAGATATTGGTCAACAAATGACCCCAAATAAAGAGAAGACTTCATTTCTGATTCAAAGTCGTCACTCCAGTCACAAAAGAGGTGCCAACGTCCATAAGCTGGGAACTTCAGTGGCACCAATCCTCTGAAGCCCCTCTGCTGGGTTGATAGAACCCCGTTTTCATTCCTCAAATTAGGAGCGTAGTGTGGTCCTCCAGGCTTCCTATTCTTGGGCGTTTTCTGGTGAGTCCAAGAGAATGATTCCAATCTCAAGAATCAAGGGCCATTCAGAATGCAGCTGGAATTCAACAAATATCACCTTGCAATTTTCTTCACTAGGGTAAACTAGGCGTGAATTATGAGACATTTGTGACTTGATCACAGTGGCCAAGCTGACACAATGTCATGGAACTCCAGCAGCAGAAAGGAATGCAAAGTTACATTGCCATGAACTCATTCTGAATTAGATAATGTAGGTAAACCAACATATCTGGATACTTATTTACTGAACAGAAAGATGAAAATGACCAGCCTGGCAACCAAAAATATCCTCAGGGCTTGAGCAAATTGAAAGGGATTTTTGGAGGTAGATTTCAGAAAAAAACTAGCTAACACCTTTAGTGGACTATTTCATAAAATGAATGGCAAAGAGCCTCAATACATGGAAGCAGCCAAATTCTTTTTTAATTCAGTGAGAGGAGGGGAGGCAGAGAGACAGACTCCCACATGCACCCCAACCAGTATCCACTTGGCAAACCCACTAGGAGGCGATGCTCTGCCCATCTGGGGTATGGCTCAGTGTCTCAGCAACCAGGCTCTTAACGCCTGAGGCGGAGGCCATGGAGCCATCTTCAGCACCTGGAGCCAATTCACTCCAATTGAGCCATGGCTGCAGGAGGGGAAGAGAGAGAGAGAGGCAAGAGGGGGAGAGGTGAAGAAGCAGACGCACACTTCTCCTGACTGGGAATCGAACCTGGGACATCTATATGCCAGGTCGATGCTCTACCACTGAGCCAAACAGCCAGGGCGGAAGTAGCCAAATTCAATGGCAGTAGGGATCTGTTGCAAAACACCTCTGTTCTCCTGTGCTATAGCCAGTTCAAAGTTGCCATTTTAGTAAGCCCTGAAATCCACAATGTACTATGCAAGCCAGCTAAAGTGCTATTATATGCATAAACCTTTTTTATTTGCATCAGAAAGACATCAATTACCTCCTGTTACAATATGTAATTAAGTAAATGTGCTGTTTTCCTTTGCTTTACAAGATAAATATTGCATTACTGCAAGAATAAACATTGTGATTTTAACAAGCCACATTTCAACATAAGAAATGTGAACATGGGAAAGTCTCTATCACTACCTAAGCTGTGTCCCTTATATTGGTGACATCCTAGATATTACGACCTAAGGAACATCTAAACCTGTAGAGCATTTTTATGAGTTTATTTGAGCCAAACTGATTACAACTGCCAGGAAGCAAAATCTCAATGGATTGAAAAAAGGCTCCAGAGAATGGCAGTTTTGCAGCTTATTTTATACATTAGAATCAAAGGAGGAGACGTAAGGGGGTTCCATAAAATCCACTGGAGGTAGATTAGGGGAGGGAGAAAGCACAGTGGAGAAATCTCTGAGATTATACATAGAGTAAAACAGAGAGAGACAGATTTCTTTTACATTGGTGGATACCGAGAATACTTAACACGTACAGCACAGAGATGCAGTGTGGGAACAAGTTAACAGAGAGGGGTTGGTTCTGTGGTCTCCTGCTCTGGTGGGAAGGTGTACCCTGAGGGCTCTGAAAAAAGGGGGTTACCTGACATTTCAAGGGTGTGTTATCTTAGATGCAAAAAGACAACAGACAGGCTCACTTAAGGTAAGGATTGGTCTTTGTCAAGGAAGCTACTACAGGCCAAGGTCGTGACTAACTGTCATGACTTGCTTTTAGTTAGGACTTCTATGTTCAGACCATCCTATGGTTATTTCCAGTATCTGAGTTTGTAGAGGATGCTATATAGACCTCCCAAGTTTGTGAGGTTGAGTATGTAGCTCCTTTTTTGTCCATAATAATTGTACTAAAAGGAAAAATTGCCATTCCACTTATAAGGCACTTGAAAACAGCTTGGGATGAATGAGCTTCCCTGATATAACCAAATATAGTCGTCCCTTGCCATATCACGGTTTATTTTTCACGGTTTCACTGTATCACAGATTTTAAAATTATATATATCTAATTTGGTATTGTGGATTTTTTGCTATATCATGAGATTTTACAGTACATAGGTATTTTTATATATTATTTTAATTATTTTTGCAGTAAAATAAGCATTTTCTAGCCTAAAAAATTGAAAATATAAAAAATATTAAAATATATTAAGAGAATATTAAATTAAAATAAAACACTTAGCATACAGCAGATGAGTAAACAAAGATTCGCACATAAGGAAAACACAGCTACAGCCACTTCCACTTGAGCTAGTTTGCCCAGCTGAGATTGTACACAGCACACTATTGGCTGATGGATGGGAGGCGACCAACCAGAGCACTGTGTTCTGTATTGTGGGCGCTGATTGGCTCAGCAACTGTAGCATCAGTCTCCTCTGTCCCTCACATAGAGCATGCATTCACCATCTTGCCTTGTTCATTTCACATCCACGTCTGATCATTGCACGTGTGGTGTTGTGTTTTTGTGAAATTTCATAAATTTAAATTTATTTCAAGCCCTATGATGTTGCCCAAATGTTCTGCGCCTTCTAAGGCTTCTGGCACTGAACCCAAGTGCCAGAGAAGATGCTTACCATCGCAAAAAATGTGGAACTCCTCAACATGCTAAAGGAAGGGAGAAGCTACTCGGCTGTAGGCAGCCATTGTGGGATCAATAAATCTTCAATTCGCTACATAAAGAAGGATGAAAAGAATATAAGGGCGACAGCAGAGTGTCTTTTAACAAGACTGAGAAGAGGGTGGTAACTTCTTGCAATAAGGCCATTGTGAGGATGGAGTCTGCATTACCCTGTGGATCAGCGACTGCAGGAAGAAGATTCACTGCATGCCAACACCATCTGCATGAAGGCCAAGAAGCTTTGTGAAACTTTTGCTGAAAGTGGTAATGTTCACGAAAAGGTGACAAGGATGAGGACGACAACGCAGAAGCAGGACCATCGAGTGCTTCTCCCACCAGACCAACCCCATTCAATGAGAACAGGGGCTGGTTTGACAAGTTTCAGAAATGCTTTGGACTTAAGAGCATTTCTCTGCATGGAGAAGCTGCCTCTGTGGATAAAGCCAGAGCCAAGGAGTATGTGAGCAACACATTCAAAACCATCATTGGGGAGGGGAGCTATAAGCCTGAACAAGTTTTTAATATGGATGAGACAGGCTTATTCTGGAAGTGAATGCCGTCT
This sequence comes from Saccopteryx leptura, assembly GCF_036850995.1. NCBI lineage: Eukaryota > Metazoa > Chordata > Mammalia > Chiroptera > Emballonuridae > Saccopteryx > Saccopteryx leptura. Next base: position 316,302,969 of record NC_089503.1, read on the forward strand.
TGCACTTTTATTATGAAGGACAAAGCCAAAGCCCCTGGATTTAAGGCCCAAAAAGATCATGTAACTTTGATTATGTGTGGGAATGCTGCAGACTTTATGATAAAGCCAGGGCTTATTTAGAAGTGAAAAAACCCAAGGGCCCTAAAAAACAAGAATAATTTGCCTGTGTACTGGATGCACAACCCCAAGGCCTGGATCATAAAACTCCTCAGGTCAGATTGGTTCCACCAGTGTTTTATCCCAGATATCAAGCTTTATCTGGCAGAGAAAGGCCTCAAATTCAAAGTGCTTCTGATCATGGAAAATGCTGGAGGCCACGCTGTTGATCTGTCATATGATGGCATGCAGATAGAGTTCTTTTTTTTTTTTTGTATTTTTCTGAAGCTGGAAACAGGGAGAGACAGTCAGACAGACTCCCGCATGCGCCCGACCGGGATCCACCCGGCACGCCCACCAGGGGCAACGCTCTGCCCACCAGGGGGTGATGCTCTGCCCCTCCGGGGCGTCGCTCTGCCGCGACCAGAGCCACTCTAGCGCCTGGGGCAGAGGCCAAGGAGCCATCCCCAGCGCCCGGGGCATCTTTGCTCCAATGGAGCCTTGGCTGTGGGAGGGGAAGAGAGAGACAGAGAGGAAGGAGGGGAGGGAGTGGAGAAGCAAATGGGCGCTTCTCCTATGTGCCCTGGCCGGGAATCGAACCCGGGTCCCCCGCACGCCTGGCCGACGCTCTACCGCTGAGCCAACTGGCCAGGGCCTCAGATAGAGTTCTTGACGCTGAATACCACATCGCTGATTCAGCCCATTGATCAAGGCATTATTTGCACTTTTAAGGTTCTCTATACACAAAACACCCCGCAAAACCTCATTGAAGCTATGGACTTAGACAAAGACTTCTCACTAAAGGCATACTGGTGTGACTACACCATTGCATCATGTCTCCTAAATATTCAGAAGGCCATTAAAGAGATGAAGAGTGAAACTTTAAATGCCAGCTGGAAAATTCTGGAGCCAGAAGTGGTTCACAATTATAAGGGATTCCCTCCTAATGAAGTCCGTCACTCTGTGGTAGATAAGGCCATGAAGCTGGCAAAACTACTAGAAGGAGATGGCTTCAATGATATGACTTCTGATGATGTTAATGACCTGATCGATGCCCACTCACAACCTTTGACGGATGAAGACCTCACAGAGATGACGAAGTCAGCAAGCAAAGAAGAGGAAGAAGAACAAGAGGAACTAGAGCTTGAAGAAGAAGAGGAAGTTGGCCTAACACTTGATCGCCTCACAACCATGGTCAGAATGGCCAAAGAACTTGAGCTAGTAACTCAAGAATGGGATCCCCAGATGCTTTGTTTGTTGCAGTTCTCAAATACAATTGAGGATGGCATGTCGGTTTATAAAAACCTTCTTGCCCAGAAGGAAAAGCATTGCCAGCAACTCCCCATAACTATGTTCCCCACCCGGAAGAAGACACCAGTTACGCCTATACCTTTAGCAAAAACAGAAGTTACGGACAAGGGTGAAGATACTGTATCACCTGATGAGGTGCCTGATGAAGTGGTGCCTTCAGAAGAGCTGTAATGCTCTTCTTGGCTGTACAGTACAGTCATCTCCTCATCATCACCTTCATCATCATCAGTACTGCACAGTGAATTCAACATCATCTTCATCATTCAAGTTGTAGTATATTCACTGGTGAGTACCCATACAGAATTTTATATGTTGTTAAAATTACACAGGTTTAAGAGTGTAGAAAGTGTTTAAGAGCATAGGATGTATTTATAAGAGTGTGGGAAAGGTTAATAACAGTGTGTGAAAGGCTTATAAGAGTGTGGAGTTTATAAAGCCTTAAAAATATATAAATAATAAAATAAATATAAGGTCGTTACTTCTCGGATTTTCACCTATTGCGGGAGGGGGAGGGGGACTGGGGTTCTGGAACCTAACCCTGTGATAGACGAAGAATCATTGTATAGTATAAAGATTCACAAGCAATGAGTCAGAAGGGAACTCAGAAATGTATAGAATAAGGCCTCTCTCTTTTGGGAACTAGCTGAGTGCCTATTATATACTAAGGATGGTGAAGCAAGAGATGAGTCTGGGAGTTGGGAGAAAGGTGGTTGGAAAGGTTTAAGTAGTAACATTTTAGGGCAGTCTCTGGGGATGATGGGAAAGCTGACCCATACCCGCAACAGCTAGCAAAGACCAAGGGCCACCTGTGGCTTGCCACCAAAAATCTGTGGTGTCCCCAGCATCAGTCATTCAGTACCAAAAGGGCACATGGAATGGGGCCATGGGCTGCGAGTAACACCTGGGCTCTGGCCTCAGCTCTGCCACCAACTGACTGGATGGTTTTGGCAAGTTATGTATCTTCCTGAAGGATGTGAAATGTAAGTGCTCTTTTGCTAATAAAACAGACACTGAAAAGTATGCCATTGAAGACCTCTCTTTTCACAATACACCCTTACTTAACATTCTCTAATTTTACATACAATTCATATTATTCTAACACCTGACCCAGTTTCCTGGCTGGGTACTGCTTTTTCACCTCTATCTCAGAAGAACACACACCTGGCAATGTCAATGTTTTGCATTTCTGGTCTTAGGGAAAGTACACATAATGGCAGGGAATAAACCTGACTTTTTCTTTTACCTCCAGAATTGGAAGGGGGCACCTTTTTTTTTTTTAACCTATATATGTTCAATCCAGTGCCTAAAGAGTCCGTAACACAGAGGTCCATGGATAAGATCAAAGGAGGGTTCATAAACACCCTAAAATTATATGCAAACTGGTTTGCTACACGAACACACTTCCTTTGCATTTTCAAGTATATCTGTAAACACTCCTCTGCTGAAGGTTCAGAACCACCGCTCGAAGCATGTTCCTTTTCCCAAGCAAGTTTCTAATCACTTAATAATGGGTCTCATTCCCTTAGCGTCTTATGGTTAGTATTCTTCCAACATCATGCAAGAACTAGGGCAAAAGTTGTGCAGCTTTGCCTGACCTGTGGTGGCGCAGTGGGTAAAGCATCGACCTGGAAATGCTGAGGGCGCCGGTTCGAAACCCTGGGCTTGCCTGGTCAAGGCACATATGGGAGTTGATGCTTCCAGCTCCTCCCCACCTTCTCTCTCTGTCTCTCTCTCTCCCTCTCTGTCTCTTTCTCTCCCTTCTCTCTCCTCTCTAAAATAAATAAATAAAATTAAAAAAAAAAGAATTCACTTAAAAAAAAAAAGTTGTGCAGCTTTAACCTACTGCTTGAAACGCTACACTGCAAAATGAAACTAAAACACAAGAGCACACACCCTGGTGCTGGACATGTGTATCAGCTTCACGGTTCAGAAACGTGCTGGCAAAACTCATCTTCGTTGAACCTAGCTAGTCCTGCCACTTGGAGGAAGTTCCTTCACCTCCAGGACAGACAAATACAGCTGTAGGGCAAGTGAGTTCGTCCTTGTCCTCCTCTTCCCCCTCCCCCTTCCTCTCCCCCTCCTCCTTCTCCTTTGGTACCAAGGCTATCCCTTTGTGGCTACACAATCCCGGCCTTCCTGGTCACTCCCCAGCCAGGCACGTCGGGGGCAACCACTTGGCAGGGTCACCCTGGGTAGCTCTTGGGACCGCGGTGGCGACAATGCCACGGCCGGCCTCCTGACGTGACGCTAGCCCCAATTTCACTCACGTTTCCCGCAGCACGGTTTGTCACCCCTCAGCTCTGTGGCTCCCCACAGGGAACAATACCACATGCCTCCACCCCTCTCCATGACTTGACCTCGCTCTCACCAGAGCCCCGCCAGTCGCAGCCTCGACACAACGCCCACAAGGACCACGAGCGAGCGCCTCTGTTGTAGTAATATGTTATAGTAATTAAATATATAGAAATATTAAAAAATATGGAAGATATGTAAAAGTAATTAAAATATATTAAAATTAAGAAAACTCAAGCTTTGCCATCTGGATAGGAATTAATATAGTGTGTGCAAATGCGATAAACAGACTCTGACTTTCGAGCAGGGCCCAATTAGTGTGTGTGAGTGTGTGTGTGTGTGTGTGTGTGTGTGAAGTTATACATAGATAAGAAGTGGCTTGATGTCATAAGTTTGTAACATAAACAAGAAGCTTCTCTAGAAACATTTTAAAAGTGGTTTGATGTAACATTTCAGTAGATTAACATAAAAGGGGCTCCCTGTGAGGAACTCCCAGAAAGGTTGTTTGAGGTAATAACCCTCTAAAGCAGTGGTAGTCAATCTGGTCCCTACCGCCCACTAGTGGGAGTTCCAGCTTTCATGGTGGGCGGTACCGGAGCAACCAAAGTATAAATAAAAAGATAGATTTAACTATAGTAAGTTGTTTTATAAAGATTTATTCTGGACGTCAGCTTAATGGCGCGGTAGGAAGCGATACCAATAAATCTCCCCTAAAACTCAACAAGATCTTCAACCAGAAACAGAAAAACCTATCCTTGGAGCCTCCAGATGTTTCGCAATACACCCAAAGGTATGGTCGAGCGAAAAATTGGCTAAATATATAATCAAACCCCGAAGGAAATAGGGAAATGCTCGGCTTTCCTCACTAACCTTAACTGGGTGGCTTTCACTGGGAACTGAGAATATAGAAACTGAGGCGGGTAAAGGGGGTGAATAGATCCAGGCTGCGGCACAAACGGCCGAACCAGGATGTAACACGGAGATCCAAACTGAGGAAAAACTGTGCCTGTGGCAACCCAGTCAATACAAGCTAAGACTCACGCCAAACCCAGACAAAGAAAGACAAGTGGGGCAGCCATTTTCCCCGATCCCCTGGTCGGCGCGTGCAGATAGTGGGTGAGAGATTCCTTCCAAAGCCCCGGGAGTGGGCGCTCATGTTATCCCACAGAGAGGCAGAGTCAGAGCCTTTGTGTGGGCCGAAAGCAGAATCTCCGGGCTGCCCCAGAGCCCTGAGGGAGCCACGCACAGGGAGGGAGCAAGAACTAATTCCAACACTGAAACTTTTCCACGCGGGAGGGTTTTCACTCAGAGGGTGAGGCGGCTGGCCTGATATCCTGGTCTGCGCACAGATAGTGAGCGAGTGATTCCTCCGAGTGCCTCAGCAGTGCACGCCCATGTTATCCCACAGAGGGGCAGAGTCAGGGGCCTTTGTGTGGGCCAAAAGCGGAATCTCGAGCCGCCCCAGCGCCCTGAGGGAGCCGCGCACGGGGAGGGAGCGAGAGCCAATTCCAACGCTGCAACTTTTCCGTGCGGGAGAGGGTTTCACTCAGAGGGTGAGACTGCCAGCCTGATATCCTGGTCTGCGCGTGCAGATAGTGAGCGAGAGTTTCCTCCAAGCGCCCCAGGAGTGGGTGCCCACCCGTGTTACCAGACAGAGTGGCAGAGCCAGAGGTCTTTGAGTGGGTGGAAGCCCCCCTGATTATATTATGCTAGCAGCTCTGACTGACTGAGCCTTACTCAGAGCCCTGTGCTGAGTGGGAATAGAGTGGGGAGTGGCCAGCTCTTTGAGCCTCTAACTATCCAGGCAGAGGCAGCAGCAACCCCATAGCTGGATTATCAGGCTACTAATTGAGGAAGGAAAGACTAGGAGAGAGGCTCCAGGAACACGGACTCTCTCACTGTTGGAGCCTATAAATGCTAATGAGCCTCGACTGCCAACGAGACTGAAGTACAATACATGACATCGCCATAGAGACTTATCAACTGCAAACCTCTACCTGAGTGTGCCAAAGGGGCAGAACCTGGGGTACAGAGTCACCGACCAGGAAGAGGGAGAGAAAAGAAAAAGCAAGAAGATAACCTCTCAAAATCAAGAATAATCCGCAGACTTTATAACCTATCCCATTTTATTATATTTGTTCGTTTCTTTCTCTTATCTTCATTCTTGATTTTTTTTTCTTTTTTTTCCTCCTCCAATTTGGTCATTTAACTCTCTGCCGGTCTTACTCTCTCCTCTCCTTGAACTACACTACCCATAAGTGTTACATCTCCCATTATCTTCTTTCCTCTTCCTTTCTCTCTATGCGGGTTGCACTCCAAAACCCTTAACTCTCTCTCTCTCTCTTCTTTTTTCTTTTAGTGGTACCCTCTTTTTTTTCTCTCTCTCTCTCTCTCTTTCTTTTCTCCCATTATATTAGTTTCTTCCTTTCTCCTTTACGTCTCCTCTCATTCAAACCTCAATAACGAACAAATTATCTTATCTGGGACTCAAACTTATGTTTGTGGATTTTGGGGTTTTTTAAATTCACCTTTTTAACTCACTAGCAGTGCTCCCATCCCTGGCTCCCCATTTTATCGAGTTCTTGTTCCACTAAATACAATAGTAATTTTTTAATTTGTCCCCCCATTTTCCTGTTTCCCTCTTATTCCTCTCATCATAACTCTTAGTTAACCAACACCTAAAAGCAAATCATTTTATTCTTGACCCAAATTTTTTCCTTATTTGCTTTTTGTGGGTCCATACCCCCTTTTTTTTCCTGTTGTTTTTTGTTTTGTTTTTTTGCCCCTTTATTACTTCTCCCCAATTCAGGCCCTCCAGTACAGGCATTGTTTGTTCTATTTAGTACAATATAACTCACAGTTCACCACAAGATTTTCTCAAGAAAGAAGGGAGAGGAGAGGAGAGGAAAAAAGGAGGGGGGGGGGAATAATTTCCTTTTTTTAAATTTTTTATTTCATTTTTCTTTAATTATTTTTTTTAAAAAATTCGATTTTTTATTTTTATTTTTTTAACTTTTTACTCTTTATTAAATCTCATTAATACTATCAACAAAACCACCCTCAGATGCCATTAAGGAAGAGAAAATCAAATATCATGGATACAAAAGAAAGAGACGTAACACAGATAGATGAGGAAAAATCTATGGAGAAAAAATTTAATATATTGGAAACCTTGGAGTTAAACGACAGAGAACTTAAAATAGAAATCCTAAAAATACTCAGAGATATACAAGAAAACACAGAAAGGCAATTTAGGGAGCTCAGAAAACAACTCAATGAACACAAAGAATATATTTCCAAGGAAATTGAAACTATAAAAACAAATCAAACAGAGATGAAAAACTCAATACACGAGCTGAAAAACGAGGTAACAAGCTTAGCTAATAGAACAGGCCAGATAGAAGAGAGGATTAGTGAAATAGAAGACAAGCAACTTGAGGCACAACAGAGAGAAGAAAAAAGAAACTCAAAATTTTAAAAAAAATGAGATAACCCTACAGGAATTATCTGACTCCATCAAAAAGAATAACATAAGAATAATAGGTATATCAGAGGGAGAAGAGAGAGAGAATGGAATGGAGAACATACTCAAACAAATAATAGATGAGAACTTCCCAAGCCTGTGGAAAGAACTAAAGCCTCAAATTCAAGAAGCAAACAGAACTTCGAGTTTTCTTAACCCCAACAAACCTACTCCAAGGCACATCATAATGAAATTGGCACAAGCCAACGTCAAAGAAAAAATTCTCAAGGCAGCCAGGGAAAAGAAGAATACAACATATAAAGGAAGGCCCATTAGATTATCATCCGATTTCTCAACAGAAACTCTACAAGCTAGAAGAGAGTGGACCCCAATATTTAAAGTCCTGAAAGAGAGGAACTTTCAGCCACAAATACTATACCCATCAAAGCTATCCTTCAAATATGAAGGAGAAATAAAAACATTCACAGATACAGAAAAGATGAGGGAATTTATCATCAGAAAACCCCCACTCCAGGAATTACTAAAGGGGGTTCTCCAATCAGATACAAAGAACAAAAAAAAAAAACAAAGCCACAAGTAAAAGCTCCAAGAAGAACACAATAAAACCAAATTTAAACTGTGACAACAACAAAAAGAAAGGGGGAGGAGAGGATGGAGATTAACAGTAGCAAAGGACAATGGAGTGCAAAAGTACTCACAAAATAGTGCACTACAATGAACAGGGTAGGAACCCTTTTCATTACTTAAAGGGAACCACCATTGAAAAAACCACCACAGAAGCACATGATTTAAAAAAGATAGCAAAAGAGGAAAGATGTATGAAATACAACCAAATAAAAACAAAAGATAGAAAGATGAAAGAGAAGGATCAAACAAGACACAAAACTAACAGAAAGCAATCTATAAAATGGCAATAGGGAACTCACAAGTGTCAATAATTACACTAAATGTAAACGGATTAAACTCACCAATAAAAAGGCACAGAGTAGCAGAATGGATTAAAAAAGAAAATCCAACTGTATGCTGCCTACAAGAAACTCATCTAAGTAACAAGGATAAAAACAAATTCAAAGTGAAAGGCTGGAAAACAATACTCCAAGCAAATAACATCCAAAAAAAAGCAGGCGTAGCAATACTCATATCTGATAATGCTGATTACAAGACAGCAAAAGTACTCAGAGACAAAAATGGCCATTTCATAATGGCCAAAGGGACACTGAATCAAGAAGACATAACAATTCTTAATATATATGCACCAAACCAAGGAGCACCAAAATATATAAGACAGCTACTTATTGACCTTAAAACAAAAACTGACAAAAATACAATCATACTTGGAGACCTCAATACACCGCTGATGGCTCTAGATCGGTCATCCAAACAGAGAATCAACAAAGATATAGTGGCCTTAAACAAAACACTAGAGCACCTGGATATGATAGACATCTACAGGACATTTCATCCCAAAGTGACTGAGTATACATTTTTCTCCAGTGTACATGGATCATTCTCAAGAATTGACCATATGCTGGGCCACAAAAACAACATCAGCAAATTCAGAAAAATCGAAGTTGTACCAAGCATATTTTCTGATCATAAAGCCTTGAAACTAGAATTCAATGGCAAAAAAGAGGGAAAAAATCCCACAAATATGTGGAAACTAAACAACATACTTTTAAAAAAATGAATGGGTCAAAGAAGAAATAAGTGCAGAGACCAAAAGATATATACAGACAAATGAAAATGACAATACTACATATCAGAATCTATGGGATGCAGCAAAAGCAGTGATAAGAGGGAAGTTCATATCACTTCAGGCATATATGAACAAACAAGAGAGAGCCCAAGTGAACCACTTAACTTTACACCTTAAGGAACTAGAAAAAGAAGAACAAAGACAACCCAAAACCAGCCGAAGAAAGGAGATAATAAAAATCAGAGCAGAAATAAATGAAATATAGAACAGAAAAACTATAGAAAAAATTAATAGAACAAGGAGCTGGTTCTTTGAAAAGATCAACAAAATTGACAAACCCTTGGCAAGACTTACCAAGGAAAAAAGAGAAAGAACTCATATAAACAAAATCCAAAATGAAAGAGGAGAAATCACCACGGACACCATAGATATACAAAGAATTATTGTAGAATACTATGAAAAACTTTATGCCACTAAATTCAACAACCTAGAAGAAATGGATAAATTCTTAGAACAATACAACCTTCCTAGACTGAGTCAAGAAGAAGCAGAAAGCCTAAACAGACCTATTAGTAGAGAAGAAATAGAAAAAACCATTAAAAACCTCCCCAAAAATAAAAGTCCAGGCCCAGACAGCTATACCAGCGAATTTTATCAAACATTCAAAGAAGACTTGATTCCTATTCTACTGAAAGTCTTCCAAAAATTTGAAGAAGAAGCAATACTACCAAACACATTTTATGAGGCCAACATAACCCTCATACCAAAACCAGGCAAGGATGGCACAAAAAAAGAAAACTACAGACCAATATCTCTAATGAATACAGATGCTAAAATACTAAACAAAATACTAGCAAATCGAATACAACAACATACTAAAAAAATAATACATCATGATCAAGTGGGATTCATCCCAGAATCTCAAGGATGGTTCAACATACGTAAAACGGTTAACATAATACACCATATCAACAAAACAAAGAACAAAAACCACATGATCTTATCAATAGACGCAGAAAAGGCTTTCGATAAAATACAACACAATTTTATGTTTAAGACTCTCAACAAAATGGGTATAGAAGGAAAATATCTCAACATGATAAAGGCCATATATGATAAACCATCAGCTAACATCATATTAAATGGCACAAAACTGAAGGCTTTCCCCCTTAAATCAGGAACAAGACAGGGTTGTCCACTCTCTCCACTCTTATTTAATGTGGTACTAGAGGTTCTAGCCAGAGCAATCAGACAAGACAAAGAAATAAAAGGCATCAATATCGGAAAAGAAGAAGTAAAGGTATCACTTTTTGCAGATGATATGATCCTATACATTGAAAACCCCAAAGAATCCACAAAAAGACTACTAGAAACAATAAGCCAATACAGTAAGGTCGCAGGATACAAAATTAACATACAGAAGTCAATAGCCTTTCTATATGCCAACAATGAAACATTTGAGAATGAACTCAAAAGAATAAACCCCTTCACGATTGCAACAAAAAAAATAAAATACCTAGGAATAAACATAACAAAGAATGTAAAGGACTTATATAATGAAAACTATAAACCATTGTTAAGGGAAATCGAAAAAGATATAATGAGATGGAAGAATATTCCTTGTTCTTGGTTAGGAAGAATAAATATAATCAAGATGGCCATATTACCCAAAGCAATATACAAATTTAATGCAATTCCCATCAAAATTACAATGACATTTTTTAAAGAAATGGAACAAAAAATCATCAGGTTTATATGGAACTATAAAAAATCCCGAATAGCCAAAGCAATCCTAAAGAAAAAGAATGAAGCTGGGGGCATTACAATACCTGACTTCAAACTATATTATAGGGCCACGACAATCAAAACAGCATGGTATTGGCAGAAAAATAGACACTCAGACCAATGGAACAGAATAGAAAACACAGAAATAAAACCACATATATATAGTCAAATAATTTTTGATAAAGGGGCCAACAACACACAATGGAGAAAAGAAAGCCACATGCAAAAGAATGAAACTGGACTACAGTTTGTACTAAAATTAACTCAAAATGGATCAAAGATCTAAACATAAGACCTGAAACAATTAAGTACATAGCAGAAGACATAGGTATTAAACTCATAGACCTGGGTTTTAAAGAACATTTTATGAATTTGACTCCACAGGCAAGAGAAGTGAAGGCAAAAATTAATGAATGGGACTACATCAGACTAAGTTTTTGCTCAGCAAGAGAAACTGATAACAAAATAAACAGACAGCCAACTAAATGGGAAATGATATTTTCAAACAGCAGCTCAGATAAGGGCCTAATATCCAAAATATACAAAGAACTCATAAAACTCAACAACAAACAAACAAACAATCCAATAAAAAAATGGGAAGAGGACATGAACAGACACTTCTCCCAGGAAGAAATACAAATGGCCAACAGATATATGAAAAGATGCTCATCTTCGTTAGTTATTAGAGAAATGCAAATCAAAACTGCAATGAGATACCACCTCACACCTGTTAGATTAGCTATTATTAACAAGACAGGTAATAGCAAATGTTGGAGAGGCTGTGGAGAAAAAGGAACCCTCTTACACTGTTGGTGGGAATGTAAAGTAGTACAACCATTATGGAAGAAAGTATGGTGGTTCCTCAAAAAACTGAAAATAGAACTGCCTCATGACCCAGCAATCCCTCTACTGGGTATATACCCCAAAAACTCAGAAACATTGATACGCAAAGACACATGCAGCCCCATGTTCATTGCAGCATTGTTCACAGTGGCCAGGACATGGAAATAACCAAAAAGCCCATCAATAGATGACTGGATAAAGAAGATGTGGCACATATACACTATGGAATACTACTCAGCCATAAGAAATGATGACATCGGATCATTTACAGCAAAATGGTGGGATCTTGATAACATTATACGAAGTGAAATAAGTAAATCAGAAAAAAACAGGAACTGCATTATTCCATACGTAGGTGGGACATAAAAGTGAGACTAAGAGACATTGATAAGAGTGTGGTGGTTACGGGGGGAGGGGGTAGAGGGAGAGGGAAAGGGAAAGGGGGAGGGGGAGGTGCACAAAGAAAACTAGATAGAAGGTGACAGAGGTCAATCTGACTTTGGGTGATGGGTATGCAACATAATTGAACGACAAGATAACCTGGACATGTTATCTTTGAATATATGTATCCTGAGTTATTGATGTCACCCCATTAAAAAAATAAAATTATAACAAAACAAAAAAAGATTTATTCTGCCAAACTTAGCGAACATCCGACATAAAGTACTTGGTAAGTAATTATTATTATATGCTTTAACTTGCTGTAACTCTGCTTTATAAATTTTATAAAGTAAAGTTACTTCCCTACTTTATAAATCACCATTACTGTGGAACTGGTGGGCAGTTAGAAAATTTTACTACTAACAGATACAAAAGTGGGCGGTAGGTATAAAAAGGCTGACTACCCCTGCTCTGGATTGACACCTGTTAGAAAACCTTGGCCAAGAAAAGGTACTAAAGGTGAGGGGCCCCCTGCTGAGGTAGCCGCCAGACTCCAAGGTGACCGTGGGCTGTCTCCACCCTGCTCTGAGCTCTGACCAAAGACAGCTGAGAGGAGCATGCGAGGGCCCCCTTTAGCTGTACCCAGGCATGCCAAAAGGATCTGTGAGTAATAAATTGCCTGTGTGACTTGCAACTAACTTGTGTGTCAGTTGTGTTTTTCCTCGGTGGCAGTTAGTGTTGGCCCTGATCAGTAGCATCCTCATAGCCGCCTCAAGAGTAGTCTCAAAGAGGCTGCCACCCTGCTGATAAGCAGGAGTGTCCTACTGCATGGGGAAGTCAAATCACGACACCTGATGGAGGTAGAGCTTGGGCTCTACTGTGACAGCTTCCAACGCCTACCGCAGCCCACACGTGACCAACGTGTGTTAACTCCAGCCTGGAGAACCGGCTTCCCGAGCTGAGGCCGGCCCGCGCATGCGTGGGACAGGGGGCGCTTCCGGCCGGCTTTTTTTTTTCCAAGCCGCTGGACGCATGCGTCCCGTGACGCCACTGCCCGCTGAAGGAGGGGCTACTGACCGAGGCTCGCCGCGCTTGCGCAGTGGCTGGGCGCGAGCGTTTCTTTCCTCCTTTTTCAATTGGTTTTGAGGGGTTGTAGATTCGAGGTACAAAATGGCGGCCTGGAGTGTGTTCGGTACTGTTGTCCCCGCGGTCTCCGGCTAAGCGGACGGTTGTCCCCCTCACTGCCGGTCACAGAGAGACCAGGCCCCCAGGGGACATAGTGTCTGAGACTCGGGGCTTGCCGATCGCCGAATCCTTAGGATCCCCGCGCACCGGAAGCGGTGAGGTGCGCTCATCCGGCGGCCAGCAGCCGTCGCGACCCGAGGGCCGGGGCTGCGATCTCGCACCTGCTTGCCGCCGCGCCCACAATCCAGCGAGTGCTGCGGCAGCGGCCGGTAGGTGAGAGGCGGCGGGCAGCGTGGAAGGGGAGGAGCGCGTCGGAGCTCAGTACCGGCACGGCCGCGTTGGGTGAGGGCCCGCGGAGGAGGAGCCCCATGGGACCTGGGCCTGGAGGGAGGAGTCGGCATGTGGAGCCCGGGCCTTGGGAGGAGGAGGAGCCCGATCGGCGTGCAGGACCTGGGCCTGGACAGGGACCCTGGAAAGGAGGGGCCTTATTGTAGGGGCCAGGCCTGGGGAGGGGGCTCGGGGCGGTGAGGGAAGTCCGGAAGGGCGGGGCAGGATGACAGCAGCCACGCAGTCGCGGGCTGTTTGTGAAGCCGGACTAGGGCCGACTTGCCTAAGGCTCGTCCCGGTGCTGGGCTTCCGGTGGAGGCCGGAGCGGGCAGGATGTGCCCTTGCCAGGTCTTCTGGTTTCCTTCCTACCGGTTCCTCTCGGTACTTCTTCCCCCTTCGCCGTCTCACCTGTCTTCTTCTCGCTTCTTTTACTACCTCGTTGGTTTGGCTTCGTTTTCTTACTGCGACGCGGGGTCACCCTATTGTCCTGATCCTTTAAAAATGAAGCAGGTTCGTTTTCCTCTAGCGGTTCGGTGTCCGGGGTTCGACCCTTGTTCTCTTTTTCCTTCGGGCACCGCACTTTCAAGTATGGTCAGATCTGTGTTCATCGTTGGGTAAACTGATGCGGGCGGCACAGTTCAACCCCTCGGGCCGGGCAGCACCAGATGGCAGAAACCGCATATCCTTCAGTTACCGAAAGTTTCCATTTCCTACCGCAACGCTTCCCAGGAATCAGTTCATACCTTGGTGCCTTTTCACCGCCGGAACGCTTTTTAAATTCCTTATAATAATAGTTGGCATGTAAGATTCTAGGTGCCAGGCCTTAATCTAAGACTTGACAAGGATTGCTCCCCCTCCCCATCGCGCACAAAAAGAAAAGTTATTGTCTGAAAGGTCATGCTTTGAAATGAAATATGGATTTGTGAAAATATATTTTTAAAGCTTGGCTCATCATGCAAAAGAATTCTCATTTTCCACAGTAGAACTTTTAAGTTTTGGAGGAAAAGTATTATGTGTAGTACATTAGAGCCTTTGTTTCTAACAGAACTTGTTTCTTTGGCAATATATAGTAAGCTCTTCCTCTGTTCCAGGGAGTATTCCAAACTAAGTTCTCCGCTTACCCCATTTAGCTAGTTCTGCAGATGAAGAAACTGAGGCACAAAAATTAAATAACTTGCCCAAAGTCTTCCTGCAAGAAAATGGGAAAACTGGGATGCCAGGATGTTACTATAGTACTTTTAAAATATATAGTGTCCCAGATTTCTGTCCTAGCAACAGCTAGGACACTTATCACAGGTGGGCAGGTTTGGGGTGTTTGGAGTACAACCAGCACACAGAACAAAGGTCCCTGCGCCTGTGGTTAGATACTGACTTGATGGCCATGGTAAGAGTATGGGTACAGCTACATAGTACAGATTGTTTTGCTATGCTAGTTATCTCTTCCATTGTGGATGTGAGTTAGAGGTTAAAGTTTGACTTTTATTACAGTTTTTGCACTTGCACTTAACCCCCCTCCCCATTTTCCATTTAATGTTTTTAATAGTTAACCCATTTATGCCTCGTGTTCCATTATTGGAACAGTAGGGACATGGGAGTTATTTATATCCTACTGCTCAAGGTCATCGCTGAGGTCTGATTTTTCACACATGTCTGCCTCCTGAGGGTACATGTTATCACGTGGTGCACAAAGTTAGTCACTGCTGCAGATACTGGCGTGCCAGGAGCTTGTCAAAAAGTGATGTGAATTTTCGGAAAATTTTGGAAGAACCATCCAAAGACAGGTAAATATAATTTTACTGCACTACATCTTATACTAGTAATTTTTTTTCTGTTACTTCTCTACTGGTTATGCTATTGTGCTTGTAAAATTAAAATACCGAAGCTTTTTCTGTTGTATCAGTTATGTGTTTGCTGTTTTGCATGTTCCATTTTCAGAGCACCAGGCAAGACCACTACCACTAAGACTAATCATATCTTTTTCCCTTTTTTCAGTTGAAATCGTTTTACAAGTCTCAAGATGCCTCGAACTGCAAGTTTACTTGAAATAACTGACCTGTTAGCCACAGATGACAGCATAGAAGCAAGCACTATAGTAATGTAGCCACCTAAAAACGCTGCAGTGCCTGTTTCTGATGAGGACTCAGGAGAAGACGACGGTGGAACAATACACAATCTGCCAGACTCTTTACTGCGCACACCTGCGTACCTTACTCAAGATGGTTGTGACGCCGAGTCTGACTCTGATGACCCCTCACATTCACCTGAAGATGACTCTCTTGACAATGAAGTTCTATCTACGTCTACTGCACAGCAACCTCCTCCGTCAAAGAGAAAGAAAGTGACAAAAGTTGTTTACAAATGGAAAAAAGCTGACCTAACTGCACAACCTGTAGCAGGTCGAGTTACAGAACCACCAAATGGTTTCTTCACTGAAATGAGAGCTCCTACAGAAATTCTTGAACTTTTTCTTGATGACGAGGTCGTTGAACTCATTGTTACCTACTCCGGTTTATACGCTGCAAGTAAGGGTGTGAATCTTGGCTTGACTAGCTCCAAATTCAGATGTTTTCTGGGAATCATTTTTCTTAGTGGTTACATCTCGGATCCTAGAAGGCGTATGTTCTAGGAACAAAGAAAGATGTGCATAATGTACTCATTAGTGCTGCTCATGAGACATGAGCGCTTTGAAACTATATTTCCTAATTTGCACATTGCTGACAATGCACATTTGGACCCAAGGGACAAGTTTTCCAAGCTGCGATCTCTTATAAACAAACTTAATGAGAGATGTATGAAATTTGTTCCAAATAAAACATATTTCAGCTTTAATCCCTTGTTTCTTATTTTGGTCGTCACGGGTGCAAACAGTTTATTAGAGGAAAGCCCATTCGGTTTAGCTATAAGTTTTGGTGTGCTGCAACGCATCATGGCTACAATAGCTGGTTTCAGCATATCAGGGTAAAAGCTCAAATACAATGCATGAAGAATGCGGTGTTGGAGCATCAGTTTATCGAGGCACTGACAGAGGTGTACCCTGGACAGTACCATTTTGTATTCAATAACTTTTTCACCAGTACTGCACTTCTTGATAAACTCAGTTCAATGGGACATCAGGCAGCAGATACAGTGAGAAAAGATTGCACTGACACAGCTCCATTGGACTCAGGTGTAGCTCTAAAGGAAACAGAAAGAGACATGTTCGATTAATCAATGGCCAAGGCAGTACGGTCTGCAGATGGAATGATCACCATGTTGTCAGTGTTGCCTCACTTTTTGATGGTCTCGATACCTCGTGTCTTGTCTGTCATTACCCTCAGAAACTGAAAAAGAAGAGCCAAGTTCAGCAGCCAAATACGATCAAAGTGTGAATAACCATTTCACAGGAAGCATAGACAGCTAATGAAAACATCAATAAGTATCAGGCATCAATCCGTGGAAATAAGTGGTATTCAAGCCCTCTCTTGTTCTGTCTCGAATTGGTCTTACAGAATGCTTCAGACATATGATGCATCTGCATCAGACATATGATGAGAAGCCAGTGGATTTTCTGGAGTTTCGTCGATGTGTGTTATGCCATTATCTGAAGACCCACGGTCACCCTCCAGGACCTGGCCAAAGAGGAAGACATTCTTAGAAGACTAATGTTGACTCACGTTACGATGGCATGAATCATGTGATAGTCAATCAAGCAGGAAAAGCAGACATGGTGTGCCAAATGTCATAAGAACACCACTTTTCGATGTGAAAAATGTGATATTGCCTTACACGTGAAGTGTTCCGTTGACTATCACACTGAATAGTAGTGGTTGCCACCTCCTGAGATAAAAGACATGGTTTCCTCCATTATGTACAGCGTAGCAGTGGTTTTGCCTAGTGTTCCATTTTTGGAATGCCACGTACGTAACTCAACAATGGAATATAATAAAAAATTTTTCTCTTCAAATTCTTGTTCCTTGAATTTTTCTAGGTAACGTGAATTCATGCACAAAATCAAAAATTTCAGCCTCCAGCATAAATGGGTTAATAGTTCGTTTTAATACTGACAATGACTGTTACAACTTCTCACCTCTTCTGCCCTCTGGTGGAAATGTTAGTTACTGAACCACAAAATGGCCAAAATGTATGCAGAGACCTGGCCCCTGGACAGTTCAAGTTCAGTAAGGCATTATGTACAAAAGTACATTGTTTTGTTTGGATTACAAAAATTAGTAGCAAAACCTGACCAAATGTTTGTGGGGAGACATTAAAAAAGGATTCAAAGATTACTAGGAGGTTATTCAAAGCAGAAAAGACCCTGTGTGATTAGAGGGTGTCAGATTTTAGAGGACTTTGGAATGTCAGCATATGAATATTTTATAGAGACTGAAAAGCAGCAGGTGATAAGTAAGTTTGTATCTTAATGACCATGAAGTACCAAGAACTTACTCTGGAGTTCTGGTGTTGAAGGCAAGCTAGAGTAGAGAAAGATGATCAGAAAGGGTGTAGCTGGCTTTGGGAGCTCTGGACTAATGGTCAAGTCCTGGGCAAGGCAGGCGGCAGAGGAGATAGAGGTCTTCTTGGCTCATTTAGCTGGTGAGTTATGCCACTCACAGTGGAACTCACCATTGATCATTTTTGTTTTTGGTAAAGGGTATGGTGTAGAATAAAAAAACAAACTGCCAGTTTCAAGGTACAGATATAATAATCACCCTCTTTGGATAGGTACTTGTGTCCCTGTAATACTTTCTGTCCCCCGCTCCTACCCTGCCATGTAACTTGATGGTGTTAGAGGAGTTGAGCTCATGGATTATTTTTGAAAGGGTTGTAAATTCTCTTAGAATGTTACATTTTGAGCTTTTAAATGATGTCCTATCTTAGCAATATATAATTTGGGATAATTAAATGTTCAGTCTTGGGAAATGTATATCAACTGCTTGTAGAAGGGGACTTGTGCTGTGAAGGTGTGACCAGTGTCTTACTAAAATTCCTACCTAAGAATGAACTTCTTCACTGGATCGTCTTGAAGAGAATTAAATATTAAAAACGTTTTTTTCTGTAGCAAGACTCTAAGTGTAATTTGCATAAAATAAGTTAGTTAACCACTCCTTGATTGTATAGACCAGTGGTAGTCAACCTGGTCCCTACAGCCCACTAGTGGGCGTTCCAGCTTTAATGGTGGGCGGTAGCGGAGCAACCAAAATATAAATAAAAAGATAGATTTAACTATAGTAAGTTGTTTTATAAAGATTTATTCTGCCAAACTTAGCAAAAATCCGACATAAAGTACTTGGTAAGTAATTATTATTATATGCTTTAACTTGCTGTAACTGCTTTATAAATTTTATAAAGTAGAGTTACTTCCCTACTTTATAAATCACCATTACTGTGGAACCCGTGGGGGGTTAGAAAATTTTACTACTAACAGAGATACAAAAGTGGGCGGTAGGTATAAAAAGGTTGACTACCCCTGGTATAGACAGTATAGTACTTAAGATTTCAGATTTTAGCCCTGGCCGGTTATCTCTGTTGGTTAGAGCTTCGTGTGGAAGCACAGAGGTTGCTGGTCTGATCCTGGTCAGGGCACATCCAGGAACATATTGATGTTTTTGTCTCTCCACCTTCCTCTTGCTAAAATCAATAAATAAAAATTTTAAAAAATTTTTTGGATTTTAAGAAATCAATTGAGGTTGCATATTTATTTTTTCCAAATAGAGTTGGTTTAGTGTTGTTCAGAGAGTGCCAGAATTCCTTAGAGACCTACCCTGCCTCCCTGCGTGCTCTTTGCAAAGTTCTCATTAAAACAGTTCCCACTGGTATCAGGAATGTTTTTATTTCATTTCATGCTAGAGTGGATTTTTAAAATTCTTTGTAAGAGTGATCTCTTGGTCTAGAAAAGCAAAATTTTTATTTCTTTTCTCTCTTAGGTTCAAAAAGATGGCCAAAAGAATTGCTGAGAAGGAGTTGACAGACAGGAATTGGGATCAAGAAGATGAAGCAGAAGAGGTAAAGTGAGAATGATCTCCTACCGCTTCCAAATGTAAACTTGGGGCTCCTCGTGAAGGCTGGTAAAGTGGAAGGGCTCTGCTAAGGCCATAGTGACTGGGAAACAGTGTGGTTTCTTAGGACCTGTGCTTAGTATAGGCCTTTATTAACATTTGGGAGAGCCTTTCCACCAGCGCCTGTTCCCTAAATACGCTGCTCCTTTGTAGGAGTGCCTTCCTCCTGAATTTCGTAGACTTGGAGCAGCCTAAACCCATGCATGGTTTTAGTCCAGACTGAAGGGTGAGGACATGATCAAGTCATGACTTGCACAGTGCCAGCACTCAGGCTTGGAAAGGGGTACACCACTGCTATCTCAGCCTGCCTTTTCCCGCGATGTTAGATTTCAGGAGATTGGGTAGCCTCGCTTAGTCTGATGTTTCCAGGAACCAGCTCTATTTCATGTTCTTAGAAATCTGAGATCCCCCTCCCCCTGTCCAACAATGGCATCGAGAGGAATAGACCATAGATTGATTGACCTAGGGCAGTGGTTCTAAAACTTTTTGAAGTTGGGGCACATTTAAAATCCTACAAATAGCCTGACTTGTGGTGGCGCAGTGGATAAAGCATCGACCTAGAAGCACTGAGGTTGCCTGTTTGAAACCCTAGGTTTGCCCGGTCAAGGCACATATGGGAGTTGATGCTTCCTGCTCCTCCCCCTTCTCTCTCTTTCTCTCTCTCTCTCTCTCTCTCTCTCTCTCTCTCTCCCTCTCCCTCTCTCCCCCCTCTCTAAAATAAATAAATAATTTTTTAAAATCCTACAAATAATTGTAGGCACACTATATACAAATTTCTGAGAAATATGTTATAATAATTAAGTCAAATATTAAAAAAATCTAAGTGTGCTTTTATGGTAATTAAGCAAAATTAAATTTATTCTGACAAAAAACATTTTTATGTTACACTTTTTGAGTTATGCTTTTTAGAATTTATAAAAAAGAGGGGTTTAAAAATGACATAAAAGTTATCTTTTTATATATATATAGATACATTCTTAGTAAGATTTAGTAAATTCAGCAGGTCCCGGCGCCAATGTGTTAAGTTTTTCATTCTTGTGTTTATGAGAAACATGAGCCTGATGTGTCCTAGCGATTTCTTCAATGTTTGGGCATATATTTGAAAGGCAAACTCTCATTTCCTCGTCAATACATTGAAGAATTTCTCTCTTTTTACTCTTAATTGTGTTGAGTGCAGAAAACCCCCACCATACATATCATCTTAACTTTACACCAAAGGATAGAAGAAAGTTGCCTCCAGTCTTTCTGGGGAACATGGGGGGGGCTAGTGTAAACAATCCAGCACCACAGCTTAACAGCCTTTTGCAACCTAATCAGGCAAGTGAGGTGGGGAGTTGGGCAGACTGTCAGCTTACAGCCAATTCCCCACACCTCTGTCCCCCCAAAATCTAAACTTCAAAAACCCTGTTGGTTTTTTGGTCCTCAACAGGCACCTATTTCTCTGGAATTACCATAGGGCGCACCTGGGAATCTTCTAGGGTGCACCAGTGCACCCTGGCGCACACGTTGAGAACCACTGACCTAGTGTCTTTCCTAACAAAATAAGAATGGTCTTTCACGAGGGAATGTTTTAATTCTCCTCTTACAAAGAGTAGAACGCAGCTGCATTCCTGGTGCCACAGCACCCGTTTGGCACTCCCAGCTGGTTCACAGCTAGCCTTTCAAGTGAATAGAATAATGTCAGGTAAAAAAATAATAAACCATGAATCTGCTCTTCTTTCTGAGTCTATTTGCTGGTACTAATGTTTTTTCCTTTACTAATAAGTGGACTAATGTGGTTAGGGAAGTCAGAATCACAAGTATGTTAATATTTAAACAGGGTTTTTAATATTTCTAACGGATGCAGTGCTCTTTACCAAGACTTCAAGAAATAAATTTTTCTCAGGTCTTACATGCAGCTACATTCTGGGCCTTGTAAGATTTAGACTACATATAAACATTTGCTTTGACATTAAAACATTTTAGGAATGAAAGAACTCCCATTTGGATAGATTGTAATGAATGAGTGTAGAAGGACATTACATTTAATTTGGGAAAATGTAACTAAATGATCCCTTCTGTGGCTATAGAGATCTCTTTAACATTTTTCTGAAACAACTATAGAACTTTTACAAAAAATATTTTATGCCAGTCATATAGGGTAAAAGGACGGAGCCAAATCCAGAGGTCCTCAGCACACTCGTAGTCGTGACACGGTGCTGGAGCGCACTCAGGGAAGTCCCCAGGGTCACGTAGGCCCAGCTCCTCAGCAGCCTCTTGGATAATGGGCAGATGAGTAGAGCTCTTTTTAAAAATAATGTGTATGTGTTTCATAAATACAAATTTTATTTTTGAAAACAGTAGTAGTAAGATACTAGATTTGAGCATCTGGGTTTCAGAACTGGCTTCACTCCTAACTCTTAATGATCTTTAGGGCACCTTCCAGCCCAAGCTTGATTAGTACCTTTGACTCTATTTGAAATATCTGAAGACTGTTGAGTAGTTTTGTATCCAAGTGTTGATGGGCTTAATCTTGTCAAACTTGTGCACATGCTCTTCTCTCTGTGGTTCAAGTCTTGGATTTGTAGGTTTTAGAAGACATAATTTGCCTAACTAGCATTGGAATTCACACAAGATAGATAATGGACATAAATTTTATTTTACTGGGCCCTCTATAATTTGTATTACAAGTATTATTAACAGTACTTTAAAGCTAACAGATGTTAGTTAGATACGTTTGCCTGGTCTGGCTTTTTCATTCAGCATTTTATCTCCTTTTTGGCCTTATCTTACCGCTGTTTACTTTGTATACTCCTGCAGGTGGGAACATTCTCAGTGGCCAGTGAGGAAGTCTTGAAGAATAGAGCCATAAAGAAAGCAAAGCGTAGAAATGTTGGATGTGAAGTGAGTGTTTCCTACAGCTTTCTGCCTCGGGGGGCAGTCAGATAGATATATGCTCGTTAAAGTGCTGACTCCTGTGAGGGCCTGGGTGTAGAGCACAGCAAACATGGTAAATGGGAGCTCTGCGCCTTACAGGAAGCTTGCCCAGCTGCAGAAATAAGATACAGACAAACCAGAGTTGAGTGACAGTGAGGGGAAATTAAGGAATGTGTGTCGGGTAGGAGGGGGAGGAAAGACATGAGACAGTTTTGGTCTCCTCTGCTTCCTGGCATCCAGGTGTGGGTCGGAAAGTCCTTTATACTGGAAGCATTTCACCTGTCGATAATATTGGATATACATCATTCCTGTGTTCAAAAAGATGAAGGACGAGTTGTCTGTAACTCATGACTTTAAGTCATGTGGTCAGGATTCAGCAGTCACTCCACACTACAGACCCATGAGTGTGGTCTCGGTGGCCTGGCATCTCCGGTTGGGCAGGAGATGCTGGTCCGAACACTCCAGTGGCAGCTGTGGAACAAACCCACACACCTGCACCTTCTGCACAATTTTTTTTTAATTCCAAGTTCTTTTCTTGTCTAATCTCATTCTTTTTTTTTTTTTTTTTTTTGTATTTTTCTGAAGTTGGAAACGGGAAGGCAGACAGACTCCTGCATGCGCCTAACCGGGATCCACCCGGCATGCCCACCAGGGGGTAATGCTCTGCCCATCTGGGCATTGCCCTGTAGCATCTAGAGCCATTCTAGCGCCTGAGGCAGAGGCCATGGAGCCATCCTCAGCGCCCAGGCCAACTTTGCTCCAATGGAGCCTTGGCTGTGGGAGGGGAAGAAAGAGACAGAGAGGAAGGAGAGGGGGAGGGATGGAGAAGCAGATGGGCGCCTCTCCTTTGTGCCCTGGCCGGGAATCAAACCCGGTACTCCTGCACGCCAGGCCGACACTACCACTGAGCCAACCAGCCAGGGCCTCTAATCTCATTCTTAAGACGTGTTTAGTTGGATCACCCCCAAGGTATAACCAGGGGTCCTCAAACTATGGCCTGCGGGCCGCCTGCAGCCCCCTGAGGCCATTTGTCCGGCCCCCGCCGCACTTCCGGAAGGGGCACAGGGGCACCGGGGCACCTCTTTCATTGGTGGTCAGTGAGAGGAGGATGCGCAAAGCGCAGCATCGCTCACGTACAGTACTACTTCTGGTGACGCGGGATGCACGTGTCATGGCTCCGGAAGCACATCATATCACTTGTTATGGCTAGCAGTGACAAATATTGAACCGGACATTGACCATCTCATTAGCCAAAAGCAGTCCCATAGTTCCCATTGAAATATTGGTCAGTTTGTTAGTTTAAATTTACTTGTTCTTTATTTTAAATACTGTATTTGTTCTTGTTTTTTTTTTTTTACTTTAAAATAAGATGTGCAGTGTGCATAGGGATTTGTTCATAGTTTTTTTTATAGTCCAGCCCTCCAACGGTCTGAAGGACAGTGAACTGGCCCCCTATGTAAAAAGTTTGGGGACCCCTGGTATAAACACTACCTTGAATGCAAAGATCTTCCATGAATTGTCCTGACATTAGCAAAGCACTAAACTAAGGCACCTTTCTCCAAAAGTTCTCGGACAGAGAGCAGCAGTGGCAGGCTTTCGTAAGGAATGCCACTTATTTCCAGAGCACCTTGTATTAGAGAGAAGGCTGAGCGCCTGCGGGCAGCCCTGCGGGAGAAAACAGCGTGGAGTTTTCCCAGCTCTGGAACATCTAGATTTGAGACTGAAATCAACTTCCAAAGCTTCTATAGGCTGACAGCTACAGACTTCCATAGGAAATGATAGATTAAGTGGGTGAAATACTTTCAGTTAACTTTATTTGATGTTTCTAGAACTTCCTTAGGCAAATTGTCTTTGAACAATACATGAAAAATATTTCATTTGGGGTTTGTGTTGAGAATGTGTTTTTCGTTTTAATTATGGGTGGTGGATACATCAATTATTGTATTAGGTGGTTTTTATTCCCTTTTATACCTTAAGTATATTTTAATAAATTTGACTGTAAATTAGGATTGTCCTCAGCTCTCTCAGGAAGGTGGCCTTGGTTTGCAGTGCTGTGGTTGTGAGTAATATCTCTCCTGTCCCAGCCTGCGAGCGGGCAGCGTAGGGATTCCAGGTGCTGTCAGCCAAGACGATGTTGCTGCTGACTGGCCATCTAATGTATACCTTTCCTTCGCCTTTCAGTCTGACAGTGGAGGGGCCTTTAAAGGTTTTAAAGGTCTGGTGGCACCATCTGGAGGAGCAGGGTTTTCTGGATTTGGTACCTGTGTTGGAGGGAAGCCTTTGGAAGGCTTGTCTAATGGAAGCAGCGTGACCAGTGCCACTCCCTTTTCCAGTGCGAGGGCCGCAGCTGAGACCAAGGTGGCCTTCGGTGAGTAGGTCCCTCCCTCCACTGAAATCTGCCCAAAGATGTTTTTCTTGTACTTACGTTGGGTTCTGGGTCAGCTCTATGATCAGTAGACCTTGATAAAGTTCCTTTAACCATTGAGCCTCCAAATCTTCAACTGTGAAATGAGAATGACCCTGAGAATTGACCTGTGGGTCAAAGGATGAGAGGAAGCTCTCAGTGGACCCCTGTGAAGGCCTGCCTTTCCTACCCCTCCTTCGATAATTGTGTACCAGACTTTGTGCATGACACACTTTTAGAAACTCTGGGATCCTCCAGCTGGTTTATGTTGCCCAAGATGTGCTGACTGCCTGGACTTGTTTTGAAGGAATTAGGACCCTAGGGATTAGCAGCAGAGAATGGGATCATGGGTTAACATCTTGGTTCTTGGAAATGATCCTGACTGGCTGGATTGTGCTTAGCTTGTTATTCTAAAAGTGTATACTGTTTCATTTTCATGAGGCAGAATGCTTAGTGTAATTAAAATAAGCACTTCTGTTTAAGATTTTAACTGCATTAATATAGTATGCTCATTCATACAACCTTATAGATTAAGTTTTATACTAGCAATATTTTGTCAGTTCTGGGTGAAATAGGCATCTTTTTGAAGGAAAAGATTATTTTAAAATAACCAATGCAAGCATATAATACTGATCTTATATTAAGTTTGATTTGATTTTTTTTGTGATAACTAGATCCTAAATATTAGATGTGTGCATACTTCTTGAACTGTCATAAAAATGGGGGCAGTAAAAGCAAATAAGAAGAGTGATATAAAAATCTAGATGATTAAGACAAATTAATTTCTAAGTAAATCTTAAAACTTGAATTTCCTATAGGATCTGTTGCTGCAAATGGCCCCACCTCCTTGGTTGATACTAAGATTTTAAATCCCAAAACCAATGGTGACGGTCTGCAGCCCTTCTCCTCCTCTGGCGGTCCAAGCCCGGCACCCCGTGGGAGCGCCTACCACAGGCAGCTGGCCGCCCTCAACTGCTGTGTGCGGGACTGGATTGCGCAGCACGTGGACGCCAATCCGCTGTGCGACCTCACGCCTGTCTTCAGGGACTATGAGAACTACCTGGCGGGCATTGAGCAGCAGCTCGGTGATGGTGGCAGCAGTGACCCAGAGAGGGAATCCAGCAAAATGTCCCTCGACACACAGTCTTCTGCCCTGTTTGGTTCGACAAAGTTACAGCAGGAGTCCCCATTTTTGTTTCATGGAGACAAAACCGAAGGTACCTCCGAAAAGAAGACCGAATCTGTGCCTGAAAAAAAAGCGGACCCATTGCTAGGAGCAACAAGTGCCTCCTTTAACTTCGGCAAGAAAGTTGATGGTTCTGTTTTGGCCTCGCTGAGCTCTGGCCCCCTGGCTGGGTTTTCATTTCCTCCTGGAAACTCCAATGTATTTGGCAAAGATCCTGCCCAAAGTAAAGCAGCATCTTCCCCGTTCTCCGGGAAAACACTGGAGAGCCCGGCAGGTGGCGTCGCTGATGGCAAAGGTAAATGCGTGCTTGCCGGGCAGTTTCTATCCATGGAGAAGCGCTGCCTCCAGCGAGTGGCCCTGTGCAGAGGGCCCAGCCGCTGTGAGTTTCAGCTTCCCTACTCTGTAGGGTTACCATAAGGATTAAGAATATAAAAATAAGTTAGTATGAAATTATTTAGTGCAGTGACTTTGAAAAGTATTGAACATTTGGCTTTGCATATAAAAAAGAATTAAATTAATTAACATATTTTGAAAGTTATGTTATTTGAAAGTTTTATCATGAATATCCACTAAATTGTTTGTATTTAGGAAATTTGGTTATAAATAGTCACATAGCAAAGCAGTACTAGAAACTTTAAAAGGTAGACTTTTTATAGCCATGGGGAACAAATTAACAGTGTTTCCCCAAGACATGTGTGGATTGCATCACCTTTCCAGAACTTTCTGCTGTTTGTAGAGTTAGTGCCCAAGCCAGGCACAGAGTCTGAGTCTTAGTCCCAGCCCCTCCACTCTCTGAAAAGTGGACACTTCTCATCTCTCTCCGTCACATGCTGAACAGATAGTGACTATGAAGATATTTGTAAGCAGTTCAAGTCCCTCTGGGCCGTGTTAACACCCTGATCCCTGAGGGAGGCAACGCAGTGCCAGTGTGCCTGAGTATTCTGTTCTACCAGGAGGAGCCACACCACCGGTCCCTGTCCTTCCACCAAGTGTATCCTCAGGCCAGGGCCCTCCAGGGAGCAGCCCAGACTGCAGATCCAAATAGGGTGAATGGAGAGTCTGCCCCGGCACTGGGCAGCTTATAGCGGGATGTGGAATTTGAGTTGAGCCTCCATCTCTGTGAGAAGCCTTTTAGTACAGCCTGGACTGCTCATCTTGTGCTTGTCACATTTTATGCATCGGGAAGACTTGCAGAGCTTGTTTAAATCTCAAATGCCCATCCTCAAGAACCTAACTGGGGAGTCCCAAGATCTTTTCTAACAATAAAGCTCCTGAGGATATTCTGTGGCATACCAGTTTCAGAACCATGGCCTTACAGAGCAGAGCGCCTTAAAATTGAAATCTTGTGACCTGAGTTGTTGGAACACCAGAATTGTTTCTCTTAAGAGTTGCTTTTTGATTTAGGGGATTTTATTGAATGGCCTTTCTCTTTAAGCAATGGGTATTGTGTCTAATGCTGTGTCTTAGCTCTCCCCCGTGGTTGGGGCACTGGAATGAAGGGAAGTACTATTCTGGCTCGGTGGGGGTGGGGTGGCGGTACCAGTACCAGTACCAGAATTCGAGAGGCCGGTGATTCAGATATAGCTAAAGTTTCTTAGACTCTGACAACTTGCCCTATAAAATATTCTGTTTAGTCCCTGTCTGATTGATGTTGACTGTTCTTGGCATGATGCGGGTGTGGTCACAGGAACCTTTGGGGATTAGGTGTTAGAAGCCTTTCTGAGATTTTAATTGTCCAGTAGTCTTTTGAGCACACATAAGTGATTGTTACCAGTCCATGTCCCCAAAGCTTCGAATGTCCGAGTATGGAATAAGGAAAGGTTGATTGGGAAGATGCCAACTGAGAAGATGGGAGACCCAGTCCTCAAATCTATCTTAAGAAATTCCAAAGTTCAGGCTTCTTTTATGTGAAGAGGGTAGAGAAAATGGGAGGGGCAGGAGGTGACCGACTCCAGACGGTGGTCACCAGCAGGGGTCTGAAGAAGATTGTTTTTAGTCTGTTGACCATAGTTGATGTGGGTCTGGTCATGAGGTTTCTGCAGATCTTTGACACACAATACATACTTCCCTTATCTCCTGGGAGAGGCACTTTCTGGTAAGGGGTGTGTTAGTGTAGAAGAACTCAAGCCACAAGCCGAATTCCTCTAGTGATCAGCATGTCCATCTGCAAGACTAAGCAGAAGCTGTTAGCCAGAAGCCACAGGAAGGAGCAGGCGTAGACTGGGTGGGAGTCAGGCCTGCGCAGCACTCTTGTCTGTTCCATGCTGACTGTGTTTTCTGTAGAAGCTCACATAGACACCGAGTCATGGCAGGGAGGTTCTCATTCCAGGGCTTTTTACAGCTGAACATTTGTTTTAGGAGAGAGGTATATGTTCCCATTGAAAATTGTTCTCATTTCTCACAAAGTAATTAAAATCCAGTGGGTGCACCCTCTCCCTCTACACACACAAACACAATTTAGTATTAGCTTACATGGAATTTTTAGGTTGAAGTGGGGGATAGATAACAAACATCCCTTATCATGCTCTTGATTTAAATTTGAATCTTACTGAGTGTAAAGCCAGTAGCCACGGCCACCATCACAGCCGCCTGGCCCATGCAGACGGTAATGAAACAACGGAGCCAAGAACTAACTGGTGGGCCATTAGCTTTAATCCTAGCTTGCAACCGTTGGGCAAGAAATATACACAGTGGGAAAACACTTCCCTTTCCATTCAGGGCTCCCAAAGCCACTGACTCATCTGAGTTTCCTAGAATCAAAGGTTTGTACCTCACCAGCCTCATTCAGCTCTGTTCCTCATCTCTTCTCTCTGCACAAACTCTGCACAAACTGGCTTTTCCTTCAGCACTCCTCCATCTTGGCTGCTTCTCCTCTCCTCCATGTGGCCTTTCTCTGCTCTCCTTCAGCATGGGCTCCTCTGCCCCATTTTATAGTGTAGAAATGAAAACCTTTAATCCAATATACAAACAAGGAAGTCTCTGATACAAAGTCACTTATCTGAGGCATAAATGGGATTCCTCAAGAGAGTGCACCACCCCACATCATGCAACAGTCAAGGGTGTGAGGAAAAGCTTAGCTTTGAAAAGATCTTAGTATTAAAAGGGCGGGAAAGTGTTAAAACTAAGCCTTAGGCTATAATGACTTTGCCTGCTTTCAGCATGTCCCCCACACCCAATGCAAACTATAATCGAGCGAACATATATATCATATTTACAAACTTATTTGACCAACACTGAGTCAGTGTTATTTTTATAAAAGGTGGAGATGAAGAGGAAAATGACGAGCCGCCCAAAGTGGTCATCACTGAGGTGAAAGAAGAAGATGCCTTTTATTCCAAAAAGTGAGTAACAGTAGAAGATTCGTGTGGTGATGTGTTAGAGACGCAGACAGAGGCCTCTGACCGGAAGTGAGGTGACGCCCCACAGAATTCACTGAGCCTCCCGACCGGGCTCAGGGTGTGCCTACTCTCGAACTGTAACAGGGAGGAATTCTTGGCCTGTTTATTTAGAAACAAACAGATGCTAGAAATTTCCTGCTGGGTGTAGCCTTCTCTTTTCTGCTGATCCCGCTCCTTCCTGCTATTAAAGTGCATTAGAGCGGGGCTTTCCTCTGGCCTTGGTGCCCCATCGCACCTCCTCCCTCCCTTTCCTTTTTTCCTCCCTCTTTCCCTCTGTCCCCCAACCCCCCCCCACCCCCGTAAGGGAGTCACTAGTCACTGACTTCGGGTTCAGTTTCCATCTGTAGATTGTATCATGTTCACCACCCCAAGTCAGATCCCCTTCTGTTACCATGTATTTGACCTATTTTTGTTTTTTGTTTTCTTTTTTTAGTTATTTACTTTTTTAAGTGAGAGGAGGGGGAGATAGACTGACCCCTGCATGCACCCCACTGGGATCCACCTGGCAATGCTGGGGCCAATGCTTGAATCAACCAAGCTGTCCTCAGTGGCTGGGACAAACATTCAAACCAATTCAGCCACTGGCTGCGAGAGGAGGAGAGATAGAGGAGGGGGAGAGGAAGGGGGAGAGAAGCAGATGGTCACTTCTCATGTGTGCCCTGACTGGGAATCGAACCTGGGGCATCCACACGCCAGGCTGATGCTCTGACTACTGCACCACTAGCAGTTAAGCTATAGTGTTAATTACTTTTGAGAACTTTTAAAAAGACGCCAATAGCCTGACCTGTGGTGGCGCAGTGGATAGAGCATTGACCTGGAATGCTGAGGTCACTGGTTCAAAACCCTGGGCTTGCCCAGACAAGGCACATAGGACAAGCCACCAGTGAACAGCTAGAGCAAAGCAACTGTACTACTCACAAAAATTAGGGGATATTTCAAAATGAATATGAAGCGATAAAATAGCTCCTAATTTTTGTAAGCAGTGTACTTGTTACCCCCTTCCTCTCTGTAAATTCAGTAAGTAAAATATTTTTTTAAAAAGAGGCTAACAATTCCTTTTGTCTGTTTTTAAAGTTTAATTACACAGGTGACATAAGAGGTGGCCCTGACTTACTATTTTTTCCTGATCAGAATAAACAGGAGCAGGCGGTGGCTGTGGTTAGTTATTCCTCTCCTAAGGAGTGTGTGACATGGGGCTGGGAGACCTGACTGCGTTGTTGTTACTTAGGGAGCTCGGAAGTTGCTGGAATCCTGAAGAGAATTCAGAAATAAGAAACAGGAAAGAAGGGAGGGCTGGCGGGCAAAGTGTTTGTCATGTGTTTGTTCTTGTCCTTCAAGACCAGGCCAGGGAGGGATGGGGTGTTTGCTGGGATTTTGACTGACTTGAGAAAAGGTAGTTACAGAAAGTGTGATTCAAAGTTACACAGAGCCCGTCTAATAACTTGATAAAAAAGGGGAGGGTTCCAGAATATCTGACCCGATTTCCCAACTCAGGTTTATGCCTGGACCCAGGGTTGGTGATCGACCCGAAGCTTCCTCTGCTCTCAATTAGCAGAGGTGTTCCACGTAAGTGGGAGGTGGTGGTTAGGAAGCTGACTCGATTTGTCAGTGTGTGCCTGACTGTACTTTTTTTCTCCATAGGTGTAAACTGTTTTACAAAAAAGACAGTGAATTTAAAGAGAAGGGTGTAGGTACGCTGCATTTAAAGCCAACAGCAAATCAGAAGACACAACTTTTAGTGCGAGCAGACACTAATTTAGGTGGGTACCTCTTCCCGGTGGCTCAGCTGTCGTAATCATTACAGAGTGCACAAGCCCTTCGCCTTGTTGTCTTTCGTCTTTGAGATTTTTTTTTAATTTTTTTATTTACAAAGACAGAGAAAGAGTCAGAGTGAGGGACAGATAGGGACAGACAGACAGGAACAGAGAGAGATGAGAAGCATCAATCATCAGTTTTTTTCATTGCGACAGCTTAGTTGTTCATTGATTGCTTTCTCATATGTGCCTTGACCGTGGGCCTTCAGCAGACCGAGGAACCTCCCCCCCCCTTTTTTTTTCCAGAGACAGAGAGTCAGAGAGAGGGATAGACAGGGACAGACAGACAGGAACGGAGAGATGAGAAGCATCAATCATTAGTTTTTCGTTGCGCGTTGCAACACCTTAGTTGTTCATTGATTGCTTTCTCATATGTGCCTTGACCATGGGCCTTCAGCAGACCGAGTAACCCCTTGCTTGAGCCAGCGACCTTGGGTCCAAGCTGGTGAGCTTTTTGCTCAAGCCAGATGAGCCCGTGCTCAAGCTGGCGACCTCGGAGTCTCGAACCTGGGTCCTTCCGCATCCCAGTCCGACACTATCCACTGTGCCACCGCCTGGTCAGGCCCGAGGAACCCCTTGCTTGAGCCAGCGACCTTGGGTCCAAGCTGGTGAGCTTTTTGCTCAAGCCAGATGAGCCTGCGCTCAAGCTGGTGACCTTGGGGTCTCAAACCTGGGTCCTTCCGCATCCCAGTCCGACTCACAGCCTGGTCAGGCTAGTCTTTGAGATTTTTAAAGTATATTGATGTCATTTTGGAACAGATCGTTCATGTTCATCCTATAATCTTCAATTATTTCTCCATTTATTTCCATATTGGGGCAATAGTATATAAGAAGATGTAGACTGTTAAACGCTATGGCCAACAAGTAACCAAAATGGTTTTCATGTTGCTTTGTGTTAGAAATGTGATGGAAAGGCTAAGATAAAGTGGGTCGCTTAAGAGGAAGCACACAAGGGAAATTAACCATGTAAGGCAGTGGTTCTCAACCTTTCTAATGTCGTGACCCCGCAATAGAGTTCCTCATGTTGCGGTGACCCCAAACCAAAAAATAATTTTGGTGGCTACTTCATAACTATAATTTTGCTACAGTTATGATTCGGAATGTAAATACCTGATATGCATTATGTATTTTCCGATGGCTTTAGGCGACCCCGCCGGGTCGTGACCCACAGGTTGAGAACCGCTGATGTTAGGGAATCTTTTTTTTTTTTTTTTTTGTATCTTTCTGAAGTTGGAAACAGGGAGGCAGTCAGACAGACTCCCGCATGCGCCTGACCAGGATCCACCCGGCATGCCCACCAGGGGGCGATACTCTGCCCATCTGGGGCGTTGCTCTGTTGCCACCAGAGCCATTCTAGTGCCTGAGGCAGAGGCCATGGAGCCATCCTCAGCGCCCCAGCCAACTTTGCTCCAACGGAGCCTCGGCTGCGGGAGGGGAAGAGAGAGACAGAGAGGAAGGAGAGGGGGAGGGGTGGAGGGGTGGAGAAGCAGATGGGCGCTTCTCCTGTGTGCCCTGGCCGGGAATCAAACCCGGGACTCCTGCATGCCAGGCCGATGTTCTACCACTGAGCAAACTGGCCAGGGCCTAAGGGAATCCTTTTTATAAAGCGAATAATCAGTAACACATCTCTCAGCACCCCCCAACAGTCCACAGAATGGAGGGGCGTTTCTGGAGGAGTGATCAGGCCAGAGAGGATGTGGGTGCCAGGTTGGCTGCAGAACAAAGCTTCCCAAGGCCTTCTTCTTTCCTGTAAGCATAACTCATGTGCTGATGCCACTGCCATGCTCACCCTGAGCTGAGCCGGCCCCCAGGACGCATTTTCTTGCTGATCTCTCTGACTGATGGATGTAGGGAAGCCTCCGGGCTCTGCCACTGTGTGCACCCTTCAGTGCAAGGGTGGATGGGGTGGCAGACAGCTGTGAGCTGAGTGCCATGTGGGTGCTGTGTGGTCCGAGGCCAGGGCAGGTGGCATGCAGGGTGGCTCCAACACGGTCCCATTGGGTCCCAGCCCTGCCTGTGGCCTCAGTCCTCTCAGGACACTGCTGGCCTCTGTCAGCCACGCCTGTGTTTCTGATGCTCCTGCCTGTCCCAGTTTCCGATCCACGGTGTTTAAGTAGCTCCAGTGCATGCTCTTGAGTGTTGGAAAGCTGTGGTTTCATGGAGCTAGAGTTTGTATGGTTTTATTTATTTCTTTAAATGCAGGCAACATACTGCTGAATGTCCTGATCCCTCCCAACATGCCGTGTACACGAACTGGAAAGAACAATGTGCTGGTCGTCTGTGTGCCCAACCCGCCCGTGGATGAGAAGAACGCCACTGCACCCGTCCCCATGCTGATTCGGGTGAAGACGGGCGAGGACGCAGATGAGCTGCACAAGATTCTCCTGGAGAAAAGGGACGCCTGAGCCTGAGCCTGAGCATGGACCGAGAGTGGCTGCTGGGCTGCTCCCGCCGCCCGGCCTGGTCAGCGTCTCCTCCTGGTCTGACCTAAGGACTTTTAGAGAACTTAAAACTTTTGTGAGGAAGATTAATGTGGCCAATAAAACCTTTAATGTTAAGTGTCAAAAAACTGTACTCTCCCTTCCTAAGAATTGTCTAATGTGTAAAATACATTTGAAAGAAATTTCAGGAAATATTTTTAATGCTCATTTATTAAACTAACCGCAAGTGATTTCTTAATGGACTGAAATCAGGGTATCGACTATATCTCCCAAAGGCTTTTCCGACCATGGGTTTGGGCACAGGTGACTAGAAGCTCACTCACGGCCTCCCCCCGCCTGGGGGGGGGCTTGGCTGGTCTGTGAGGGCGGTGTCCCTCCCCAGTGACTGTATCGCCATCAGCGCGAGCCATCCACAGGCGTGGGCCACCCTCCACCCTGGAGGCTACCGTGGAAGATTAGGACTGCTTTTTCCTTTTACAGGGACACGAGCAGCTTGTTTGGTTTTGTAGTTTTATTCATGGGGTGCTGTTAAGTCTGTGACCCATCGTGACAAATGGGATAGAGGGGGACTGCCAGGAATGAGGTTTAAAAGCACAAATTTGGTAACTTCAGCTTGTAAACCATGGACAGTAAACCCTGTAAAAAAGAAAAATGATACTTCAAAAGGATGTGAACTTGCTTCGTTATCTGTTCCACGGTGAGCCCTCCGGACCTGAAGTGTACCTCCTGCTGATGTCACAGGAGCTTGTGTTCCACGCGGGAATTACCAGGAGCACACAGTGAGGCAGTGGGAGAGGAAGCCGCATGTGGTGTTGCCTTCACCTGGCACACAGCATGTCCTACACTTGGCGTCTTGAGTTGCCATTCCCTTCTCTAAAGTGTCAGTTTCTTCAGGATGTCCACTGAGAAGGGAGCATGGTTGGCCCAAGTGTGCCATGTCTTCTCCACAGCTGCCAGGCACTTGACACTAGTGTGCTCTGAAGATGGGGCCAAGTGGATGCAGTTTTCACGTTGCCACGTCCATTTCCTTGAACCATTTGATGCTGGCGCCAGATGGTCCTGCCCAAGGCTCAGGTTCAGTGCTGAGGGCTCACACTTGTCTGTTCAGATCTTCAGAACATGTCTTCTGACTTAGAAAAGAGGAGTCAAAATAGTTGTGGATAGTATTGTTGCTTTTGCAGGGGGAAACAATTTTTAGATGTAAAGGGTGTGGGGAAACTTATGCTCAAGTATGTTAACTCTTAAATACTCAAGGTAACATAGCTGGGCCCGGCATTTACCGAGATTCTTGTACTGCTCTGTTTTTAGCTGCAGTGGGAGGGTTTGGGCCAGGGTGTCTTTGAATGAATACATGCAGAGAAAGGTGTGCTTGTACTGTGTTGGGGTGTTGTCACACCCAGTTGATCATGAGACCTAGGGAGAAGGAGCAGTGGTTTTTGCATTTACTCTTTAGAGTTGAGATTATTCGTGTACTTTTGTTACTGATGATTTAGTATAAACAAGTGGTCCATGCTGTTACAGTAATCCCAGCCTTGCCACGTGCACCTTGTATTTGTCCAGCTGTTAGAACAAGGAGGACATCCCAGCGAAAGAGCAGCTCTCAGCAGGCGTCTATAGGAATGCTGGTGTTACTGGTGCATTGTTCAGTCAGCCTTTGCACAGACGGTGGGATATCCAACTAGGGGCACGGGAAGGTCAGACTGGGCCACCTTCAACCCTACAGAAGTAGTTTTTGTCTTTGTAAATTAGTGGATGGATACTTGTGGCTTTCTTTCCTAACATTCCCAGCAAGTCATTGCTGCTAAGACTCACTGTTAAAGTGAAAATTGCAGGGAAAAATGTGATGTGTATACCATAACTCAAAATGTGATATTTTCTTAAAATTCCTATGCTTTAGGAACTTGTTGGCCTCCACTTTAATTATGTGCTAATACAAAAGAACCTGGCAATATGTGAATTTTACCGAAAACCCATCCTTGTGTGTTGCTTGGAGAAGGGGCCCCTTTGCCTGGAGGGCTTACCTTCCCCAGTGTATTTGATACCTATACTCTACCCCATGGGGTTAGATTTATTTTTAACCAAATGTTAGAAATAAGTCTTTAGTACATTTAACTGTGAGCTGAAATTTTCATTTTTGGTTTACAAACCTAGAAATATGCACATGACCTAATGTGAGGTGTGCGTCTTTCGTTCTAAGGTGTTGTTGCATCTTGACAAATATTGAGCATCCTGGTGGCCTTTTTTCAAACCGGCGTGTGTCCATCTCATCCCTTTGAGCATCCCAGTAGGCAGGCACAACACCTGACTGTTGTGCTGTCGTCTTCCTTGTTAGAGTTCCAGACTGAACACGTGTGTCCAGCTTTTAAAGGAAGTTTAGATTGTACTGTTTCCCATGGAAGGATAAGTCTTGACTGTTTAGGGACAGATTTTCTGTGAAAGGATGATTGTTTTACAGCTTCAATTCTAAATCCTATTTTTGATATGCTGCATGCCAAAACTACCTACCTAATATCGCACCTTACTGTTAGTTCAGACCAGTTCTCAGAGAAACCTTTCTGCTTTCTTTTGAAAGCGAAAGTATTTGTTTTTGGGCGTTTGACAAAGTTATCTTCCAGGACAGTCCAAGGGCAAGTGCCATGCACTTAAAGGTGTTGTGACCTGAATGGCTCACTCCTGAATCCCTACTATCCATTCTCATTCTGAGAGTGAGACTTTGAAGTAGAAATTGGATTGTCCTACAGTACCAGCAGGTGACAGAGGTGCCGGCAAACTCACCTTCCAGTCCTGCACTGTGAGCACAAGGCCACTTGTGTGAATTTGGCCGGGGGGCCTTCGTGGGAAGCACTAGGACTCTCCCGTTTGCAGACACAATTGTAAAGGAGATGGAAAACCTCCTAGCAATCAAATGGATCAACTGTTTGCTTTCTGTTTGAAATAGGAAATTGTTTAAATACTTGAATTATCAGACCATGTAATCTCAGTTTGTATTTGTTTTTGAATGATCCCATTGAGGAAGTGTAACAATCCGTGAAATGTGAATAAATGGGAAGTAAACAAAATCACAGTGTTTGACACCTTTATGTTCCTCAGTGATGCACCTGGCGTTAATACAA
Source organism: Saccopteryx leptura (assembly GCF_036850995.1). Classification (NCBI taxonomy): domain Eukaryota; kingdom Metazoa; phylum Chordata; class Mammalia; order Chiroptera; family Emballonuridae; genus Saccopteryx; species Saccopteryx leptura. Next base: position 316,339,676 of record NC_089503.1, read on the forward strand.
GCCCCACAGGCAGGCGAGGGGGCTGCCTGCAGAGGTGGTGCTGGACGCTCTGCTTGGAGGGGAGGAAGGGCCGTTTACCCATGTGCAGTAAACCAGGCCCCTTGCAGATCAAGATCTTGTTCAACTCGTGTTGCAAGTAAGAATGGGAATAATAGCACCTTCACTGTCTGCTGTTGGTAGCACTGTTTAAGACATTTGTGTGTAGGACCTGGTTTAGTCCTCATAGCAGTCCTTCCTCTGTGCTGGGTTTTCCAAAGAAATGACTTTGGGCAGGTTATGTTTCTTACAGAGAGGCCAATCGAGTTGAGATCTGTGTCCAGATCCATCTCAGTCAGAAATCTGAGCCCTCTTAGGGACATTTTAGAAATAAGAGGATCAAAATGATAAAAAAAATGTTTTGAATTTATTTAACTTAAAATTTTCAGTGATTTAGAAAATCATTATTAAGGCATTAACAGAACTATATTTAGTATGTGGAGTCAGCCTCATTTTTTTTTTTAAGTCTTCTGAGTTGTTCAGCACTTAACTGGCTTATAAGAGATGTGCTCTGGTAAAGAAGATATTGCAAAGACTAACTTAACCATCAAATTGCGTTCCCTTGCCTGACCTGTGGTGGCATAGTGGATAAAGCGTCAACGTGGAACGCTGAGGTCGCCGGTTTGAAACCCTGCACTGTGTGGTAAAGGCACATATGGGAGTTGATGCTTCCTGCTCCTCCCCATCTCTCTCTCTCTCTCTCTCTCTCTCTCTCTTTCTCCTCCCCTCTGTAAAATTAATAAATAATAAATAAAAGAAATTGTGTTCCCTTGAACTGGTTACATCTAATAGAGGTACTGTTTCAGTGGCTCAGCAGAGTGGCTGGGCTAGATCCTGGGTTTCTCAAGTGTGGTCCAGGGTGCTGCAGCCCCAGGGGACTTAAAAGACCCGCTGAGTCAGAACTGGGAGGGAGCTGGTATGTTGTTTTGTTTTTTAAGATATAATCCACATGCTATCCAATTCACTTGTAGTCTACAATTCAGTCATTTTTAGTATATTCACAGTTGTGCAACCATCACCACTATCTAGTCCCAGGATATTTCCTGGGTTTTAACAAGTGGTTCTGATACACAAATTTGAGAACTACTGGGTTACATCTGGGCTCCCTTATAACTTTAACGTTTAAAGATAACCTAGGACACCCTTTGGGCACATTTCAGTGCAGGGAGAAACAGCGGTGACTGTCAGATGTACAGAACCTCGCCAGCCCTGTACATACATACATGTCTCATGTGAACCTGGCTGCACCCGGGAAGGTAGGTGGTGATTCTACTTCACAGCTGAGAAGACCCAGCCAGATTTAGACAACAGCCCCCGGGGCTTAGATGCATTTTGGGGAGGCCTAGGTCTACACAGGTTTGCTGGGGGATGCCGCTTGAAGGTAGGTAGGTGCCCACGGACTGGAATTGCCTAAAATCTTTTGAAAAAATTATTTACTTAAAACATAATCATGAAAACTCACTAACAACCAGGCTTATTTCAAACTGAATGATCTAGTGGTTTTATTAAAGTCAAGATTCCAAGATGAAAGACCCTTAATCCACATACAGGGAAATCTCATTCAACCTGTTGGCTCATGTGGAGGCCAAGTCAGGAGGGAATTCAACGTGAGGCTGTAAGCAAGAAAAGACATCTTGGGCCATCCCCCCACCCAAACAAATAATTTCCTTTCTCACATATGCGTTTCCGCCTTCCTCCCATTTTAACAACGAAGCATAAAAGCACAGCATGTTTACACACTCAACGCGTATATACAATAAGTGGTGTGGCATGTGTATTGGTCCACATCCTCCTCCTCCTGGAATAAAATCCCAAAGGTTTTCCCTTCTGGCAACGTTTTTTTTTCTAAGCTAGGGCATGACAGTAGTTCCTAAAAGACAATCTAAGTTCAAAGTAAAAAACTGAAACAGATCAAGAGTAGACAATAAGTAGGAATGAGGTCCTCGTAGGTAGCTTCCAGAGGAAAGTCTGCCCCCCCCCCCAGTTGAACAGTTGTCAGGTGACCGCTTTAAGACCGAATTATTTGACAAGAAGGGTGTTTGATCTGGTGGCAAAGGCATCATCTTTTTAACTGACTCCTTCATAACCACCGTCTTGTGTAGTCTGCCCTGGTGATGCTGGTTCAGGAACCTCTGGCTCAGATGTTTCTAATGCAATCCGTTCCCAAGAGGTGCCAACTTGGTGTGATGTTCCTTATGGCAGGTTCCTCTCAGAACCCCCCTTTTTCTAGTCTATAACTTTCTGCAGTGTCTTAGGCTTTACTTATACCCATCTGGTAATATGGAGTTCATTTGACCATGGACAGGAAAAGTCCATTGCATGAGAAGTGACTCACGGGCAGCTTCCCTCTCTGATGACCTTGCAGTCACAGGCTCTAGGAGCTGGCCGGAATGTGGGGACATACTTGACACCAGCGTGACTAATTGCAGAGCAAGGCGACAGAGTCCATGGTCCAGCATCGAGCTCCCACAAGACCAGGTGGCCTGCTGGGAGCCTGCCAACATTCAAACCTCAGACCTATTACTCTAGTTCCTTTCCGCTTTGGAGGGCTCTTTAAGAGGCTCTCAAGGGACAGTTTGGGAGACTATACAGCCCAGTGAAAGGCTTTCTTACTTGACAGGAAGGGGGTGGTGGTGGCTGAGAGCTAGCCTGAAATGCATCTCTTGTATTTAATTTTGCAAATGCATCATTTGATCGAACTGCAGCCACAGGTCCAATCCCCTTGCTGACTTGAGGACAGTGAGACCGGGCACAGACCGGGTGGCTTCTGTCACTCTCCAATAACAGTTCAAAAGCATAGCTTGTATGAGCGCTTCAAAAAAAGTTTAAGAAATCTTTGGGAGCAAAATAAGTTTCAATCACTAAGGTATCATCCCATGGCTGTAATATCTGTATTTCATTTGAAATTCCCTACGAGAGAAAAAGAAATAACAAGGTACAGATACATGCAAGAGGAAGACACGGGGGGGGGGGGGGAATAAATGTTAATATTGAACATGCAAATCAAATTTCAATAGAAATGCAAACTCATAAGCAACAGTGAAGAGCCAGCCACAAACACAGCTTTAGAAATTGTTTCCACTGGATATGGAGGAGGGTTAATCTGGAAACTGCTGATACATTGGATGGAAAGAGCACTCTAGAGTTTGACCCGCATGTATTCAATGTGTGCCACTGTGGTGCTTTTGCTAAAATAGATTTTGTAGAAATCACTTTAGTTATGCCTCAAAGTAGTGAAAAAAATCTCAACAGGTTTCAGCATTCTCATACAGAGAATCTGTTTGGAGAGCACAGGGCATCATGAGTACTGAAGCCCTAACTCACACACCTTCTGCAAAGTGGGGACTCCGAAGGCAAGACCGCATGTCCAGCACTCAGCAGAGGTGAAGTGTAGCTGCTGTTTTAGATTCACTGAGCCAAAGGCCAGGAATGCCACGGTAAGGGCACCTGCGGGCCGTGGGATGAATAGAAAACTGTAAACTCATATTCCTTCTATGTGTCTGCGGCTGCCTCCACTTCTGAAGCTCCACCTGCTGTGGAACTCTGCCCCCAACCCCAGGCCACTCGGTGTTCAGTGATTTGGCTTCTGCATGTGGTGTTTCAAGTTCTCCAGGGCTCAGAGACGGCAGGAGAACGTTTTTCCGCTGAGGATCAGGTCAGTACCAAGTCCATATAGGAAAAGGGAAAAGGAAGTCCCAGCATGCACCCTTCACCCAACTCCCCACAAGTCACCTCCCGAGAGGGACAGGATAGAACTTTGGCTACCTGGCCCGGAGAGCAGTGCTTCCTGGAAGGGTGGCTGCCAACACCTTGAAAGGCTTCTTCCATTCAAGTTCTATGGCCAGGTGTCAGCCAGCACTTGCGTTTTTGTATCTCAGAGTTTGTGGCTTACTAGGGTGCTTTGTAAAAAAAGAAGTAATTTTGTTTCCTGGTACCAAGATGAGAGGAAGCCTGAACAGAAGTCGAAAGATACTCATTTTTGAAACTGAATATAAAACTAAATTCTGGCTGTATTGGAAAACTGAACAGGATATATATATATATATAGATATAGATATATATATATATATATATATATATATAGAGAGAGAGAGAGAGAGAGAGAGATCTCCCCATATCCCCTAATAATCTCATTGAAAAGCTAGCATATTTGTAATATGTAAGCTTTTAAAGAATTCTGGCCTGTGATTAAAATCACCACATTATGACACTGTCAAATATATTTTTCAGAAGTCAGTCGTTATAACAACTGCCTAAGGACTGCCCTATGGAATGTCTTTTAATGGAAAAAAAGATTTTATTTCATTCTTCAAAAGTCTACTAACTAGTCTTTGTGATTAAAACAATAAAAATAGATCCTGGCTTAATTCTAGATAGATCTTTGAGGGAGAGAAAAATGACATTAGGAATACACCTTTGTTTTGTTAGTATCCTTATTTTCCACATAGATAGAAACCAAAATGATTTCTGATGATTTGTTCAGTCCTTTAAAAAGTCTGAATGTTAGCACAAACCTGACGCATTGGAAAACTCAAGTGGACGGGGCTATAGAATAGTTCTGCTTCTTTTTGTTGTCTGAATACTTCTCTGACATAGGTGTTTTAAATAACAGCCTTCTTTTGAAATAAGGAACCTCAGCTGTTCTCATAGGCAACGGCAAGGCCCAGCAAGACACTGCTGCAACGCTGGAGGTTGTTACCTACCAGACTCTAGGACCAACGCATTTCTTTAGACAAAACAAAACAAAACAAAAAGATAACCTTCTTATTAATGTCCTCAAAATTGACACCTAGGTTTCTTCCAAGAAAAACTACTTTTAATTCCAATTCCCATTTAAGAAACGTATGCATTTTTTGCCATCCCTGCATAACACAAGGGAGTGGCATATTCCTAGAAAAAATTAAAGATGGCCTTACAGGTCAAAATGTCACTTGTTACTCTTACTTTGTTACTGGTGCCATTTGTCACTCTAAAAAAATAAACATCACAGTAAGTTTACTCCCTAGTTACCAAGCACCTTGGAGCATGTTTTAAATTCAGTATCAGAAGTACCTTCTGGAGGATTTAAAGACAAAACAGTTAATCCCACCAAAACAATGGCCCATCTGTCCTGGGGAGCAGTGTCAGGGCTCAGTGTCCACTGGCACCGGACACCTGGGTGGACGCCTGCCTGCACAGCTTACTGCTCAATCCTGGGCAGTTCACTGAACCTCTCTGGCTGTTTCCTTATTAATAGGGCGGGGTCATGATGGTACCTAAATGTTTAAACCAGTGCCTGCTCACGCCAGGTGCTACCTATGTGTTGGATACAAAACAGCCAGACCACAGTGTGCATCTGTTCGTGTGGTTTACAAATGAGGTGTGAGCTCTAAAACCCCACCCCTGGCACACGTGTCTGAGTTCTGCAAAGCATTTTCACATTACTGCCATTGGCTCTCCAACACTTTGGAAGGCAGACAGGACAGAAGAGCACGACCCGTCCAGGCCCCACTGGGAGTGGCGGACAAGCCTCGGAGCTGGGCTGATTTCTGGCTCCAGTAGGGGCACCTCCTGAGCGCCTGACCTCTGAGAACAGAGAAGGGTGCCTACTCTCTCTTGCACGGGTTGAACTACCTCATCCTTCTGTGGAAGCTACCTCAGGACTGCAATTCTCCCAGGAACTGAGTTCCACAGTCTTTACACCCCAGGTGACCAGGGAGAAAACATTCCTGGAGAACCACGTTGGACATGAGCTTGGGGGCTCTGTTGGGCTTCCTGAACACTTTGATGGCATCTGTAGCACCGGGTCACATGGGCTCACGGCTCCAAGGTGACCCCTGACTCGGCTGTGCTGGGACCCTGCTTTGGAATGCGAAATTGTGCAGGGGGAGGCAATGCTGAGCATGAGCTGGGCGCTGTCAGAGAATGCGGGAATGTTCAAACCCAACCCTATCACACGAACTCTGGGACGAGTGCTGGGGAGGGGGGGAGGCAAGCATCCAGATAGTCTGACACCTGACCTCAGCAGTGCAGAATGGCTGGTGATCACACCCTGACCCAGTCATGTACTGGAACCCTGGAGACTTCAGTGAGGTAGATGGTATCAGCCCCATTTTACAGGTGGGCAAACTGAGGCAGAATGAAATGCAATAGCTCGCTTTTAATAACAGCATACAAAATCTAGTGAAAGCCCCGAAGTAGTCCCCTGTTCTGGAGTCCAGTGCAAACCCTTGGAGCACAGAATAAAAACAGACGGAGAACAAGCCCCTCCAATTCCTTTTCTCCACCCCGAAGAGGACTTCTCAACACAGCAGGAACCCCTAGGATAATCCCGGGGACTTCAAACAGAGTAACATAGCAACAGACCTGGTGGACAGTTCATCCCCATTGAGCCGGGGGACACTCCTGCTCTTGAAAAGGCTTGTGGCTCTGAGAGGAGCACACAGGTCATCACAGGTGGAAATCCCAGCTGGCACAAGGCCGTGGGGGACACTCACACACCAGGACCAGACCGGCCGCATGGAAGCCAATTTCCCTTTGCCTTAGTGAGCTGGTTTGAGAAATGGGACCAGCACACTCAGGCAAAGAAAGTAAGCTCTAGAAAACCAAAGATGAAACACCCTATCCCCTCCCGGCCCTCAGAGGATGTTCTACCAGAACCTTCCTGGGAGCATGCCAGCCCCACCCCACACCATCCCTCTTTGGCATAGATCCCACCCTTCTTCCATCTGGCTCCCCAGCCCTCCCATCTGCCCTCAGAGTCCACATTCTGGGGTTGCGCCACCCGAGGCCCAGAGCAGGATGTCTCCAGGTTGGAGGTGTATCTCCAGGTTGGAGGTGTGTATGTTGGCGGTGCTCTTTGGATGGAAGCAAAGGCCATTCTGGCAGGATCAGGGCCTGTCTGCTCAGCCTGAGGCCTTTCTGGAACCGAATGTGGGGTGCCGTGTTCCCAGCCCAGAGTAACGCCATCAAACAGCCATGTTCCCCATCTCCCCAGGGTAACCCCTTTAGGACCAAGCTAGGGAGGACGAACGTGTCAGGACCAACGCAGATGCTGAAGTTCATTGGCACAGCATTGCAAAATCTGAAACCATTTTTCTTAAGAAGTGTTGGCAGCAGGCACACAGAACGCTGAAGCTGGGCGGTCTCCATCTGCTGTCTGTCGGGGTGTGCACATCGGGTCGGCAGGTCTGGACACACTGGACGCTGGCTGCTCCTTTGCTCTCTCTTATGACCTCATGGCATCTGCGGTCCTCTCTGGACCAGAGGGCTCTCCAGAGACGGGCTGGGGGTGATGGGTGGCTGGGCGCAGGGCAGGAGCAGAGCCAGCAGGAAGGAGAAAGAGGCACTTCAGTTTGGGCTGGTGTTCGTGGAGTTGGCCCAGGCCCCAGGGGTAGAGTGGCCCTGCCTGGCTCCGGCTCCGGCGCTGGGTTGTCACAGAAGACCCCGGTGGCGGTGGACAGGTAGGCACTTGGCAGCACTCCCAGGGCTGGGCAGGGCCTGGCAGGGCCAGGGGCTCGTGCGGGCTCCGCACACGGTTAGGTCATCAGGATGGGTTTCTGCCGAACTTCTAGGATGTCTGAGTGGGGGGGGGGGGAACGGATGAGACAAGGAAAGGAACACCCAAGTGCTAGGCTAACAGCAGCTGCATTCAGGAAGCAAGCCCACACTAAGTAATTCATATGCACTTCCTCTTTTAAAGTCCTAGACTGCAGCGCTGCGATCTTCCCCATGGTGCAGACAGGGCCACAGCCTGGCACAGCTGCATAGTCGGGCCTGCCTGGGAGACTGGCCCATTAAGGAGAGGCCCCAGAGCCTCACCTCCCCCTGGGAACACACACCCAAGGCTCCTCCAGGACACTACACAAAGGGATGCCTTTAGAGGCTTAGCTTTCCCACAGGTCCCACATGAAGTGTGAACTGGGAGATCTGACTTGAAATGATGAGACAGGGTTGGACAGCCCCCAAGAACTGACCTCAGGTACCCAGGGCCCTGGAATCAAACTGGCTGCTAAGAAATGATATTAGTTTCCCACATCAAACAACATCACCTGTTAAGATCCGATGCAGCGGCAAAGTGACGTAGGTTAAGTGTGCATAGAGAAGGAAATTTCCATCTGCTCTGTTCAGCTTCAGCCAGGACCCAACCAGGGACCGCCCCGTGCCAGACAAGGACCGAGACCGCAGGTTGGTGGCATTGTGCAGATCAGCTACAGGGGAGGAGGCTCGATTAGGGAGGAGAGGGAACACCTCCCACTCCAGGTGACTCCTTCCCAGACCATCCGCGCCCTCTGCTGGGCATCTGATTACCCTGACCTGCAGCACGTGCCCTCTCCAACCTCTCTGCCCTGTCCTTCAGGGCTAGCACCCACCTCCGCTGAGCTCTCCCCAACCCCCTTCTCCATACTGGAGTCCCCTCTGTGGGGTCTGGCACATCAGCACACTGTCACTTCTCTGCTTCCCCATGGCTCTGTCACTGGAACTAGGCACCACCAGCCTGCAGGACACTGGACTAGGCTGGCATGACTCATCAGTGCCACTCAGTCTTATGGGTCATCCAGGGAGGCAGACAGGATGGTTGTCAGCACTTTCCTACAGATACAGAAATGAGCTGAGACAAGGAGGGCACTTTCTAAGCTCACACAAGGGTGGGAAGGCCAGTGCTGGAGTCTCTAGCCCTAGCCAGGGTTCGGTAGGGCCCTCGGCTTCTGCATCCCACTCAGTGCCAGAGCCACAGCTCTGTCCTGGGCTGTGCGGGCCAGCAGTGAATCCTGTCATTTTGTCATCTGTCCAGCAAACACACATGGAGCTCTGAGGACAATGGCACATGACCTACTCAGGGCCTCAACAGCGCAGAGTTGACTGGAACTCCCAACAGCTCCTGTCAGCAAGCTCCGCCCTCCTATAGTCCATTTTCCATATTATCCAGATTTGAATATCTGAATATAATCTGATCTTGTCAAGCCCTTGCTTAAAACCCTCCCCTGGCTTTCCATAGCTCCTACGACAAACAAAATGACTACCCCTCTGCTGCAGATTACTGAGGCGGGGCCGACCCCACGCAAAGGCGCAGGCTTGCTGGGAGAGACTGCAAGCTGAGGGTCAGATCACAGACAGGCCTGGGCTCCAGGAAGCTGAAGCACTGAGCACCATAGCCCTCAGGAGACTGCACAGAACAAGGAGTCGGGGCTGGGAACACCCTGTGTCTGAGATCCCCCACTGAAAGCTCTAGAGCAGGGGTCCCCAAACTTTTTACACAGGGGCCCAGTTCACTGTCCCTCAGACCGTTGGAGGGCTGGACTATAAAAAAAACTATGGCCTGACCAGGCGGTGGCACAGTGGATAGAGCGTCGGACTGGGATGCCGAGGACCCAGGTACGAGACCGCGAGGTTGCCAGTTTGAGCGCGGGCTCATCTGGTTTGAGCAAAAGCTCACCAGCTTGGACCCAAGGTCGCTGGCTTGAGCAAGAGGTCACTCGGTCTGCTGAAGGCCCACGGTCAAGGCACATATGAGAAAGCAATCAATGAACAACTAAGGTGTCGCAATGCGCAACAAAAAACTAATGATTGATGCTTCTCATCTCTCTCCATTCCTATCTGTCTGTCCCTGTCTATCCCTCTCTCTGACTCTCTCTGTCTCAATTAAAAAAAAAAAGTATGAAAAAAAACCCAACAACAACAAAAAAAAACCAACAAAAAAAACTATGAACAAATCCCTATGCACACTGCACATATCTTAAAGTAAAAAAACAAAACGGGAACAAATACAGTATTTAAAATAAAGAACAAGTAAATTTAAACCAACAAACTGACCAGTATTTCAATGGGAACTATGGGCCTGCTTTTGGCTAATGAGATGGTCAATGTCCGATTCCATATTTGTCACTGTTAGCTGTAACAAGTAATATGACGTGCTTCCGGAACCATGACGCATGCGTCCTGCATCACCGGAAGTAGTACTGTACGTGAGCGATGCCGCGCTTTGTGGCACCAGCACATACAGTACTCCACACTGACCACCAATGAAAGAGGTGCCCCTTCCAGAAGTGCGGCGGGGGCCGAATAAATGGCCTCAGGGTGCCGCAGTTTGGGGACCCCTGCTCTAGAGGGATGGCAAACTGGCCAAAGACAGTACTGAGGAGTGAAGCCAGCAGATCTGAAGTCACAAGAGACATGAATGAAACAGAGTCTTCCTCTACCTATGGCCTGCTGTGTGGAAAAGTCAGACAATCGACCTTAGCCAGTGCATGTGCCCCTGAAATTGTTTCCTCACATCCGAACAGAGACCACTAGGAGGGGGCTCCTCAAGATTGGGATCTGTCCACAGCGCCGCCCCCACCCTGGACAGGTACCCAGGGCACAGCTCTCTAGGTGTGACTGAAGGAGTAAATGCCAGGAGGAGACTGAAAGGCCGCAGGCAGGCCCTCAGAGCACAAAGGGGCCAGTCACCTCCACCATCGTCCTCCCGGAAGAACTCCTCGCTGTCATTGGCTGAATGAGATTTCTTCATCTCGGCAATCCGGTTCCGTGGCACCTTCCTCTTGAGGGACGGGGAAAAGAAGGTGGGCCGGTTGTTTCGCTCTGGGGTGGGGGGTGTACTGAAGGAGGTCACCTGAGGACAAAGAGCCGTAGTCACCAGAGCAACACACTGACCACCCGGGGTCCCCAAGCCCACTCATCTCCTGCCCTCAAACTAAAATGGACACAGCACCAGAAGGCAGCACTGGGCTGAAGGAGAGGGGACTTGGCTGTGGTGACTGTCCCACCTCCTGAGTGCTAAGTGGGCATTAGGGGATGATTTCAGAGCAGGGGCCAGCAGAACAACCTCTTGCAGACCTCGGACACTGACGGGGTTGTCCCAGTACAACCTGGCTGCTAAGGCTGCTTAGGCACCTACCACAGGACAGGATCCACAGAACCTCCCATGAGACAGGACCCAGTATCAACCCCATCGGACCAACGAGGAACTACGGTGGACACCAACTCTGACTTGTCCAAGGCCACCCAGCAGAATGATGCCAAAACTGGGATTGGAACTTGGGTCTTCTGTCCCCTAAGGCTGGGCTCTGCACCCTGATTTCTTTTCTTGGCTAGTATGCCCCATGCCCCTCACCCAGCATTCTTTCATAGACATGCTTCTGTCCCCTCTTCTCTCTTCTAACCACACTGTCCAGTTCACCAAACATTCTCCACACTCTCTTGGGGCCAGGCAGGCACAACACTAAACACAGATAGGTACACGACATTGGTCCCTGCCCTCAAGGAGCTCACAGTCTGCTGGGGCAACAGACCCAGAAAGTGACAACCACAGACTGCATGTTGGCTGCTGAGACAGAAAAAGAGAAGCACAGGATACAGGGAAGCACAGAGGCAAAAGCCTGAGAAATCAGAAAAGGCTTCCTGGAGGAGATGCCGCTGGAGCTGGGTCTTGAAGGACGAGTAGGAGTTCGCCAGGTGAAGAAGGGGGGGAAGGGCGTTCCAGGCAGAGGGAACTTGGCCCATCTCCTCCCTCCTCCCCATGCAAACAAGAATCTGAGGAACAAGATGAGCTGGGACTGAGACTTCGGGAGCCCCATCAGCCTCCTCGTCATGGCTCCGACGTCCACCAAAGTCCCGGCGGCTGCTGGCTCCAGATGGTCCTCCCACAAGTCAGGGAAGGTTTTTAAAAGATAAAAAACAAACACCAGAAACCACAATACACACAGAATCTGCATTTGTCATGCGCTGATTACAAATTACACCCCCATGGAAAAGGAGGGTAAGCAACAGTGAGCACAGAGGTGGGGGGGGGTGCTGAGCAGTCCCCAGGAAGTCAAGTCCTGCCACTGACAGCTGTGTGGCCCTGGGAAGTCCCTCCTCTTGATCCCATGGCCACCCTGCTACTATCGGTCAGGGCCTTTCACAGGTATGGCCTCCTTCACCCCCCACAGCCTTCCTAAGAGGGTGATACATTCACTCCCATTATCAAGATGGGAAAATCAAGGCTCAGGCAGGTCTAGTAAATCACTGTTTTTCAACCAATGGTCCACAGACTGACTCTATAATCTTCATACGTCAGGGTGGTTAACTCTTTTGCATACTGGCACGAAATTTCTGGCAGGCTGGCACCAGTCTATGGAGCAGCAGTTGAAAAACACTAACATATCTGTAATCATTCAGCAAACAACTGGCTGGAATTGGCACCCAGGTCTGTCCAGCCCAGAGCCTAGGCCTCACCTTCACAAGGATTTCACATAACACCTTTTGTCAGGGTCTCAGTGGGCAATTAGGACCAAGGAGAAAAATCAGGCTCCTTATCTCAGAAATGAGCTCAGAAACATAGACAACTTCTATTGCAATGAGTGAGAGAGAGGCCCTGGCCTGGGATTCTCATCCGTCTTTTTTTTTTAAATACCATTTATTTAGTTCTGCTTATAGACACATTCATTGCAGAAGATACACAACATAAAAAGGTATAAAGAAGATAAAGAAGACCCCCCGCCAGCCACCTGGTTAATGCTATTTGACAGAATTAGAAACATGGCAAATACACTCTCCCTCAGCAGCCATCAGTGGCAAGGCATTATTTACATTCTTAAGAGTCGTTTCCCACATAGATCGCCGGCAAACCATCACTACAGGGGCTGCTCCCTGAGTACCCCCGAGGGCCAACCCCGTGCAGGTGCCTGAGGTGCAGCGGCTCCCCTGAGCTCCCAGCACAGAAAGGAGCAGGTGCTTTCACCCCATCTCAGGATGAGCAAACTGAGGCTCAGAGAAGAAAAGAGACTTGTCCAAAGGTCACGCAGCAGCAGCACCCAAATTCCAGCCCATGGTATCTCACCCTCATCCCCTTTCCTGGAGAGGCTAATAAGCAAGGCTGCTGTTCCACCCTAATATGCTAACTTACCTGTCCTGGTCCAAGACCCCGTGGCTCTGAGCAGCCTCCTCTAGAAGACCCAAGTGGTGCAAAGCAGACTAGTGGGCTGAAGACTTTCTCCTGCCTAAGCCCTGGGCCCCACTGCAGGCTCTGGGAATAAAGCTGCTGCTGACCTGGGGTTGTACCCCTAGGAAGAATGGGAGCCTAGAAAGAATAGGGCTGCAAGGCTCAGTGCTATCACACCAGAGTCGTGGGACCTGCAGCAGCATAAGCAAGTCTGGCAACGTTGGGTTCCTAGGTCTGGGGAGGAAAGCTGACTCCTACCCACAAGATTGCAGGTGGGCTCCCAGCAGTACACACCTTGTAAACAGTGGGCCAGGAAAAAGTAGAGCCAGACAGCCCCGGGCCTCTGTGCTCTTTGACTGAACCTCACAGAACAGGAGGGGAGGCCAGCTCATCTTTGCCCCACCTCACTCAATGCAAAGGCCTTTCACCTGCCCACACTTGCCCAGCAGGTCCAATGAGGCAGGCGCCAGGACCTAGTAAACTCTGCCTGGCTGCAGTGACAGCTCCAGGGAAGCAGAAAGAGCTCTGGCCCAGGCACTAACCTGCTGTGTGACCCTGGGCAAGTGACTTGCCCTCTCTGAACCTCGGTGTTCTCAGCAGAGAGTTGGGGATAATGACACCTACCTCACTCGGGGCTGTAAGGATCAGGGCGATGATGGGAAGCAGATTCAAGGAACAGGAGGCCCCTACCCAAGCGGCGCAGCCCTTACCCGCTCATGCATGGGAGAAGCAGGGCTGGAGTCCTCTTCAGTCCCACAGGGGGACGTGTCACCAGTGGACACACGGCTGACTGCCATCTCCGCATGGCCCTTGCCCTGTGGCCCCTTCATGCGCACAAACTCCATGTTGTTGTACTTGTAGAAGCCAAATGACATCTTCTGTGCCATGCGGGCGGCCACGCTTACCTGTGGGCAGGTGGGAGATGGCCTGAGCCAGGTTGGTGGGGAGGATTTCCCTTGGGGACATGAGCAGCAAGCATGGTTATTCCTTAAGGATTAGTCTCCTCAGGGTGAGACTGCACCCCAGCTCAGGGCAGTGCTGAACACTTGGGGTCCCCAGCTGACACTCCCCTCGTTGCCTAATGAGCCACACCCACAGCAGGCCCAGGGCCAGGCTGGGAACACAACTCTAGCTCCAAGAGCCTGAGCCTACCTCCCTGTTGCCCCTTCCCAAGTTTTGAGGAAGGCGAGCCTCAGGATGGTACCCAGCTCAGGAGAAGGGCCATCCACCTGGTTCCTCTCCCTTCAGGCCAGCCAGACAGGGGCTGACCTGAGGAGTGCTCTCACTTGGAGTGACCGTGAAGAATGTCACATAAAGTGTGCCCTAAATCACCTTAGCGGGACCCCAGGGCTGCAGGTGCTCTAAGGGGCAGTTACAGAAGGGATGGGGTGTCTCCCTAGGCCTACCCAGCACTCACCCTGTTGTCATACACTTTCTTGAGTGCCTCGTAGCGAATGGAACCCTGAAAGATGACTCCCTGGAACATGTTGGTTTTGTCACTGGCCACCAGCTCCACACAGACCATCTCTCCTTCCCCCACAGTCATGTCACTGAACACCTGGGGTGGGCACAAGGTAAAAAGGGGAACATCAACTGTTCACTGCCCACCACCTGCCTGGCCCAGCTCCATACACTCCCTCACTCACCAGCATTGCCCAGGAGAATGGCTCATAAAACCCATTTTGTAAATGAGAACACTGAGCCACAGCTGTCGAGATACCTGTGGCTACCCAGATCTCCTACCCTCCGCTGAGCCCAGCACTGGAAAAAGGACAGCCTAAATGCAGGGCAAGGGCATTGCATTGGGGGCGTTCGTGACTGTGACTCTGGGGGATGTACTCCCCTAGGACTGTCCCTCATCACACTTCCAGGCTAAGGAGTCAGGCAGTTTACAAGGACTGTGCAGCCCACACTCCAGGGTCTCCCTCACTCTGGCAGTGGGCTCCAGACCCTCCTGCCCCGCTCTAACAGACCCAGATTCAAACTTCAGCTTGACGGATGAATGAGCAGTGTGAGCCTGGAGGAGCACTTAGCCCCTGAGCCTACGGGGCTTCAAGACACCATCAAATCCAGGAGACTCTGGAAGCCACGCCCCCTTCCTCTGGAGGTCTCCAGGGCCTGGCCTGGCCTGACCCCAGCACAGGTGCAGCTGCAGGTGTAGCCGGTTCTTCCCAGCACGTTTCCCAGGTGAGTCACCCTTTGCTTTGGGACCCAGTTTTCCCAACCTTAAAACAAAAGTGTAGCTGGATAAATTCCAAAGCCCCACCCTTCTGACACCTTAGCATCCCAAGCCTGGGCAGAGTGGGTACAACATAGGCAAGGAGGAGCTTATGTATAGAGTTTAATGGCTAATGACCCCTCCTGCTGGGGCAGCACTTTTTATTCTTTTAATTGATTTTAGAGAGTGAGGAAGGGAGAGAGACAGAAACATCGATCTGTTCCTGTCTGTGCCCTGACTGGGGATTGAACCCACAGAATTTGTGTATCGGGACGTTCTAACCAACCAAGCTATCTGGCCAAGGCTGGGGCAGCACTTTTGTAGGCGTTGACAACGCCACCCCTTTGATCTACAACTCGGAGAGTAAGTAGGACAAGTGATCACGATTTTATAGGTGGAAGAACTGAGGCTCCGAGCGAGGGGGCTCACTTGCCCCACATCCCACATCAGGAAGAG
Source organism: Saccopteryx leptura (assembly GCF_036850995.1). Taxonomy (NCBI): domain Eukaryota; kingdom Metazoa; phylum Chordata; class Mammalia; order Chiroptera; family Emballonuridae; genus Saccopteryx; species Saccopteryx leptura. Next base: position 316,355,287 of record NC_089503.1, read on the forward strand.
TGGAGGCCATGGTGGTAGTAGTTCAGATCCGCCCCTGTTCCCAGTCACCCCTGCCTTCCTGCAAGGGGGGTGGGCCTGAAGAGGGGATACGAGAGGGGCTCACCTCCTCGAAGCTGTCGATCATGAAGAAGATGTTGGGGTAGCTGATCTTGGACTCCTCCCCTTTGCTGTCCATGGGGTGTTTACTGGGGGACGCAAACACTTGCTGAAAGAAAAGAGATTTAAGGACAGACAGAGTGAGGCCCCACCCTGCACCCAGGCCCAGAGTCACTCAACTAGGTGGAACGTGTTATCCAAGGCATGGGTAGCCATGGTTACACTGCTCAGAGGCAGGCCAAAGCCGAAGGAACATGTCTGGAAGGATGATCTGGTTCTGTGCTCTGTGCACTGGACTTAGAACCTAGGAGCTGACAGGTTTCTGGAGTCAGACTCAGACTTCCCAGGCAGGAAAGTGAGAAAGGGGACTTGGCTCTTCAAAACAAACACTGGGCCTGACCTGTGGTGGCGTAGTGGGATAAAGCATAGAGACCTGGAACACTGAGGTCGCCGGGTCGAAACCCTGGGCTTGCCTGGTCAAGGCACATATGGGAGTTGATGCTTCCTGCTCCTCCCCCTTCTCTCTCTCTCTCTCTCTCTCTCTCTCTCTCTGTCTCTCCCTCTCCTCTCTAAAATGAATAAATAAAAATTAAAAAACAAACAAACTAAAGTCTTAAAAAAAAAACACCACTGGGCAGCTGGGGGCTGCCACTTCCGGGCCCAGCTGGCAGCTGGGAGGCGGGGCTCTCCGCCTGAGGCTCACCTGGGACTTCTTCCTATGGATGTGAATATCGCCTGCGTCTGAGCGCGTGCACACGGCACAGGTCACCATGTAGTCCAGCTGTAAGAAAGCACAAGACCATGCATGGAGGACTCTGCTCTCCCTCAGTGCTTACCAACTGCCCTGCTCCTGGAGCCCTGCCCTGCCCCCCCCCCCATACCTTCTGCAGGATGAGGTTCAGACAGACGCTCTCCTCCCAGTCAATGTCAGGGTCTCCTAGGCCTGGCAGCTTTTTGGAGTCCCGCCGGTACACCTCCACCTCCACCTCGGGCTCAGTCTCAGCCGGCTACAAGGCACGGGGCAGAAATGAGTCGGGCCCACCATGACATCTGGCGCTTTTTCTCGGACCACTGCACCAGCAGTAGACTACAACCTTGCCCTCAGTTTCTAGCTATGAGACCCAGAGTTAATCAAGAATGAGCCTCTGCGATTGTCCCTGGGGCCCTGCAGACGTGCCTGGGGGGGGGGGGGACCCAGCATCCTGTTCAACCCACACTCCCACTCCCCAGACCCACCAACAAGCAGCCCATCCGCTCACTCCCCCACCTCCCCCACTAGCTAGCGCAGGAAGCCTGCAGGTTGCTATGGCGACTGAGTACCAGCTCTGCTGGCTGCAGGATGGGAAGGGGGCGGGAAGCAGTCTGGGCTTGCCGCAGAGGGCCCGCAGTGCGCAGGAGCTGCAGAAGACCCGCAGTGCGCAGGTGCCAAAAAGGGCCCACATCGCGCCTCCCAAAGGGGTTTCCTTTCTTTTTGTTCTTTTGAATGGTGGGGGCAGGAAGCTACCTGGGAAGCTGCCATCTGGGTTCCCCACACCACTTTCCCACCCACCGTGCACCCCCTAGACCCATGGGCCTCCTCGGATTGCTGTCAGCCCCTTGTCCTCCAAACACCATGGCGAGACACTCGAGACACTGCAGGGTCCACTCTGACAAGCGCTGTCCCGTGTGCCTGGCACACCCCTCTCGCTTCTCTTCCCCTGTTCCTCCACACAGAATGTCCTCAGCCCGCTGCTGTCCTTCTCTCTGTCTTACAACACTCCAGCAGGATGTCGCTTCCTCCTCTTTGTGGGCTCCCCCACCTGCTCCCCATTCTTCCCACCATTGCAGCACAGATGCTCTGTATCACTGGCTACTCTGCCTGTCCCTGCAGACTGGGGGTTCCCCAAGGACAGGGCCAGGTATGAGTCATTTCTGTACACAGCTCACTGTGGTTGGTCAATGGAACATTCTAGCACATCAACAGCTGGAATGACACATGCTTCCCATGGACTCAGGCTCCCATCACTGACCTCAAAGCCTTCCAATCTTCAGGAGAGTTTACACAGGGCCCTGCACCCTTCTGTTCCACACTCCTCAGCCCTCCACCCAGGGAACCTCTCTCCCCCCAGGTAAGAGCCACACCCACCCACTCCTTCCCCTGCCCACCAGGCCTCTCCCTTCTCCTGCCTGCCCTCCTGGAGAAGGCTAGGCTGAGTCAGGCTAAGAAAACCTTGCCTGACCTGGGGTGGTGTGGGGAATGAAGAGCTGACCTGGAATGCTGAGGCTGCTGGTTCGAAACCCTAGCCTTACCTGGGTCAAGGCACATTCGAGAAGCAACTACTACGAGTTGATGCTTCCTGATCCACACCCCTTTTTTCTCTCTCTCCTCTCACAAAAATCAATTAAAAAAATCTTGGAAAAAAAAATTTTTTTAATTAAAAAGAAAGAAGAAAAACCTCCTGGACCAGAGCTGGGCCTCTCCTCGCACTGAAATTCTAGGGACAGCTGACAGTGTCTCCAAGGCACCTTCTTAAAGCCTCCGGCTGCAGCAGACTGCCTTTGGGAAAAGACCAAGATTTTGCAAAAAGACCCTGTCTACAATTTGAACTCCAGTAGATGCAAACAGATCAGAGGGGTGATACCCCCCCCCCACCTCTCTGGCCTGTCACTCATGGTCTCCTGCTGCTCCCTCCAGCATCAGGCTAGCTCAAGGCTCTGCCCTAGGCCTCTCTGTCACCCCTCCACATCTCCCTCATCTTCCCACAGGCTCCTAGGGCCCCAGGGACCTTCCGTGTACCAATAATCCCAAACCTCTCTCTGTCCCTGACCTCTCGGCTGAGTTTCAGATAAGTGATCCACTGCCTGGAAGGCATCACCACATGCACCTCCAACCAACTCAACCCGCCCAACACTCAATGCCCCTGCTGCTGTCTCCCCTCCCGTGAGGGCTCCATACTCACTTGGGCCCGAGTCAGAGACCGGGCTGTCAGGCCAAGTCTCTCCCTGCCCCAGTTTAGTCTCTTAAGGACTGGGGTTAAGCCCATGTCCCCGGAACCATTTGATCACCTGTCTGCACCCTGCTCCTTCCCCCTACTGGACAGCGCCCCCATCTCCGGCTTGGCTCTAACCCTCCCCAGCCCTCCACCCACTGCCTGAGAGCTGGCTGAATGAAACTCTGACCATGTCCCCTTTCTCAGTGTATCAGGTTCAGTGGTTTTCCCCTGGGCGTTGGGGGTATCACGCAAACTCTTGGACATGACTTCAGTGCCCCTGTGATCTGGTCCCTGTCTCCCTCGTTTCCTGTGTTCCTCCCCTTCTACACTGCAACTGCACAGAACCACCAGCAATACATGAACGCATGGGGATTTTACGCACTGTCAGGCCCTCCATTAGGGCCATTGACCCCTAGTGGGGAACACCTTTCCCTTCCATGAACACTCATTTCACCCAAGTGGCTCTGCTGACCACACCCCTTCCTTTTGGTCACTATATTTACCACACTCTGATACACTTCTGGGTCCCAGTGACAGCACAGTAACACTGCCAGCTGCTTACACACACACCAGCTGAAGGCCAGGGGATCCAGGCTAACCCTTGGATCTTACTACAGGTCATGAAGCTCAACCAGACTAGCTGTATTGCAGGGCCCTGGCATGGCAGGGAAGTCACCATACCTCCTGTGCAGCAGACACCACATCTGTCCATTTGCAGAAAGCCTATTCTGCATGTGTCGGGCTCAAAGAGCAAACACACGACCAGGGCTCCAGGTGGCTCGACATACAAACCACAGTTAACAAGCCACAGCCCCTGCAAGGGTCAGGCCACTGGACCCGGACCTGGGCAGGCCGGGAATTCCAGGGCTGCCTCCACAGCCTCCCATCATTTGTGTTTAAAGGAAAACCATGCATTTCCCAGTTTGGCATATTTGCTTGAACATTTTACAAACTACTGAAGCTTCTGAAAAACAGGAGGAAATATGAAAAGTTTGTTTCATTAACTCCTCTACACACTTAAATTTAGTAGGTAAAAAACCTCAGGCGAGTCAGGCCATCTCTGAGTTCTCGGTTTCCTCATCTGTAAGACGGGGATGATAACATCTGCCTGTTGAGTTGCTGGGAGGACACAGTGAGATCAAGAAGTGGCGAACTCAGGACTGTGCATGTCTATGGTCTGGGCCACGGAGTGGTCGACATCACCATCATCATCATCCTCATCCTCACAAAGCCAGGTCATCCTGTCCATGGCCAAGGAGGACCCTGTACACTGGAGTCAAGGCTTGCTCTACCATTTATTTACTAATTATGAGATTCTCATCAAATCATCCAGCCTCTGAACCTCAGTTTCCTCAAAGGGACAATAATGATAATATTGCTGCCTTTTAGGGTCACGGTGAAGGTTAATAATGATGTACACCACGCTCAGCACATCCCACCATCAGCAAGCACGTGTGACTGTCTCCACACGGTTCCTGCCACACAGTAGGTGCTTGATGAACCTCATTTCCCCCCATTTTGACATGCACAAGGACTGCAAGGAGGCCACCTCACTCGCCAAGAGCAGATTCATAGAGATGTTTGGCTGGGGCCACAGGGGTTCACTCACCTTCCTCCCATCAACACTGCTCTCGCTGCCTGAGAACGCCAGTTTCCGGCGCACATAGAAGAGCATGTCATCCTGCCGTGGCGCCCACTTCTCCATGAAGTAGGTGGAGAACATCCAGGTCCAGAAGACAATGCGGTCATCCTTAAAGCACCCTGCAGAGAGAGGCCAGAGAGCAGTGAGAAAGGATGTGTCAACCGGGCCCTCACCGTGTGACCTTGGCCAAGCCCTGTCCCCCTCCATCCCCACCCCACCTCCAACCTGCATTTCTGGACAGAAATCTGCCGGGGTTCTGTGCTGTCCAGAGCCCCTTTCTCCCTCACCACCCCCACCATGGGGCAGCCAGAGAGGCTCAGGGACACCTTCCAGGGGGCCCAACTCTCCATCCAGTGGTGGCCCAAAGCCCCAACTTCCAGCCCCATGGCTGAGTGGACTCCAGCATGAGGATGAATCAGCAGCTCCAGTGGAAAGACCTAATGAGAAGGAACGTCACCGGGCTGTCTGGGCTGCAGCAGGATGAGCTGTGGAGGGGCAATCGTCATCAGACAAGCACCACCCTCTGCCAGCATTCCCTGCCCCCACCTCAGGCTGCAGCAATCCCCATGGAGAATCCAACTTAAAGGAACAGCCACCCCTTTACCAACCAATCTCAGCCACAGGCCGAAAGCAGGAAAGGCATGCACAACCCCCTCACCCCTGCACAACAGGGCCTTTCTGCATGCCAGGTTTATTCTTGCTTGGTCTTCACGGGGACTCTGCTTTTTGACAAATAGTATGTCTTTATGATAAACAAATCTTTATCATAATGCTTCCTGCACAAGGAGAAAAAGCCTCCAGGCTCTAGTAGGAAAGACCAGGTTTCTATTCTAGCTCTGCCACTTGCTCTGTGACAGTAGGCAAGCAGCTTGGCCTCTCTGATCCCCAGGTCCCTTGTGGTGAATGTGGACAGACAGTGACCATGGGCACGAAGAGCCCTTGCCTGGCACAGATGGGGATCAGCAAAGCTGGGTTTCCTTCCTTTCCAGACAGATCCAAGGATATTTCAAAACACACTTCAGAGCTATTCCTTATTGTCCTAAAATATTCAATTGTTGCTGGTTTTCCTCTCTGTCTCAGAAGATACTTTACCATTGTGACCTAGTGCTCATACTTCGGTGCAGGAAGGACCTGACCTAATCCCTACACTTAGAGACAGGAACCAAGGGCCAGGAGCTGCCAAGACCCACTCTTGCCCTCACAGGCAGTTCAGTGGCCCAACTAGGACTGGCTCAAGCCCCTTCTTCCTGGAGGTCAGCCATTAGGTTCTGGAAGACTGAGTCCATTCAGAAAACCCCAGCCTTAATTAATTTTTCCCATACCACTGCCAAAGAACCCAGGCTCCAAACCAGCCCCTGACCTCTGCCCTCTGCTAGGCTGCTGGGTATCCTGGACCCCAACCACTCCCACATCTTGGCTGGCTCCTGAGGGAGGAAACAGAAGGGGTCTTCTCAGCCACAGCTAGGTCAGCCTGATTAACCTAAATGCAGCGTGTCAGCCTCAGAGGGCAAAGGCAGGGAGCCTGCAGGAACCACAGCCATCTCCCAGACTCCCAGGGGCCAGATGGAACAGAGCAGGCATCTTCACTTTGAAAATTCCTGCCACACTTTTACAATAGGCAACGCCCAGTTCACGCCTTTACAGATCCCCAGCAAAATTAAGCAAAGGTGCTATGTTTATTCCTGGATAAAAGTTGAACTGACCCCATAATTTTAACTTTTAGCTCTCTCTGAACCCAGAGCCCAGCAGAAGGCCTTATATACTAAACACTCAAAGACTGCTTCCTAGTCCCACAGAGGCCTGGAAGCAACTTTGGCCATGATGAGCAGGGATTGGTGACTCAAAATCCCACCACTGGCCACAGAGAGGACAAAGTTCAGCATCTACATCATTCCTCAGGTCTAAGCACTGCCCTTCCTTAGGAGATCTCTTTTTTAATTTAATTTTTATTTAAAATTTTATTTATTCAGAATATTTTAGAGAGGTGGGGGGGAAAGAGATAGAGAGAGAGAGAGAAGGGCAAGGAGAGGGGCAGGAAGATCAATTCCCATATGTGCCCTGACCAGGCAAAGCCAGGGTTTAGAACCAGTAACCTCAGTGTTCCAGGTTGATGTTTTAGCTGCTGCGCCACCACAGGTCAGGCCTTAGTTTTATTTTTATTGATTAATTTGAGAGAGACAGAGGGAAGGAGAGAGAAACATTGATCTGTTGTTCCACTTCCTTTATCCCAATGGAGGTCCTCTCATTAAATCTCACTAGCCCCCTATTGTTACTGCCCCATTTCATAGAAGAAATGACTCTCAAGGTTAATGAATATGCCCAAGTTCACAGAGATAGAAGCTGGTAGGTCCTTAGACCTGTCACACCCTGCACTTGGAATCTTGGAAAAGGCAATGAGCTATGCTCACAACCTGTTCAACTGATGGAACCAGACAACTGATACAAACTATTCAGCGGGGCTGGCGTACCCCAGGGCAAGAAACTGAAGGGGTTCTTGGGTAGGGGAGGATGAGGAGTCTGGTTTCAGGAATGCAGTGCTAGAGTTGACAAATGTATGCTCAACTTGCTCTCTAGTGTCCCACATACCCAGCAAGGGCCTGTCACAGTGGGGTCCACGCAGGGGGTACCACTTCCCTGCCTTATAGTGCTGAGAAAAACCACTTCACAATTCCCCCCACCCCCACCACCATTAATGAGTAAAGTCGGCAGGCCCCAAGAGTCTGAACCAGATTGCCCACCAGTATTTACTCCTAAAGCGAAGGTTCAGTTCACACAGGAATCCTGGGGCCCAGAGCCTGATGGTTGTTGGTCCATGGGCCACACTCATCTCAGTGGGATGATGAGAGGTCCAATGCTGGTCTCATCACACATATGCTCCTTGCCAAAACTCCCAGCAGCCACGTGGTCATCAAAAAGCCCTGGCTGGATAGCTTGGTTGTTAGAGAGTAATTTCAAAGCACAGAGGTTGTTGGTTCCATCCCTGGTTAAGGCACATACAGGAACAGATGAATGTTCCTATCTCTCTCTCTCTCTCTTCCTGCCTCTATCACTAAAATCAATCAACAAAAAAATTTTTTTAGCCTGACCTGTGGTGGCGCAGTGGATAAAGCGTCGACCTGGAAATGCTGAGGTCGCTGGTTCAAAACCCTGGGCTTGCCTGGTCAAGGCACATATGGGAGTTGATGCTTCCAGCTCCTCCCCCTCCTCTCTCTCTCCTCTCTCTCCCTCTCTGTCTCTCTCTCTCTCCTCTCTAAAAATGAATAAATAAAATATTTAAAAAAAATTTTTTAATTAAAAAAATAAAGAAAAAGAAAGCCCTGGCTGCCACACACACCAAAGTCCCCCGCACCCTGACTGTGAGCACCGACCCGAGCCGGTGCCGCCTCCGCTGGGACACTCCAGCCGTCACTTCCACTCCTGCCTGATGTTTATCCTCCACACCCAGCTGTAGGACCTTCAAAGATCTTTTCCTGTCCCCTAAGAACGTTCCCACTGAATTCAGAACAGAATCTAAAGAATTCTTACACAGCACCCACTCCTCGTTCCTCCCCAGCCACTCTGGCCTCCCCTGGAGGCTGACCGTGTGAGCACATGCCAGCCACAGGGCACCAACCCTGTTCCCCTCCCCCCTCCAGTCTCTGCCCTGGAGCCTCACCCTGGCAGCTCCTCCTGTCACTCAGTCTCAGTTTTAGTGTCACTTCTTCAGAGAGCCTTCCTGACCCTCATCCTTCCTGTCATAACACCTTGTTTGACTGCCATCATAACCTTATCATTACCACCTGGTGTGTTTCCTTCTGTGTTCCTGTCTGTCCTCCACTGTGTGAAACCACCCAGGATAGGGAGTTGTCTTGCTTGCTATCAGATCTTGGCACCTACAACAGTGCCAGGTACACAGCAGGCGCTCAATAAATGCTGGCTGGAGAAATGGGTTATCCCAACTGTCATTGTGGGCTGAGAAGCTGCAACTAGAGAGGAAAGGAGGACACCCAGAAAGAGGGACTGTCCACCAGCCGTCCAAATCCCCTGCTGCCCCTGCATGCCTAGCACCTGCATTAGAAGGCCCATGCCAATGAGCTCCAAAAGGAACAACAGACTTAAAACTTTGCTGCAGGCTGTGGAATACTGTGCAAGTACGGTCATTAATGTGATGTGTTAGTCCCAAATGACAAACTCAGCAGGAAGAAACTCAAACTGTGTCAGGGAAACACGCGGGCACACACGTGCTCTAACAGAAGGCGCAATCCTTCCCGCAAAGTGGGTACAGACATTCACGACGACAGCTGCCAGAAGGGGCCGCTCTGCCACACCAAGAAGCATGGATGGAACAAACGATGGAACCACCTCCACACCCAGGGCACTCAAAGTTTAAAAGCAAGAAGAGAGGTCACAAAGGTCAAGAGCTGCCCTCCTAAACATTCAAAATGCCCTTTGTGCCCAAGAAATCAAAGGAACATAAAAGCCCAGGAAGAGAAATCCCAATAAATGAGTGCAGACTAACATATAAAAAGTTCACATCATAGCAAATTATGAACAAAAGTGCACAAGACCCTGCTAGAAAATTGCTAAAATACCAAAACAGGTCACTGACCAAAGGGAAACACAACCGCGTAACAAAATGTGGAAAAATATTGATTTTCCTAGTAATTAAAATTTCATATTAAAAAAAAAAGTTGACATTTTAAGAGGGCAAACTGGATATTTTAAAAATACCACTTAGGAAAACTGGCTGATTCTTATAAATTAAACATATATCTACCAACAATTCGGCCACTGCTAGGTACTTACCTACGAAAAATGAAGCATGTGTCTATACAAACATTCCTGGAAGCTTTATTCATAATAGCCCTGAATTTGAAACCAAGAGAATGGACAAACGGAACATGGCATAGCCACTCAATGGATGATTACTGGCTATAAAGCAAACCACTGTGCCACACTATACAATAGATAAATCTCAAAATCATCATGCTGAGTGAGAGAAGCCAGGGACAAAAGGCTACATACTACATGATCAGAGTCACATGATGTTTCAGAAAAGGCAAACTACAGTAATCAAAACAGATTGGGCCCTGGCCGGTTGGCTCAGCGGTGGAGCGTCGGCCTGGCGTGCGGGGGACCCGGGTTCAATTCCCGGCCAGGGCACACAGGAGAAGCGCCCATTTGCTTCTCCACCCTCCCCCTTCTTCTCTGTCTCTCTCTTCCCCTCCCGCAACCAGGGCTCCATTGGAGCAAAGATAGCCCGGGCGCTGGGGATGGCTCCTTGGCCTCTGCCCCAGGCGCTAGAGTGGCTCTGGTCGCAGCAGAGCGATGCCCTGGAGGGGCAGAGCATCGCCCCCTGGTGGGCAGAGCATCGCCCCTGGTGGGCGTGCCGGGTGGATCCCTGTTGGGCGCATACGGGAGTCTGTCTGTCTCTCCCTGTTTCCAGCTTCAGGGAAAAAAAAAATACAAAAAAAAAAATACAAAACAGATTGGAGGTTACCCTCAAATGTTCTGTTTCTTGATTGTGGTGGTGAGTGCACAGGTTCATAGAGCTATCAAAATGTTCGCTTTACCTGAATACAACTTATTTTACATAAATTATACTCCAGTACAGTTGATAAAAATGTTATAATAGCTGAAGCTATCCGTGATGTATTTAGCTGGAAACTCTAGTACAGGGGTCCCCAAACTACGGCCCGCGGGCCACATGCGGCCCCCTGAGGCCATTTATCCGGCCCCTGCCACACTTCTGGAAGGGGCACCTCTTTCATTGGTGGTCAGTGAGAGGAGCATAGTTCCCATTTAAATACTGGTCAGTTTGTTGATTTAAATTTACTTGTTCTTTATTTTAAATATTGTATTTGTTCCCGTTTTTTGTGTGCATAGGGATTTGTTCATAGTTGTTTTTTTATAGTCCGGCCCTCCAATGGTCTGAGGGACAGTGAACTGGCCCCCTGTGTAAAAAGTTTGGGGACCCCTGCTCTAGTATATGCTAGAGGACCCAAATCATTATATTCTTTGTGGAAATCAAATGAGTATATTCCTGTTTCCATGACTCTGCCTTAGAGAGGAGAAATAAAGACTACAAAAATGAAGCCTTCTGCACAAAGATGTTTCTACATTATCAATGCCCGCACAGCACAGTGGTTCACGGGACCCTGCACTGCTCCTTCTCACATCCTTGTCTGCAGGGTGGCCTGTTCGGATGAGGTCCCTGGATCCCAAACCTTCCAATATCACAATGTCACGTGGCACAGTAACTGTGTGTGAATAAACACATGAGGGATAATGACCCCCATGTGAACTGAGAAATCAGCGCTTTCTCCCACAGGTGAACCCCTCCTGGAGGCCTGTATGAGTTGCCACTCCAGCAGAGAGCTCTCTAACCTCTAGACTTGCTCTGCCTTGTCTTCCTGCCATCTGGCCTCCTAGGCAGCAGGGTTTTCCTGGGCCTGGAATCCAGTGGAAGCACTTATAGGAGACATGCTGTCAGTTCCCTGACGGTGAGCCACTCACTTGGGCAGCACCAAGGACAGCTCCATACCGCAGGCCGGCTTTACTGGCTGGGCTGGGGTCCTAGGCAGCAGCCAGGATTATAATCTCCTCTCATTCCTGGTACTTATCTTCTATAAAGTAGCCACGGACACACAATTAGCCAATATCAGAACGCCAGCTCCTAGGAGAAATAAACGGCTAGGTTCCTTCAAGCCTATGGTCACAATATTTTTGTCTGCCAATCAACACATAACCTGGTTGTATGTGTGTTTCTGTTTAAAGACCCCTTGTTTAATATATGGTTGATTCATTAACAATGAACTCTAGGCCACAGCACTATATAACTCGTGCCTGGACAAAGTTCACTAACACGGACTTTCTCCCTAGCTCCCATCACAGCCTCCCTGGCTTGCAATTAGGCAGCACTTCAAGCACTATGCCGATTCAATCAGCATGTCACCAATATGAAGCAATTTGGTGCAAAACACACCGCATTAAGTAGACAGTGGGAAGAACCCTTGTTTACAGCAGGAACTGAAACAAAAGGAAGATCCCCCCCCCCCATTCCACCTTAGCTGGGACACATATCTATATCAGGGGACTAAAATGTTTCACCATTCTGTATGTCTGCAATGAACCTCAAAAGTACCCTAAGTACTGATTTGGTCTTAGGGGTAAATTTTGGCAAATGAACAAGTTTGCAAACACAGGAATAATGAGGACGGATGGCACCAGGTAAACTGGGATCCAGCTGCCGCCCCAGTGAGTGGCACCACCTTCAAACTTCAGAACTGGAAGAACTTTTGTAAAGGGGCAGTATCAGGGATGAAGAGATGGCACAGTTACATGAGGACTAGAACCTGCACCTCCCTCGCCCCGTCCAAGGCTCTGGGACTATGCTGCCTCAGGTTCTATAAACTCCTGAATGACACTGAATGGGTGTCAACAGTGTTAACAGCTCAACAGTACAGGCAGACCTCAGAGATTACGGTTTGGTTGCAGATAACCGCAATAAAGCACGCACTGCAGTAAAGCGAGTCATCAACACTTACTAGTGGGAAGGTCTTGCCTTCAATTTGTAAAAAAATGCAGTACCTATGAAGTCCAGTGAGCAAGATGCAGTAAGATGTGGTCTGCCTGCACTGGCTAAGGCATGCAGAGCAGTGAGCTAGAGTTTAAGAGTAGACTTGATTCACATTCTTGATCATTGCCTACTTAGGTAAGTCACTGAACCTCGTTTGTTCTGCACTCCACAGTTTACAAAGCCCTTCCAGTTGTGACCTCTTCAGATTCTCAGGGCAACTTGGTAAGGTGGGGATAACCTGGAAATAACCTCAGTTAAATTTAAAACTTCAGCCTTCAGTTTAAAGATAAGGCAAATAAGTAAAGCCGCCTTGGAATCCAGTGGCTCACTGGCATTTGGGACTCAAACCCAGCCCCTCTCCCCGCCCCCCCTGGTTCTTTCCAAGGCCCCACACACAGACATATGTAGGGCAGGAGTTTTCTGGCCACTTTATATATGAGGAAACTGAGGGGACCTTCAGATCACCTGGTGGGAAGCCAGAAAATCAACTCAGGCTTCTTCCAAATCTTCCCGCTACATGTCCAAGCCCCAGGAACAGCCCTGCCCTTGCCCTGACCCTACACCCTGATGGGGGGGCGGTGACAGTGGCCTTCTGAGCTCTGACATACTGTGATACCAGGAAGGATGTCCGGATGAGTATGCAGTGTGGGCTCCAGTTCCCAGCAAGTGGCAATTTAATATAATTAAATTACTTTCTACGGAGGTGATTCTTTAAATGTATACTGGAAAAGAAGGGAACTTTTATATCTAACAAGGTTTCCCACATTAATGCAATCACAATACACAGTTAAGGGAAGCCTTTGTTAGGCTAGAATTTAAAAGTAGACTTGATTCACATTCTTGATCATTGCCTACTTGGGTTAAAGTCACTGAACCTGACAGACTTTGTTTCCTTATCAATAAAATTGAATAGCAGCTCCTTTCTGCGGTTGCTATGGAGACCAAATAAAATCCTACATGGTGTTCAGTATAGCACCTGGCATTTGTAACACTCATTGAATGAAGACTGCTACTGTTGCTATTAATAACTTCGAATCCTATTCCATTAACCAGACCTTTGGAGTAAAATCCTGAATTGGATTTTAGAAGGCATTCCTTGAAACCCACCTCCATCTTTTTCTAGACTATTAAACCACATTGGTTAAGCAAGCCACAGTAACACTTTAATTTAAAAAGTTGACAGCCATTAAAAATGATGGTCATGTATTACAATAGAAAAAATTGTCCAAAGCTACTCCCGGAAAAGTACATTGGAGGAGTGGGCTGAAATGTTTCAGAGAGGGCAGTTCTACCAGCTCTTCAAGAAACAGAGCTCCAGTGTTACCAATTGTTAAAGCTAAGAAACTTGCAAATTCCTTTTAACAAGGAGGCATAACATTGATTCCAAAACAGTATGCATTTCTTTCTCTCTGTCTCTCTCTCACACACATACACTCACAAAAAATTACAGGCTAATCTCACTCCTGGATATGAACTTAAAAACCTTAAATACAATATTAAAAAGAATCCATCAGCCCATTGAAAGGACATGCCATGATCAAGCAGTATTTAATTTAGGAATACAAGAATAGTATTCTATTATGAAATCTATGCATATATTCACTATATATTTATAGTTCAAGTGAGAAATAAAACATGGTCATCACTAAAGATGCTAGGAGAACATGCAATCAAATTCAATTCCCACTCTTAACCTAAAAAATAATCCTCCATGAAATGCAAATAAATGGATAAATCCATAAAGTATATATATATGTATACACACACACATGTGTATGTAAGTGTGTGCGTATAGATCAACTAGAAAAAGTATTACCACAATCTGCTATTATTAACATTGTCCTAAAGGTACTAGACATTGAACTAATATAATATTGACTGTCAACTCTAATTGAAAAACAAAAAATAAAATAAAGGTACTAGAGGCCCTGGCCGGTTGGCTCAGCAGTAGAGCGTCGGCCTGGCGTGCGGGGGACCCAGGTTCGATTCCCGGCCAGGGCACATAGGAGAAGTGCCCATTTGCTTCTCCACCCCCCCCCCCCTTCCTCTCTGTCTCTCTCTTCCCCTCCTGCAGCCAAGGCTCCATTGGAGCAAAGATGGCCCGGGCGCTGGGGATGGCTCCTTGGCCTCTGCCCCAGGCGCTAGAGTGGCTCTGGTCGCGGTGAAGCGACGCCCCGGAGGGGCAGAGCATCGCCCCCGGGTGGGCAGAGCATCGCCCCTGGTGGGCGTGCCGGGTGGATCCTGGTCGGGCGCATGCGGGAGTCTGTCTGACTGTCTCTCCCCGTTTCCAGCTTCAAATAAAAAATAAATAAATAAATAAATAAATAAATAAATAAAGGTACTAGACATTGTAATTATACAGGGAAGATATTAAGAATAATAGAAACAATGAATATAAGACAAAATTGAAATTACTTACAGATGATATACCTGACCTGGAAAATGCAAAAAAGAAAAAAGTATTAAAAAATTATTCAAACTTCAAAATAGAAACCATAAGGTATCTAAGTACAAAATCAGTAAATATGGGAAACCAGCACAGCTGATAAAAACCAACACTCCCAGTTAGAAGCTATAATGGGGAGGGGGGATTGTATTGTTTTTAAAATTAAAAAGAAAAAAAGACTGGAACAATTAAAAAAGTTTACCAGGTTCTTAGCTAAGAACATTCAAATCATAGAGCAATTCTACCTATTTTGATGCATCCATGTAACATGACCCAAAGGAAAATGACAAGAGAAGGAATATGGAACAGCCAGGAAAACAGAACAAGAGTGATGTGGGGACACGGATCCTATCAGGTATTAAAACAGACTCGGAACCTAAATTCTCACGTCACCATCAAATCACACTGTCCATTATTCTTCAGTGTTGCAGACATAAGACCCAAGGGCTGTGGGCCCTGGCCAGTTGGCTCAGTGGTAGAGCATCGGCCTGGTGTGCAGGAGTACCGGGTTCGATTCCCGGCCAGGGCACACAGGAGAAGTGTCCATCTGCTTTTCCACCCCTCTCCCTCTCCTTCTTCTCTGTCTCTCTCTTCCCCTCCCTCAGCCAAGGCTCCATTGGAGCAAAGTTGACCCGGGCGCTGAGGATGGCTCTATGGCCTCTGCCTCAGACGCTAGAATGACTCTGGTTGCAACAGAGCAATGCCCCAGATGGGCAGAGCATCACCCCCCTGGTGGATGCCGGGTGGATCCCGGTCGGGCGCATGCGGGAGTCTGTCTGACTGCCTCCCTGTTTCCAACTTCAGAAAAATACAAAAAATAAAAAGACCCAAGGACTGTTGATGTTCTGTTCTGCCTGTGGAGGAGGTCTACCTGCAGAGAGAAAAGCCAGAGGGAAGTAGTGAAGGAAGCTGTGAAGAGAAGGCGGGACACTCTGTCCTTAGTACTGGGTGTTGCTATTCTTCTGGAGGTTTGAGGTTCCAACCATTCAATAACTCTTGTTTTGTCTATGCTACTATTGACCAATTTCTTCACTTGTAACCAACAGAATCCTAAAAAATGCAATACCCAAGACTAACCCAACCTTAAAAAAAAAAGGCCTTCCTTGACCCCATGTCACCTTCTAACTGCCATCTCATCAGAGCTGATTCTAACAGAAATTCTAACAGAAACTTGTTAGTCCTCATTTTCTTGGGCAAATTTGTCCATTTCTACCCCTGCTCTTTTTTTTTTCCTGCAGAACTCTCTACTTCTGTACCATTTAATTCATTCTATCTCCCCCCAAAAAAAACAAAACAAAATCCCTAGAATCCAACCACTTTTCACAAATGACTCTTGCACCTGAGCCAAGCTGCTGCCCTGTCCTGCCTATTTTACTGTCCCAGCTTCCTACTGGACCCCTCGATGAAATCAGTTCTTGTCACTTCCCTGCTCAAAATCCTCCAGGAGGCTTACTTCCTTACCTCCCTCAGGCTCAGTCTCAGGGAAAGCATTCCCAAACTATGCTACTGAAAACTGAAAACTCCACCCCAACACCCCCTGTCCCAGCCCTGCTTTACTTTTCTCCACAGTACTGGTCAGTCTATACCGTGGTATAATACACTTCACTGTTTATTGTTTGCTTTCTGCCTTTTCCTGGCACAGGAGCCAGCAAAACTTTTCTGCAAAGTACCAAATGGAAAATACTTTAGGCTCCACATACCATATGATCCTGTCTCAACTACAAAACCAGCCATAGTGGTACTGAAGAATTGGGCATGACTGCACTACAGTAAAGGCTTATTTACAAACACAGACAGCAGGTGGGGCTTGGACTAGGGCTACAGTCTGCCAACACCTGCCCTTCTAGATTGAGGTTGGGTTTTTTGGGGGTTTTTTTTGTGTGTGTGAAGATGGGGGGGCACGAGAGGGTACAAACAGGGACAGACAGGAAGAGAGATGAGAAGTATCAATTCATAGTTGCAGTATCTTAGTTGTTCGTTGATTATTTTTCTATTTATTTATGTATGTATGTATGTATGTATGTATGTATTTTTTCTGAAGTGAGAAAAGCAGGGAGGCATAGAGACATGTGCCTGACCAGGATCCACCCAGCAAGCCCACTAGGGCAGGGGTCGGGAACCTATGGCTCACAAGCCAGATGTAGCTCTTTTGATGGCTGCATCTGGCTCGCAGACAAATTTTTAATAAAAATATGTTAAAAATATAAAACATTCTCATGTATTACAATCCATTCATTTCCTACCGCTCATGTTCATGGTTGCAGGTGGCTGGAGCCAATCACAGCTGTCCTCCGGGACAACAACAAATTTTTATTGGATAATGCATAATGTACACGGGTCATTGTATGGCTCTCACAGAATTAATTTTAAAATATGTGGCATTCATGGCTCTCTCAGCCAAAAAGGTTCCCGATCCCTGCACTAGGGGGTGATGCTCTGCCTATCTGGAGCATTGCTCCATTGCAACTGAAGCCATTCTAGCACCTGAGGCACCATGGAGTCATCCTCAGCACCTGGGCCAACTTTGCTCCAATGGAGCCTTGGCTGTGGGAGGGGAAGAGAGAGATAGAGAGAAAGAGGGGGAAGGGTGGAGAAGCAGATGGGCGTTTCTCCTGTGTGCCCTGGCCGGGAATCAAACCCAGGACTTCCACACGCCGGGCCAATTCTCTACCACTGAGCCAACTGGCCAGGGTCAGATTGCTTTTTCATATGTGCCTTGACTGGGGTGGGGCTCCAGCCAAACCAGTGACCCCTTGCTTAAACCAGTGACCTTTGGGCTCAAGCTAGTGACCATGGGGTCCTGTCTATGATCCCATGCTCAAGCCAGCAACTCTGCACTCAAGTTGGTTAGCCCATGTTCAAGCCAGTGACCTCAGGGTTTCAAACCTCTATCCACGGCACCATCACCTGGTCAGGCAGAACTGAACTATTTTTTTTAATTAATTTATGTGTTTCTATTTACTCTTAAATTTTTTTTAACTTTATTGATTTTAGAGGGGAAGGAAAAGGAAGAGAGGGGGAAAAGAGAGAGAAACACTGATTTGTTGTTCCATCCATTTATGCATTTATTGGCTGATTTTTTTTTTCTTTTTTTTGATAGAGACAGAGAGAGAGTCAGAGAGGAACAGATAGGGACAGACAGACAGAAAAGGAGAGAGATAAGAAGCATCCATTCTTCATTGCAGCTCCTTACTTGTTCAGTGATTGCTTTCTCATACGTGCCTTGACCAGGGCTATACAGCAGAGCGAGTGACCCCTTGCTCAAGCCAGCAACACTGGGCTCAAGCCAGCAACCTTGGGCTTCAAGCCAGCAACCTTTGGGCTTGAGCCAGCAACCCCTTGCTCAAGCTGGATGAACCCATGCTCAAGCCAGCAACCTCGGGGTTTCAAACCTGGGTTCTCTGAATCCCAGTCTGATGCTCTATCCACTGCACCACTGCCTGGTCAGGCTCATTGGTTTATTCTTACAAAGTGCCCTGACCAGGGATCGAACCCACAACCTTGGCATATCAGGACAATGCTCTTACCAACTGAGCCACATGGCCAGGGCGAGTACTGAGTAATTTTAACAGAGAGAATGTAAGCTCCATGAATTCTGTGAAGGTCTATATTTCCTTTTTGATCGTTTTGTTCACTGCTGTATACTTAATTTCTACAATAGTGTTTGACCTACAGGAAACAATAGACATTAATTGGCTAACTGAATGAATAAATGAAATAAATGAATTAAGTGATTAGGGAAAGTAAGGTAGTACTGGTCCATCATTAGGCAGATCAATGGGACAGAAGAGAAAGTAGAGAGACAGAACTAAAGCACATGGTAATTTAGTTCATATGAAGATGGTACTTCAAATCAAATCAGTAAGATGATTTGATGATTCTTTGCCAATTGGCCTTGGGACAACTAGCTAGCTAAGGAAAAAGAGAAGGTTGAGCCTCTGCTCAGGCCAAAATAAATGCCAAAAAGGTAAAAACTTTTAAATGTTATAACTAAAATCATAGAATATTTTTTATTCTCTCAGCAAGAAAAGCCTTTCTAAATAAAACACTAAAGCTATAAAACAAAGGAATAATAAATCACATGAAAAAACTTCTATAGCGAAACAGGAAAAAGCCATAAACAGAGGGAAGAAACAACACACTGGAAAAATATTGTAACTCTTACAGGAGGGCTGATCACCTTAACAAGTTATAAGTTTCACACAATGCCTAAGAAAACCGAACTGAACGAAAGCAAAGGGTGATATAAATGGCTTTTAAAATAGGAAAATACACTTAATTTCACAAAATCAGAGACATGAAACAAAAACAAAAACAGGAAATCCTATTTTTCACCTATCAAAACACCTGACAACTCTCCAGGTTGAAAAGGTTGTGCATATATGTGGACTTCACATCTGACACCGGAAGGTGAATTGATAAAATCCCCATGGGAGGCCTGACTGGGCAGTGGTGCAGTGGATAGAGCGTCGGACTGGAATACGGAAGACCCAGGTTCGAGACACCGAGGTTACCAGCTTGAGCGAGGGCTCATCTGATTTGAGCAAAAGCTCACCACCTTAAGCCCAAGGTCGCTGGCTCAAGCAAGGAGTCACTCGGTCTGCTAAAGGCCCGCGGTCAAGGCACATATGAGAAAGCAATCAATGAACAACTAAGGTGTTGCAGTGCACAACGAAAAACTAATGATTGATGCCTCTCATCTCTCCGTTCTCCGTTCCTGTCTGTCTGTCCCTGTCTATCCCTCTCTCTGACTCTCTCTCTCTCTCTCTCTGTTAAAAAAAAAAAAGAAAAAAAAAGTTTGAAAAAAAAAATCCCCATGGGGGGCCTGTGCAATGTGCAACGAAAAACTAATGGCCTGACTGGGCGGTGGCACAGTGGATAGAGCGTCGGATTGGGATGTGGAAGGACCCAGGTTCGAGGCCCCAAGGTCGCCAGCTTGAGCATGGGCTCATCTGGCTTGAGCAAAAAGCTCATCAGCTTGGACCCAAGGTCGTTGGCTCCAGCAAGGAGTTGCTCGGTCTACTGGGGGCCCCCAGTCAAGGCACATGTGAGAGGGCAATCAATGAACAACTAAGGTGTCACAATGAAGGGCTGATGATTGATGCTTCTCATCTCTCTTCGTTCCTGTCTGTCTGTCTCTGTCTATTCCTCTCTTTGGCTCTATCTCTGTCCCCGTTAAAAAAAAAAAAAAAGAAAAACTAATGATTGATGCTTCTCATCTCTTCGTTCCTGTCTGTCTGTCCCTGTCTATCCCTCTCTCTGACTCTCTTTCTGTCTCTGTAAAAAAAAAAAAAAAAAAATCCCCATGGGGGGACACCAGGCAATACAACCCACAATGCTTATACCTTTGATCCAGCCATTCCACTTGGAGGTTTTTCTGCAATCTCACTCCCACACGTGTAAAATTATGTAATTATTACAGCATGTCTGCAAAGCACAGGAATGGTTCTGTCAGTCAGGAAGGAGCTGAAAAGATGAGAAACCATTCACAGGATGCATTACTGTGAAGTCATTTGCAAGAATGGAAGTGGCTTCTCTGCACCAACGGGCAGAGATGACCAGGATAAACGGAGTCGGGGAACAGTGAGGAGAACAGTAGAGATTTCTCCAGACTAAAGCGAATTGTTAAGAATGACGGGATGCCTGTGGGGTGGGGGCTGCAGAGCACACTAAGCTGAGCTGCTCAGGTCCACCCCGGCCCAGCAGGGCTGGCTGCACAACGAACAAGTCCCAAAGCTCTTGGTGATCGTGAACTGTCTTGCAAACCGGTGGTGACCGTGGGCTCTACCTCTCGGGGCTATAGAGTTTTCATGAGTGGATGCACACGAAGCCCTTCAAAGGCACGGATACCAGACAGGCACCTGGCGTTAGCAGGCGTCAGTACGTCCTCACAGCCTCTGCAGAGAGGCTGTGGGACAGAAAGGGCACTTAGCTTTTTCTCTATGAATCTTCTCATCCCATTGGAATGTGGTGCCCTGACCATGGTTTACTTATCCAAAAAGTAACAAAAGTATTTTTAATAACACTGCAGTTACTTGGGAAAATGCTTACAACAGAAAGTTAAAAGAAAAAGGACATAAAATTATACATAAATACTCGAATGGAGGAAATTGCTTTTTTAAAAGAATGCTTAGGAAGAAAGAATGCTTAGGAAGGAATCTGAAATGCCCACAGTGGTTCATGTTCAGAGTGGTAGAATTACAACTTTTCCCTGATTTTCAAATATTTTGTAGTGAATTTATACATACATTATGCTTTTTAAAAAGATTCTATTTATTGATTTTAGAGAGAGGAGAGAGAGAGAGAAAGGTGGGAGAATGAGAAGCAGGAAGCATCAACTCAAAGTTACCTCCTGTATGTGCCTAGACCGGGCAAACCCGGGGCTTTGAACCGGCAACCTCAGCATTCCAGGTTGATGCTTTATCCAACGCACCACCACAGGTCAGAGCATACCTTATGCTTTTAAGTAACATCAAGGGTTTCCTGTGTTGTGTGCCAAGCACTGGGCTAAACACTTTCTTGATCACCATTCTGTAAAGCAGGTTCGTTTACCAAAGAGGACAACAGTCGCCCTGGGTCACACAGCTGGCTGGGGCTGGTCCTTGAACTCACTCGCACACACCTCATTCAACCCTGGCAAACATTTCCCGAGTGCAAGTAGCTGATGAGCCGGACAGTCGCCTTGGTAAGGGCCAGGAAGGCAGGTGAGTACCCTGAGTCTGCACAACGGATGCTGAGCTTGGTCAGGGGTGTCAGGGTGGCTCCCCTGGGAGGGCTCATAACTATGAGTTAAATGGGCAAAGGGGGGCACAGCACTCCAAGCCTCACGGTAGGGGAATGTCCAGTGAGGCAAGGATAGGAAAAAGGCCCAGGATCTGAGGGGGAGCTAGAGCTGGGGACAACCCGACCTCACAGACCTCTGCACTGGGTTGGAGGTTTTGTGTGTAACCTCAGAGGGCTGGGAACCCCTGAAAGGTTTGGCAAGCAGGGGGCTAAGAGGAAAGTCTCTCTGGAGGGAGGAGAATGGATGGGTGGAGCCATGACCCACAGAAAGCAGATACCCAATGCCCAGGCCTCTGGAACAAGGGCCTGACGAGGGGCCTCCTGAGAGGTCGCCTTGCTCAGCAGCAGCCTCTGCTAGGCTGCCCCTCAAAGGTGGGGGGAAGTCAAGTGCCGTCTTTGGGGAGCGTCCAAGGCAGCCCTTGGCTGCTTCCCCACCCGGGCATCCAGGACCCAGTGAATAAGCCTCTGTGGCCACTCAATAGGCCTTTCAGCAACCCGTGCCTCTCAGTGACCCTTCCTCGGGGCACAAAAGACAAAGAAGCGGCCCAGGGAGGCCCAGGGCTGTCCTGATGAGGCACTTGGATGGAGAAGTACTAGTCAGACGGGTCCCCATGTGAGCAATCCCACAGGTCTGGCCACTCCTCTTGCTTGCCTAAGGGAAGCGTGGGGTTTTAATGATGCAAGGTGGACAGACCAGGACAAGCCCAACACCCCCAACCAGTTTCCTGCCTTCTGCGGTTAAAATCCTGGCTCCAGCCCTGCTGGATAACTTAGGTTAGAGCATGGTCCCAATATGCAGAGATTGCCAGTTCAACAGAAACAGATTGATATTTCTCTCTCTCTCTCTCTAAAATCAGTCAATAAATTAAAAGGGGGGGGGTAAAATAAAGGTCCTTCGCCAGATGAGCCAGCCTCTCTAGACAGCCTCCTGAAGTCTGCAGTGTGAACCCTTACCCCAGTCCGTGGCCTTCTCCCCTGACCAACATGTCTGTGAGAGCAGCTCCAGTGTCACCTCCCTGGAATCCATCCCCCACTGACTTGCCCCCACACCAGGACTCCCCTGACCTCTGTACTACCTGTAACCAAGGACCTGATTGCTTCCAGCTCTGGGCACCCACCTAAGCTACTTGACCTTCTTTGATCTTCACCAAGATCCCATGAGATAAAATTACTATCATCATTTAACTGATAAGGAAACTGAGGCTCAAGGCTTGAGTCACTCATCTGATGTCACACTGCTAGTACACAACACAGCCAGACTACAGCCCAGATCTGACTCAAAGCCATGCTCTGAACCGTGTTACACGTAGCCTTGTCACACTGGCTCCTAAACCTGAGTGTCCTCCCCTACCATGACAAAGCACCTTGCTGGCAGGTGACTGTGGACTCAAGCACAGGGCAGGGCCCACAACAGGGAGTCAGCGGATGTTGAACACATGACTGACAAACCTCCAGTTTTCAGCTTGCTCAGGAAATAACAAAGCCGTTTTGAAACTCATCCCAAAGCCACCACCAGCAATAACTTTATTCAGCATCCTTTATTACATACGTACAACATTGTAAAACTCTCAAAGTGATTTCACAATCCTCAGGTCACATCTGGGATCTCCTTAATAACCCATTTCACAGTTAAGGAAACTGAGGCCCTTCATCTAGGTGATTCAGCAAGATGAGAATGGGAGTTGGGACTGGAATACAGGTTGGGTTCAGTCAGCACCCACACCCACTCTGAGAGCCTGCTCTGTGCCAGGCACTGCATAAGGTCCTGGGGTTCAGTGAGGAAGAAATACTGACCATGACCTCAAGGTTTCTTAGGGTAGGGCTTCTGCCAGAGCAGACCTAGGCCCACAGTTCCCAAAGCAATCCCCCAGAATCTCCAAAAACTGCATTGCCTGTAACCCCTGTAGCCCTGCTTCCCTCATCACAGGATATGACACCCGGCTCCCCACCAACTATTCCGACGGCTTCGATCCTGCCTGAGCAGTTATCAGGACAAACAGCAGCTCCGCCATCCAGTTCCCTCTCTTATAAGCTCCTCGTTGCTGTGGCCCTATTCAAGCTCCTGACTCACTGCTTTGCTCGGACACATACAAAGGCCTCAAGACAAACTGCTACTCTCCTGAGTAATCTCTCAGGTTTCCTTGGACACCCATACAGGTGTCCCATCCCAGATAGGAGCTGTGGCCCAACCACCTCAACTTCCACCTCCTCTACCCTCCCAACTGCCTGGGGTCACCAACATCCCACCTCCTCCCACCTCCACCCCAACATGCTACATGGCATGAAGCATGCTGCAGGATCCTAGAAGCCTAGGCCAGCGCTGCAAGGATGTCCACAGACCAGCTGCTCCAGCCAGCTCACTGCGTCATGAGACACTGAAACCTGGTCAGAGGGACTTGGGCCACATGAGTGCATCCGTCCACTCATTTTCTCACACCTCACTCCTTGAGCCAGGCTTGGACCCCACTGGACCAACAACCTCCCAACTGTGAGCCCGGCAAAAGGGCCTGTCTTGCTCATTGCTGTGCCCAGGCACCTAGCTCCCGCAGGCTCTCTGGGTTCAGGCTGATGTTTACTAAGCACCTCTGATACCCAGATGCAAAGCTGAAAACATGCTGCACGAAACAAGGATTCCAGGGCAGCTGGTCAGATACTGATGGACAACCAGTGCTTCAGCTGTTCTGTCTCCAAGGTCACGTAGCTTCCTCCCTCTGGAAACTAGACAAACTCAAACATAGCCCACCCACCCCACCCCCAGAGGCTGTTCTCTCATTTTTCCCAGATGAGGGAACTGGGGACCTCGGTTCCCTTGCTCAGTTCCTGCCCTCTGCTACGTGGTCCTCAGAAATGCCCAGTCCCAGCAGCCTCCTGACATGTTCCCTTTTATTCTTGCTTCTTCTAAGACCTTCACTGTGAAAGCATGGGGCAGGGGAGGCTACACAGAATGACTCTCCTGGGAGAAATGAACAGGGGAGTGTGAGAATAGACAGGCCAGAGCCACACGTGCAAAACACCTGGGTCCCACACCTGCTCTGGAACCCTGAACTAAAAAGCCTCAACCTTTCTGAGTCTTCACCTGCCACCGGGGATACAGCCCAGGGTGGCCACAAGAAGGACACAATTCCAGGCACACAATAAACAGGAGGTGCAGGCTGCTCTGGCTCCAGCCCTCCATGGGAGAGAAGCAGCCCTGCTGGACTTCAGGGAAGGTGTTGGTCACAGAGCCCCTGGCTGAGGATGACTTCACCCTGTACCCGTGGCAGCACGCAGCTTGCACAGGCTGGCTCTTTGGGCTTTGCTGCAAGAGGGAGGATCCCAGGGGCTGAGCAACAGCTAATGAGCCTGTTGGAGGTGGCAGAGCAGGTGCCCTCCTCCCCGGGTCAGGA
Source organism: Saccopteryx leptura (assembly GCF_036850995.1). Taxonomy (NCBI): domain Eukaryota; kingdom Metazoa; phylum Chordata; class Mammalia; order Chiroptera; family Emballonuridae; genus Saccopteryx; species Saccopteryx leptura. Next base: position 316,380,170 of record NC_089503.1, read on the forward strand.
GAATCTGTAATCCTGGGCCACCATCCTAACAGGTGGCAGTCTGTGGACCACCTGAGGTGGCACCAGCCATCACAATCCAACTGCGGATCGGTAGGGTGGACCTGCAGACAGAGCTGGGGGTTGGTGGATGTGAAACCTACAGCTCCCAATGTAACACAGTAGCTCTGGGCGGCAGGATGACACTGCTGTTATTTCCATCTTTGGGGAGGGGGCTGAGGTTCTTCCTGGTTCTGCTTCTTCCTGTTTCATTTCCGTTGTCCCTGAAGTGAAGCACACAAGTGGCAATGCAACGCTTTGTAAAAGTCATCTTCTCCTAATTATCTAGGTAATACACAGACTTTTCATAAAGGGTAGTCTGGATGCTGCATTCCTCATTTTTTCTGCCATAAGAAATGTCCTAAATATAGTGTTTTTCAAGGCTCAGTGAACATCCAAAGCAAAGGATGTTTACATTAAAGATAAACAGCAACAGCACCTCCATCTACAAGACAAAAACATTTAAAATTAAAATTGAACCTGACCAGGCGGTGGCGCAGTGGATAGAGCATCAGACTGGGATGCGGAAGGACCCAAGTTCGAGACCCCGAGGTCGCCAGCTTGAGCGTGGGCTCATCTGGTTTGAGCAAAAGCTCACCAGCTTGGACCCAAGGTCGCTGGCTCGAACAAGGGGTTACTCGGTCTGCTGAAGGCCCACAGTCAAGGCACATATGAGAAAGCAATCAATGAACAACTAAGGTGTCACAACGCACAACGAAAAACTGATGATTGATGCTTCTCATCTCTCTCCGTTCCTGTCTGTCTGTCCCTGTCTATCCCTCTCTCTGACTCTCTCTCTCTGTCCCTGTAAAAGAAAAAAAAAAAATTAAAATTGACCGGTGGTGGTGCATGAATAAAGCCTCAACGGGGAACACTGAGGCCTCAGGTTCGAAACTCTTAGGTCGATGGCTCTGAGCACAGGGTCGCTGGCTTGAGCGGGGTATCATTCACACACGATCCCAAAGGTCACTAGCATGAAAAGGCAAGGGGACACCGGCTAAGTCCCAGGGCAAGGCACGTACAAGAAGCAATCAATGCACAATTAAAGTGAACGTAACTACAAGTTGATGCTTCTCACCTTTTCTTTCTTCCTGCCTCTCAAAAAGAAAAAAAAATTAAATCCCCTTCTCACTTTGCCAGCAGACATTTCTCAAGTAATCAATGCTTATTCAAAAATATATATTCTTTAAAAACTGAAGCTGGCTAGGTGTTTGTCTTATATGCTGTCAGACACCAGAGTCCCTTTCTAAAAAATGAAGCGGGGGTCCCTCCCAAACTGAGCTGATGCTTCCCTTGCCTGGCCAAGGATGCAATGGGTCCTCCCTGAGCTGGGCAGCCTCCATGCTTGGGAGCTCTGATCCCTCACCTACAGGCCCACCAGCCACATCCCAGCTCCCCTCTGCAGTCAGCTGGGCCCTGGCAGGGATGTTGAGAGCTCCTCTCCCTCCCACACATCCTGCCCTGGTCCTGCACACAGAAAATATGGGAACCCAGCTCTGCCACGAAAGAGCCTCCATCTCCTTATCCGTCTGTACAGGTGGGCTGCAGGTGGGAGGGCCCGATCAGCATTCTGGCTCTTGGGATCTGTCTCTGTCAGGGTCTTCCCTGAGCCTCACATTCCTGACAATACATACAGCAACAGGTTAGGCTGGCTGAATTCTTGATCCTTCCTGTCCACCCCAGCTCCCCCAGGACAGTCTGACCTAGGACATTCTGCTGCCTCAGCCAAAGCCAAGAGATTGGGAGCAAACTGCTGGGTCACCCCAGACTCTGGGAGAGGCAAGCTTCCGGAGAAGCTTCTCAGAATCAGGCAGAAGCTTCTCAGAATCAGGTCTGCTCCCAGAATGCCTAAAGACACCCAGTACTTGCTCCCCAGCCACATAAGCACGGAGTAGGAAGAGCCAGGACCAGGCTTCCACTGCCCCCAGGGGGCCTCATCACAGGCAGCCTGGCACATTGGACCCAGAGCCCAGTATCTGTTGTCTCTGAGGCCCAGGTAGGCCAGGCATCCCCAGAGTGAAAAGTGAAAGGGGCGACAAGGACTGCAAGGGGCAGCAGCAGCTGCTGGCCGAGGGTGGGAATGTAGGTTCAGGTAGGGAGCTGGCCCAGCCTGTGCTCAGTCAGCTTCAGGCCTCCCTGTCCCAAGCTGTGGAACAAAAAGGCCCTGCTTACTGTCACCGTCTGAGGCTCGCCTGTCTTCCTGTTCTGTACCCAATGCTTAAATAGTTCTTCCTGAGTGAGACACACATCTGTCCACCACCTGCCATGCCCACCTATGGTCCCAGCACTGCCACTGGGTCAGACAGCAGCCTCTAAGAAATGGCCTCCCAGGTTGCTGAAGAAATCGTCCAAATGCAGAAACCTTTGCACAAATTAAGAGGTTTGTTGCAAGCTACTTATAATAGTAAAAAATTGCATCCAAGCTAAGTTTCCCATGGGTGAGGTCAATTCAGGAAATTACGGCATGTCCACTCAACTACCTTGTAGTCATTTAAATAATGTTAAGAGTTTGGACATGGAAAATGTTTTAGAGATTTTAAGTAAAAAAGCATGATTAAAAAACTATGTATAGAACATCAAGTATTCTTTAAAAAGCTTTTTAAAGAAAACTGGAAAGCAACATTTTGCAAAGTTAACAGTCTATTTCTGGGTGATTGGAACAAGTAATTTTTTTTCCATTTCTTACATTTTCCAGTTTCTATTATGTGCATGTAACATTTTTAATTGGAAAAAATTTGTTTGGGGATTTTGAGGCCATTTTTCAACAAGTAGCTCATGGCTTAGCTGGAACCGAAAAGCCACCCCACTCAGTGAGGGCGGCACACAGGCACAAGGAGGCAGGCGCTGTAAGCCGGGGAGCATGACGCATCGCATCGGAGACCACAGAGCAGGCCTCCCCGCCAGCCTGGGGGAGTGGGGCGGGGGTGCTGCCAATCCCACTGCTTACCCTTTCGCCTCGCAGAGATGTTCCTGCAACTGTGACCCTCAGTTTCTTTGAGGTGTGAGGTACAACATCCTCAGGTTTCTTTGAAAGGACGCCTCCGGAGAGAACCACACTGGCAGATAGAGGCCGGAACCCACAGGCCTTAAAAATAGGCCCAGGAACCGAAAGAGGCACAGCTACTCATCCAAACAATCCCACTTCCTTCCCATGCTACTGGCCCAGAACCAGTTCTGCCTGCCTTAGGGTTGGAGGGTCCGGGGCCCCAGGGAGTCCAGGGAAACTGTCCCTAGAGCCGTCTGCAGACCTGTCTGAGCTCCAGAGTGCAAACCCAACCTAACTCCATATGCGGGCATGGGGCCCCATGTTTTTTATCCCTTATAACAACAGCATACAGAGTCCAACCCTGTACCTGCCGCGTCTCATTTCCTCCTCATGCTGCCTGATGCTGAGCCTATCACTTCTCATACAATCTCATGACCCTATAGACCTCATTGTGTCTGAAGGGTGGCATGTTTGGGCCCCACAGTCTTCCCCTCCAGCCACATATCCCGCTAAAATCCCTGCTCTCACCACTTATACCCTGCCATGCTGCACCTAGCAAAACAAGGTCCAGGCTGAGGGTGTGCAATCCTTTCCCCAATTCACGGAGTAGGAGCAGGTGCCCGGCACAGGTAGGTGTTCAGCACAGAGGAGAGGTTAATGGAAAGGCAGTTTCCCCCCTTCATTCCTTCTGGCTCATTCCATGAACTCTCTACAAAATGAACATTCAAATCTGATAGGCCTCAGCTGGAATCCCACAGCCCCCTATTCTGCCACCTTCCAGCTCCTGAAGGTCCAGCCAAGGAAGTGTGAATTCTCAGGTGGGCATTCAGGGTCCCAAACCACCCTGCAAGCCGCATTAGCCTCTCCTCCTCAATCCAGGACATGCTGTCCTGACTCGGCCCCTCTCAAAGGTCACGCATTGCACAACCCTACCCACCCCAACCCCTATCAACCTCAGTGGCTCCCTCCTCTGTGCCCCAAAGGACTTGGGCTCAGACAGATTCTAGCACTTATAAACCATGGAGGCATGTTACTTCATCTCTACACCTGCATTTCCTCATCAGGACAAAGAGAAGAGTATAATAGTATTATTTTGAGAATAAAAGGAAATAGTGAACATAAAACATACCTTTTGCCCACAGCATGACAGAGAATTCCCTACGCTACCTAACAGGAGGTGACACCCCAGAAATGCTCACCCTAGGCAGGGCCCCAAGACAACCAGCATGATGCAGGCCCCTCCCCTCACAGCATCTCTCCACAACTCACACCAGGTCCTGGGGCCAGGTCATGTCCATGTGGCCTGACCAAACATCAGTGTTGTGCTGCCCCTGTTAAAAGGGAGCCAGTCACACACAGAATGCTTTGGGTGATGTCCAGGGCCCATGAGAAGGCCCAAACCCCAGAAGAAGTGTTAGGTTATATCCACCTTTGGTCCAAGTCTCTGCATCACACATCTGGAGAGTTGGACCCCCTCAGGCTTTCCCAGCTCAGATTCTAGAAGCCCACAGAAGGTACCTTAGCCAGCCAGCTGGGCTCATCTGCCACCTGGAATCACAAGCAGTTTCCTGTGGACAAAACACCAAGATCCTGCCAGGGGTGGCCATGGCCCTGGCTGCTTCCAGCAGGGTTTTTACTCTAGCTAAGTCACCTGTGCACCTGCTTCTCTCCCAGGCTCAACTGCCCTCCCACCAGGCAGCGATGAGGGCTAATCCCCCACCCACCCACACATACACACTGGCACAGAGCAAATGCTCAAAAATGCTCCTACTGCAGAGGCCACAGTAGACAAGATTCAAGTCAGGTTTGGATCTACAAGGTGCCTTTCATCATGACAGCCAACTGCATCTGGGCACAGTTCTCCCCAGATGCAGTGTAGTAGGTGCAGCCAACTGACTATTCCCACCCCGGGGGAGGGGGCAGTCACTTTCTCCCAACGCATAGACACACACTGACTCAGGAATGACAACAGTTTGTCCAGGATTAAGCCTCTCTACCATGGCCTCCCTTACACATTTAAAACAACATCAGAGAACATGGCACAGTTATGAAAAACCTAAGCTTTAGTTAAACAACAACAAAAATTTACAAGATTTCAATTCCTAAATGTAACAGGTTGTCACAGCTGTAAAGAGGAGATGAGAGGGCTTCCTAAACCACTGGATGTAAACGTGTTTTGGAGTCGGCATTGCAGGTTCATGTCTGGGTGCTAGGGCCAACCTTGGGTCCTTACTCTACTCTGGGCATGAAGTCACTGTGAAGCTTGCCCCTTTCTGAACATCCCATTCTCATCTGAAAAAATGAGATGGGCAAAACGAGCCCTTCTAGGAGGTTACAATTCCATTCTCTGTGGCCATCTACACCCTTCATTTCCCAGTCCAGAAATTAATTCTCTCATTTGTTTGCTAAATGTTTACTGGGCCCTTGCTCTGAATGTGCCTATGCTGGGTACGGAGGAGATTCAGACTGGGCAGTGCCCTGAAGGGGTCCCTTGCTAACTGAGGAGACAGCCACACAGATCATTACAATGTCACAATCATCTTGATTGTCCAGTACACAGGGCACAGGCAGGTGAGTAGGGGAGTGGAAGAAGGGTTCCTAGGGGCAGCATTGGAGCTGAGGCTTGAGGGGAAACCTATAGGTGTTTGCAGAGCAGGTGAGTAGGGGATGGCCTTCCAGACAGAGAAAACAGCAGGCATAAAAGTGCAGAACATCAGAGCAGGCAGGGATTGAGTTCTGGGGGGTGTGGGGCAGGGTGAGGAGTAAGATGGGGAGACCTATGAGTGAGGGAGAACTGGAGGCCAGGAGAAGAAACAGTAATAGCCTGACCAGCAGGCTCTGCCCTCAGCCTACTAACAGGGCACAGTTCTCCCCAGATGCAGTGTAGTAAGTGCAGCAAGGCCTGGCTGGGCACATTCCAAGGAGGTTGGGGAAGGGAGAGGGGGGAAGGAGAGGGATGGGACAGGCTCTGCGGTCAGACTGACTGAGAGTCAATTCCAGCTGTGCCATAGCCTCACTGGTTGTCCCTGGGCAAGTCTCTTGCCTCTCTGAACCTTGGACACTTCATTGGTGAAATGGAGATAATATTCCAGTATCAAATTGACAGCACACAGCCTGACCAGATGGTGGCGCAGTGGATAGAGCACCGGACTGGGACATGGAGGACCCAGGTTCGAAACCCCAAGGTCGCCAGCTTGAGCGCCGGCTCATCTGGTTTGAGCAAGACTCACCAGCTTGAGCCCAAGGTCGCTGGCTTGAGCAGGAGGTTACTCGGTCTGCTGTAGCCCCATGCACATTTAAGAAAGCAATCAATGAATAACTAGGGTGCCGCAACAAAGAATTGATGCTTCTCATCTCTCTCCCTTCCTGTCTTTCTGTCCCTATCTGTCCCTCTCTGTCTCTGTCACACACACACACACACAAATTGACAGCACACATAAGGCACCTGGCACATAGTAAGGGCTCAATAAATGCCAGCTGCCAGAACAAATCATTACTGCTCTTAGGGGATGGCCCTGCAGGCTCCTTGGGGCAGGGACTAAACTGGGAAAGATGCTCAGAAGTCAGGATAGTAGGAGCATGTAGACAGAGGAGTGGGGAGGGGCCGCCCGGAGCAGCTGAGCTAAGGACTGAAGGGCTTGGATGGTCCCTCAGACCTCTTCCATTTCTGATATTCTGAGCCAGGTGACAAGCATACCTGCCAAGCTGGCATGTAGGCTGGCACACAGTAGGTGCTCAATGAATGTCTGCTGAATGAATTCATGATCCTTCCACTACTGCTCAAAACTCAGTCGTGACACTTTTAAGAAACCAGAGGAACCTATGTTCCTGTGCATCACCACTGTGTAACTACCCCCACCCTCACCCCTGCTCTCACCGACACAAGAGGAGAGCTTCACTCCAGGGCAGGCTGGGCTGGGACCTGCTCCCTGAGGGGAAGTGTCTTTTGCCAGGCCTAGCCTCCCACACAAAGGAGCACTGGAATCTATCTCCTTTCCTCATCATCCTGCAGGGTGTGGCCTGTTGAGGGGCTGCCTGTCCCTGCTGCCTCTAACTTTAATGGGGACACGCTGGCTCTCTGGGACTCAGTATCCCCAGTGGTGAATGAAGGGGGAACTGCTAGAATCTCCATGGCTGACATTTCCTTCTCCACAATGCTGTTGCCTTTTCAGAAATCCCCAGCCCAGAATGGGGATGAGGGTGGGGTAGGGGCAGCAGACAACGTGCTATGAAGTCATTCTGGCATGAAGGGAGGGGTCTTTTCATGGAGAAAATGGTAAACCATGACATTACAGAGGAGGGGGCTCCTCTGGAGCCAGTTGGGCACCAACTATCAGTAGCGATGACCTCATACCCAGCCCAGCCAGGAGACCCCACCCACACCTGCAGTCCCCGGCTCTTTCCAACAATACAAGGCACCCGCACCCCACACCACTGGCACATCTAGGACTTAGGACTTCCTTAGAACAGAATCACACCCAGAGGGGCGGAAGGTCCTGCTCCCTCTGCCCAACGGGTGGATTCCGGGGGCCACAGCCCAACAGGTCCCAAATCCTAGCTAGGGGTCAAGGAGAACCGGCGGGTGCAGTCAGGCGCAGGAAGACAAAGGCTTCAGGAAGCCGAAGACATGGCCCTCCCTCCTCGTCAGCTGGGGACAGTGACCAGGGCACATCTGCAGGAAGGACTGCCCAGCGCCGGCGGGGCCCTGGTGCTGCAATGGTGCGCGGAGGGTCTCCCCAGTCCAGCGCCCACACTCTGCAGCGGCCCCGAGGCCCCAAGGCCCCGGAGAGGACTTCCTGGAGAAGGAAGGAGCCCGGCAGAGCCACAAGAAGGAAGGAGTAAAACGGAGGGAGACACTGAGTGACCGGGAAACGGAGAGAGACACAGGAACCTGAGCATGGGGGCCTTGGGACCAAAATCAGAGACGCAGGGGCGCAGACGTGGCGGCTTGGAGGCGCATGCAGGAAAACGCGACACGCAGGGAGCCCCGGAGACAGACACGCGCAGAGACAGAGACACACGAAGAGACAGAGACACCCTGAGAGAGACGCATAGAAACGGAGACGCGCAGAAACAGCTGGAGGCGCGCACACCCCAGTGCCGCTCCGGCCCCGCCGCCCAGCCTCACCCCCGACCGGCCGCACTCACCGAGGCCGCAGACCTCGCGGCGCAGGCTGAGGCGGCCGCGTTCCTCCGCTATGGCGCGCAGCATGTGCTGCAGCGAGCGCTCCTCCGCCTCGGCACCGCCCGCAGGCTCGGGGGAAGCGGCAGCGGCTCCGGGGAGGGCGGGCGGCCCGACCCGGAGCCCCGCGGGCGCGGGCACCGAGGCGCAGGCCCGGCCCGGCGGCCGCGCAGAGGCCATGCCGGGCCCCGGCTCATTGCCCGCGCCGCACCCGCGGGGGCCCCTGGCTTGCCCTGCCGCCCCCGGCCCCGCCCCGGCGCCGCCCGCCGCAAGCACCAGTGAAGCCACAATCCAATCTGTCGTAGTGCGCGTCGCCGCCGCCGCTGCCGCTGCCACCCGCCGAGCCCAGTGAGGTGAGCGCACCTCCTAGTCTCCTCTGTCCGCGCCCCTGCGGGCCGGTGACGCCCAGCCCCGCCCCACTCCGCCCTCTAGGCCCGCCTCACTCCGCCCTCTAGGCCCCGCCCCACTCTGCCCTCTAGGCCCCGCCCCACAACGCTTTCCGGCCACTCTTGACTCACCTCGGGCTTTCCTGACCCGCCCCCTTGCACTCCAGTCCCCGCCCCCTGCCCGCCAGGCCACGCCCCTACCTTACTTCCTCCGCCCCTCTCCTACCCTTCCCCTCCCCTCCCTACATCCACCCTACCTCCGGCCTGCTCTGGCTCCGCCCACTTCCAAAAGGCTCGCCTTTGCCGACCTCTGATGTCAACGGTCTTCTTCCTCAAATGGTTCTCGTTGATCCCTTCTCGACCATCAGCCCACCGTCTCCTGACCCTCCCTGGTCCTTCCACCCCTGTGATCACCGTCCCCAGGCCCTAGCCCCACGGCCCTTCCCGAGACCGACCTCTGCTCCTGAACCCCCCCCCAGTCTCCGCGCCTCGGACCCTCCTACCTCCTACCGATGCCCCGGGGGAGATTGAGTTTGTCACCCTCCATCTCTCCATCAACTTGCAAAGGCTAGTTTCGCTGAGAACTTCCTCCAAAGAACCCAGAAATATGTGTCACCCCCAACCCCATAAAGAAATCTCATGGGGGCACGATGGCAAAGCCCTTCCCGCCCCCACTGGCTCCTTCTCCTGGCCGTAGGGCAGGCATTGTGAAGGCCTCTGAGCTTGTTGCCTCAGTTGTACCGTGGGGGTGTGCCCAGGTGGGTTTGAGGGGTGTGA